>NC_141993.1:6133150-6810650 GCF_049901715.1 Pseudonaja textilis
TTAAAAAAAAAACAACTTTACAGGAAAACAAAACAAAGGAAGCCAAAAGTTTTAAGAGGCTGTCATGTAGGGAAATAAGTTTAACGTGAAAATAGTTGGTCAGAGCCTGGCTTTGGAATAGCTTGTTTCCAGAAGTTTTGTGTGGGCCATTAAGAAGAGATTGGACATCCACTAGTCTTGGAATGGTATAAGGTCTCCTGCTCGAACAGGGGGTTAGACTAGAAGACCTCTAAGATCCCTTCCAACTCTGTCATTCTGTAAGCCCTAAGCAGGAATGGTGCCCCCAAAGACAAGCATTTGGCAGGTTTTTATTCCCCTAATCCAGTTAAGCCTTAAGTGCAGCACTTATTCTTTGGAGAGGACTTCAAAAGAGGGAGAGTTATTTTTTTTTACAATTGTGATCAAGGAAAAGAGAGTTAACGTCTCCTTATATTATTTGGCCAAGTCTTAAAACAACAGCCACAAAAGCCTCCAGACATGTTAAACTGACCTTCAAGGTAGTTTGCTCCTAAAAAACAAAATCCGGGGTTTCTGATCCAGAGACTTGTACCATAATAGCCTTTGCGGTGTGTGGCCAACGAGAAGTGGGGAGATCTCTGCCCAAGAAAGGAAAATTGAAACTAAATCCCTAGGAAGGCATCTCCCATTAGAATAATGTGGTTGCTCTTTTCTTTTCTTTGTAGAAAATAGCCATACAGCTAAACAGTGCGATTGTACTTGTGCGGATGAGCATGTATACACATAACCACGGTATCTTTTTAAAAAAAAGAAAAGAAAAGGGAGAAAAACCAATTGCATGAAGGTTGAATTCTGATTTGAAGAATTTGCACAACATGTACAGTGAGAGCTTAGGCACAGGAGACAAATTCCTTGTGTGTCCAATCACAATTGGCCAGAAAGAATTATGTTCTGTTCTGTTCTGTGTTTTGCATTTTGCATTTTGCATTCTGCATTCCATTCCATCCCATCCCATCCCATCCCATCCCATCCCATCCCATTCCATTCCATTCCATTCTATTTTATTCTATTCTATCCTATCCTATCCTATCCTATCCTATCCTATTCTATTCTGCATTCTGTCCTAATCTAATCTAATCTAATCTAATCTAATCTAATTCTTCATTCCAATATTCTGTTCTATTCTATTCTATTCTATTCTATTCTATTCTATTCTATTCTATTCTATTCTATTCTATTCCATTCCATTCCATTCTCCTATTCCTATTCCATCCCATCATATTCTAATTTGTCTTGAAATACAAATAGTAAATCAAACCAAACCAAATAAACAAAGATTACAAAACTATGTCCATGGAACCAAACATTAGTGTCCAAAACAGCTCCGGATTCATTCTATTGTTTGTCCTCACTTTGTTCACCTAAATTCTATTAAAAATATACATCAGGGTTTGATGCCAGGGTCGATAATATTCTAGGCCCTTACTAATATTCTTGTTGTTTTACTCACATTGTTCTAGTTCCTACGTACTACTAATTGCATCATTTTAGTACAAAGCTAATTGTGTGCTTTTGTAATATGGTATAACCCCCTGCAGCAGATGAGGTGATTGAAATCATACATTAGAGGCATTTTACTCATTAAAAAAGTGAAGTCCAGATAGAAATGTTTCCGTCTCTGCTTCATGCATAAATGCATATGCATATATCCAGTGGGAAGGTCAGTGTCTTCATTTCTAAGAGGTTAAACTCCCAATCAGTGGGGGAAAAAAACTTTTCACTAATAGGAAAACTGACCACAGAGAACCCAGCCAAGTTCTTTCAGTTTCAGTTTCCCCGAAAATACAGCCTATCCTGAAAGTAAGTCCTTGCTTGATTTTACATATGAGCCCAATATAAGCCCTACCCAAAAATAAGCCCTAATTAAGATCCCACCCACTCCAGAGTGGATGGGTAAAACTTAACCTAGGGTGGGGATGGGAGGAGGGTGAAGCTGCCCTACTACTTACCTTTGGACAGTTGTAGCCAGGCCTCCAACACCCTGACATCTGTCTTGCTGGCCTATTTCTTCTGCAGCCAGCAAGGCTGGCAAGGCTTTCCTGAAGGCCTCTGTAACTGATAACAAAGCTCTGGATCCATCCAGAGCTCTGTTACCAGCTGCAAAGGCCTTCAGGAAAGCTTTGCCAAGGCACAGATGAAGAAGTTCCTGAAGGCCTCTGCCAGCGAAAAGGAGGCCAGAGGTGACACAAGCAAGTGAGGTTGATGAGTGGATGACATCCCTCAAAAATAAGACCTGGTGCCTTTTTTGGTGGCAAAAAAATATAAGACAGGGTCTTATTTTCGGGGAAACACAATATATGTATGTGGGAAAAAGAGACAAATCTGTGCGAGACTCTGATACAAAGCTGAGGTTTAAATCCTTGCTCTACTAAAGCCGATGGCAGAGTTTTCTACTCTGATTATTGGCAGGCCGCGAACTCATCTGCACCTTTGGCTAACGTCTGACCACAGCTGGAATATGTTCCTCTTAAAAAACATGATTTCAGAACGATGTGGACTTCGCATATATGTTTATTACTTGTTCTCCCTTTTTAAGAGAGCCTTTGGGTTAAAGGGGGAAAAAAAAGAAATTTAACTCGAGGGGAAAATGTGATCCAGGGGTCTCGGTTGTAGGTTGTGAATTGTTTTCTTCATTGTTTCCAGTTACTCCAAGGAATGCATCTGTAAACTGAGGATCTCCATTAGCAACTGCAGTCTATCATTCCTTCCTTCATGGTCTTCAAGGCTCAACAATGTTGAATTGCATCGAGCCACCGAGTATGCAACTGAAGATGTTTTTAAAACAAACAAACGTGAAATCATACCACTGTAATTCAGCCATTTTGATCTCAGATTTTGACATTGGGCTCTGAGTTCTTTTTTAGAGGGAGGGGAAGAACAATGGAAGGATGAGTTGTAGACCCAACCCTTGCAATCTTAGTCCATCTCAATCTTATGAAAGTATCCCAATTTTGCACTTTGAGAACTTAGAATATAATATAATAACAGAGTTGGAGGTCTTCTAGTCCAACCCCCTGCTTAGCCAGGAAACCCTACACCACTTCAGACAAATGGTTATCCAACATCTTTTTTAAAACTTCCAGTGTTGGAGCATTCACAACTTCTGGAGGCAAGTTGTTCCATTGATTAATTGTTCTAACTATCAGGAAATTTCTCCTTAGTTCTAAGTTGCTTATCTCCTTGATTAGTTTCCATCCATTGCTTCTTGTCCTGCCCTCGGGGGCTTTGGAGAATAGCTTGACTCCCTCTTCTTTGGGGCAGCCCCTGAGATATTGGAACACTGCTATCATGTCTCCCCTAGTCCTTCTTTTCATTAGACTAAAGAGACCCAGTTCCTGAAACCGTTCTTCGTATGTTTTAGCCTCCAGTCCCCTAGTCATCTTTGTTGCTCAAGATAATGGCTCAAAATAGATTGGAAACAACCCAGGTAATGAATTACCCATTTTTCTAGAGTGAGGAATAGCATGTTTTCAATAATCCTGCCCAATAAGGTTAGTGGGCAACCAGAATGAATGAGCAACCTACCAGTTTTTTTATGGCCCTTTGCAAATCCTTTTCTTCTTCTTGTGGCACAACTGTAGCCATGTTGCTTGCATCTATCCTTGCGGGTTTCTTTTTTTAAAAAAATCCCTGTAAAATGTTAAAGCTACCAAAGAGCTGCCTACAATAGGAAAATTTCTCCGCTAAATCAGCCAAACTGCACATTATGAATAGTTGGTATTGTCCTTATTGGGTTGAGGTTCATATCCTGGCTCATCCATGAAGCTGGCGCAGAACTATTGGGCAAGTAATTTTAACTTAACAACTGAAGCCGTAAAATGTCCTTAGAAGCGGTCAGTTTCTGATGGCTTTATGGATATGTCTTGTTAGGTTCTTCTTCCAGATCTGTTTTCAAGAGAGAGAACTACTTATTACACTCCCTGGAAAGTTAGGGCATGCCATTTGTGGGAAATTGCTAGCATTTGCTAGCAGGAGACTCCCAAGTGGAGAGAGGGGGAAGGATTTAGCACAGTAAGGTTATTTTCAAATTGAATGGAACATCCCATTGGACAAACCTTCTAGGATTGAGTTCTGAATGTGAAATTGTGCCGGAAGGTTGAGGCCCTAGCTAGGAACAGAGGCACCTGGATTGAAAGGCAGGCTTAGCTATGGAAGCTCACAAGATACTTTGGAAACCTCCTTCACCTAGCCTAGTGTCAGGATTGTTGTTGAGAGGGAAAGGAGGGATTGTAAGTAAGTGAGTAGGAAGGGAGGGAGGGAGGAAAGGAAAGGAGGAGGAAGGGAGGAAAGGGGAGGGAGGGAGGGAGGTAGATAGTTGGAGGAAAGGAAAGGAAATAAGAGAAAGGAAGAGAGGAAAGGAAAGGAGGAGGAAGGGAATGGAGGGAGAGAGGAAGGTAAGTAGGTGTAGGAAAGGAAAGGATGGGAGGGGAGGGGAGGGAAAGAGGGAGGGAGAGAAGGAAGGAATGTGGAAAGGAGGAGAAAAGGAGAGAAGGAGGAAGGGAAGGAAGGGGAAGAAAGGAAGGAAGGAAACTAACTTCTGATAAGGAAAGAAACTGGAACGGAGGAAGGGAAGTAAGGAAGAGGAGGGAGGGAGGGAGAGAGAGGGAGGGAAGATGGGGCAAAGCTACCCAAGGAATGACCAGGAAGTAAGGAAGAGAAGGAAGGAGGGAGGGAGAGAGAGGGAGGGAAGATGGGGCAAAGCTACCCAAGGAATGACCATGCCACCAGGACTTGAACAGCCCTGGAGCAACAACTTCAACTTCTACCACAGGTGTGTAGCAAAGAACAGAGGACTCATAACCCTCTGGCTCTTGATGACAGCATGGTTCCTAGTTGGGACAACGCAACATCTCCGAGAGCCTGCTTCTGTTTTTCTGGCCTTTTGAAAGAATCATTGAGACTATTCTACAAAATCTTTTGAATGAACTTTGGGGAAACCAGCTATGGGGCGGGGGTGGGCAAGGTTGAAAACAGGCATTGTCGCCACCACTCGGTGGTTTTTGAATTTAACCCTGAGACAAGTGGCAGCTCCCTTGGAGTTGCAGCCTTCTCCCACCCAAAAAAACCCGCACAGACCCAGGCCCACTCAGCAGACCAAGATGCACAAAGCTCGCTCCTGTTTCAATAAAGGCGGCCTTTGTTCCCATCGAATGCCAATGGTGCTCAAAGAATGGATGACATTTCTGTGTGGCACAGGAGGGGTGTCAACTCGGGGTGGAGTAGGGGAGGAAAGAGAGGAGAAGAAGAATCAGTCTGTTGAGATTCCACCCTGACAAGGCCACCTTTGAAAGCTCATCTGTTCGGTGGCATCAAAACACTCCAAGCATTGTCTCTGGCTATGTTCTCTTTCTCTCTCTCTCCCTCCTCCACACCACACCTGTTCCTTCTGAGTTTTCTTGTGGAGCCTTTTCAGACCCCACTCTTCCTCCTCTCCTCCTCCTGCTCTTCCTCCTCCTCTTCTTCTTCCTCCTCCTCTCCTCCTCTTGCTCCTGCTCTCCTCCTTCTCCTCCTCTTCTTCCTCCTCTTCTTCTTCCTCTTCCTCCTCTCCTCCTGCTGCTCTTCCTCCTCTTCTTCTTCCTCCACTCCTCCTCCTCATCTTCTTCCTCTTCTTCTTCATCTCCTCTTCCTCATCTTCTTCTTCTTCATCTCGTCCTCCTCATCTTCTTCCTCTTCTCTACTTCCTCCATTATCATCATCATCCTCTTCCATACTCCTCCTCTCCTGTATTGCTTCTCTTTGGATATATTGCAGACTCCAGCCTGGTAAAAACAGCAGATGAATTCAAGGCAGAATCAGAATTTGATTTGAATTTAGGAGATGAGAACAAACCAGAATTGTCTAATAAATTAAATACAAAGGTTCCCCTCTCACATATGTGCTAGTCATTTCCGGCTGTAGGGGGCAGTGCTCATCTCCATTACAAAGCCGAAGAGTCAGCACTTTCCGAAGACGTCTCCGTGGTCATGTGGCCGGCATGACTAAATGCCTTTGAAGGCGCATGAACACTGTGACCTTCCCACCAAAGGTGTCCCTACTTTTCTACTTGCATTTTTTACATGGTTTTGAACTGCGAGGTTGGCAGAAGCTGGGAGAAGGAACAGGAACTCACTCTGTTACACGGCACTAGGGATTCGAACCGCCAAACTGCCGACCTTTCTGATAGACAAGCTCAGCGTCTTAGCCACTGAGACACCACATCCCTTTAATAATTACATATACACAATAACAGACGCACACAAATACACACTCTTCATGCTATTTGTTTCATAAAAATCTGTTGTGGCAGCCACCAGTTAAATAAACAAGTGTATCTACCAAATGAAGTTTGATTATGAGATTATATACTGTATGTATATATATATATATATAAAACACAAAAATGCAGTAAAAAAGCTGGAACACACTTTCTCGCTAGTCCAACACATGAAAGCCACAGGTCATAGCATTGACTTCAATGGCACCAAAACCCTAGCCACTATAGAAAACCCCAGCCACAGAATTATCAGAGAAGCCATAGAGATTGAAAAAAGACCCGAAAGCATGAATAGAAGAGATGATTCTACCAGACTGTCAATTATTTGGAAGCCTGCACTCTCAAACAAAAAAATCTCCACACCACAAGCCAGGCAAACAGACAGTGCACAAACAGACTGCCCCCCCATACCTCCACGTCAAACACACCCCAACCAGGCACCCAGATGAAATCTAGCTTCCTAATAAATGATAGCCGTCCATTTACTCGGAGCCAAGCCGCACTAAAAGCCTCCAATACAGGAAACACAATGTTGCCAGCCAATCAAGACCAAAAAAAACTACAAAACAGACAGAGGATATTAGAAACACCAATCAAGCAGAACACAGCAAACTCCAAGACCAATAAACACAGACCAAGATTCCCAACCAATCAGGATGAAAAAAAAACCCATTCTGGCATGGCGTAGGCTAGCACTAAATTTAAAACAGAAACGGCTGTGAAAGTCTGACTCACAGACGAACACAATACAGAAGCCTGATGGTGGCAGATGAGATTCTGCTGAAACGTTGCTACAACTTTAAAAGCACAGCTATAATGATGTGGGAAAATACCCGAACAAAGCAGAATACCATACATATAAATACCCACGAAAACTTAAGAATATATATATATATAATATAATATATATACCCGAACAAAGCTGCATGCCATACATGTAAGTACCCGCGAAAACTTAAGAAAACGTATATATATATATATGTATGTATGTATGTATGTATGTCTGTCTTTCTGTCTGTCTGTCTGTCTGTCTGTCTGTCTGTCTGTCTGTCTCTAGGTGTGTTCGGGTCTTTTCCCGTGTAATGATGTGGGAAAATACCCGAACAAAGCTGAATATCATACATACATACATGAGTACACACATACATACATAAGTACATACATACATACATACATAAGTACATACACACATAAGTACATATATACATAAGTACATACAAACATACATAAGTACATACATACATAAGTACATACAAACATACATACATACATAAGTACATACACACATAAGTACATATATACATAAGTACATACAAACATACATAAGTACATACATACATAAGTACATACATATACATAAGTACATACATAAGTACATACAAACATACATACATACATAAGTACATACATACATGCATACATACATAAGTATACATAATACATACATAGGTACATACATGCATGCATACATAAGTACATACATACATACATGTGTGTGTGTGTGTATGTATGTGTGTGTATATATGTGTGTGTATATATGTATGTTTGTATGTATATGTATATATATAGTGTGTGTGTTAAATCTCTATTACCAGCTTCTTCCCCAGTCTCTCTTTTCTTCCGAAGTTTCTTTTTCCTTTTCTTCTAACTTTCTTACCTGATTGGTTTCTCTTCTTGTTTCTCTTTAAGTATTCACTTTCATTTCTCCTCTCGTGCCTGTTTCATTTTCTCCTCCTTCTTTCAGTTTGTTAACTGAAACTGTGTTGCTTCCTCCCTCTTCCCTGTCAGACGCTTTAAATAGGCATTCAGACTGATATCTCCTTCATTGCCTGAGGTCTCTTTCTGGATTCTTCAGCCACCCTTGTGCTGAAAAGCTTCAGGCTTTCCTCTGGAGGTCTGAAATCCTTCTGTCTCCCATCATCTGGAGGTCCTGAGGTGACTTTTCTTCCAATAAATTTCACTTCGTCCACTTCTTCTCTGAAGAACACCTTTTAAAAAAGCATACTAGCACCATGCCAGCCTCCGAAGGTTCTAAGAAACAGGTCTCACCTTCTAGAAAGGTAAGGAGTCTAAGGCTTGGGGGTGCACAACAAGCTGCCATGAGACATAGTCTTGAGAGAACCTGTTATATAAGGTTGCAGTGATGTCTCCAGTGGCTGAAGAAAATGGGGTAGTGGGAAAGGTTATTTGTCTTTTTTTGCCATTCTTGACTTTTTTTTGCCATTCTTGTCTTTTTTTGCCATTTGGACATTTCAGAATAAAAGTTGGAAGGGACTTTGGAGGTCTTCTAGTCCAACCCCCTGCTCAAGCAGCAGATCCTATACCAGGGGTCTTCAAACTTGACAGCTTTAAGACTTGTGGACTTCAGCTCCCAGAATTCCTCTTCCTATCTTATTAGTTCAGGAATTCAGGGAGTTGAAGTCCACAAGTCTTAAACTGGAAGACCCTTGTTCTATACCATCTTTGACAAATGGTTCTCCAGTCTCTTTTTGAAACCCCACAGCCATGGAGCACCCACAGCTTCTGAAGGCCAGCAGCTCCACTGGTTGATTGTCCTCACTGTGAGGAAATTTCTCCTTCGTTCTAGATTGCTTCTCTCTTTGTTTCCATCCAGTGCTTCTTGTCTTGCCTTCTTGGTGGTTTGGAAAAGAGGTTGGCTCTCCTTTTCTTTGTTTTACTTCTCAAGGTATTTATTTCTCAAGATATTATTTCAAGATGTTTTTCAGAGATCTGAGCTGGGAATTTCCAGGCATTGCAAATAATGTTTATATTTAAATCATTCCCAAATAAGTTTTTTTTTTCCCCAAGATGTTTACCTGATTTGTGGGTTTCATGGAAACAGAAATGTCAGCAAATGAATAAGATGGTTTTCAAGATGATAGACAGATTCATAGTGATAGATAGATATCAAAACAGTCACAATAAACATAATTTAAATGTTCAGAGATTATATACTATAGGGATATGTATTGGGATAAGAATTTGGTGAGGACATCTTTGTATGCCCCTCTTTTGGTATAAGCTAATTTTAGGGAAACTGACTTTTCCTCAGGTAGCTTTTACTCCAAGGAGATTGCTAAAATAGTCATAATAAAATCTGAATTTGAATTAGTTTGATCCGGCACTAATGCTACTGTCTGAAGCTACTGTGTAATTTCTATCATGAACACTTAATTCTGGACAGCCTCAAGAAAGCTGCAGGTATGAAGAGGAACAGCTCAGAGTTGTTCAATAATTGAAATCGTGATGAACAAATAAACAGATTAAGAATGCAATGCAAATAAAATAACCCAGAGAACACAACATTTATTAAGCACTAACAAAAAATGTAAACAATAGAAAGTTAATAAAACTTTATTTAAAAGAAAGAAAGGGAAATTGTGTAAATGGATCACAAAGAGATCTTGATCCATTTGTGCCATGTTACCAATTTTGGGAATCAGATCTCCAGTGAGTGTGTTTGAGGGTGTGCCTTGGGGGGGCGGGGAATATGGGCACTGTCATTTTGGAAAGGATTTGTTTCTCGAATAAATGTCCGTGTAAATTAGGATCCATCCCTGTCACAGAATCAAGTAAATAAAGAGATGTCTAAGAGAACAATTGATCTGAGGCGCTAAATCCAGCTATCTCTCTGCTGTTGGGATCTTGGAAAAGAGAGTCAGCATTATGGGAATACTTAATCCAGAATTTTTGTTAAAGGAAAAGTCTGACATTGATTGGTGGATGCAAAGGAATGGCAGGAACTACTGCCAAAGTCTACCAAGGGTTTTAACTTTTGCATTTGGCACAAATATTCTGTGGCTGAAAAGTGGAGAAGCCAAACATATTTTTCCCCTGTGGGTGAAAGTACCAAGGAAGCCAAGGAATAGGGGAAGAAAGATGGCTAATTGCAGGAAGGCAAACTTCACTGCATTTTCTGGCAATTGGGAAAAATGGAAGCGGCTATCTTTTGAAATGCACCATAGAGTTGGAATCCCCTTCAAAGAAATTCCATCATTAACAATCTCTGAAGGCCAGTTTTGACTTTGAAACTGATCAATCAAAGGAATGTATTTTTCAGTGTATTTTGTTCAAATGTGGCTTCTGCCAGCCACAGAATATCTTTAAACATCTTTCTTTTTCCATTTCCTTCCTTCCTTTCCTTCCCTTTCTTTTTCTGTCTTTCCTTTCTTTTTTTCCATCTCTCCCTCTTTCTTGCATCTTTGTCTTCTTTCTTTTTCTTTCATTTCTTTCTTTTTCCTTCCTTCCTTCCTTCCTTCCTTCCTTCCTTCCTTCCTTTTCCTTCCTTCCTTCCTTCCTTCCTTCCTTCCTTCCTTCCTTCCTTCCTTCCTTCCTATAAAATATAGAATCCAGTTCACCACTTGAGGACAGCAGAGAGATGCAAAAAGTTACCTCTAAACCAGGCGATGTCCAAGCTTGGCAAATTTAAGCCTTGTGGACTTCAACTCCCAGAATTCCTCAGTCAGCCAACTGGAGAATTCTGGGAGTTGAAGTCCACAAATTTAAGATTGCCAATCTTTGTTTTTCAGCTCTTCTCTATGGTCAGTAGGCAAGGTATACTGTAAACTGAATTTATATATCTATTAATAAATACACTGGAAGGATAATCTATATTTTAAAGAAGGAAAGAGAGTGAATGCTGCTGTCCTGGAATGCACTTAAGTTCTTTGGATCCTTCCTGAAGCACTTTCCAAAATATATCATGTTATTGCTCCTATATTATTCTGAGTATTCTCAGTCTTTCACACATAGTATCTCGACATGTTGATAGTATAATCCTATTCATGCATTTACTCAAGGGTTACATTAACCACAAGATGTTTATCTCCCCCCATTTTTACTTCTACTTATTCTTCTATAGAGAAAGGACACCCCTGCTCTAAACTTTTAGCTGACACCCGTCAGTCCACTATACTTGTGTCCGTTGAACCTTCCTTAAAACCTTTATTATGCCAACTCAAAAAGCATAGCTGAAAAGAAGAAGAAAAAACCCCCACAATTTTCCCGAAGTCAGAAATGCAAGGAGAGATGCATTTCCGATCTCAGGAGAGCTGAAAGATAAACAAACCCAAAGAAGGCAAACAATTCATCAATTTGCGTGTTCCTTTCAGTTTCCAAACTGATTGAATTTGTTCTAATGTAGTCGCTGTTCTCCTTGTTCAGCAAAGAAAATGCATTTGTCTTTCGAGTTCCGGCCTTAAAATAAGTGTCAACTTGTAAAACATTCCTATGCCAGTTTCCAAGTTGCCATAAAAAAGAGGGGAAGGGGAAAAACCTGAAGGAGCATATGGCAAATGAACTCAGAAGCACATTCCAAGTTTATCTCACAAATATTGTAACTGAGGCTACTGGGTATTCTGGGGCGAAAATCCTTCATTGGAAAGCATGATTGAGGACACCCAGCCCATGAATGTGTTCGGTTGGACAATCTGAATTATGATACAGAGGGGTGGTGGTGGTGGAAACAGGGTCATAGGTGATTGTAAATTACGTATCACAGAGTCGGCTTCATACAGGTCATGCCAGAAGGTCGCTCCTAATAAATCCTTTGAAGGTTTTTGAAGTTTGGCTAGAGGCTCACAGTTTAATTAGGGTGATCGTTGGAATCCTGACACTAAGGTTGTTTCCTCTCTCTCTCTCTCTTTCTTCTTTTTAGGCTCGTCCAAAAGGAGAAGGCTTGACTCCATACCAAGGGAAGAAACGCTGCTTTGGAGAATATAAGTGCCCCAAATGCAAGAGAAAATGGATGAGTGGGAACTCGTGGGCCAACATGGGACAAGAATGTATCAAGTGCCATATTAACGTTTATCCTCACAAGCAGGTACGGACAGGGTTCAAAAGAGGGTAGAAGTAGAGGCTTAAGGGAGGATCCCAGGTCAAAGATGCCTCCATGGCTCGTGTTCTGACCTAGGCTCCCAAAATCACGAAGCAGACTTCTCGTCCCAACAAAACCTCTTTTTATTTGGCTAAGGTGAATTCCTCTCATTCATACCCAGCAAACAGTCTTTCAAGGGTGAGTTACAACCACCAACCTTATCAGGCTTGGAGAGCTGCCAAGAGAGAGTTAATATCCATTTTTCTATGCAACTATTCATAGGTTGCCTCCCCAGCAATTCAAATGAAACAATGTGCAGTAAATCGACTTACGACCACAGGGAAGCCCAGAATTTTTGTTGCTAAGTGGTAAAGTTGTTCAGTGAGTTTTGTCCCATTTTACGGCCTTTCCTGTCTCAGTTATTAAGCGAATCACTACAGTTGTTAAATCAGTAACCTGGTACTTAAGCGAATCCATCTTTCCCACTGACTTTGTTAATCAGAAGGTCACAAAAGGGGATCACGTGACCCCCCAGGGACACTGCGACTGTCGTAAATATGAACCAGTTGCCAAACATCCTCATTTTGATCACCTGACCATGGGGATGCTGCAACGGTCGTTAAGTGCGAAAAAATGGTCATTGGTCACTTTTTTCAGCGACGTAAGTCACTAAATCCATTGTTCTAAGTTACCTGTAATATGATTTGCATCAATGTTTGAAATGTAGGGTCATTTAAACCAATACTTGGTGTTTACTTGGTGCATTTGGGAGAAGATGCGAATTTCAAACTTGATTTCCTCCCACCCCATTTTTCTGCAAACCCTTTGAAAGAGCTGCTTTGGAGTAGACCAAATTACATCTGAAGGTTCTTTATTGCTCAGTCACTAAAGTTGTGTGTGTATTTCCCTTTTCCTTTGGTGGAACACACAAAGGGGGAAGGAAATCCTTTGTAGTGAAGGATAATCTCTTGCAGATTCTCTAAATAGGGATTGGGGGGAGGAAGAGATTTTTTGGCAGTTCTTTGAGGGCAGAGGATGTGGAATGACAAGGAACTCTTTCCTGGCTTCCTAGAGAGCAAATTCCAAGCAAGGAACCACACACACACAACTTATATACTGCTTTATAGTGCTTTCCAGCCCTCTCTCAGCAGTTTACAGAGTCAGCCTCTTGCCCGCAACAATCTGGGTCCTCATTTTACCCACCTCGGAAGGATGAAAAGCGGAGTCAATGTTTTGTTTTGTTCTTTTGTAAATTTTATTTGAGTTTTCACAAAGAGAAAAAAAATATATAAATAAAACATCTTTTTTGAAAGTAGCGTAATCCCGGGTTACATTTCTTCGTACAGACACAAATTCAGGTTCATGCTCATTTTTATATTCTATTCCAAATCTTATTACTATTTTACATTTTCTGCATAGCTTCTCCCCTCTTTTAATTTTCTCAATTTTATTTTAATTATCACATCTCAATTCAAATCATTGTATTTATACTTTTGTCTGTCCTGTTTCAATTATCTATTATCTTTTCTCATTAAACAAAATTTCTCCTGTAGTTACTGATTGGAGTATGATGCCTTTATATCTTTTCCCTAAAGTTGTAACATTCAATATAATACATAACTTCCATTCGGATTCTGCTTGGTACATTCTTAAAATACACACTGTATTCTTAAAAAAAAGAAAAAAACATAAATGTATATAATTAAAACAACATTCCATTCCAATTCAATTCTATCACTAATATTAATATAAGTCTTAACATCTTTAACATTACTTTTCAATTAAATATCATACTTCTATGGGAACAATCCATAGTTAATTCCCCTCCCCCTTCACTTATATTTTATAAAACATTAACTAATTAAAATGTTCCCGTTCCTTCCTAATTCAATTTTCTCATTTATTTTATTTCACTTATTTTATTCACAAACATTTCACTAAATTACACTATTTTATCCCTCATTTTAATCATACGTTGTTTCCAATTTTCTAAAGTTATTTCTATTACTAATATAACAATACAAACTTATGTACCTTTACAGAATCCCTTTTTCAGTTAGATTTTCACCCGTTATCTCTAAATAGGTCCCGTTTCTCTATATCTTGCTCCAGTCCTTTGTAACTTCTTTCCTTTCCTTCTTCCCTCTCTTCTTCTCTCTCCCCTTTTTACCCCCTTGTCTCTCTACCTCTATTTCTCTCTTCTGCATTCCCCTTTTCTGTTGCTTTCCAGTATTATACTTATTTTTTGAATTATTTTTCTTTTCTTTGGTTGTTTTTTTAAGTCTTAAATTCTCCATTCTCTTTCCCCTCTTTCCTTTTCCTTTCCCACATAAAATTGCTTGTTCATTAAAGATGGCTTCTTCTTTGTCCCAGTCTTCTGGTTTTGCAGTCGTTTTTTTTTTGTTTCTCATAGTTCCAAATCTCCATTTCTAAGAATTGAAAGATGAAGCCAAAAGAACCCTTCCCTTCTTGTGCATCTTCTTTGTACTTTTTAAGTTCCATTTTCAATTCATCCAGAAGTGGTGCCATTGTATAAATTTTTAAACAACCACCCGATTGATTTTAGTCATTCAAATATAATAACCAAGAATCCAAAGATCACCAAATAATCCAAATACATGCAAGCTGTTTCTTTTCTGCTCTTTTTTTTCACTTTCTCTTCCTGGGGTTACTATTTAGTTGCAAAGTTTCAGTTAAAATGTATCTTTTAGAAGTCTTGTTGAAGTTTTACTGTAGATTCTTTTTAATTCCAGGCAGTCTCCTCCCTCTTCCAGATCCTGCCCTTATTCTTTTTCTCTCCCTTCCTGCTTATGAAAAAGAAAGTTTTTAATGTCCAGAAATCTTTATTATCCCTTTGGCATTTTGTTTTATTTTCAGCTTAATTGCCTATTGATGTCAAAGTGGATTTTTCTGATTTCTTATTTAAGTCTCTTAGTTGTCAGTATAGGGAAGGAGAGAGAAGGAAAAAAAAAGCCAAACCTTTCCCTTTTCACTTTCCTTCGCTGCTTCCGACTCTTCTTTGGGAGCGATGTTATTTTTTGTAAGTTTAAATTCCAGGGTACCTTAGTTGTTGCTTTTACGATTTAACCCGGTCAGCCAAAACTTTCACTTCTTATTTTCCTCCTGCACATGCTTTTCCGGTCGAATTCTCCTTTGTGGGGGCCATTTCTGACCACCACTGCAACCACCTTCAGGAAAGGGAGCAATGGCCAGCTGAGGAGGAGAGATGCGGCTCTCCTCAACCCTGCTGGCAGTCTCCCCCCTCTTCACCACCTTTATGGGGTGGCTTAGCCCTGAAACCAGACAGAAACCGCGCACGATTGCGGATTTATGTCTGTCGCCGAAGCCCTTCAAACCGGAAGTCCCACACTTCGGACTTTAGAGCCTGGAAGGTGCAGCAAGTGAAGCAGAGCAAAGAAAATGAAAGGTGGAGGGAAGGGAATCTAACTGGAGACACACAGCAAAAGTCTTGGAGAATGTTTTGCTGATGCATTTTGATGAATTCAAAGTTGGTCAAAAGGAAAAGGGCCTATTGCAAATGACATTGAGTCTGTCTGATCGCCATCTAGTAAAGCTGTGCCAGAAATCCTGCTGGAGCTCTGCTGACTTGTTGAAACACATTACAGAAACAAAGGGGGGAGGAGGAGGAGGAGCAGGAGGAGGAGGAGGAGGAGGAGGAAGAAGAAGAAGAAGAAGAAGAAGAAGAAGAAGAAGAAGAAGAAGAAGAAGAAGAAGAGGAAGAAGAAGAAGAAGAAGAAGAAGAAGAAGAAGAAGAAGAAGAAGAAGAAGAAGAAGAAGAAGAAGAAGAAGAAGAAGAAGAAGAAGAAGAAGAAGAAGAAGAAGAAGAAGAAGAATGATCTCTAAGTTATTGGAGCACAGGGAAAACACGAATTATGATGATTGTAAATGGTGAAGTAACATTTATATATGTATAACAATTGTAATGCCAGAACAGCTGCACCGTGTTGTATTCTTGTGATTAAAATAATTATATAATTTTATATAGATAGATAGATGATAGATAGATAGATAGATAGATAGATAGATAGATAGATAGATAGATAGATATAGACATAGATATAGATATAGATATGTAGGTCTATGTGTGTTCAAGTCTTTTCCCGTGTAAGGTTAAAAGTATCTTGGCTGTTACAACACAGGAGGCTAATGGAAAAGAGGTCAAAACACAAATGACCCAGGAGATTACAACGCAGGACCCAGGATACCACAACAAAAGAACTCGCAAGGCCATCACACAACCCATTACCAAAGCCATTAAAACACAGGAGGCTAATGGAAAAAAGATCACTACAAAACTAACAACCCAGGAGATTACAGCACAAGATCCAGAATATCTCCACAACAAAACTCACAAGGCCATCACACAGCCCAACATCAACTCCAACCAATCAAGAGGCAGCAGCGCAGCCAACCAGCCCAGCACACCAGCCCCTCCCCCAGTATTTAGAGAGAGACGACAGCTCCGATCACACACTGCTTGCACTGGCACAAAGCCAAAAGCACCAGCCTGAGGATGGCAAGTGGGACCTCGCCGAAACGTCACCAAGATACTCTTAATCTTACACAGGAAAAGACCCGAACACACCCAGACCTACATGTATGTATGTATGTATGGCATTCAGCTTTGTTCGGGTATTTTCCCACGTCATTGTAGTTGTGCTTTTAAAGTTGTAGCAACATTTCGGCAGAATCTCATCTGCCATCATCAGGCTTCTGTATAGTGTTACAGATGATCGCAGATGAGATTCTGCCGAAACGTTGCTACAACTTTAAAAGCACAACTACAATGACTTGGGAAAATACCCGAAGAAAGCTGAATGTCATATATATGTTTTCTGAGGTTCTCGCGGGTATTTATATGTGGATCTTTGGTTGTTCGGGTTTTCTCCCGCGTAAGATTCGAAGTATCTAGGCAACGTTTCGATGAAGTCTCATTCATCATCTTCAGGCTTCTGTCTCCGGCTCTGTGCTTTTCAGAGTAATGTGAGATTGCAGCTGCTTCCTCCTTTTAACTGCCAGTGGGGTGGGACTTGATTGGGTGGGGGCTTGGCTGTGTTCTGATTGGGTGGGGTGTGTTCTCATTGGTAGGGGTTTGGTTGTGTTCTGATTGGTTGGGGGTTTGCCGTGTTCTGATTGGTTGGAGGCGTGTTCTGTTCAGGTGGGGCTTGGCTGTGCTCCGGTTAGTCTTAGTTGCTGGGGGATTTGAGCTGGTGAGTTGTGATCTTGCTGTTTGGCTTCTAGTTCGTGGTCCTGTTGCATCTTCATAGTGGGTGTCGGTTTGCTTCATGTATGGCTCGGAGGGGTTTGAAGTGGGTAGTGATGCAGCTGTAGTGCAGCTTCTGGTCCATGGTCGTGTCTCATCTTCTGAGTGGGTGAGAGTCTGTTTTCTACATGGAAGTGTGGTGGTGGCATCTTGTGTGGCTCTCATGGGTGTGGGTCTGGTGTCCTTCTTCATGTTAGGTACTCGTCTGTTCATGAGGGCGGGTTTCCAAATGGCTGGAAGGCGGGAGGTGTCATCTCGTTTGTTCATGCTGTGTGGGCGTTTTCTATCTCTATGGCTTCTCTGATTATTCTGCTGTTGAAGTGTTCGGTTTTGGCGATAGTTCTGGTATTTTTAAAATCAATTTCATGTCCTGTGGCTTTGAGGTGTTGGACCAGGGAAGAGGTCGTTTCTTCTTTTTTGATTGAGTTCTTATGTTCTTCAATGCGTGCATTTATTCTTCTGTTAGTTTGTCCAATGTATGTGGTAGGGCAGGCAGTGCAGGGGATTTCGTATACTCCTTGGTTTTCTAATTCGATTTTGTCTTTGGGGTTTCTTAGGATGGTGGATATTTTTCTGTTTGTGCAGAATGCTGTTTTGATGTTGTGTTTTTGGAGGATCTTGCTGATTTTGTCTGTAGTGCCTTTTATATATATATATATTTATATATGCTGATTTTGTCTGTAGTGCCTTTTATATATGGGAGGAGGGCTTTACCCCACTCAGACCAATAGTCAGCTCCATAGGCTCACCTCTACAAAACCTAGCCAAATTTCTCGCCAAACAACTACAACCTTATGCAGAATCCATCAACTCACATGTAAGAAACTCATTCCAGTTCATCGAGATCATAAAGAAACAAAACTTACAACCTAGCGACCTACTAGTAAGCTTCGATGTCATATCCCTCTTCACCCAAGTGCCAATAAAAGAAGCCTTGACAGCCATCCAAAACAAATACAACCCCCCCAAGCACATCCTAGATCTAACCAACCACTGCCTATCCAATACATACTTCACCTACAATGGACAAAAATACAAACAAATAGAAGGAGCACCCATGGGATCACCCCTCTCACCTGTCATCGCTAACCTCTACATGGAACACTTTGAAACACAAGCTCTAGAAAAATACGACCACAAACCCAAACTCTGGCTCAGATACGTAGATGACACCTTCATAATCTGGCCACATGGGAAAGAAAAACTGAACAACTTCCTCACACACCTCAACAGCCTACACCCCAAAATACAATTCACCATGGAAACAGAAGCCAACAACCAACTTCCCTTCCTAGATGTCTTGGTATACAAAAGATCCAATGGCTCCCTAGGACACACCATCTACCAGAAGAAAACACACACTAACCGCTATCTACATGCACTCTCACACCACCACCCAGCACAGATCAATTCCGTAGCCAAGACACTCATCTCCAGAACAAAATGCTTAGCCGATGAACAACACCAAAAAACCGAACTACACACTCTCACCAACGTACTTACAGCCAATGGATTCCAAAGAAAGAAGATTACCCACCTAATCCAAAAAGAAACCCCAACCAAAATCCAAGACAGAGAACAAGAAAACGGCAAAGCCCTCCTCCCATATATAAAAGGCACTACAGACAAAATCAGCAAGATCCTCCAAAAAACACAACATCAAAACAGCATTCTGCACAAACAGAAAAATATCCACCATCCTAAGAAACCCCAAAGACAAAATCGAATTAGAAAACCAAGGAGTATACGAATCCCCTGCACTGCCTGCCCTACCACATACATTGGACAAACTAACAGAAGAATAAATGCACGCATTGAAGAACATAAGAACTCAATCAAAAAAGAAGAAACGACCTCTTCCCTGGTCCAACACCTCAAAGCCACAGGACATGAAATTGATTTTAAAAATACCAGAACTATCGCCAAAACCGAACACTTCAACAGCAGAATAATCAGAGAAGCCATAGAGATAGAAAAACGCCCACACAGCATGAACAAACGAGATGACACCTCCCGCCTTCCAGCCATTTGGAAACCCGCCCTCATGAACAGACGAGTACCTAACATGAAGAAGGACACCAGACCCACACCCATGAGAGCCACACAAGATGCCACCACCACACTTCCATGTAGAAAACAGACTCTCACCCACTCAGAAGATGAGACACGACCATGGACCAGAAGCTGCACTACAGCTGCATCACTACCCACTTCAAACCCCTCCGAGCCATACATGAAGCAAACCGACACCCACTATGAAGATGCAACAGGACCACGAACTAGAAGCCAAACAGCAAGATCACAACTCACCAGCTCAAATCCCCCAGCAACTAAGACTAACCGGAGCACAGCCAAGCCCCCACCTGAACAGAACACGCCTCCAACCAATCAGAACACGGCAAACCCCCAACCAATCAGAACACAACCAAACCCCCTACCAATGAGAACACACCCCCACCCAATCAGAACACAGCCAAGCCCCCACCCAATCAAGTCCCACCCCACTGGCAGTTAAAAGGAGGAAGCAGCTGCAATCTCACATTACTCTGAAAAGCACAGAGCCGGAGACAGAAGCCTGAAGATGATGAATGAGACTTCATCAAACGCTGCCTAGATACTTGAATCTTACGCGGGAGAAAACCCGAACAACCAAAGATCCATATATATATATATATATATATATATATATATATATATATATATATATATATATATATATATATATGTGTGTGTGTGTGTGTGTGTGTGTGTGTGTGTGTGTGTGTGTGTATATATATTCTTAAGTTTTCGCGGGTACTTATATGTATGGCATTCGGCTTTGCTCGGGTATTTTCCCATGTCATAGTAGTTGTGCTTTTAAAGTTGTAGCGATGTTTCAGCAGAATCTCATCTGCCATCTGCCAGAAGCCTGATGATGGCAGGTGAGATTCTGCTGAAACGTTGCATATATGGCATTCAACTTTATATATATAGAATTATGTTAAGATGAAATGTCAGACTAAGGATTTTGAAAATAATAATAATTTGGGAATAACAAGCTAAGAGAGCACCAAGGACCTCTCATGAAGAAAAAGCAGGACAGCCACAATTTGCAATGTAGAACAGAAATACAAATGCTCAAAGGGCTGCCATGATCACCAGAGATTTACACTTGGGAGAAAACTTGGATTGGGGTTTGTTTCTGTAGACAGCCATAAGAAATTGCAGCAACTCCATATAGAGAAGATGCCTTCAAATCTTACGTAATAAGAACTTGATAGCTCTTGATTTTGGACTTTTTCTGCTTTTTATATTATTTATTCAAGATGGATATTTGTTTATTGTACAGTAAGAAGTACACATGAAATACAGATGTTTGGTTCAGTTCAATGATCCTTCTTTGGATGAATTTAGAGTTGGTTAAAAAAAAGAAGAAGAAAATAGATGGTAAAATGTATAAATATTCTAGATAAATGATAGCCCAATCTGTAAATTAAGCATATTAGGAGGAAAATATAAACAATATGTATTACTGTTTTCCAAAAGCACGTTTATTGAGCAATTTAAGGCAATTGGACTGAATGATTTTATGGGAACTGTCAAACTGTGTTTGTCTGACTCACTCACTAATTTAACTCAAGTGTGCAAGTTTAATTGCATTACCTTTATCCATAAATCACTTCAAGTGTGTCAGCAATTCTAGAAATGGAATTAATGTCCAAAAAAATAAATCACTTGGGCCTGTGTAAAACTTGCTTCCATTAAAAGCCTTCAGTTTTGGAGGGAAAGAGAAGAGAAGAGGGATATTATTTGATTTTAAAATGTTCCATTGCTCCAATTTAATTGACAGTATTATCTATGAGAGAAGAAATATTAAATTGAACATCCCCCCTATTGATACTCTTCACATAATAATCCTTTTTCAGAGGCACGATTGGGAGTGTTTTAACAAACTGCATCCCTGTTTGGTTTGGTGGCAGCAGTGCCTCTGACAGAAAGTTCCTACAGAGAGTGGGGAGGACAGCGGAGAAGATTATAGGAAGCTCTCTTCCCAGTATTCGGGATGCTGCTTATAAGTACTCTGTGCTTAGAGCTCAAAGCATTGTTAGAGACTCCGCACACCCACCCCACGGTATGTTACTGTTGCTCCCCTCTGGGGGGAGGTTTCAAAGTATTTCTGGCAGGACTATCAGATTCTGTAACAGCTTTGTTCCCTAGGCCATCCACCTGGTAAACTTGCAAGATTCGATTTTCTTGCCATGTACAAGTATACATCCGGACTAGATTGCATTGTTTCTCTCTGTCATAAAATATATGTGGGTATATGCATAATGTTGTATTTATTTATTGAGTTATGTTTATGTAGTGTATATCAAAGGTGGTGACCCTTTGAGAGCTGTGTGCAATGAAATTTCACTTTAATGTATGCCGATTAGTCCCAAAGGTGCTTTTTCAGGAGGTAACTGGACTTTCTTGTTTTTTCTTTTGAAGACATTTTGCTTCTCATCCAAGAAGTTTCTTCAGCTCTGACAGGATAGTGGGGAATGGGAGGATTTATATTCCTTGCAGACAGCTGGTCATTTGCATCCTTTTAGAGCAAGGGTCTTCAAACTTGGCAAGTTGAAGACTTGTGGACTTCAACTCCCAGAATTAATGAGCTAAAATGGCTGGAGGAGGAATTCTGGGAGTTGAAGTCCACAAGTCTTAAAGCTGTCAAGTTTGAAGGCCCCTATTTTAGAGGGTGATTGAAGCACTTGGAGGTTAATCTGTGTCCTCAGGGTCACCTGAGTAGCACAAATGGTTCATGTAGTCTGCGATTTTTCCTCTGGAAATCCATTGCTACTCCCACATGCTTCAGAGGGTCTTCATCCCAAATTATACTGCTAAAAGTCCATAGAGATTCTCAGTCATCCAGGTCATGGTTGTCCCAAAGGCGCTTTTCCAGGAAGCAACTGGACTTTCTTGTTTGTTTGTTTTTTTGTCTTGAAAAGAGAAAACAAGGAAGTCCTCTTGCCTCCTGAAAAAGCGCCTTTGGGACAACCACGACCTGAATGACTGAGAATCTCTACAGACTTTTTTGCCGATTAATGTACATTCAAAGTGACAATATAGTTATTATTCTAAGCCATGGCAGTGATCTCCTGCTAGAACCTCCAAACGAGCTCAAGATGTTGACCTCAGATAACTTACGAATGGTCTGATAATGAACTCCAATCAGACAAACGTAGTGCTGATTAATTGAATGCTTTAAACCGGGGGTCCCCAAACTTGGCAACTTTAAGACTTGTGGACTTCAACTTCTGGGAGTTGAAGTACACAAGACTTAAAGTTGCCAAGTTTGGAGACCTCTGCTTTAAATCATGGGCAACCTTCTTGTGAAGGTTCTGTAGGCATTTCCTAAGCTGCCCCTTGAACAAGAACCTGGTGTCTGTCCGGATCCAGAGGGGTAGCAGCAAAATGTGGGTCCGGGTTTAATCCCTGTGCTTGCCTCCTCCATGCAGAGACCCTTGGAAAAACCCGATGGACTGGATGTCTCGGATCAAAGCAAAGAACACCCTCAGCATCTCTGCGAGAAATGCAAAGTCCTGGGCTACTACTGCCGCCGTGTGCAATAAAGAAACCCACGGAGACTCCACAGATCTGGTGGCGGCAGCCAAAAGGGAAGGAGGAGGGACCGTCATCTAAGAACCTTCATCCGTCACCGATATTGCCTAACCTAATCATATGCCTTCCTTTTAACTGAATGTAACACTTCCCCTGTGTATGTATGGACATGCAACTTGTATCTGTAGGTCTATGTGGTGTGAGGCGTATTCCTTCCTTGAGGGTCTCACAAAACAAGCCATGTTTTCATATGGGTGGAGACCAACTGGCCGCTGGCTCTTGCTGGACTATACCCGCCATAAGTCACAATGGATTTGTACCACTACGGTGGTTTCCACTGATTGTTTACACAATTTCAGTATTCTACCCTAAGTGAACTAAGTGTTGTTTGTCCAGAGAGATCTTGTCAGGTCGGGAACATATGTTTGGATGAATTAAGAGGTGGGGTGGGATAGGATCAGGCAGGCATGACTCAAAATGCATTTTATGGGGGGAGTCTGTAAGTCTAAATCAGAGGTCTCCAAACAGTGGACTTCAACTCTCAGAATTCTCCAGCCAGCATAGCTCCCAGAATTCTGGGAGTTGAAGTCCACAAGTCTTAAAGTTGCCAAGTTTGGGGAGCCCTGGTCTAAATGCTATTGATAAATGCTTATTTTAGCTCATGCTGCCAACTAGAATTCTTTAAGACCTAAGTTTTTAAGAGGAATGAAGGATGTGATGCAAATATTCATGTTTGTTTCTTGGTTGGGGAGATGGTTTGGAAGTTCTACCAGCTTCCTTGCTTTCCAAGAGTGAAATCTCTAAAAAAAAAAAAAGCTATAAGGCCTGAGCTAGGAAAGAATTAAGGATGTGATGCAAATATTCATTTTTTCTTGACTGTGGGCGCGGTTTGGAAGTTTTACTAGCTTGCTTGCTTTCCAAGAGTCTTGCAGGGCCACCAAAGAGAGGCTTTGGGGGGAGCTTTAGGGTATTTTTTATAATCTGCGGGCTGAAAAGAACAAGTGAATAATTGTCTGATGAGTGGTTTTTATAGGAACGTGACAATGGTAGAACACATAGGGTGGAGCACAAATTTGTCTTTCTTATGTAGCAACTTTATGCATGTTTATGTCAATGCACAAAGGGAGGCTCAGCCAATCTCATTGTACACAGGTTGTACTCTGACAATAAATGTAATAATAATAATGGAGGTCCCACTAAAATCCAGAGACCTATTTCAGAACTAACTTGCATAAATGCACTTATTTTTAAAGGCTGTTTTTGTTTGCCCTAACTTCCCATGGTGTCTGTTACCCTCACCATTTTTTCTTTAGCTACCAATGGTGGCTAAATTTCCTATCCTCAGGCTGCATAACCAACATATGTAGCCAACAAGAGGAACATCATTTTATCTTCAACAGACAAAGACTGTCCGGATTCAGCTCCCCCTTCTCCACTTGGGTCTGCTTCTCTACCACCATTGATCCCAAACACATAATTTCAGGTGGAGTTTGGCCTGTTCCTCCATCAACAATTAATGGTGGAACCAGCCAGAGATTCATCTTGCTTTCATGCTACACTTTTCCACATGAATGTTCTTTCAATGGGTTGGACTGCACCCCCCATGTAATCCTTGGCCAACTAAGGCAAAGGAAAAGAAAGTTTGATACATTTAGAAAAGAAATACTGAGAAATCCTTCTCTCTCTCTCTCTCTCTCCTCCCTCCCTCCCTCCCTCCCTCCCTCTCTCTCTCTTCAGCTACAGATTGCAATTTATTTCAGTCTTGCATGGTGCCATTACTTTTAGAACAACATCTAAAAGAAATATGTCTAGGATCAAGATTTAGTCTTGAGTTCAGAACACCCAGAAATTTGTTGTAGGAGTCTGTTTACAAACTTCTGTTGGTCCAGATTAACTAAATGGGTAATCTTCATAGGATTACACTGAACCCAGTAGAGGTGGCCAATTGATACCTTCAGCTGATGGTCTATTATGATGATTAAGACCTTTTCTTGATGGCTTCTCCATGGGAATCTATAATTTCAATTAGCTTTGAGTTTAGAACACCAGAAAAAGAGGATAGAGTTCACTTACTGACACATAATGCTGTATGATAGAACAACATTTCATTTGCATAATAAGATGCACTATAACAGGACAGAAGGAGAAGTGTCCACTTTGATCTTTCTCAATATTGGCTGGCAGTTGACCTCTGAAAAGGGTTTCCAGGGACCTGTGGAAGTTAAACTAAGAGTAATTTTTAATAACGTAGTTATTAAATGCACAACTGGAAAAATTATTCTTTTAACCATTTTTTAATTCTTAGTAAAGGTAAACCAAATCAGATCTAGTTCTTGGTTTACTTACAGAATAGAATAACAGAGCTGGAAGTGACTTTGGAGGTCATCTAGTCCAACTCCTTATCCATGTTTTACTGTTTCTAAAAAGCCAGAACTCGGCTGCCATTCATTGTCTAACTTTGGTTCCATGTCTGTCTTAGAAGGAAGCATCTTAATCCTGGTACTTCCTACTGCCAAGTTTCTGCCCTTGATATCAATCCAAGCAGATTTGCTAATCAAAATTATCTGGCAGGATTAGTAGAAATAAATTTCCCTGTGAATGAGGGGGAGGGATTAGTTTCAAGATCACTGACTGAAAAATATATCCATCTTCTGTATTAATTTTGCAATCCATTCAGAATGTATTCCATGAGTCCAAAATGAATTTCAATAACTGGAATCAGGCTACGGCATAACGAAATTGACGAAAGTCAAGGGGGTTTGAATACGTACTGAATGCACTGCAGAAAGTAGTTGTTCTGTCTAAATGTACTCATTTTCAGTGAAGTAATAGCTGCTATGTCTAGATAAAGTAAGGGTTTTTTATGATTGTTCAAAGATATTATCCTTATGTACATCTTCTCTATACTTCAAACAGACTCCAGCAATTCGATTAAGCAAGAGAATTTTGAAGCTTTATAACAAAACCAATCTATTACTGGAACTGCCCTGAATAATAGTTGAGCTTTTTTAAAAATGTTACCTTCATTTAAAATGCTATTAAAACAGCGGTTGAAGCATTCTAGGTATCCCCCATTTCTATAGAAACCTAGTGTTCAGGCACAAAGAATCTGGACCATAATGTTAAATTGAAACCAAGAAGATTGCTCAGGCCTATGGACAAGAATCTAGTCAACACTAAATTGGTGCTAGATAAGTCAATGGAAGAAGGATTAGACATTGTGGGAGCATAAAGACTTTAGGCTAATGACTCGCTTAACTCCTCCCTCTGGCCCTGCCGGCTCTTCTACAGTTTGAGGTAGATTAGGAATTCAGATCAGGGCAATATTGAACAGGTTAAGTTACGTTATACAAAATCAACTCGAGACCACTGCCAGATCATCAAGGAGAGTGATACCATGTTCTGTACTGCAGATGGCAATTAAACAGAGGTTCTTTGCATCTGGAAAAGTTTCCAGATACTTGTAGGACCCCTTAGGACCTTAGAGAACTGGACCTGCCTGATTTTGCCCAACCACAAGAGCTCAGCAATGTAAGGATTACAGGGTAAGGGTCTACAAGGCAGGGAGATATTTGACCGTTCTTGCTGCTCCTGTCTAGCTATTCTTGGCCTCTTTCTATAAATTCCAAGTCAACCCACACCTTTCTGCCATAGAACTTAAGGAGCAGTGTCCAAATGTTGCCAACACCCAGAATTATTTTCCAGATGTACATGGAACACATATGCCTTACAGTTTCTCATGAACAACTACTTCTTTTTCAAATCAGTGGGAAATTCCTGTATCTTAATACAAACAGTTGCATCATCTTCTATAGGAATGGAGTAAACTTCCTAATTTAGAAAAGTTGCTAAATCTGTTTAGGCTTCCATGGAAACCAGGGTAACTAAAGTGCATCTCTTTATGGGGAGGGGGGTATTATGAACCTGATGAATCTGCCTTAAGCCATAGGTAGAAAGCTATTTTTTTTAATAGCTTCAAGGAAATTTTCTTGACACCGTTAGGTAATATTCCATTAGCAGTTTGGTCATTGTTTGTATTGAATCCAATGGCTGTATGGAAGCTACTCCTTTAAATCCCGTTATTGTCAGTGGGTTTATTATAAAAAATGAATAGGTGTAGATGAATCCACGATTAGACCATTTCTGGATCAGTTCTTGTTTACATAGCAACTCCTCTGAATTAATAAAGCTGAAAGCTTTCCTCTGCATTGTTTACATGATTAAAGACTCAATTAATTGAGTCCAGAAAAAGAAAATAAAGATTAATGGTATTGTAACATGTTTTAAGAAAAAGATATAAACCAGAGAATCTGGCTAATTAGACTCCTGAAGTCACATTAGCCTTTCTAGCATTGTGTCATTATCCAGAGCAGGAAGAATTGAGTGATGACTTTTGAAGACTTGAACTTTAGTGTTAAAGTTCGTTTTTCTTTATAAGTAGGAGCAAGCATTGAATAATAGGAGAAATACAATACAAGTAGCCTTATATTATACCAGCTGCAGGTTTTGTTATTGTTGTTATTGTTGTTGTTTGAGCACTTATAAAATATTAACCAAAACCTTTCTAGTTGTTGTCATACCTGCCTACATAAAATTCCCCCAAAGTATACTAGGAGAACAAAATGTAAATAAGGTTATTGTGTTTTTTTTTCAACTGGTGTTAAAAATGAAGGCCAGCAGAGCACAATTCATTTTAAATAGCTGGCGGTTGTTCTTAATTATCTTAACAGAATTATGAATTTGGAAGGGACTGTGGAGGCCTTCTAGCCCAACCCCTGCTCAAGCAGGAGATCCCAGCCTAAGCCATTTCATGTAGGTTTAACACCTTATGCTCAAAAGATATCTTCTGGAGAGTATTCTGCAATTTGATTAAGGTTAGTGGCAGGCAGAACTCAGAGTGTAAGTTTTGTGTGCGCGAGACTCCAGGAAACACCCTGATTTTAAAGCCAGCTGAGAAAAGAATCGATAGCAAGAATTAATAGCAGTGCTATTGATGAAACAAACCAATTGTGTATGGTATGATTTTGAGTATCTGTTGAGATTGCCTCTAAAAGGGTTGGTTTTTAAACCGGATTGTGAAGATTTTCATTCAGGGGCTGCAAATGACCTGCATGGATGAGAGGGGCAGTGATGTCCTATATGCCTTATATTGAATTCCTCTATCAGCCTTGCGACACTGCAATTCTGCAAAGAGTAGATTCTAATTTGGCCTTCTAAGAATGCTTCATGCCACATCGTCTTGTAAGATAGGGGTCCCCGACCCCAGGGGGATGCGAACCTGGCCTGGGCCGCAACATGCCAGAAACCAGGCCATGCAAACAAGCTAAGCCCCATCTGTGGTGGGTTTCCAATTTTTTTTTCCTACCAGTTCTGAGAGCATGCAGAGCTCAAAGACTGCCCTCTATATCAATGCCGGTGAGCTGTGCTGTTTTCAGCTCAGCTGAGGCGCAGCAATCCACTCTGCCCCGCGAATCAGCTGAGCTAAAAAACAAGGAGAGGTAACAATGGGGGCAGGTAGTCGAGGCCAGCCAGAGGTGGTATTTGCCAGTTCTCCAAACGACTCAAAATTTCCACTACCGGTATGCCAGAACCGGTCCGAACCAGCTGAATACCGCCTCTGGGCAGCACGCAAAACTGTGTCACCTCTGGTCCATGGGAAAACCTCTCTCCACGGAACTGGTCCCTGGTGCCCCAAAGGGTTAGGGGCCGCTGTTGTAAGACATGACTTTATACCTAGCCAAAATTTCAGTGCTCTTTCCTTTCACGTCTGCAAAAAACCACTGCCTCTAGAAATATTTCTGTGTGATTGTAGCACTGATTGAGCCTATTAGGGTAACTGAACAAAATGAAGGCTTGTGTTTTCTTAGGATAATTGTCAAAGGGACAATCGTGTGCAGTTAATACATGTAGTCCATGGATATTAATGTTTACTCTCCCTTGTTATGAAATATTTTACAGTTTTACTTGCCGAAGTGTATTTATCTTGAGTTATACTTGACATAGTGTTCCTCTCCATTTTTTTTAATACTGTGTGTGTGTGTGTATTTTGGAGAACTTTTTAGATGTTTAAAATTTTTGAATGGTTACAAATATTTCTTTGTAATACTGAATTGTTATTGGAAGACTTTGCAGTAACCTTTCTGTATATATTTGAGGGTCTTTTAAAATTACTATTGTCAGTTTTGCTCGAGGCTTTTTAAAAGTGTTTTTACAACTCTGAAGCTTCCAGAAAGGGTCTTAGTTTTCTATACTATGATACTAACCGAGCTAAGAGTTTTCTTAAGTATTATACAAAATTAAGGGTGTATCCTCAAGAAAATATTTATGGAAGGAATTTGTTATTTTTTTTTCTTTTTCTTTTTTACAGTGCCTTTGTCTGTATAAAATATGCAACCGAGCTACATTAAGAAGGAAATATTGTCTACATAGAATATTATATGAAAGTTGATACATAATTCTGACAAGAAAATGAAGCCTTACCATTCTTTTAAGCCATATTGTTCTTCTTACTGCTTATATTTGGATGAAAATATCAGTATTAAGTAACCAGTGTATTATTTGGGTGTTTAGAACTTATATTCATATGCTTATTCAACTTATTTATATGTGTATTATGGAAAGTATTATTGCCTTTTTAGAAAAGCTAGGACTGATTTTGTAAGAATCAGGTTTTGGAGTTACTTTTTTCTACTTAATGGCCTTGAGAGAAACACACTAACAATTCAGACCTAAGACATACATTTGGGCTGGGCCTAATGACTGCCACATCTGCCCATTGTCAGCAGAAACTCTAGTGCATCGATAAAAACTGAAGCACAAATGCTCTTTGGATATTTTTCACACATTCCACTTAAATGCACACCTGAGATCTTTCTGTTAAAAAAAAAACCAAAATCTTCATTTCTGTTAGAAATTTTGTTTATATATAGCACCACAGAGTAGTAAAGCACTGTCACCATGTGCTTTATTGCTTAACTGCTCAACTGTATCAGGAAATAGGAAACTTACTTAGAGCATAGAAAACATAGCATAGATCCAAACTTATAAACACTGCCATCTACTGGCTGCATACTACTTTAGTTGTTGCATAGACATACATTCCAACAATGAATTCCAACAAATTCCATAGCTGAAGGGTTGTATTTCAGAAAGTAAAAAGCACATACATGAACCAGATTGGTCTGCTAGACAGTTTAGCGCCATTCTTTGTGGCATGCACTCTCTCTCTCTATATATATACATCTCTTGGAGAATTCCAAGTGTCTTCTTGTGTAAAGTGTGAAATGATCCAAAGAGTTGCTGTTTCATAAATACCATAGTATGGTTGGATGTGTTTATTTTTTTACACTGCATCTTAGAGGTGAGCAGGGTAAGTCTTGCCCTACCCAGCGATGCTGAAAACTGTTCAAGAAACATATCATTGAGGTCTGGAAAGCAATAACACTGGCATTAAAGCAATGCACGTGGTCATCGGCTGTAACTGAGAAAGGGTTGCAGTGATATAAGCATTTTGTGATTATTATTATTTAGAATGCATAACGTGATACAATATGCATGCTAGACTCATGTATATTATATGCATCTTATTCTTTATGATTTCCCATAGTTCTGTTATATTAAGATTATTTGTTTTAAACCCTGTTTAAAGCGAGCTCATACCTGCACTGAGCTCTTAATGTCTCTTACAAAAGTTATTTAGAGCAGCAAACTACAATATATGAAACTAATGTTGTCATTATATTAATTTCTGCCAATTTCAATTTGTTTAATTACTTACTTAAAAGAAAAACAAATTCTAGCTGTACTCATTTGAGTTCTCAGTTGTATAATTTTTCTCTTCTTTAACCGGTCATTAACTTGTACAGCTTTTTTTTTTTAATGAAGAAAATAATAACTTTTCTATGGACATGGGCCTCAGAGAAGACAGGCTTAGCTCAGCCACCAAAGTGACAACTGACTATATAAAAAAGGGTTGCGGAAAAGACTGTCGAAATTCTGCTGTGGATTGTCCATAAAATGGCATTCCGACATGTGCCTTAATTGCTGGATAGTATTACCTTGTCTTTAGTGTTATGACAGTTTAATGCTGTATTAAAATACTGCAAACAAACCAGGAATACCACTGTCTTCTCTGCTTTCTTTCTTTGGAACCTTGCGTGGGTTTTAGGTTGTGCTGAACCTGGAATTGAATTTGGGAATCCTAGAAGGAGAAACCATGAAATCCAGACGTGGAATAGGAGACTGGAGCATAGGTACTATGAGTCCCCCAAAATAAGACAGGGTCTTGTATTGATTTTTGCTTCAAAAGACACATTATGGCTTATTTTCCAGTTAGGTCTTATTTGGGGGGGGGGGAATACATGTCTAAATGTGTCTGTGGCTAAAAATCTTAACGGGGGCTTATTTTGGGGGGTAGGGCTTATAAAGTTCTTAAGTGAGTTTTCCCCTTTTTATAATCTTTCTTGCCACAGTTGTGAAGCGAACCACTCCAGTTTAAGTTCATAACACAGCCGCTAAGTGAATTGGGTTTCCCATTGACGTTGTTTGTCAGAAAGTCCTGAAAAACCGATCACGTGACTCCACATAAATACACGCCCAGTCTCCCAATTTCAATTATGTGACCACGGGAATACTGCAACGGTCATAAGTATGAAGTCACTTTGTTTTTCAGGGCTATCTAACTTTTGAACAGTCACTAAACGAACGGTGGTAAGTCATGGACTACCTGGTCAGCCATCAGCCCTTCTCATTCTGTTATTCAAGGAGATGCTTCCTCTGAGATCAAATATAGGGATCACCACCCTGTTTTCCTGAGAATGCGACCTGCCCTGAAAGTAAGTCCTGGCTAGAAATTTTACACATGCACCCAATATAAGCCCTCCATCAAAATAAGCCCTAATTAAGATCCTGCCCACTCCAGAGTGCATGGCTAAAAAATAAGCTAAGGTGGGGATGGTGTGTGTGTGTGTGTGTGAAGCTGCCCTTTGGACAGTTGTAGCCAGGCCTTGCATGGCATGACACCTGCCTTGCTGGCCCATTTCTTCTGCAGCTGGCAAGGCTTTCGTGAAGGCCTCTGTAGCTGATAATAGAGCTCTGGATCGATCCAGAGTTCTATTATGGGATGCAGAGGCCTTCAGGAAAGCCTTGCCAGCAGCAACAGAAGAAGTTCTTGAAGGCCTCTGACAGCGAAAAGGAGATCGGGGGTGATGCACGCAAGTGGGGTTAGTCAGTAGATGACATCCCCTGAAAATAAGACCTGGTACCTTTTTTGTGGCAAAAAAAATATATAAGAGAGGGTCTTATTTTTGGGAAAACACAGTATTTGTGCAGCCATTGTCCCCAGCTACAACTCTTAATTCTAATCATGGCTAACCAAGACAACCAATGAATCTCAGAACAAATCAATCCATATTTCTCCCTCGCAGGCATTGAGATTAGAGGCTTTTACACAGCCAGTGCAAGCAACAACTTGGTCAAGAAAGCAATCGGTCAGCAGTTCCTATTAGAAATTCTTCATCCAAAAATAAGCATACACAACAATACACATGCAACACTATCTGTTTCCTTTTCACTGGGCTTACCCATGAAAGAACATCCTTTCTTGGCTAATTTGTCTCAGACTGGAGTTTTTCTGGTCTGAAGGCAAATGTTTCAACAGTCCAGAGGTGATCTGGATTTCACAACTCAAAGCTTTTGCTCCAAGGGGCCTTGTCAGATTCCAGATTCCCTCAGTGCAACTTACAGGTGAGCCATCCCTCACCTATCAGGATTTGAAATAGAAAATAATAAAAATGGTGTGCATATGTTGAGTTAGTGCAATGGTACTTACAGTATAGTAATAAATAATGAATCGGTTAAGCAGTTGACTTAAAACTGCTTCAAAAATACCCTAAGCCATAAAAATTGTCTAGATAACTTTGGTCTGGCCACTCCTGTCTCAAGCTCACACCCTTGATATTTCGATGATAAGGATCTTCATTTTATCACCCAAATACACGAGAAGTGTAAAGAAGAGGAACTAAGATGATTAAAGGCCTGGAGATTAAAACATACAAAGAATGATTGCAGGAATTGGGTTTGACCAGTCTAGAGAGGGACTCGGTGGCTCAGTGGCTAGGATGCTGAACTTGTCAATCAGAATGGTAGGCAGTTTGGCGGTTCAAATCCCTAGTGCCACGTAATGGAGTGAGCACCCAGCTTCTGCCAACCTAGCAGTTCGAAAACATGTAAAAATGCAAGTAGAAAAATAGGCACCACTTCGGTGGGAAGGAAACAGCGTTCCATGCGCATTTGGCATTTAGTCATGCCGGCCACATGACCATGGAGACGTCTTCAGACAGCACTGCTCTTTGGCTTTGTAACGGAGATGGGCACTGCCCCCTAGAGCTGGAAACGACTAGCATGTATGTGCGAGGGGAACCACCTTTACCCTAGAGAAAAGAAGGACTAAGGGGGACATGATCGTAGTATTTCAATATTTGAGGGGCTGCCACTTCTCAAATACACAGAGAACATCAAGGACCCCTCATTTCCAACCTGAGCTGTGAACATTCTCTCCTTTTAGTAAAAATAATGGTGTCAACTCATAAAATATTTCTGTGGTCTTTTAGAGTTGCCAACAGAAAGGGAGGGGGGAGCAGTCCAACAGCTTGCAAAACCGAAACTGCATTCCATAAACGTTTTCAAAGATAGTAACTAGGTGACCAAAGTTTCTGCTGTGCAAAATTCTAACTGGAGACCCTGATTGATGACTCTGGGCTATGGATGTGTCCCATTGGAGAATATGAATTACGATACACTCGGGGGTGGGGGGTAAACCAGGGTCAAGGGAGAGAATGAATGAGGTGTCTCAGAGTCGGCTACACCCAGGCAGTGCTGAACAAGTTAACTCCCAATAAATCCTTTTGAAGTTTTGGAAGTTTGGCTCAAGACTCATGATTTAAACGGGGGTCACTGCCGGAATCCTGACAAATGGTTTGACACCGAGATCCAACATTTGTCTCAATCTTCATTGCCTGTCCTGAAGGGATCATTGTTCGCATACCATTTTCAATTTAACTGCTCTGAGCACAATGTGTTTGTTGGTCACAAGGTGACAATCATGCAACGCCAGGTTTAAAAGCAACCTAAATGAGCAGAGGGCAGTGTGTTGCATCACAGTTTTATTGGTACTCCCTGAATAGGATTATTATAATTTATTTTCACCAGTGCCAGGGATATAACCCAGGATACAGTACAGCCTCATATCTCCCGAACTGTCTGTTGAGGATGGAAATTTAAAAAAAAAATAATGAAACCGACAGATTTCCTGTCGACTTAACAGGGTTTGGAGACAGGCAGTCTGGGCACTTTTTGAAAAGAGATAAAGAGAACAAAAGACTCAACCCTTCTCACTGAAACAATTTTTTTTTTTTTTGACAAGAATATATTTATCTTCCTATTTCAAGTTCCTGCACTTAATTTTTCTTGCATGCAGGGGACACCACATCGCGAGGAAAGCCAGCAAGGGAGGTCAGTAATGTGAAGGCATAACAAAGTCCAAAGGTTAAGCTCTAGGGATATAGTGACGTTATATATCCATGCATTTATTTTGACCATTCATTCTTGCCCCTACAGTTATTATCCTATAGTTAGGATAACCTGGAGTGTGTGTGTGTGTTCCTAGATGAACGTGTCATTCTTGATTTGAAATGAGATCAAGTTCCCTTAGCATCTAAATGATGCTAAGACTATAAATTTGCAGAAATCTCTGTATATTCCCTGTTGTTGCCATGGTCAGGGAGGTTTCATTTCAAGACAGTTGCTGGCTCCAGATGACTTTTAGAATGAATGAGCTGGAAGGGACCTTGGAGGTCTTCTAGTCCAACCCCTTGCTCAAGCAGGAGAACCTATACTATTTCAGACAAGTGGCTGTTCAGTCTCTTCTTAAAAACCTCCAGGGATGGAGCACACATAACTTCAGGAGGCAAAGCTGTTCCACTGATTAATTGTCCTCACTGTTAGGAAGTTCCTCCTTAATTCCAGGTTGCTTCCCTCTCTGAAGTTTTTGAAGCTATCTGGATTTTCACAGTCCAGATCTGGGAGCTGATTTCTTCACAAGTGAGAAGTCATAGGGATGGGGACGAATAGAACAGAAAATAGATGGGCAAAATTTTGAGATCCATTTGTTCTCCTGCCAGGGACACGAGAGGATTGAAGGGTTCTGGGTGGTCTCTGAGCTTGGTTGTTTTCCTGCAGACGTTTCATTACCCAACTAGGTAACATCGTCAGTACTAGGAAGGAGTGGGGTTTGCTGTAGGTCCGCTGAGTGCCTGAGTTTTCTCTGAGCGCCCTTAATTGGTTCTCACTGAGAGCAAATCCCACTCCTTACTAGCACTGATGATGTTACCTAGTTCGGCAATGAAACTTTTGGAGGAAAACAACCAAGCTCAGAGAGCACCAAGGGCCTCTCAGTTCAACCCCAAGCTACAAATATTCTCCTTTATTGGAGAAAAGTTGCATAGGAACTACCTTCATGAAAAGTGAAAAGTGACTAGGGGAGACATGATAGCAGTGTACCAATATTTGAGTGATTTCCCCAAAGAAGAGGGAGCCAAGCTATTCTCCAAAGCACCAGAAGGCAAGTCAAGAAACAATGGATGGAAACTAATCAAGGAGAGAAGCAACCTAGAACTAAGGAGAAATTTCCTGACAGTGAGAACAATTAACCAGTGGAATGGCTTGCCTTCAGAAGTGGTGGATGCTCCATCACCGGAGGTTCTTAAGAAGAGACTGGAGAGCCATTTGAAATGATATGGGGGTTGGACTAGAAGACCTCCAAGGTCCCTTCCAACTTTGTTATTCTGTTATCCGTTAAGTGAGGTTTCCAGGCATCATCTAGGATGGGGATTGTCAAACTTTCTATGGCTGTAGGACCTCTTCCTTTAAAAACAAGCAAACATCTGGGAATTGCTGATCAAGGGACAAAGCTCTAATAAACATCCAGTGATGTTTTAAGAAGAGACTGGACAGCCACTTTCTCTGAAAAGGTATAGGGTTTCCTGCTTAAGCAGGGGGCTGGATTAGAAGACTTCCAAGGTGCCTTCCAGCTCTATTCTGATTGAAACATTTGATGGACAACTGAGTCTTTGAAAGCTCCACAAAAACGTGATGGAGTGGCTCCCCCTTAGTTCCAACAGTCAACAGATCTGCACCTTTGCGACTGCTTTGAGGTTTCCATCTAAAACATAACTGACCTATCAACAGAGCTCATTGTTGGGAGCAGGGGTGCAATTCAACCAGTGTTAACAACCTTAACAAAGCTTTGCATGTGCACAGAGCGTTTGCTACTGACCTTGTCCAGCAATCTCTCTGTGTTGAACAGCTGACGTGTGGCAATCCGCTGTGCCCTGCGAATCAGCTGAGCCTGAAAACCAGGATATAAGGCAGAGAGCTGGGGCAGGTGGGTGGGCTTAACAGCTGATCGTTGGAGCGAACAGTTCTCTCACAGGTGATCCTTGGCGCTACCGGTTCAAGTGAACCATGCCGAACCGATAAGGAGTCAACCAACCCTTGTAGTATCAACATAATGGTGGAAATGAGCTCAGACATAAATCCGTGTCCCAGGGGTAGGGAAAAAAAATAGGCTCTCTCCATTTCCAAAACTAAAACTCCCAATACATCAACTGGAATGTAAGCATGAGAGACAAGCTCGCTTTCCTGGGAATCTTAATTACGCAACCAGCACTGTTAAGTCATTTTTTTTTTCTTTAAATGGACGCCAATTATCAAAGAGGGAAAGGTCAGTCTGTCCCAAGACAGCAGGGAATCTTGCATTGTCCTCTGTTATATATGATTGGCAGCAAATAAATACCCCCTTGGCCACGTCCTGCATATATACTCCAGATGTCCCCAATGAGTTTGGTAACAACTGTACCTCCTTCACTTTTGAAGCACTAGATGTACTGTTCAGTTTCTGAACCTGGGAACATTTTATTCTTGCTCAAATATTTTGTTCTTCTCCCCATCTGTCCAGCTTCGTTCACAATGAAAAAAAAAAGATGCTGAGATGTTAGAAAGAGCACAGAGAAGAAAGGAAAATAAAGATGATAAGGGATCAGGAGGCCAAACCAAAACCTAGGGTGAAAGGTTGAAGGAACTGGGTATGTGTAGTCTAACAAAGAGAAGGACCAGGGGTGACATGATAGCAGTCTTCCAATATCTGAGGGTCTGCCCCAAAGAAGAGAAGATCAACCTATTCTCCAAAGCACCAGAAGGCAGAACAAGAAACAATGGATGGAAAGTAATCAAGGAGAAAAGCGATCTGGAATTAAAGAGAAACTTCCTAACGGTGAGGACAATTAACCAATGCAACAGAAGTTGCTTTCAGAAATCATGGGTGCTCCATTACTGGGGATTTTTAAGAACAGACCAGACAGTCACTTGTCTGAGATAGTATAGGTTCTCTTGCTTGAGCAGGGGCCTGGACTAGAAGACCTCTAAGGTCCCATCCAGCACTGGGATTTTATGATTCTCCCAAAGCTTTCAGCCTTCACCTAACCTTAAAAAGCGCAGTAATGTCACAACTCCAGTTGCGAATCAATTCCTGAACATTCTTCCTTAAACAAATGTATATTACAGGTAGTCCTCAACTTGCAACCACAATTGAGAAACCCCAAATTTCTATTGTTAAGTCAGACATCTGTTAAGTGGGTTTTGCCTGATTTTACAACCTTCCTTGCCATCGTTTATAGTAACAAGGGGTTGCAAAGTGAATCTGGCTTCCCAATGATTCGTCAGAAGGTTGCAAAAGGGGATCACGTGTCCCCGGGACATGGCAATCATTGTAACCGTACAAAGATACAAAGACCTACAAATAGAAATAGAACAACTATGGCAAAGGCAAGCAAGGGTAGTACCGATTGTCATAGGCGCCTTGGGAGCAGTCCCAAAACAACTGGAGCACCTCTTGAACACCATCAGAGGCTTTGACAAATTGGCTATCAGTCAATTGCAGAAGGCAGCCTGACTTGCAACATCCCGCGGCGATCTCTGTAACACCATCAAACATCCAGATTTGCCTATTCCAAAGGACTCGATAGGTAGACAAAAATGCCAAATCCAGTTCTGAACACCTGGCTGACTGTGCAAATACAACAAACAACAAACAAACAACAACAAACAACAACAAACAACAACAAACAACAACAACCAAAACACCAACAAACAACAACCAACAACCAACAACAACAACAATAATAATCTTGCATTTTGCTTTGCTTACTCTTTCCTTTAAAACTTGCCTGAAGCAATTGTGTTATAAGTGTAATTATTATTATTTTTTTACTTTCAAATCCTTGCAAAAAGAAAGGATGAATGGATATTGTTTTAGGACAGCTAGTGTTGTTTTCGAGTCAAATCTCTCGAGTCACAACTTAGGGAGATATTTCATCTGCTCTGCACAGATGTGACTGAAACAGGGACATTTTGTACTGTAGTGGCAGAAGGGGTGGGGGGAGGAAATGGTGCCAAACAGGTGCACAATTTCTCTTGCCTCGACACGCACCCATTTGCAAAAAGAGACAAAGGGCTCTCAGTGAAGTTTGCAAAACCTACCACCGCGAAAGGACATTGGGCTTCGTTACAATCAGTGGTTTCGTTTATTATAAAATATCTTCTTTGGGTCGATGCAAGTTGATATATGCAACTCTTAAGGGCAATTATTTCCGGTCTCTCTCTCTCTCTACTTAGCTCAGACTGCCAAAAAGAGGGAAATGTCAGCCCACATCACAGATAAATTGCGGCTGTTCTCCTTAAGAAGGAATACTCCTCATTAAGAGCCAAGGTGGTGCAGTGGTGAAGAGTGCAGTACTGCAGGCTACTTCTGCTGACTGCCGGCTGCCTGCAGTTTGGCAGTTTGAATCCAACTAGGCTCAAGGTTGACTCATCCTTCCATCCTTCCGAGGTGGGTAAAACAAGGACTCAGCTTGTTGGGGGAACAAGAGGCTGACTGTAAACTGCTTAGAGAGGGCTGTGAAGCATTGTGAAGCGGTATATAAGTCTAAGTGCTATTGCTATTGCTAAAAGGTAAATGTAAAGGTTCTAGTGCTAGTCATTTCCAGCTCTAGAGGGGCCGTGCTCATCTCCGCTACAAAACCGAAGCGCCAACGCTGTCCGAAGACATCTCCATGGTCATGTGGCTGGTATGACTAAACGCTGAAGGTCGGAACACTGTTCCCTTCCCACCAAAGTGGTCCCTATTTTCCTACTTGCATTTTTTACCTGCTTTCAAACTGCCAGGTTGGCAGAAGCTGGGACAAGTAATGGGAGCTCACTCTGTTATGCGGCGCTAGGGATTCGAAACGTCGAACTGCCGACCTTTCTGATCGACAAGTTCAGTGTCTTAGCTACTTGAGCCACCACATCCCTGCTTGCTATTGCTATTCCCAACACTTTATCCTGGTTGAATTGCATTAGAATAATTTCTCATTGCGTGTCAGGAGTTAAGCGATAGCTGCTCAGTTTAAAAACTGAATTAATCTGTTGTCTGCCTCCACACATTAATTTAATCTGGAGATGAATCCAATGGGTTTGGGGGAATTTGGGGGGACAGGGGCTTGTTTTCAAGTCAGCGCTCATTCTTGGCAACTAGACAATCTCTTGCAGATTTTTTTTTTTAAATATTTCAAAGAATCCTTCCTCCTAGGGCTAAGAGAGGTAGGGACTGATCACCAGCTGTGACTAGAATTCACAGTCACCTGTTTTGTAGTGTGGTATCTTAAACACAGGACCCAACTGGCTCTCTGTGGTTGCACCGTACACTAAGCAATAAAGAAAAGGAGCACCTAACTAAGAGTACACCCAATTCAAACTTAACAGTATGTGTTTTCTCCCTGACCCGATGAACTAGAATTATCGAATCATAAAGCTGGAAGGGACCTTGGAGGTCTTCTGCTCGAAGGAGGAGATCTGACACCATCCCAGTGAAATGGCTGCCCAGTTTATTTTTTGAAAACCTCCAGTGATGGGGCACCCACAACTCAGGGAGGCAAGTTGTTCCACTCATTAATTGTCCTCACCGTCAGAAAATTTCTCCTTACTTCTAACTTGGATCTCTCTTTAACAAGCTTCTACCCATTACTTCTTGTCCTTCCCTTTGGTGCTTTGAGGAATACGTCAAAACCCATCTTTCTGTAATAGTCCCTCAAGTATTGGAAGACAGCTATCAGGCCAACCCAATCCTTCTCTTCAAAAGGTTAGACATACCTGTCCCAAAGATGCTTTTTCAAGAGGCAACTGGACTTTCTGGTTATTCTTCTTTCAGATCTTCTTGGATGAGAAGTGAAACGTCTTCAAAGAAAAACCAGAAAGTCCTGTTGCCTCTTGAAAAATCACCTTTGGGACAACCATGACCTGAAGGAGAAGGTCCATAGAATGATAGCTGAAGAATCTTCTTGGATGAGAAGCAAAATGTCTTCAAGGAAAAACCAGAAAGTCCAATTGCTTCTTGAAAAAAAGCAGTTTTGGGACAACCATGACCTGGATGACTGAGAAGCTAGACAGACATACCTAGTTCCCTTAACCGTTCATCATAGGTTTAACCACCAGACTTCTTATCATCTTTGTTGCTCTTCTCTGTACTTCTTGTTGGAGTCTCAGCATTGTGTTTATATCAGAATTGGATGCGGTATTCCAAGAGTGGCCTCATCAGTGCCATATTTTGACATCCCTGCCTTGGTAATTTGAGAAGAATTAAGAACCAGATCTGTCTCGTTCATAGGAACCAAGTATCTAAGCATGACTTATTGATGGTCTATCTCAAGTAGATAGGACACTGGTGACAAGTGGGACAAGATGATTCAAGGTCAACATGATATTTCTGTCATAGGCTCATATGATTAAAATATTAGAGCTTAAATAGCCCTTCAGCAACCAAGCATTTCTTTAATGGTTATCTATTAATATTTAGCATCTGGGGTATGGATTCAGCCAGTGGTCAATGTGTCACAAGCAATATTTCACACACTATGCACAATCTGCATGCACGAAACCTTATGTCAAATTTCCATTTTTTTTCCTTTTTTTCTCCCTGTTTTAATTCTATCCAGTTCTTTGTTTGTTTTTTGCAAAACAGGACAGGCAAATAACAGGATGGGTTCACCTCAGCAAATATTTGACAGATGACTGGCAGCTGATCCTAGTTTGACAAGACCAGCCCCAAACTGGGGTTTGCCAGCCACATGTGATGATGTGATTAGAGATAGAAACCAGATGCTCTCTGAACAGAGTCTTTGGTCTACTGCAACTGTGTGTGAACCCAACATGTACAAAGTTAATTGCAAGATAAATCACTGGCGCTATTAAAGAAACACGGATTATATTTCAGGATTCTCTGTGGGGGAAATGAATTCCCCTCTGTGGGGGGAATGAATTCTTCCCCTCCCCAAACTCTTTCATAATTCATAATAAAACACACAATGGCTAGGATACTTCAGCTAAGAAACACGACTTCAAAGTGAACTATTTTATCTGCTGATCTTACTTCTCGAAGCGCAGAAAAGGTTTTAATTATACGACTGAGTTAAAAATGCAACAACTTGTTCTTCTTAAATGTGCTGTTATTATTTCACGCTGGAACCAGGTTGCCTTCTGAAGCAGAGTCATGCTAACTACAACAATCCCTTCACAGTTTACTTTAAAATACACACCAACACATTAAAACAACACAAACGCTCGCACATTTAGGAATGGTTACTTCTGCTCATTGTCTCAAAGGGTTGAGCTCTATAATCTCTCTTGGAAAGGGAGATTGAAAAACATTTACTCCGGAAAAAAATACGTAGAACATATCCCCAAGAGCAAAACTGGGATTACGTTCAACTAGGAACAAATGTAAAACAAAAAACTGGATATTTTCATTGATGTTTCACTCTATTTCAGAGGCAAAGAACTATCATCTCCAAAATGAGCTGTCCTTTCAAAGCTCCTCACTAATCTTTTAAAGTCCTTTTTTTTAAAGGCAAACTTAATTGCAATAGCACTTGCAACTTATATACTGCTTTATAGTGCTTTCCAGCCCTCTCTCAGCAGTTTAAAGAGTCAGCCTCTTGCCCCCAACAATCTGGGTCCTCATTTTACCCACCTCGGAAGGATGAAAAGCTGAGTCAATCTTGAGCTGGCAAGGATCGAACTGCTGGCAATTGGCAGAATTAGCCTGCAATACCACATTCTAACCACTGCGCCACCATGCCTCCTAAAAATCCCATCCTCATTTCTTAGGCAAACTTATTTCCCCACAAATCCGTGGCATTAATTAGCAGCCAAATCTATACAACCAAATGCCCCAGTGTGAAAATACAATATTGTAAATTTTTAGAATTACTTAAGAGAACATGTAGTGAAATTATTCTTAACCAGGTCTTCAAATTCATGTTCCGGAGTGCTCAGATGTTTTTGAAATTCTAGCCAAGTTAATACCTGAACTGATTCGTATGCTTGCATTTCCCGGTTGACAGGAATTTGTGGGTTTTTTTCCCCCCCTTTAATGAAACTCTAAAATTCAGGATAGGCATTCTCTGTATCCATATGCATTGCTTTTATTGGTGAATTTTTCAATGGCATGCAGATTATTATTAAAGAGTGCACAGAAGAGCAACTAAGATTATTTAGGGGGCTGTAAGCTAAAAGATTATAAAGAACAGTTGCAGGAATTGGATATGTCTAGTCTAGCGAAAGGAGGACAAGGAGTGACATGATAGCAGTCTTCCAATATTTTTTTTTTTATTATTTATTTATTTGTCAATTGTTTACGAGATAAGTAAAAGTGTATACATAATTATGAATACATGAAATGAGTACATATAAGAAAAATAAAAGAAAAATAAAAGAAACAATAGGACAGGGACGGTAGGCACGTTGGTGCGCTTATGCACGCCCCCTACAGACCTCTTAGGAAAGGGGTGAGGTCAATAGTAGACAGTCTAAGGTTAAAGTTTTTGGGGTTTGGGGAAGAAACTACAGAGTCGGGTAGAGTATTCCAGACATTGACCACTCTGTTGCTAAAGTCGTATTTCCTGCAGTCAAGCTTGGTGCGGTTAACCTTGAGTTTGTATCTGTTGTGTGTTCTTGTGTTGTTATGGTTGAAGCTGAAGTATTCATTGACAGGTAGGACATTGCAATGTATGATTTTATATACCATGCTTAAATCAGACCGAAGACGGCGTAATTCAAAGTTTTCTAGTTCTAGAATTTCAAGTCTGGTGGCATAAGGTATTCTACAACGAGTAGAGGAGTGGAGAACTCTTCTTGTGAAATATTTCTGGACTTTCTCAATTGTGCTAATATCAGATACGTAATGTGGGTTCCAGACTGATGAGCTGTATTCGAGTATTGGTCTAGCAAATGTTTTGTATGCTCTAGTTAGTAGTGTGATATTACCAGAGAAAAAGCTACGTAAGATTAGGTTAACAACTCTTAATGCCTTTTTGGCTATGTAGTTGCAGTGGGCCCTAGCACTTAGATCATTAGAGGTGAGTATTCCAAGGTCCTTTACAGAGCTTGGATCATCAACAAGATCTTGACTATTCAGCTTGTATTTTATTTTCTGATTTTTTTTGCCAATATGTAAGACAGAGCATTTATTTGTTGAGATTTGAAGTTGCCATTTGTTTGACCATTCTGATACACAGTCAAGATCTTCTTGAAGGGTAGAAGTATTGTCTGTGGTATTGAACAGCTTTACATCATCAGCGAAAAGAACGCAGTTGCTCTTAATATGATCACAGAGGTCATTTATGTAGAGTATGAAGAGAGTTGGTCCTAGAACACTGCCTTGGGGGACACCACTATTGACAGGTACAGAATTTGATAGGACACTCCCAATTTTGACCATTTGTTGTTTGTTTGACAGGAATGCTTCTATCCAGTTATGCAGTTGTCCAGAGATACCATAGGATTTTATTTTTAGTAGTAGTTTGTCATGTACCACTGAATCAAAGGCTTTACAGAAGTCTATGTAGATTGCATCTATTGTTTTGCCCTGATCAAGTTGTGTAGTCCATATGTTTTTGCAGTGTAAGAGTTGCAGATTACAGGATAGTTTTTTTCTGAAACCAAATTGTTTATTGGAGAGTAGGTTGTTTGTCTCTAAGTGGAGGATGATGGATTGGTTAATAATTGATTCCATGACTTTACAGGTGACGCAGCATAAGGAGATTGGTCTGTAATTTTCAACTAGGCAAGGGTCTCCCTTTTTGAAGATGGGGATGACTGTGGCTTGTGACCATAGGTTAGGCAAGGAACTGGTCCTGAAAGATTTTTCAAAGATTATGCTTAGAGGTTTGGCTATGGCAGTGGATAACTTTTTTAAGAGATAGGCACATATTCCATCCGGTCCAAGAGATAGAGATGGTTTTAGATTGCGTAGTGCTTTTTCAACATTGTCTTCTGTAAAATCGATATGTATTAGATCACTGTAGTTATCTGTGGTTCGGCTAGGAAATGCTGGGCATGATCCATTGCTGTTTACAAATACTGAGCCAAAGAATGTGTTAAAGGGGTTGGCTTTAATGGTGTCGTCATTGCAGTCTTTACCATTAGGTCCTATCAGGGGTGGGATGGACCTTGAATCTTTTAGTTTGTTGTTTACAAAATTGTAAAAAGCATTGGTGGAATTGGTGCTTAGAAGGTTTTCCTCTTGTTTAATATGATAATTGGTGCATTCGGTCTTTATTTGGTGGCATAAATTTTTGTATCGGCTTTTGAAATTGGCAACGTGACCAGATTTGAGGGGCTGCCACGAAGAAGGGGAGGTCAACCTTTTTTTCCAAAACTCCTGCAGGCATGATAAGAAGCAATGGATGGAAAGTAATCAAGGAGAGGAGCAACCTAGAACTAAGGAGAACTTTTCTGATCGTGAAAACAGTCAACCAGTGGAACAGCTTCCCATCGGAAGTTGTGGGTGCTTCCATCACTGGAGGTTTTTAAGAAGAGACAGGACAGCCATTTGTCTGAAATGGTGTAGGGTCTCCTGCTTGAGCAGGGGGCTGGACTAGAAGACCTCAAAGGTCCCTTCCAACTCTGTTCTTTTCTTATATTTGAAGATCAAACTGTTGGCAAACATACAACTGTTGACAAGGCAAATTCAGAGTTTACATGTTGGACAAGAGCTGGTGAATAAATATTGACAAGTCCATCCTGAAAGTTCTTCTACGCTGGCCTCTCTCCAATTATGGTGCCTATGTGTAATGTGTAACTTAGCCTTGATTATTACCTAAGACAAGAAAAAACCATCCAGAGCTCACAGAAGCCCATTGCCCAACTCCAAGGAAGTAGGATTGTCAGGACAAACTGTTCAAACTAGAAGAATCAGAAACCTTTTTGTAAGATTTTTTTTTTTGCTTCTATTAGTAGGATATTGAAGAAAATGGGGCTTGTTTGTTTTTTATTTTGTAGACTTTTATACTCCTGATACTTTATGAAGTTTCTTTCAGAGAGATTATATACAGTATTAGAAATGCTTTCGAAATACACTCTTAAAGGATCGTAGCCTCTATACTGGACATTTGTGGAATACTTATTTTTAAAAGCACACTTCAATTTCTGAGAACTTATTCTGAGAAGTGTCACAAAATGGACAACCACACACATTTAAGTTTTCTTGGGGCCAAGCTCCTTCTTGTGCAATATAACCATGTAGATTTATTGACTCCAGCACAACAATTTGTCATTGCCCACTTCTGCCACTCTTTTGCTTCTTCCTAGTTTACCGCCATTTCATTCTGAAATCTGGACCATGTACACCCTGTCTAGCTTTCAGAATTTAGCTGGAGTTGCCTAGCTGGGGTCAGCAGCCTGGTCAACCAGAAACAGGTAGTCAAAATAAAGGAATTTTGAATGTGAGGTTCCCCAAAGAGCAAGTGGCATATTTTCTTCAAGAGCAGCAAGAATTGAGCTGGTCATACCAACTGTGAGCTGCATCCCCCACAGGTATGGAAGCTCCACAATAGAGAAAGCTGATCTATCGATAGATCTCTGCTTCTTCCACCAAATGAGGCTGCACCGTCTCATCCCCCAAACCCATGTTGCTGTTGTTTTTTAATCACAGTTTGGTTCTTGGCAGAAATCACACCTGGCTTTGCATTTGGATCTTGAGGAATGGTGTTCAGAAAATAAGCTAGTTATGTCTCCACTTTTCAAACTTTTGAGCTTAAGACCATTCTTATGGCACCATCTACTGGCAGAAGAGGGCTACACCCCATGTAAAATCTCTACTAGCTACAGCTAGAGAAATTACGCTTAACTTCATAAATACTTCCATCCTTGTGTTTGTACACATACACACATACCGAATAACAGAATAAAAGAGTTGGAAGAGACCCTATAGATCATCTAGTTCAACCTCTCACCCAAGCTGGAGATGCCATTTCGAACAGATGGCAGTCCAGTCTCTTGAAAGTTTCTAGTGATGAACTTCTGAAGGAAACTTCTGTCCCATTGGTTGATTGTTCTATCAGAATTTTTTTCTTCTCATTTCCAGGTTGAATCTCTCCTTGTTCAGATTTCACCCGTTATTCCTTGTCCGGCCTTTAAGTGCCTCGGAAAATAGCTTGACCCCTTCCTCCTCTCTGTGGCAGCCCCTCAAATATTGGAAGACTGCTATCCTGTCTCCCCTAGTCCTTCTCTTCCCTAGACTAGACATATCCAGTTCCTGCAACCATTCTTCATATGTTTTAGTCTCTGGTCCCCTAATCATCTTGGTTGCTCTTCTCTGCACTCTTTCCAGAGTCATACAAACAATACAATGTTGGTATTGGAAGGTGCTTATAGCACCTTTTATCATTAACAGGACTTAGTTGTAGTTCCTACTTGCTTTCGTGTATGGAAGAATTAGCCTAGACTAGCATTTCTCAATCTTAGCCACTTTTAAGTTGCATGGACTTCAACTCCCAGGATTCTCCAGGCAGTCCAAGTCCACACCTCTTAAAAGGCTAAAGTTGAAAAACACCAGGCCAGAAAATGTCACAAGTCACACTTCATTAGAAAGCAGTGTGAACATTTACTTCTTTGGTAAAAGTTAATAAGGGTCACAGTTACTCCAAGAAAGCAAAATTAATACCTAAACTAGCAACTAGCAAGCTCTGATGCTGTAAAAGTTTCTAAGTCTTAAATGTCACTTTAATCCCTCACAGTGCATGCATACCCTTACCTCAGAAGGTCAATGGAAGGAGAAGGTATGTACTGCCAAATTGCACACATATTCTCTCATATTACGGAACCTATAAAATCTACACTGAGACAAAAATAGAAAATGCTGACTTCACAGATCTTGTCCATTGAGGAAACAAAACAACCACTTCACAAACACATGGCACAACATAGGAGAACAAACCCATCCAGACAAGATTCAGCAGCCCACATGCATTTGAAAGATAAAGGCCACTCTTTGGAAGACAGCAAAGTCCATATTTTGGGCAGAGGGGACCACCGTTTGAAAGAGGAGTCAAAGAGGCCATCTATGTCAAAATTCAACAGCCCTCTTTCAACAGAGGGTGACGGATAGGACATCATGTATCTCCAGTCTGCAATACAGTCCTTTCAGCAGTTCCAAGAAGGCTCCACACCCATTTGCACTATTCAGATGATTCTGAGGATACAGACAAACCTCCAAGTGGCCTCAATGCCTCTCTAAAAGGATGAAAATGACCAGCTCTCTGCAAGGAATATAAATAATCTTAAACAAGAAGTTGCTTTTGCATTTCTTTACAGGACTAAGGAACTCTTCTTTAACCCAAGAAAGACATAAAACCATCTTCTCTTATCAAAGGTATTTAATATATTACACACTTAAACAAACATGTTATAAAAAAATACCATTTATTACTGATAAAGAACATGAGCTAACAAGTTCAAAAAGCATTTCAAAGAACAGGGAAAATCATGTCAAGATAGCATATTTGTTGTTAGACTCTTCCGTATAAAGAAGGGCTTCAACCAACGACCACAAGGGAGACCAGGAAAAAAAAAATTGTGGTGTTACTTGTTGTGACTGCACCCCATTTTGTAACCGGCTTTTGCCAGTTGTGAAGCCAGAGCTCACGGGATTGTGATCTACAACCTTTCTTGCAGGCTCCCACATTGACGTTGTCGGAAGCCAACTGTGACTGCGAAAGTGCAAGACACGGCAACTGTTGTACATGAGGGAGTTGCCACAATCATATGTGGGGGTGAGGGGTGGCGTGGGATAACGTGACGGCTGCAACTGGGGAGGATGGGTTGGACGTCACTTTATTCAGCACTGCTGCCACCATTTTGAACTGTATGAATGGCCGTTAAATCGAGGGTACCTGTTCCACGGCAGCGTTTTCAACCTTCAGTGAAATGACTATTACGGACTTACAAATTCACATAAAAAGGATCATCACATTTCAAGGTCTGATAAAAGACAACACGTATCTGGCTTCAATTTTTAACTCTGCTCACATAGCGGAGACATGTGCAATTGGTAACAGACTACAGCGTGGGTATTTTCAGCATGCCTTCAGCAGAATTCAAGATGGCTGCTTACGTCAACAGTTCCAAGTTCCTCATAAAACCCCCAAACATTCAAGGATAGATAAAGAGTTATTTTCTATTTCCTATTGTCCTGACTACAATTCCATCATTGTAGGATTCTGGTGAAATCACACCCTATCTTTAGATTCCTGAGATAAAGACAGTGGTACCAAGCATGGAGATCACCAGCCCTAACCACCTGCTACATCTATGGTGTGAAACTGAATGTGGAGATCTAGGACAGTAATCTGAATTTAAAAAAATTTAAAAAGGGAAGATGGGAAATCTGTTGTGGAATTCACTGCTCACGGTATAAACCAACGAACCCTTCTGGGTTCAGAATTTCTGTTTTAATTGGGTGTGGCAAGCCTTAAGAGTGTAAATAATCAAATTAGTGATCCAGTTCATCTACTTACAGTCTCAAAGCTATGCCTAGCAGCCTGGTGGGTCTTTAATTTACTTTTAAATGAAGCAAAATGCAATCCAAATGCTGGTTCTGATAAAGAATTGTAAGAGGAGAAATGTACCATTGAGCATATCGGTCAAGCTATCGTGCTATATTTACAACAGTGGATATACGCAGAGTTTTCCCTGATGCTTGAATTCATAGTTGCATCTGAAATAAGTAACCTCCATTTTTTTCTTTGCAAGTTAATAAAAATATTCCATTTGTTCCGGTACCATATTCCTAAATCCATATTCTAAGAGCAGCACATTCCTTGCAAGTGCTACATTCTAAGCAGCCTAAACATACATTGTTTTGTTCTTATTATGATCCAGGCACAGGCACAGTTTCAGACAAACTGTAGGAAATCCATAAATTCCATGTTTGCGGCTTGGAGGGTTCTTCAGTCTTTAAGCCACAGAAACATGACGAGTTTCAACTGAAAGGCAACATATTCTTTCAAGAGTTTGAGTTTGAGGTTTAAAGGGGAAGATGCTACTAGGAAGCCATCTTTGCTTAATGGCCTACACAATCCTACGTTGACTTGAAATGGGGAAAAATTCAAGTATCAATTTAACCAACAGCAGGATAACCTTTTGATACAATCCAGCTAGCTATGGTTCTCACATGTTCAGGCTACTATGGATAGAAAATTTAATTAGGGTATTTAAAAAGTGATACAAGGCTATTGAAATGAAGAGTTTGAGGTGGTTCAAATGACAACTGGACTTCTTCATGTACTTCTGCGGCGTCCAAGGGGATTAACTGAGAAATCTCTAAGTAAATAGTTTTGAGGCATTCTTTTCTGCATCTCTGATTCTTCGGGGAAGACATCTTGACGGGGTTGAATGATCACAGCTGGCCACAGTCGGTAATGACTATCTTCTTTGAAGTCTTTCCACTCTTTGACCCAAAGCTTTCAATTTTCTTCACAACGTCCATTCCTTCTTTGACCTGGCCAAACACAACATGCTTTCCATCCAGCCTGCAATACAAACAAAATAACAGACAAATAACAGAATATCAGAATTACAGAGCTTGAAGGGACTTTGGAGGTCTTCTAGTCCAGCCCCTTGCTCAAGCAGAAGACCCTATACCATTTCAAATTGGTCGTCCAAACTTTTCTGAAAAAGTGATGAAGCTCCTACAACTTCTGGAGGCAACTTCTGTTCCACTGGTTGATTGTCCTCACTGTTAGAAAGTTCCTCCTTATTTCCAGGTTGCTTCTCTCCTTGATTAATTTCCACCCATTGCTTCTTCTCCTTCCTCCCGGTGCTTTAGAAAATAGGTTGATCCCCTTTCCCTTGTGGCAACCTCTTAGATATTGGAAGACTGCTATCATATGCACCCCTAGTTCTTTCTTTCACTAGACTAAACATATCCAATTCCTGCAACCATTCTTCATATAGCTAATGTTGATGTTTAAAGCACTGTGAAGCTACTTCTGTGACAGCATGTTAAAAATTTTAAAATGGTCCACCTAAAAAAAACCTTTGTAACTTACGTTCCTGATTTTTTTTAAAAAAAAACAACTATTCCCCACATGATAAAAGCTGAACTAAGATGGGTTAAGAAAGTTTGACCACCCTTGGCAGCATGCTAGAATTAGCAAGCCTCATCCAGAAAGTAGCGATAGATAACATGGTTTGGAACAGCATAGCAAATGAAAGCGTCTTCAAAATAGGATGGTAGTTATTGCTTGTAAATGAAATTTTAAAAAGTGTAATTCTAGCAAAGATGCATTATTGTTCATTTACAGCACCACAGATCCTCAGAGGCTGTCCTTAAGAAAGTTTTACATTCAATGTAAAGCAAGCAAATTCAGGTCTTTGTTTGGGATACAGGCTGGCAAATCCTCAGAAAAAAAATATTCTTCTCTCCTGTTATCTCCTAAGCAGCCTTATTCATTTTTAATCCAGCATTCAAACTCCAAAAGTTGCAGTTGGATAGATTCAGAAATCCTATTAGCCAGGCCTGTGATTTTAGGGCGTACTGCTTTTGAAGAATGGAAAGTTAGTTTAATCACCATAATTATCATTATCAACTGAATTATTCTTCGTGAATTGGACTTTTTGTACCATTTCCCCGAAAATACCACCTACCCTGAAAGTTTAGTCCTAGCTTGATTTTTACACGTGCACCCAATATAAGCTCCACCCCCAAAATAAGCCCTAATTAGGATCCCACCCACTCCAGGGTGGACGGGTAAAAATTAAGCTAGGGTGGGGATGTGGTGGGGGTGGAGCTGCCTTTCTACTTACCTTTGGACAGTTGTAGCCAGGCCTCGCACACCCCAACACCTGCCTCGCCGGCTCATTTCTTCTGCAGCTGGCAAGGCTTTCCTGAAGGCCTCTGGAGCTGATAAACAAAGTTCTAGATCGATCCAGAGCTCTGTTATGGGATGCAGAGGCCTTCAGGAAAGCCTTGCTGGCCATAGAAGAAGTTCCTGAAGGCCTCTGACAGTGAAAAGGAGGCCGGGGCGTTGCACACAAGTGAGGTTAGTCTTTGGGTGACATCCCCCGAAAATAAGACCTGGTGCCTTTTTGGGTGGTGTGTGTGTATATATATAAACAGGGTCTTATTTTCAGGGCAGCATGGTAGCAGAAAGCTTAGGACAGTGATCAGAGCTTCCTCCAACACCACGTTCAAAACACAAAGTCATTTGTTTATCTTGTCCCAACAATATTTTCCTAGAATGGCCAGAAACTGACAGAGACTTTGAGTTTTAAAATTGAGTACAGGTAGTCCTCGCCGTATGACCACAACGGAGTCCAACATTTACGTTGCTAAGTGAGACATTTGTTAAGTGAGGTGGTTTTTTTTTTGGTGTAAACCATTGTAACTTCAAATGGTCGCTAAGTGGACTGTTGTTAAGTTGAGGACTACCTGTAGTTAAGGGTGAGAAGGCAAGAGATCCTTCTCATGCTTTGCTTTGTTTTCACTTCGAGGTAACTTTTTTACCAACTTGCTCTGCCCCAGATGTGCCAGGCTAAAACTCCCACCGTGGCTACTGGTTGCAGACAAGCTGAAAGATTGGGAGAGAGAGCAGAAGTATTTTAAAAATTAAGATCGGTCCTGGAAAAGAGGGAAAAACTCTGAACTTTGGTAGGAAGGCTAACTGAGAGGCAGGATCGTCCGAAAAAAAAAATGCCTTTACAATGGAAAGTTGAAATGTTGACAGAGCTTAAAGTCTGGCCAGCAGAGCAATCCCTCTAGTTGAGCAACCAAAATCAAAGATAACTTGATGGACAGTAGACTTCTACTGAACACCAAGAATAATTTAAAAAAAGAAATAAAAAGGCTCAGATTTCACCACCACATCCCCAAACCTGTAGCTTTTCTTTGCAGCAACCCCATAGATATCGGAAGACTGCTATCCTGTCGCCCCCGGTGTTGTGATCTGACAGCGGCCAGCAGAGCTGGCAGCAGATTCAGACAGTAAGGAGGTTGGGGAGGAACATGGGCCAGTCCTGGAGTCTGGGGAAGGTTCTGTGTCAGAGGCAGAGATGGGGCCAGGGCTGTCTGAAAGTTATCAGCTGGCTTCGGAGTCGGAGATCAGTAGGGAAGAAGAACAGCTGGAGCCTGTTCCCAGTGTGCACATGAGCAGAGTTGCCAGAAGAAGGGAATAGCTGAGGAACAAGGGCCAACTTGGAAGTAAAGCCACAGGTGGACAGTGAATGGCCCCTCCCATAAGGAATAAAAGAGGAGCGGGTTTTGCAGGAGACAATCAATTCATTCTGGCATGCTTGCCAAGTATTGCGGTGTCTGAAAGATATTGGCCTGGCCCCTCTCCAAGCCTGATAAAGGTTTGTAATTGGGAACTATCTTGAAAGACTGTTGGCCGGGACTTTGTTGGAGAGGAAATTCATCGTAAATCAAATAAAAGGGGTTTATTGGGACAAGGACTCAGCTTTGTGATGTTGGGGAAGCCTAGGTCAGAATACCCGGTCCGACTTTTCATTAAACACACCCGATTCCTACAACCATTCTTTCTATGTTTTAGTCTCCAGGCCTTTGATCATCTTAGTTGCTTCTTCTCTGCACTTTTTCCAAAGTCTCAACATCTTTTTTTTTTTGTAATGTGGTGAGCAAAACAGGATGTGGTGCGGTCTTATTAAGGTTTTATGTAGGGTCGAATTGAAAGAGATTTGGGGCATGAAAAAGTTTGGAATTACTTTTGGAATATTGGAAGACTGCTATCCTGTCACCCTTGGTCCTTCTTTTCATTAAACTAGACACACCCAATTCCTACAATTGTTCTTCCTATATTATAGCTTCTGGGCCTCTAATCATCTTAATTGCTCTTAACAGAATAACAGAGTAGGAAGGGACCTTGTCAGTCATCTAGTCCAACCCCCCCGCCCAAGCAGGAGACCCTACACCATTTCTGACCGATGGCCCTCGAGTCTCTTCTTCAAAGCCTCCAGTGATGAAGCCCCCACAACTTCTGAAGGCAAGCCATTCCATGGGTTGAAGGCAAGTCTGTTCTATCTTCTCTGAACTCTTTCCAAAATCTCAACACCTTTTTTTTGGTATTGGGGGGTGACCACCAAAACTGGATGCCGTATTCTAAGTGTCAATCAATCGAATTGAGTACATGAAGAATAATACCCTGAGTCACGTTTTATGCATTCCTCAATACTTACCAATCTGTTCTGGCCGTGCAAATGAAGAACTGAGATCCGTTTGTGTTGGGGCCGGCATTGGCCATGGAGAGGACACCTGCAAGAAACAAGAGGGAGATTTAGCTTTGCTAAACAAAAGCCGAGAACAGCCGTTCGCAGAGAGAGGTTTTCGCACGAAGCCTCTTCTTTGGTGGGGTTTTTTTTTTGGGGGGGGAGTTGGGGGGGTTGTTTTCAAGCTTAGGGAATGACAGTCCCCAAGTCACAATGCAACCTGTTGTTGGAGCTAAAACTCACAAACATTTGCTAGAAGAATCAGATAGTAGCATTTGTCTGAGAAGCTTCACAAAATGAACCAATTAATTTTCTCTTTTATGCCAGAATCCAGTACTCCTTCTTTTCTTTTTTTTCTTTTTTCTTCTTTTCTTTCTCTCCCCTTTCTCTCTTTTTCCTTCTTTCTTTTTCTCTCTTTTTTTTCTCTTTTTTCTTTCTCTTTCCTTTTTCTCTTTCTCTCTCTTTTCTCTCTTCTCTTCTATTTCTCTTTCTCTCTTTCCTTTTTCTCTTTCTCTCTTTCTCTCTTTCCTTTCTTTCTCTCTCTTTCTCTTTCCCTTCCTTCCTCCATCTTTCTCTCTTTCTTTCTCTCTCTCTCTCTTTCCTTTTCTCTCCCTTCTTTAAATGTAAGAATAATCTACCCATTTGCCTTTAGAAATACGAAATATGAACTCCCAAATTTAGATTGGCAAAAACCACCCACAGGACTTGTCAACGTGCCACCTTTGAAAAGTTATGAAGTCCATCTTCCATCAGTCAACATCCAAAACCTTTGGTAAAGATCAATTGCATGTAAGAGTTTTAGATATCAATCGTCTGATTAATAGTCTGGAATCATATGATAAGAATCGTATCTCTAACAGGATAAAATTAACACCTGATGCGGTATTTCCTTGCTAATACATGAGAACAGATACCGGTGTTAGTCAAGTTTAGTGTTTTAAAAAGTGAACGAGGACTTTAGTCTATTCTTGAAAATCAATGGATAACCAGGGTTAATATTTATTATTCTTATTTTGCCTCTTTATATTCCTTGAGTATTTTACGGCTGTTTATTTATAGGAACTATAAGATACTCAAGGCAGCAAGAATTGGAGCAGTAAATTGAATAAATAAATTGCAGTTTATAAATTGCAATAAATAAATTGCAATAAATAAACCGATGACCTATAGCAAGACAAAGGAGAACCAGCTGTTGTTCTTTTGACTGACCCAACATGGAAACTTTAAGTACAATTTAAAATATAATAATAATCTGAAACGTGGTTTATTTTATCCCAAAGGTGCTTTTTCAATAGGCAACTGGGCTTTCAGGTTTTTCTTTGAAGACATTTCACTTCTCATCCAGGAAGCTTCTTCAGCTCTGACTGGATGGTATGGAATGGAAGGATTTCTACTCTTTGCAGACAGCTGGTCATTTGCACCATCCAGTCAGAACCTAAGAAGCTTCTTGGATGAGAAGCAAAACGTCTTCAAAGAAAAAAAACAAAGAAAGTCCAGTTGCCTCCTGAAAAAAGTACCTTTGAGAATCTCCTTAGACATTTAGTGATTTATTTTAGTTATAACTTACAAGGTGGCCATAGACAGAGAAAGATTTGTCCTCACTGATTCTTACAACAGGCCATCAGGTACGCTGAACTAAAAACAGAGACCAACTTTCCCCACGAGATCTAAATTTTAAATTCAGTCTCTACTTCCTACTCATCTTCATTCCAGTGCATGAATAAATACAGTTAAAAAAGAAAGGTTTTTTTTCTCTTCTTTTGGGGAGAGAAGTTGCCCAAAAATGCACTTCTGCTTCATTAAACTAGCACAGTACCCTCCAGTTCTCAGCAATCAATGGATTCCAGAAAACTTTGAAAACTCAAAAGCAGATCTTGCGAGAAAACTTTAAAACAGATCTTAAGGGGATTTTGCCCAATCAAATTCTTCCAGTGATATTTCCCTCCACAAAACCTCACCTTAATCTAGGCTTCACTTCCTGCCCCTCTGTACCTTAATCTTGACAGGTATTGACTTAAAATCAAACAAGTTAAAAAACAGAAAGTTGCGTGTTGCTTTTGCATATAACCGCCAGTAGTAAACGTCGACGTTAAGTTTTCACTTATCTTAAAGTGATACCTGAATTTGTTTCAGAAGTTCACCATTATTAAAACAGACATTGGTGTAGAGGGCATGAAACACACTGTGAAGGTCTTCTTAAATGGATTTACTGCTAATCATGTTTATGCCCAAGGATCTTTTAATCTAAGAGTTAACACTTGACTGGAGTTAGAAAAAGATTAAGGGAATTCAAAGGGGGTTGGATTCATTTTGCTTGTGACTGCGCAGAGATTCTGGGCTGATCCCTCTTTTGACTCCCTCCCCAGGTTCTGCCAATCCTTCTTTTACATCTGGTCTCAAAAGTAACTCTCTAGGCAATGAAATCAATTCTGAGACTTCAGCTCTATAAACAAACACACGCCGGCATCCAGAAGGATGGATGGGAAAACTTGCTTACCGGGTCCAATGTGTTTAAGAATGAAATTTTCATCCGGAAAGCGACTGCCATATATAGATTTTCCTCCTGTACCGTTGTGATTAGTAAAGTCACCAGCCTGGAAAGGGGAAAAAAAAAACATGTTTGTGTCAAACTACATACCCTGCCAACAAAAGTGTGCATGGTTTTCCCAGTTGTCATGTATGGTTGTGAAAGTTGGACCATAAGGAAGGCTGAGCGCCCAAGAATGGAGACCTTTGAACTCTGGGGTTGGAGGAGAAGACTCTTGCAAGTCCCTTGGCCTGCAAGGCCATCCATGTGGTCAGTCCTAGAGGAGATCAACCCTGACTGCTCTTTAGGAGGCCAGATCCTGAAGATGAACCCCAAAGACTTTGTGGCCACCTCATGAGAAGGAAGGAGTCCCTGGAGAAGAGCTGAATGCTGGGAACGATGGAGGGTCAAAGAAGAAGGGGACGGCAGAGAAGAAGGGGGGATGGATGGAATCATTGAAGCAGTCAGCGTGAGTTTAAAAAATGGACTCCATAAGATCATAGAGGACAGGAAGGCCTGTAGGAAAGTTGTCCATGGCATCACGATGGGTCAGACATGACTTTGCAACCAACAACGACACAACGATTAAAGAATAGCAAACTGAAATTTCCAGCAATTGGATTACTTTTATGTTTATAACAAAATAGTTGCTAAAGGAGTAGATAAAGGAGTACAGCTACCATAGGTAGCCCATTTAGTTAATACTGTTTATCCCACTTTACTTTAAAATACATATCAGGTACTAACCTGATATTTTAAAATACCATAGAGGTTGTCCTTGACTTACAACAGTTCATTTAGTAACCATTCAAAGTTACGACACGGGGAAGAAGTGATTTGTGGCTGTTTTTCACACTTATGACCTGTCCACAGCATCCCTGTGGACACGTGATCAAAATTCACACGCTGATTTGTATTTTATGACGGTCAGAGTGCCCTGAGGTCATGGGATCCCCTTTTGTGACTTTCAGACAATGGGGAAGGCAGATTCCCTTAAAAACAACTGTGCTACTAACTTAACAACTGTGATGAAAAATGTCGTAAAATGGGGCAAAGCTCCTCTAAACAAATGTCTCGTTTAACAACAGAAAGGTTGGGCTCAATTGTGCATGTAAAACTTAAAATCAGGAAGATGGAATTTGTTGCAAAGCGTGAGAAAAGCCAACACTTCATCCTTGGCCTGAATCTAGGCAGAGCTAGGAAATTCTTAGGAATAAGTAACCCCAGGAAACAGAATCAAAAGTACAATCAGCTCACTTTTGTGTGGTTGCTAGCCTGGCTTCCGAGGAAGTTACACCTCAAACATGCATAACTCTTGTTTGAAGTCAGACAGACTCACAAAACCACTTGGCACTCTTTGGAGTATTTAAATGTTAGATACTTTAACACTGAGCTGTTTTTCTGTTTAATCCTACCTGGCACTTTGAATTGCACCCAGAGTGAATTGGTATAACCAGGGTGACAGGAAGAAGAGAGGTTAATGGACTTCTATATTTCAGAAGCATCTTATTATACTACAATTTTCCCCAAAAGAGAAAAAGGGGATATGTAACTAACTAACTTGTAGGTCTTTCTTCTTTAGTGAGAGCCAAGCCACTACTGCCTACTTCAAACCAAAAGAAGAAATAGACCCAATAAAAATTAGTTAAGCAAGTCCTGTTTTAATGCCCGCTGTCTATTTTTACTGAAAGTGAAAACAGTTGGTCTCAGATGGTCTAAGAATTCTGCCACCATCGCTGCAGATTAGAGGTAGCTACAAGCAGCTGAGAGATTAGAAATGAAGAATGTGTGGAGTCACACCTACTCCAAACTGAACAAATAAAACCTTCATTCAGGATCGAGCTGGAAAGGACCTTGGAGGTCTTCTAGTCCAACCCCTTGCTCAAGCAGGAGACCCGATACCATTTCAAATTGATTGCCCAGCCTCTTCTTAAAAACCTCCAGTGATGAAGTACCTACAACTTCTAGAGGGAAGCTGTTCCATTGTTTCCGCCGCCAGGAAATTCCTCCATAATTCCAGGTTGCTCCTCTCCTGGATTCATTTCCATCCATTGTTTCTTGTCCTGCCTTCAGGGGCTTTGGAGAATAGGTTGACCCCCTCCTCTTTGGGGCAGCCCCTCAAATGCTGGAAGACTGCTCTCATGTCTCCCCTACTCCTTCTTGTCTCTAGACTGGCCAAACTCAAATCCTGCCACCGTTCTTCATATGTTTTTGTCTCCGGGCCTTTAATCAGTTGTTCTTCTCTACATTTTTTTTTTCCAAAGTCTCAACCTCTTTTTTTGTAATGTGGTGACCAAGACGGAATGCGTGTGGTCTTACTAAGGTTAATGTAGGATCCAATTGAAAGGGATTTTATGCATGGGAAAAACAATTAGGAACATGAGGAAAATCAAACTGACAAAAGATCTTTTACTTGAGCTTCCTGAGAGTGTCCTGACAGTGACAACAATTAACCAGTGGAACATCTGGCCTCCAGAGGTTATGAATTCTCCAACACTGGAGGTTTTTAAGAAGAGGCTGGACAGCCATTTGTCTGAAGTGGTACAGGGTTTCTTGCCTGAGCAGGGGGCTGGACTAGAAGACCTCCAAAGGGTTATTCTATTCTATTCTATTCTATTCTATTCTATTCCTTTCTTTTCTTCTTCTCTCTTCTCTATTCTATTCTCTCTTCACTTCTCTTCTCTCTTCTATCCTATCCTGCATTCTATTCTATCCTATCCTGCATTCTATTCTATTCTATTCTATTCTATTCTATTCTATTCTATTCTATTCCTTTCTTCTCTTCTTCTCTCTTCTCTTCTCTATTCTATTCTATTCTCTTCACTTCTCTCTTCTTCTCCTATCCTGCATTCTATTTTATCCTATCCTGCATTCTATTCTATCCTATCCTACATTTTATTCTATCCTATCCTGTATTCTATTCTATTCTATTCTATTCTATTCTATTCTATTCTATTCTATTCTATTCTATTCTATTCTATTCTTATTCTACTCTACTCCTAATCCATATTCTATTCTACTCTACTCTTTCCCATACATTTGATAATTTCCTTTTTTAAAAACCATACAATTTATTGACTTTTAGAAGGGCTGCTCAATTAGACTCAATGAGAATCTTTGGAATGGTTCAAGGATATCATACTGAAGAGTGCTAGAAGGATGTTTAACTCATTAGATCAGGGATCAACAAACTTGACAGCTTTTAAGACTTGTGGACTTCAACGCCCAGAATTCCTCCTCCAGTCATGTTAGCTCAGGAATTCTGGGAGTTGAAGTCCACAGGTCTGAACTTGCTAAGTTTGAAGACCCTTGCATTAGACCTTCCTTTCCCCAACTTGGGAACTTTCTCCAGATGGAGGTGTAAACAAGCTTCCCTAATTCATAGCAGGTGGTCCATTGCTCAGTGAATTATTTATGGGAGTCGACAACAAATTTTGGGAAGTTGGAATTGCATAGGGATTGGCTTCAAAGTTCCAGAAATCAACTTAACGCATTATGTGCAAAATCTGTCTCATTTTTAAAACTTAACATGCCTGGAGCACACCTCTCAATTTAGCAAGGCTGACAGATCAAAGCCCTGCACATTTAATTGTTTTAATTAGCTCTGTCACACCCAGAGCTTAAATGTGAATTGTGGAATGATAGACACTATTATAGCTCCTTATTAATACATACTTAAATGCAACTTACTTTTAAGTGGCAATACTTCAGGTGACAGTGCTATTTAGAAAGCCTGACAACAGAATTCAAATATATCCAGAATGTGGGATGTATCATACATTTCCACCGGACCACTGATTGTATTTTCAGGTGAGGTCATTTATGAATTATCTAAGCTCATGTTAAGTTATTTGGAGAATAGAATAGAAAACAGAATAGAATAGAAAATAGAATAAAAGCATAGAGAATAGAATACAGTAGAATAGAAAATAGAATTGAATAGAATAGAAAATAGAATACAAATAGAGAATAGAATAGAGTAGAAGAATAGAAAGTAGAATAGAATAGAAAATAGAAGAGAAGAGAAAATACAATAGAATAGAAATAGAGAATAGAATAGAAAATAGAATAGAATAGAAAACAGAATAGAGTAGAATAGAAGAATAGAGAATAAGACAGAATAGAAGAATAGAAAATAGAATATACAATAGAATATACAATAGAATAGAATAACAGAATTGGAAGGCACCTTGGAGATCTTCTAGTCCAACCCCTTGCTCAGGCAGGAAAACCTATATCATTTCAAACAAATGGTTACCCAATCTCTTCTTAAAAACCTCCAGGTTTCCCAGTTACCACAGGGATTTTCCAAAACTGATTTACATTTGCATACAAATAGTCCTTGATTTACAATTATTCATCTAGTGATTGTTCAGTACTGAAAAAAAAGTGACTTATGGCCTCCCCAATGGTCATGTGATCAAAATCCAGGTGCTTAGAAACTGGCATGTACTTATGACGGTTGCAGCGTCCCAGGGGGCAAGGACTAATGGATGGAAACGGATCAAGGAGAGAGTTTCAACCTGGAAATAAGGAGGAATTTTCTGACAGTGAGAAGAATCAACCCATGGAACAGAAGTTGCCTTTGGAGGTTGTGGCAGCACCATCACTTAAGACTTTCAAGAAGAAATTGGACTGCCATCGGTCAGAAATGGGGTAGAGTCTTCTGCTTAGGCAGGGGGGGTTGGACTAGATGACTTCCAAGGTCCCTTCCAACTGTTCATCTGAATCATTATTTTGAGCCGTTAAGGTGCCCTTCGCCCTATTGCAATAAAGTAATTTGTCTTTTTCACAATTAACTTTGCAAAAATTGACATTTGGGTTTTTTTTAATTACCTGGCACATGAACGAAGGGATCACTCGATGGAAGGTGGATCCTTTGTACCCAAAGCCCTTTTCTCCAGTGCATAAAACTCTGAAATTTTCTAAGGGGAGGAAGGAAAAAAAAAAAGAGAGAGAGCAACTCTTATTGCTACTAAGGAAAAAAATCCCAGTGGTGTGGATAATGCAGGCAATAATACATAGCAAGGGCTGCAGAAGCCTCCAGTAACAAAATATAAGTAGTCCTTGTTTAGTGATTGCTTTCTTTAGTGACTGTTCCCGGTTACCACAGGGATTTAAAAAGTTCACTTGGTGACCAATTGTTTTACAAGCTTCTAGAGCCTCTACATGTGGGACTCAGTGGCTAAGGGGTCAAGACGCTGAGCTTGTCGATCAGAAAGGTCAGCAGTTCAGCGGTTCGAATCCCTAGCACCACATAATGGAGTGAGTTCCCGTTACTTGTCCCAGCTTCTGCCACCCTAGCAGTTGGAAAGCAGGTAAAAAATGCAAGTAGGAAAATAGGGACCCCTTTGGTGGGAAGGGAACAGCGTTCCGTGCGCCTTCGGTGTTTAGTCATGCCAGCCACATGACCATGGAGATGTCTTCGGACAGCGCTGGCTCTTCGGCTTTGTAACGGAGATGACCAGTGCACCCTAGAGCTGGAAACGACTAGCACATATGTGCAAAGGAGAACCTTTACCTTCTATCTTTAAAGCAAAGGAGAACTGGAGTGGGGTCATAAATACAGCGAAGCAAACACAGCACTTTCCGACTGAAGTCCCTAAACAAGGACCGCCTGTACAGCACTAAAGCGGTCTTTAGAATCACAAGCTAAACACATTCATCTGTTCCCCCTACACTTGCACCTATATAGAGCCACAGATAGGGCGTTAAAACAGCCTTTTACACTCTTTTGGCTCTTTTCAGTTGTTGAGAGATGCATTATCTGAAATGCACAGGGTGCAGGACGCTTTTTAACATGCAGGAAAAAGCAACCACCCGTATGAAAAGAAGTCCAGAAGCTGGTGTGTGCAGGTCATGCCAGCAAGACCGTTTGCATGATCTGACGAACTGTTTTCTGGGACACTAAAACCCAGAAATGCTCTGCTCTGGATGGCAGGCAGGCTACAACTTGAAATCACCAGGTCAAATGCTGGGCAACATTTTAGTCTTCTCTGTAACAGCAAAGAAACCCCCTTTTTCCTCTTGTCACTTCCTGGTTTCTCTGCCTTCGCCCTTCTTCTGCTTTTTTTTTAAAAAAAAAAAAAAACAACTTTTGGGACTTTGTAAATATTACCACAGGCTGTCTAGGGTTGACAGACGAGATCACTTTGGGCTAAGATTAACCCTTTTACAACTCAGGTGGATGTACTGGCCCAACATGACCATAAAGAAGCAAAAATCCTGGGTATAGCATCATCAATGAATGAATGAATGAATGAATGAATGAATGAATGAATGAATGAATGAACGAATGAATCTATCTATCATCTTTCTACAGATCATCCATCAAACATCTATCAATCTACTATCAATTTACTATCCTCTATCTTCTATCATCTCTCTGTCTATCTTCTATCAATCAATCATCTATCAACCATCTATCAATCATTTATCAGTTTACCACCCTCTATCATCCATCATCCACCTCTATCTTCTATCAATCAATCATCCATCTATCATCTATCCAATCTACTATTAATTTACTATCCTCTATCCATCATCTATCTTCTATCAATCAATCATCTATCAACATCTATCAATCATCCATCTATCAATCATCTATTAATTTACTATCCTCTATCATCCAACATCTATCTATCTTCTATCAATCAATCATCTATTAATCATCCATCTATCAATCCACCAATTTACTATCGTCTATCATCCATCCTCTATCAATTTATCTCGGTCTATCATCTATCTAGTCATCTATCTGTCCATCTATCATCTATCCATTCATCCAGAATTTTTCAAGACAATCAAAGTATAAAAAAAGGAAAGAAATAAAAGTGAAAAAACAAAACCCAGAATTATGATTATTTTTTGCCTCTCTTTGCTATCTTCTTCTTTCCCTTCCCCTTTAAAATATCTTTTTAATCCCCAGATCCATAAATTATCAATTCGGTCTTTTCTTCTTTCTGCAAAAAAAAATATGTCCCTATCAGGCTTCCGGTTCTTCTTTGACAGTTGGATACCGGATCAATAAACAATTACCTCTGCTTATTTAATCACCTTTATGATTTTAACTAGAGAAGCGGAATCAGAACATCCAAACCCAAGGAGAAAAACCGCATGAAGAATATGCTACAAGTAAGAGAGAGGAATTCTGTTTCTGCAGCTCGTGCCTGATGAAAGTATGAAATCGTTATTTAAAAGCATTTCAATTCCCCTTCTTTTTCCTGCTGAGATGCTCCCTGAGCCAATCTTCAAATCATTAAAGAGTTTCTCACCTGCTGTTTTGGGCACCACGTCAGCTTTTAGCTGTCAAGAGGAAAAAGAGCATAAAAACACACATTAGCTTCACGAAATATTCACCTGTATTTCAGGAATAAGTTACCCAGAGTCATAACAGTTTTAATGGGAGATTGCAAAATAAATTCAGTCCCCAGCATACTCTGGATTTAAGAAGTCATTTCGAACTCTCCACTGCTTCAAGTGAAACTGTTTTAAACAAACCGGCTTCAAGAATATATGCTTTTAAAAGGAACTCCTGTGCCAGTTAAAAATGTAGAATCTGAAATATAAAACCCCCTAATTTTATTTTATCCGAAATATAAAAGACAGCAAATTCCATAATTATTTTGGCTATACTTGCCATGGGGGACAGAAAAGAAGAAAAATTGGTCAAATTATTTTATATACCAATAATACATGCAAAATAATAGTCTATCTTAGCTATGATGGGGTTTTTTTTTGTTTAGATTTGCACTAACACATCATTTCTTCCAGCTGCTCCATTTACACATTACATTTATAGTTTTCATGGAATCCTTGACTTACAACTATCCATTTAGTGACTGTTCAAAGATACAACGGCACTGGGAAAAAAAACGAGTTAGGATTGTTCCTCACCCTTACAACCGTTGTTAACGTCCCCTACGATAACTTGGTCCCCGGTATGTATCTATGACAGCGGCAAGATTTGCTTAACGACTGTCGGGAAAAGGTCATAAAATCAGGGCTGACTCCCTTAATAACTGCCTTGCTTTGCAATGGAGCTTTGGACTCCGTTGGGGTCATAACTGGAGGACTACCTGCATACCTAAAGATTCATGATCACCCCAGTTTTCCTATCTAAAGATTCATGGTGCATTATCGCTAAAGCCCTAACACGATGTATTGTGTGCTGTCACACCTTCTATATATATATATAAAAGCGAAATACCACTCACACGCATCATCACAAAATCTCCAGGACCGTAAAGCCTACAAACTTGAAATTTGGCATGTATGTTCCTCCTGGCTTCTAGGTGCTCGCTAAGAAAGGATTTTTCGAAATGACCCTCAGAACATTTAGAGTATTTCCTATATTATTATTATTATTATTATTATTATTATTATTATTATTATTATTATTATTATTATTATTATTATTAACACACTCTGATGCTAAGGTGTTCTACTCCCCCTCCCCACCTGAAAAGAAATACCTTCCAAATGCAAAGTACAAGCAGAGGAGAGGAATTTCAGTTTCACAGCACCAAGCAGCTTCAGTACACAACAATTGAGCTAAGCCACGCCCAGGCTCCTTGCTGTCTCCTTGCTCACACAGCAAATACTTTTTCACTTTCCAAACAGCCTTCAACCCTCTCACACACTGACAGGACGCTAGCCAGGTGAATACCGATGGATGCTAGTAGGGAGAGGCAGAATTTTTCCCCCTTATTTTCCTCCCCCAAAACTAAGCCCGACCACATACTTTCGTAGTGAAGCACGGCTATCGAGCTAGTATTACATATTAACCTTTATTTATAGGAAAACAGTCAGAAGCAAGCATAAAAAATGCCTAAGTACACATCTTCCCCCCAAACCTTTCTAACACCCAATATTTTTGGGAATTGTGTCATCCGGAGAATAACATCAGGCTGAAGACAATGGCTACAAAGCGTTAATTTCCAAGCTTCAAAGGCGAAGATTTTGCAGGCATGGTAGCATTCTCATTCGTAAAAATAATGGTAAATTTGTCTTACTTAAAATAACCTCTCTAAAACAAACCTCTACAAGTATTGTAGACTTCTATAGGTAGTCCTTGACTTACAACAATAGAATTAGAATAGAATAGAATTCTTTATTGGCCAAGTGTGATTGGACATACAAGCAATTTGTCTTTGGTCCATAAGCTCCCAGTGTACATAAGAAAAAATAAAATAAAATAAAATACATTCCTCAAGAATCATAAGATACAACACTTAGTGATAGTCATAGGTTACTAATAAGCAATCAAATCATACTAGGAAACAAATAGAACAATATAAATCGTAGAGATACAAGCAACATGGTTATAGTCATAAGTGGGAGGAGATAAATGACTGTTTGAAGTTACAACAGCACTGAAATAGTGACTTATGACCGCTTTTCACACTTACGACCACTGCAGCATCCCCATGGTCAAATGATTTACATTCGGATGCTTGAAAATGGACTCATAGTTATGACGGTTGCAGTGTGTCATGTTATCCCACCTTCTGATAGCAACGCCAATGGGGGAGCCAGATTTGCTTAAAACCCATGGTACTGATTTAACAGCTGTAGTGATTCGCTTAACGAATGTGGCAAAATTCACTTAGCAAATTTAGCAACGTGCACTTTGAGCTCAAGTGCGGTCGTAAGACGAGGACGGCCTGCATTTTGTATAAGCCAAGGACTGAAGTAAAGGGTTTGCAATGTGCCCACAAAAATAAAAGGATATCCAAATGGAAATTTGAAGGAAGCTACAGAATTGACTTCCTTGCACACATAAGCCCTACTCTGCCACAAATTAAGCTGTCAATACAGGACACAAGAAGGTTGTAGAGTAGGGATGGCCAACTTTGGCAACTTTTAAGGCATGTGGACTTCAATTCCCAGAATTCCCCAGCCAGCATTCTACCCAGAAATTCTGGGAGTTGAAGTCCACAAGTCTGAAAAAGTTGCTCAGGGTGGACACCTCTGGTTTAGAGCAGCATTTCTCAACCTTGGCCACGTAAAAAAAGGCACTTTTATTTTAAAATACACCTAATCATCTGGGATCACAACTCAACATTTAAAGCCTTCGCACATTTTTCTCCCGTTGTGGAGAAAATAGAAACTGCTTCTACAGGAGAACCTTGTAAAATTTCCTCCTTTCACACACAGCACTTAATCTCTTGCACAATCTAACACCTTCGGGGGTGTTAAAAGTAAGTCACAAAGTAATGTCTCGTATTTCAACTAAAGCAGCAGAAACGCCCCAGATCAGACAAAGTAAATTATTGCTGACGGGCCAAAGATATTTCACAGCTCCACATTTTACAGCTTTAATTTTTCCCTGTATGCCTAAAGCTGGAGTCAAATTCTTCCCTTCTTGCCTTACACAAGTCTCTTCTTCCCAATAATTTTGAGAATTTCCGTCTGCTTGTTATATGGGGCCTCAGTTATTACACTGCAATTGTTTGACTTCCGTTCTTCGTTTTGTTTACAGAAAAGTTTCATTTTCTTGCTTTTGTGTGAACTGGTTGTAACCCGTCCAAAGTTACGGATGTTGAGTTGGACAGTAATATAAATATTCTAAACCAGTTTAGTATTCTAAACTACTATCACCTGACATTTTATAGATGGTTATTCACAACCATTTGAATGTGTCACTGGGTCAATTTATGACATTAGGCACAAGGCACATGGCTCGTGGGTGTGATGTTGCATGTATTTACATGTGAATACATTACATCATAATGATTCAGGGAAGGAAGATCCCAGAAATTGCCTCACACATGACATGGCGTCTGGCAAACATTCAGGCTTCATCTCATGCCACCGAATGTGAGGGGGGAAAAATTCCAAGCATATTTTAGAATATCTAAGAATAATCCTGACGTATCATGTGTGGGGTGTACATGCAGGTAAATAAATGAGATATTTAAAACCCTCCCTCCCAGAAGAGAAGGTATTTGACTGTCTACAGCATGGAGGGGATCAGGAATGGAGGATTTTCATTTTATTGATTTTTTAAATCAGATTTGAAAAACTTTCAAATGGAGTTTTCAATATTCCCTTAAATCAATTGAATAAGAAATGCACGTAGTTGAAAGAGCTAATTTTGTTTTTCTGGCTATGGCCAACCTATCCAGCTTACAAGGCCTGCTGCTAATCGAACTTGCTCTCTGAAAGCCCAAAGGGATACAAGTCAAGGCGACCACAGCAAGGACAAGTGACAAGCAACATCACGTCACTGGCTCACACGTTCTGCTTGTTTTTGTACATTCATCCATCATATGCACATACAAAAGGGGCAGAGCTAGCATTGCAACAACACAGTGTTGTTGTTTTATTCCTGCAAATTTGTTGTTGTTAGTTGCAAAGTCATGTCCGACCCATCGCGGCCCCATGGACAATGTTCCTCCCGGCCTTCCTATCTTCTACCATCCCCCGGAGTCCGTTTAAGTTCATACCTAACTGCTTCAGTGACTCCTTCCAGCCACCTCCTTCTCTGCCATCCCCTTCTTCTTCTTTTTGCCCTCCATTGTTCCCAGCTTTAGGCTCTTCTCCAGCGAGTCCTTCCTTCTCATGAGGTGGCCAAAGTCTTTGAGTTTCATCTGGCCTTCTAAAGAGCGGTCAAGGGCTGATCTCCTCTAGGACTGACCGGTTGGATTGCCTTGCAGTCCAAGGGACTCATAGAGGAATCTTCTCCATCACCAGACTTCAAAGGCCTCCATTCTTTGGCGCTCAGCCTTCCTTATGGTCCAACTTTCACAGCCATAAGTTGCAACTGGGAATCCAATAATGGGACAGATCTGACCAAAATGCTAGAATGTGACTAGATAGAAAGCACAATCCGGTTCCTGAGGATCTCAAACATCTTTGAAGTTTGTTACCTTGGAGAGTCCCAAAGATGCTTTTTTTAAAAGGCAACGGGGCTGGGTTTTTCTTGAAGACATTTCGCTGCTCATCCAAGGAGCTTCTTCAGTTCTGATTAAACAGGGGAGATGGATTAAGACTGAATTCTTCACCATTCAAGTGAGCACTGAAGAAGGTTCTTGGATGAGAAGCAAAACGGCTTCAAGGAAAAGCAAGGAAGTCCAGTTGCCTTTTTAAAAAAGCACTTTTGGCACAACCATGACCCCTCAAATATTGGAAGACTGTTATCATGTCTCCCCTGGTCCTTCTCTTCACTAGACTAGCCATGCCATAGAGAGGAGGAGGGGGTCAAACTATTCTCCAAAGCACCCAAAGGCCAGACAAGGAACAATGGAAGGAAACTGATCAAGGAGAGATTCAACCTAGAAATAATATATTTTCTGACCTTGAGAACAATCAACCGATGGAACAGAAGTTGCCCTCGGAAGTTGTGGGAGCTTCATCCCTGGAGGCTTTCAAGAAGAGACTGGACTGCCATCGGTCAGAAATGGTGTAGGGTCTCCTGCTTGGGTGGGGGTTGAACTAGATGACCTACAAGGTCCCTTCCAACTCTGATTATCTGTTATTTTTCTGGTCTGTTTTGTCCTCTGATGTACCAGCGTGAACTTTCCTCAGCATGGACATCTGTGAGGTGCCAGCCATTTGTTGAATGTCTGCCAACTGTAGAAACACAGAAGGCCTCCTTGGGGCTGGTATTATGGGATGGAGAGAGGAGAGCCGGGACCAAACAGCCTGACTGCCGCCAATTGGCAAAACACATACAGAAGAGAATAACTGGCAGAGGTTAAACTGTTCTGCCAACTACAGCTTTACTTAGGGAGAAGGGAAGGCCCAACCGGCTGCAAATTTTAAGTTGTGCATAGAGAAAAGAAAAACATGGATACAGTTCCATTCCTTAAATAATGGTGTTTTCTTTGTGCAAAGAAACTTTCCTGGAATTTCACAAACACGACACATAAGGCTTTTAGGTAGCATTATCTTTACTACCAGTGTTTCTCAACCTTAGCTGCTTGACAATGGTTGGACTTCAACTCCCAGAATTCCTCAGTCAGGCCATGTTCAACCTTGGCTGCTTGATGGTGGTTGGACTTCAACTCCCAGAATTCCTCAGTCATCCATGTTCAACCTTGGCTGCTTAACAATGGTTGGACTTCAACTCCCAGAATTCCTCAGTCAGGCCATGTTCAACCTTGGTTGCTTGACGGTGGTTGGACTTCAACTCCCAGAATTCCTCAGTCATCCATGTTTAAGATCATCATCTTTTCTACCACCATCTTCTTCTGAGATTATTTTTTTTTAACTTCTCCGTCCGGTCTACACCTTCCTGATGTTGCCCCATTCAGAGGGTAACCAGGTACACTCCCCTCACCTGGGTGAAATTAAAGCTTTCAATCTGCCTCCATGCCAGCACACTGACAAGGCCAGGATCCTTGGTGCTTTCAGGTAGAGGTTTCATTCCATGTTAGCACTGATGGTGTTACCTAGTCGGGTCATGAAACGTCTGCAAGAAAACAAGCGAGTTCAGAGAGCACCAAGGACCCCCTCGTGTCAACTCTGAGCTACAAATATTTTCTCCTTGTTGGTAAGCACACTGAGAGCAGTTTGTAGAGATTCTCAGTCCTCCAGGTCCTGGTTGTCCCAAAGATGCTTTTTTTTTCCAGGAGGCCATTAGACTTTCTTGTTTTTTTTCTTTGAAGACATTTCGCTTCTCCTCCAAGGAGCTTCTTCAGCTCTGTCTCCTGAAAAAGCACCTCTGGGACAACCATGACCTGGAGGACTAAGAATCTCTACAGACTTTTAGCTAGACAATTTGGGATGGACACCCTTTGAAGACTGTGGGAGTAGGAATGGATTTCGAGAGGGAAAAATTGCAGACTGCAGGAACCATTTGCACTACTCAGGTGACCCTGAGGACACAGACAAGCCTCCAAGTGGCCTCAATGACCTTCTAAAAGGATGCAAATGACCAGCTGTCTGCAAGGAATGTAAATCCTTCCATTCCCCACCATCCAGTCAGAGCCGAAGAAGCTTCTTGGATGAGAAGTGAAACATCTTCAAAAGAAAAACCAGAAAGTCCAGTTGCCCCTTTAAAAATGCATCTTTAGCATAGCAGTTGATTACATCAGCAAAAGATCGAAACCCCAAGAGGGCAAAGAGGAAGATCTCCCAGAAGTGATGAAAAAGTTATTGACGGGCGATCGAGAGAGTGGCAAGTGACAGGTAGACATAGAGGCGGATGAAACATTTAGATTAAATATGAGTGACGCAAGGAGACATAAGGTCCCAAGGGAGGAACATGTCCGATTTGTTAAAAAGTCCGTAAAAGTTGAAATACTAAAAACAGCAAGGGATGACAGACAGTTATAGAACACCGTTTAATGTGGGATTTGTTTTATAAACAGCTAGAAAATAAGAGGCAGAAATTAGAAATTGGGAAAATATGTATACTGCTAATAATACAATATTTGTTAGTATGCCTATGTAAATATTAGAAGTTGAAAGATTACCATGTATGCGTAAATAGTATTATTATGTATAAAGTAAATAAAACAATTACTACCAACCTGCCTTCCATGGAGAACCTGTATACTGCAGGAGTCAAAAAGAGGGCTGTGAAAATACTTACAGACCCCTCACATCCCGGACATAAACTGTTCAACTCCTACCCTCAAAACGACGCTATAGAGCACTGCACACCAGAACAACTAGACACAAGGGGAGTTTTTTCCCCGAAAGCCATCACTCTGCTAAACAAATAATTCCCTCAACACTGTTCAACTATTTACAAAGTCTGCACTATTATTACTATTAACCTTCTCATTGCTCCTTATCGCCAATCCCCTCCCACTTGTGACTATATGACTGTAACTTTGTCGCTTGCATCCTTAGGATCTATATTGACTGTTTCCTAGTATGATTTGATTGTTTATTGTATCCTATGACTATCATTTAAGTGTCGTACCTGATGATTCTTGACTCTTGACAAATGTAAATCATTTCTTTTATGTACACTGAGAGCATCTGCACCAAGACAAATTCCTTGTGTGGCCAATAAAGAATTCTATTCTATTCTATATTAGATAATATCGATCGTTATTAAAAAGTATACGATCTTCCATATATATCAATTATATAACCATCAAAATATTTACTAGTTTACATTATAGAATATAATAAATATTATGTTTATTTATATTTGTAAATATTTAGTAAATATATAAACATATTAGATATCAATCATTATTTAAAATTATACAATCTTCCATATAAACATCAATTATATAACCATCAAAATATTTACTAATCAGTTTCTTTTTCCCACAGTCCTTATTTTCACATAAACTCACTCATCTAACCGCCAAATTATGAATTTCATTGTATGTATACTGTGTACATCGTACAATGACAATAAAGAATTCAATTTTTTAAAAAAGCTATCCCACTGATTAATTGTCCTCACTGTTAAGAAATTTCTCCTTAATTCCAGGTTGCTTCTCTCTTTGATTAGTTTCCATCCATTGTTTCTTGTCCTGTCCTCTGGTGCTTTGCAAACTAAATTGATCCTCTTCTCTTTGTGGCAGCCTCTCAAAAACTGAAATGCTGCTATCATGCCAGTAGTCCTTCTTTTCCCTAGGCTAGCCAGACCCAAATCCTGCAACCGTTCTTCGTATGTTTTGGTCTCCAGGCCTTTAATCATCTTAGTTGCTTTTATCTACACTTTTTCCAAAGTCTCAACCTCTTTTTTGTAATGTAGTCACCAACATACTGCTCCCATATCCCTCCCTGGTCCTTCTATTCTTCAGACTAGCCAACCTAACCCTGCAAAACTGTTCTTCCTATGGTTTTAGCCTCCAGGCCTTGCATTACTAGTTACTCTTCTCTGTACTTTTTCCAAAGCCTCAACCTATGTTTTTTGGGTAATGTGGAGACCAAACCTGGATGCGGTACTCCAGGTTGTGGACCTTTCTTTCTTTTCTTTCTTTCTCTCTCCCTGTCTCCTTCTCTCTTTCCCTCTCTCTCTTTCTCTCTCTTTCTTTCTCCCTCTGTTTCCATCCCTTTCTTTCTCTCCACCCCCGTTCCCCCTCTTTCTCTTTCCCTGTCTCTCTTTGTCTCTCTCTCTCCTTTTCTTTCTTTCTTTCTTTCTTTCTTTCTTTCTTTCTTTCTTTCTTTCTTTCTTTCTTCTTTCTTTCTTTTTCTTTCTTTTTCTTTCTTTCTTTCTTTCTTTTTCTTTCTCTTTCTTTCAGCTCCCCCTCTCTTTATCTATTTATTTACAAATATATATAAATAATAAATATATAGAGTATACGAGGCTTGAGCGAGAGCCCTATCCAGTGCTGATCCGGATTTCGCTGCCTCTCCGCTTAACGGGCGCGCCGGAGCGCAGCCCAAGGACACCTCGGTCACTCCAAGCAGCCCGGCCCGCTTACCTCCAGCACGACGCGTCCCAGCGGCTGGTTGTCTGCGCCCACCTCCAGGAAGACCAGCGGGTTCGGCGAGGCTCTCGGGCGGCCGCCGCTGCCGCCGCTGCTGCTGCTGCTGCTGTTGCAAGCGCGGCTTTCGGAGACGGCAGCCGGGCTCCCCAGCAACAGCTCGCGGCCGGCGGCAGCCAGGCGGCCCCGCGGCGGAGGCTGAGCCAGGAGGAGCGGCAGGCGGCTGGCCGAGCGCAGCGCTAGCATCTCGGAAGAGGAGGAGCCCAGAAACGGCAGCTGCAAAGCGGCCGAGCACGAGGACGGAGGGCGACTGGCGAGCCGGGCGCGCCGGAGCCTTTTATAAGCGCTTCCTGCCTGCCTCCGCAGCGCCCCGCCGGGGAAGGGAGGAAGGAGGCGAGGCCGGCGGGCTTTCGGTTTTGCAGCGAGGCTTTGAGAGGAAGGGGAAGGGGAGGGAGGGAAGGAGGGAGGGAGGAGAAGGGGAAAGGGAAAGTGGGGAGGGAGGGAGGAAGGGAAAAGGGAGAAAGGGAAGGGGGAAAGGAAGGAGGGGAGAGGAAGGGAGGGAGGGAGGGAGGGAGGAGAGGAAGAAGGAAGGGAAAAGGAAGAGGAAGGGAAGGAGGGAGGAAGGAAGAGAAGAGGGAGGGAAGGTGGGGAGGAAGGAAGGAAGGAGAATGAAGGGAAAAGGAAGAGAAAGGGAAGGAGGGAGAGAAGAAGAGAAGAGGAAGGGAAGGTGGGGAGGGAGGGAAAAAGGAAGGAAGGAAAAGGAAGATAGAGGGAAGGGAAGGAAGGAGGGAGGAAGAAAGGAGAGGAAGGAAGAGAAGAGGAAGGGAAAGTGGGAGGGAGGGAGGAAGGGAAAAGGGAGAAAGGAAGGAGGGGAGAGGAAGGGAGGGAGGGAGGAAGGAGAGGAAGAAGGAAGGGAAAAGGAAGAGGAAGGGAAGGAGGGAGGAAGGAAGAGAAGAGGGAGGGAAGGTGGGGAGGAAGGAAGGAAGGAGAATGAAGGGAAAAGGAAGAGAAAGGGAAGGAGGGAGGGAAGAAGAGAAGAGGAAGGGAAGGTGGGGAGGGAGGGAGAAAGGAAGGAAGGAAAAGGAAGATAAAGGGAAGGGAAGGAAGGAGGGAGGAAGAAAGGAGAGGAAGGAAGAGAAGAGGAAGGGAAAGTGGGAGGGAGGGAGGAAGGGAAAGGGAGAAAGGAAGGAGGGGAGAGGAAGGGAGGGAGGGAGGGAGGAAGGAGAGGAAGAAGGAAGGGAAAAGGAAGAGGAAGGGAAGGAGGGAGGAAGGAAGAGAAGAGGGAGGGAAGGTGGGGAGGAAGGAAGGAAGGAGAATGAAGGGAAAAGGAAGAGAAAGGGAAGGAGGGAGGGAAGAAGAGAAGAGGAAGGGAAGGTGGGGAGGGAGGGAGAAAGGAAGGAAGGAAAAGGAAGGAAAAGGAAGATAAAGGGAAGGGAAGGAGGGAGGGAGGAAGGAGAGGAAGGAAGAGAAGAGGAAGGGAAGGGAAGGTGTGGAGGGAGGGAGGGAGGGAGGAAGAGGCAGGGAGAGGTAGGAAGGGGAAAAGGAAGAAAGGGAAGGGGAGAAGGGAAGGAAGGGGGAGGAAGGGAGGAAGGAAGGAGAGGAAGAAGGAAGGGAAAAGGAAGAGAAACGGAAGGAGGGGAGGGGAGGGGAAAGGGAGGGAGGGAAGGTAGTAAAAGAGGGGAGAGGAGTGGGAGGGGAGAAGAGAAAGAAAAGAAAGAAAAGGAAAGAAAAGGAAAGAAAAGAAAGAAAGAAAGAAAGAAAGAAAGAAAGAAAGAAGGGAGGAGAAGCACAAATATTTCCAGCTCTTTTCAAAGCTCAGTTTGCAAGTCCATCTCAATATTCAAGGCCCTACTCTCTCTGGACCCTTAAAAGATTAGCCCTGAAGTCAGTTCACTTGCACAACATTCAGCTGCTTCAACCATGGAAAAAGATAAGCATATATACCTATATATGCACCTCAAATCTTTAGGGTTTTGGCAAGAAAGATTCTTGGATGCATTTATATTATTTTATTTAAGCCATTCGTAGGGCCATCCAAATTGAACAAATGTAACCACACAAGAAAACAATCAGCTTAAGAACCATAACAAACATTAATCAACTGTCACAACATGTTAAAGGCAAAATGCTTCTTTCTAAATTATTGCGCACCTGAAGCACACGTTCCTTTCATCACTGCAGAAGCCATATTTTTTTAAAAAAATAAATAAATCTCACCACAATGATAAAAATGGGGAAAATATCTATTCCAAACCGTTGGGATATTCTAAAGAAAAATCAACCCACAAACACAGCCTGAGGAAAGCAATCCATAACAACACTCAAATGTGTCCTATGAATCGCACTAGTGGCTTTCTACCTGCTTTGTATATTGTCCAGCAACGGTTGTGTGGACATTCTGAATTGTTTGACTGGTTCTCCTCAAACATTAAGGGAGAGGTTGTGGGTTTTTTTCACTGAAGGGTTCACAGACCAGAATTGAAGGGTCAAATTCATATTCAAGAGGCCAGTGTGGGAGAAAACAAAATGGCAGAAGCTGGGGGCAGAGTCAAGAGAGGGTTCAGCCTAGAACCTCTACATAGTCACAAGCAGACGAAGTCCAACCTCCCTTGAATTCCCTTGACTCTTATCTTAACTCCAAGCAGAGGCAAACCATTAGTTGAGAAGATACCTATCCATAGGCTATTTATTTATCAGTAGATCAGTTTAATTGGACCTTCACGTGCAATCCTGGTCTTTCACTTCAGACAGCCTTTCCCCTCAAAGTCACTAATCTAGAAGTTAGTGAGGAATGGGCCATGCCACTGTAGCGATTGCCATCGTTCGTGCTTTCTATGAAGGCTTCCACACTCCTGAATTTTATTTTATCCTTCTGTTGTGTTCTGGTATAATGAGCACAGAGAAGGTCTGGGATGGAGGTTGTGACAGCGATAGTTTTACACGGAGCCAAATTGCTCCTATCGCTATTATTCCAAATGTCAATCGAGGCACTGAACTCTTCTTCCTGTTTCGTGCTTGGCATCAGGATATTAGTGTTGTGTCTGAGCTCATCGTGGGATTGCTAAATGAACCTGTTTGCTAGGCGAGGCTGGCACTGGTCTCAGCCCACAGAAACTAACTTGGGCCTTAACTTCAGATCACCTTCACATGTTGCACATTAAGTGTTTGCATTCAATGCACTTAATTTATGTATTTATTTTTACTAACCTGTTACCCTGAACAAATGCTTTGGAAGAGTTGATGAGAGTGATGTGACTGCCTCTGCCTATACCTGATGTGAAGAACTCCACGTTGGGAATTTCTAGCGTAATCAAGACATAAGCATAAGCAATAGCAATGACGAAGGTTTCGATACCGCTTCGCGGTGCTTTTACAGCCCTCTCTAAGCGGTTTTCAGAGTCAGCCTCTTGCCCCCCCCAACAATCTGGGTCCTTATTGTACCAACCTCGGAAGGATGGAAAGCTGAGTCAGCCTTGAACCGGTCAGGATCGAACTCCTGGCAGTTGGCAGAGTTAGCTTGCAATACTGCATTCTAACCACTGTGCTACCATGGCTATTTCCACATTAATGAAATACAGTTCAATCAGTGGTGGGATTCAAATTTATTTTACTACCGGTTCTGTGGGCGTGGTTTGGTGGGTGTGGCTTGGTGGGTGTGGCAGGAGAAGGTTACTGTAAAGTCTTCATTTCCTCCCCACTCCTGATGGAAGGATACTGCAAAATCCCCATTCCCTCCCCACCCCACTAACCTGCTTTCCAGCTCCGTTCTCTTGTGCAGGGCAACCAAAGGTGACCCAGCCAATCAGCTGGGACTCAATGGGAGGCAGAGAATAGATGGGGTTGGCGGGGCCAGTCAGAGGAGGGATTTACCAGTTCTCCAAACTACTCAAAATTTCCACTACCGGTTCTCCAGAACTGGTCAGAACCGGCTGAATACCACCTCTGAGCTCAATAAAATTTATTAAATGGGGTCCTTGGTGCTCTCTGAGCTATTTTTCTTGCAGATGTTTCATTGCCAAGCGAAGTCGCACTATTTATTAGATGTATTAGACAATGTACATTATTGTCATAGTGATGATTGTATAATATTGGACATTCTCATTCTAATAGCCATTAAAATAATAGTTCCCGCACAAGAGGGTCATTATATCCATTTGGAGGTCTTTGTATTTTGTAATATTTTTCCCCTCAGTTCTTTCTCTCCTACATCTCAGAGCTAACTTGGATATCATTGTGGCTCGTCATGAATCCGAATCCTGCTTTGATCTAGATGTGTTTTCTGCTAATGAGTAGAGATCACCATAATTCAGGCCTGATGCTCAAAGCTGGCGAGAGACATAATCAAGAGACCTAGCTGGCAAGTCAGAAATGGTTCAAATTGAAGGTCAATCTTTTATCCACATTAGAGCATTTCCTAGTTACTTCATAGACATGACATCATCATCATCATCTTGTAACAACCCCATAATCCCTTGTGGGATGGAGTCTGGGCAACTGAATGGAGATAGCAGAGTGTTTTAATGGCCAGATGCTCTTCCTGTTGCCAGTGCGGAGTTTTTTTCCCCCAGCAGATATATTCTCAGTGTACGCAGAGAGAGAAATATCTGCCTGTGGCTAGGATCGAACCCACAGCCTCCTGATTGTGAGGTGAGAGTTCCACTTCTAGGCCACCGCACCATTCCTGATAGACATGATATGGCTTGGTGGAATTATAGTTCTTACCTAGAATACATCTCTAATTACAGAACAGACTTCTTCAGCTATTTCAGCATAAACTTTCTGTTCTAATCAGAGGTGGGTATTCAACCGGTTCTGACCGGTTCTGGAGAACTGGTAGTGGAAATCTGGAGTAGTTTGGAGAACTGGCAAATCCCACCTCTGACTGGCCCCGCCAACTCCATCTCTTCTCTGCCTCCCATTGAAGTCCCAGCTGATCGGCTGCGTCTTCTTTTGTTGCCTTGCACAGGAGAACAGAGCTGGAAAGCAGGTTAGTGGGGAGGGAAGCGGGATTTTGCAGTAATCTTCCCCCAGGAGTGGGGAGGGAATGGAGATTTTGCAGTAATCTTCCCCTGCCACACGCACCAAGCCACGCCCACCAAGTCATGTGCCACAGAACTGGTAGTAAAAAAAATTTGAATCCCACCGCTGGTTCTAACGATGACCTTTCTGCTTCATGAGCCAATTGATGGATGCCTCGATATCTAATGGGTTCCTGTAGCCATCACCCATGGCTATAAGCACCGTGAGCTTCCTTGCTGGAATGGGCCAATGCCCGCCATCTTTTCCCCCCCAAATAATCCTTTGTGTCTTTCTACCTTGCCCAACTCCGTGGTCATCGTCTTCTCCCCCGCCGGTGCCCTTGGCAAGGCTGGGTAGCTGCAGAGAGTTTGAGATGTACAATGCAAATCTGTAATTACCTTGGGCAATTTTCCTGTCATGAGGAGTGGCACACAGGTGAGTTGCTAAGGCTCACGTGGCTGCCGGTGGTTGTTCTTTGCATGCGCAACTACCGAAACAGGTCATTATCGGCAGTGACTCGTTGTTTATAAATAGAAAAAAAAAAGTGAAACAGCTTAGGGACACGTCTTCCTGAATGCCTTCCCCCTCCAAAAATATTCAAGGTGCCCTTTTACAGTCCTCCAGTAATTCCTGAATCTTACAGGGCAATTATGTAGAAATGAATTACTCAGGGATACCTTCACATTCTACTCTTAAGAACAGTATTGAATTGGGTGCTATTAGAAAGTGTAATTAATGTCTACGGGGATTTTCAGTCAACGCAGGTCATGGTTGCCCCACAGGTGCTTTGTCAAAAGGCAGCTGGGCTTCCTGGTTTGTTTGTTTTTTCCTTGGAGATGTTTCCCTTCTCAGAACTGAAGAAGCTTCTGGGATGAGAAGCAAAATGTCTTCAAGGGAAAAAAGAAGTAGAAAGTCCAGTTGCCTTTGGGACAATTAGAATGTTTAATTTCTCATTAGCAAGCATTGCCCTCGTTTCCTTCCTTCCTTCCTTCCTTTTTTTCTTTTTTCCTTCTCTCTCTCCTTCCTTCCTTCCCTCCCTTTCTTTTTTTCTTTTTTCCTTCTCTCTCCTTCCTTCCGTCCTTCCTTCCTTCCCTCCCTCCCTTTCTTTCTTTTTTCCTTCTCTTTCTCCTTCCTTCCTTCTTGCTTTCTTGCTTTTTCTCTTTCTCTCTCACTCGCTTTCTTGCTTTCTTTAATTTCTCATTAGCAACCAATGGTGGAAATTGCCCTCGGTTCCTTCCTTCCTTCCTCCCTCCCTTCCTTCCCTCCCTCCCGTTCTTTCTTTTTCTCTTCTCTCTCTCTCTCCTTCCTTCCTTCTTGCTTTCTTGCTTTGTCTCTCTCACTCGCTTTTTGCTTTCTTTAATTTCTCAATAACAACCAATGGTTGAGATTGCCCTCGGTTCCTTCCTTCCTTCCTTCCTTCCTTCCTTCCTTCCTTCCTTCCTTCCTTCCTTCCTTCCTTCCTTCCTTCCTTCCTTCCTTCCTTCCCTCCCTCCCTCCCTCCCTCCCTTTCTCCCTTTCTCTCTCTCCTCCTTTCCAGTACCTGGATCCATTAAATAAGATCCTAATTTTGTTTAACCCTGATTTTAGCATACCAAACCATATATTTAAATAACATATCTAACAAGGGCTGGAGCAGCCTGGATCCCAGCAGGCGCAATCTTCCTTGAGTGATCCTTTGCCCTCAGATCTCGTTCCCTTATCGCGATATTCCAGGATTGGTCAATCAGAACTGTATGCAAGCTCTGACTAATGCTCGACAGCAGGACTCTTACACCTAGAGAGAGAGAAGCAGAGCAGAGAATGACAGCTGGAAAGGAAACAGATGGGATGTTGAATATTGCACTATAAAAGCATGATGTAAGAAAGAGGGATGTGATTGAGTAGAAATAAATGTGTCATTGTAAGCTTGCTGTGCAGGAAGGTGACAGCAGGGCTGTTGGTGGTTGACATAAGTTCTGGAATCATCTCTGAAATGAGTTCCACAGTAGCTTTTGTTGGTCAGTGTTTCCTACCCATTGAGTACAAGCTTAATCTCCAAGTCTTTAATCATCTTAATTGCTTTTCTTTGTAAAGTAGGAGAGATTGTAACTCATGTGTTTTTTCCATGGAGGTGTCCCCTTTTGCAAGCATTGTGGAATATTAGAGCGGCATTAAAATTACGGATTTAAATTAAATTAAATTAAAATTACTTGATAGCAGTGTTCCAATATCTCAAGGGCTGCCCCAAAGAAGAGGGAGTCAAGCTACTCTCCAAAGCACCTGAAGGCAGGACAAGAGGCAACGAATGGAAACTAATCATGGAGAGAAGCAACTTAGAACTAAGGAGAAATTTCTTGACAGTGAGAACAATGAATCAGTGGAACAATTTGCCTCCAGAAGTTGTAGATGCTCCAACACTGGAAGTTTTTAAGAAGAGATGTTGGATAACCATTTGTCTGAAGTGGTATAGGGTTTCCTGCCTAAGCAGGGGGTTGGACTAGAAGACCTCCAAGGTCCCTTCCAACTCTGCTATTCTATCATATTCTACTTGACCTTACAACAGTTAATTTAGTCACTGTTCAAAATTTCAGTGGCTTTGGAAAAGTGATTTATGACCCTTTTTCATCCGTATGACCATTGGCAGCATCTCTATGGCCACGTGTCCAAAATTTAGGTGCTTGGCAACCGACTCGTATTTATGACCGTTGCGGTGTCCCGGGGTCACGTGGTCTGCTTAACGACCATGTTACTAACTGAACAGGAAAGGTCATAAAATGGGGCAGAATTCACTGAACAACTATCTCACTTTATAACAGAAATTTTAGGCTCCATTTTGGTCATAAGGTGAGGGCTACCTGTTTGGGGGAAGGGTTGTGCACACACTGAGTTAGCTATTCTCTTGTTATCAGTTGTGTCCACATTTTGATGCTTAACTTGATGCTTTGCAACCAGGTGTGTGTGTTGGGGGAGGAGAGGAATTGAGTTTCTAAATGTAATGAAAGGATCTCCATTTATCTATAATATAGCCAAAATGTTTAGCCCATGCTATCATTGTTTCTGTTAGGGCTCCAACAAATCCACCCCAATTCAAATCATAAGTCTCTAGCTACATCTCTCAGAGTAAAACAATTGATTTATTAGAAGTGGCCATATTGGCGTTACCTGGGTGCAGCCGACACTAAAATACATCATTTCCTCCTTGACCCTGGTCTTCCTCCCACCCCCTGGATGTATATTCTCCATTGGGACACATCCATAGCCAAGAGTCATCAATCATGCTCTCCAGTAATAATTTTGTGAGCCAGAAGCTTCGGCTGCCTAGGCAATTATCTGAGTCATTTAAGGAATGCACTGCTTTCTCACACTCCCTTTCTGCTGGCAACTAAAAAGACCAAAGGAGTATTTTTTAGTCGACAGTTTCCTTTACTTGCTCTTTTTCCATTTTAATGTTCAATAGATAGCTATAGTTTTTTTAAAAAAATTAAAAAGTATATGTTAGTATATGATCTAGTTCTGTTAATTCTTTGTAAAAACCATACATGTTAGTATCTTTCTCATATCTTGATTGTATATGCACATGTGCCCATTGTGCTAAGTCAATCCCTTGACTATTCAATGCTTGCTTAGTTTTAAGTTTCCCTTTTTTCATTCAAGATGTCCTTATACCTTGTAATATTTTCTGTGATAATAATATCTGGATGTACCTGTGCCTCCACCGTGGAGAGCAGGTGTGGAATTTTCATAGTGTTTTTTTTTTTAAATTTCTGCCCTCACTAACTAATAGTAATGCATTTCTAACATAATGTCTTTGAAAATATTTATGTATTTTGTTTCTCCTATACCATAAAAAGGCATGCCACCCCAGCTGGAGATCACGTCCCTCCAAAGTTAATAATTGTATAATAAAAGTATCTCCAAGGACTGAGGGCCAAAGAAGCATGTTAGAGAAACCAAAGAATTTGAGCACCCCATACAATTTAAGTAGAATAAAAATTCTTATATAAGCAGTCTAATTCCTTGGCCAACTAATTGAAGCTTTCAGATTCCCTGTTGGGCAGAAAACAATAGTTACAAAAATACAACTGTGTGATCTTTGAGGCTATTTGTGAATCTATTTGTGTAACCTGTGCAGTTCATGGCCTATTTGTTAAACTGATAGGATGGAAAGCAGCTTTGGCTTGCCAAGACATATTCTAAGTGGGAATGAAATTGACTGGGTTGTTAGTTTGTTTAACAGCACTCATTTAATTATTTGAAAGTTATGTTTTTGGTTTACGTCCCACCCCTCTGCTTTGAGGAGCATTCAAATCCAAAACGGTTCAGGGCATGGAAAAAAAAAAAATGTTTGGAGATGGCAGCAGAATTGCAAGCAAACAAACCTGCTTTAACAAATTAGATAACACAAACAAAGGCTGTTGCTCAAAAACATTTAGCAGTGTTAGAATAATAATTGTTGGAAGAGTGATAAAATTCTCCCTTCAGTCAATAATAATTTCAGATATATGTGGCCATTCTCTCTCTCTCTCTCTCTCTCTCTCTCTCTCTCTCTCTCTCTCTCTCCCTCTCCCTCTCCCTCTCCCTCTCCCCCTCCCTCCCTCCCTCCCTCCCTCCCTCCCCTGAAAATATGACCTACCCCAAAGAGTTAGGGAGAAAAGCATTCTTGGTAAAAATATGCCCAAAGGAATTTTAGAAGAATGGAATGGAATGGAACGGAATGCAGAATAGAATAGAATATGGAATAAGAAAAGCATAGCATAGCATAGCATAGCATAGAATAGAATAGCATAGAATAGAATAGAATAGAATAGAATAGAACAGAACAGAACAGAACAACAGAGTTGGAAGGAACCTTGGTGGTCTTCTAGTCCAACCCCCTGCCTACGCAGGAAACCCAATATCATTTCAGGCAAATGGTTATCCAACATCTCTTCTTAAAAACTTCCAGTGTTGGAGCATCCACAACTTCTGGAGGCAAGTTGTTCCACTGATTAATTGTTCTCACTGTCAAGAAATTTCTCCTCAGTTCTAAGTTGCTTCTCTCCTTGATTAGTTTCCGTCCATTGCTTCTTATCCTGTCTTCTGGTAACCCTTAGTCTTTTCTTTTCATCAAACTAGACAAACCCAATTCCAGCAACTGTTCTTCATATATTTTAGCCTCCAGTCCCCTGTTCATCTTCATTGCTCTTCTCTGCACTCTTTCTAGAGTCTCAACATCTTTTTTATATTGTGGCGACCAAATCCAAGTGTGGCCTTAAAGACATTATAAAGAGGTATTAACACTTCTCGTGATCTTGATTCTATCCCTCTGTTAATGTAGCCCAGGACTGCGTTGGCTTTTTTGGCAGCTGGAGGACACTGCTGGCTCATATTTAAGCAACTGTCCACTAGGATTCCAAGATTTAATTGTAGAACTAAGTGAGACTAACTGAAGAATACCTGTGATCAATCTGAAACTTGCTAAACCTCACATCTTGTTTAAAAATGGATAAACTCAGCTCAGTTACATATCATTAAGCAAACAGATCACTTAAAAGCCACTCCTAATATCTACACAATCCATTTTACCCATCAACTTCAAAATTAACAGAAATTAATTTTAAGTTCTCAGTGTCTATTCCTTTTCATCTCAGTTATGATAGATGGACAGGAACTCTTAAATGATGAACAGCAATGAGCGATCTGTATTTCAAGCAGATATTCGTAACACGCAACATGTGCTAATGACTTATACGGGCTAATGCTGGACCAGTTCAACTGGTATTACATAATGTGCGTACTCACTGTTCTGAGCATTGCTGAATAATTAACAACATCATTAAAGAGATGAGAGAGAAGCTTAATTATTTCTATCTTTATCTATGGAATCACTATAGAACACAAGGCAACTAAAGCCCTTCAAAACATCCTAAACAAGCCAAAAAGACCCAACAACCCCTGAAGAAAAAAACAGGACTCATCTACAACATACAATGTAAGGATTGTAACAACGCCTATGTTGGGCAAAAAGGCAGAAAGCTGGCAGAAGGCATCCAGGAACACCAACTAGGAGTCAGAAGACATGATGAAAATTCTTTAATTTCACAACATATGCACAGATTTAATCACAGTTTCAATTGGGAAAATGTGACCATCCTAGACCAGGCCAAATCCAAAAATGCCAGGGTATTTCTAGAAGCCTGGCACTCAGACAAATCAGCCATCAATGGTCACCTAGACATTAACAACATCTATAGACTGTGCAAAAGAGACAATCACCAGCCCAAAAGGGAACAAAAGATACCCAAGCACCTTTCTTCACCATCAATCAGCACCCAGATCAGCAAAGATGAACTCCAAGGTTAACATCAGACCAACAAATTATGAACTCTGCATTGGTGACAGGAAAGGCATCTAGCCAGTAAACATCAGACCAACAATCAAGTAAACAAAACCCCAATCAAGAAACTGTCAAAAAAGCCAACAGCAAACAGCCCAACCAAAGAATCTCTAAGGCCAAACCTACCAACACTGACAGGGCAAGACACCAGAATATAAACTGATAGCAAACCCCACTCCTTACTAGCACTGATGATGTTACCTAGTTGGGTCATGAAATGTCTGCAAGAAAACAGCCAGGCTCAAAGAGCACCAAGGACAAACCCCGCCCCCCCTTATTTCTATCTTCATTTCTGAGGCTACAGAATAGATCCCTGACCCTCAAATAGCTTCAAGGTCATTTTTTGAAGTTAAATGGGGTGAGATGTGAAATGAAATGTAATTCACTGAACAACTGTGGTAAGAAAGCTCGTGAAATGGAGCAAAGTTCACTTAACAACTGTCTCACTCAGTAGAGGAAATGTTGGGCTCAATTGTGGCCATAAGCTGAGGACTTCCTGTAACGGGTCTGCGAACACCTAGAAGCTAGCAAAGCGAAAACCACAAACCAAGGTGGGTCTGTCAAAAACAAACCATGCCAGATAAATCTTTGGTTGAATTCTTTGACAAGGCAACAAAGAAAGATTGGAGGTGAATGACGTCCAGGCTGAAGAAGAACAACAGGGCTTCAAAATAGAAGGGACTGGTTTGGACAAAACTCAGCAGCACTTTTTTATGCCGCTGTTGATAAAAATATGAATGCCAACATGATCGCCAACAACATCCGATGACAGATATGGCAGAAAGGGAGAGGAAGAGGAGGAGGAGAAGGAAGAAGAAGAAGAAGAAGAAGAAGAAGAAGAAGAAGAAGAAGAAGAAGAAGAAGAAGAAGAAGAAGAAGAAGAAGAAGAAGAAGAGGAGGAGGAGGAGGAGGAGGAGGAGGAGGAGGAGGAGGAGGAGGAGGAGGAGGAGGAGGAGGAGGAGGAGGAGGAGGAGGAGGAGGAGGAGGAGGAGGAGGAGGAAGAAGAAGAAGAAGAAGAAGAAGAAGAAGAAGAAGAAGAAGAAGAAGAAGAAGAAGAAGAAGAAGAAGAAGAAGAAGAAGAAGACGACAAGGTGGCATTTATAATTATTTGTGTATAATTATTTGAGTTCTTTATAAACTCTGGGTTAATGGCAAATATAGATGTCCCAGGATAATGTGGTAGGATCCAATCTGGCTCGGACGCCTGGACCTTCTGAACTTTCGGATTCATGCAGGAGCCCATCCTCAGGGAACTTTTCCCTCACCAGAACGTGTGAATCAACTTACTGTTGATGATGAAGATCTGAAGATGGTCCTCATGTGCTGGTTTTTTTTTCACCCCCTGGGTTTCAAAATTGGGATTAGCAGTGTGCTGGAGACATCAAGAGGTAGAAAGGAGGAAGGCTCTGTGAGATGTAAAACCTCATCATGAAAGAGAAGGATATTTCTACAACACCTGAGATCGCCGTAGCTCCAGCAGTGATCTTCTCAATGGTCTAAGCTGTGAAAACAAAACTTTGGAAAGGATGATAAGACAATGCATGGACTCAAGAGCTCTTTTCTAAAAAAAAAAAAATGCCTTGGACTTCAACAAAAAGTATGACTTGGAAAAAGATCCAAGATAATATTTTGCGCATTAATCCTTATGGGCTATCATCATTTCTATTAACAAAATTCATTTTTTTTCAAATTCTTTAACCTTAAAAGGGAAATAAAACTCCTCTTGTTTACATCCATTTTAAAACTCGAAAAGTAGAAAAGATGTACTAGAAGAATTTATTGATTTAAAAGTATCATTGTTGGGAGATTTGTAAGAAAAGGAGATTTTTCCCACCTTATGCAAACCAATGAAAGGACCTTTGGAATAAGTCATTCCCTGAAATTGTTCCTTGTCTCAAAACTCTTAATGCTATGTATCTGCGGGAACTTTTGATTTCGGGCTGCAATTCCCAAACAGTTTCTTTACAAAAAGAGGGATTTACTTTTCTGCTCGTTTGTAAGGAAGGCACAATTTTAGTTTAGGAAGTTGTGAAGCTTTACCATTGTTTCATCTTACACACAGATTACATAGCTATAACATAAACCGATCTGTTTATTTCTTGCCTAAGCAAAAACCCAACGGAATTTAACATTTTGTGAGGAGGAAGTCAGGCTGAAAAGAACAATTCATCGTTTTAGAGGATGTGACTTGGCCAATTTTGAGAATTCCTGCACTGTATAATTAAATTTATTTGACTGAAAAGGCTGAACACCGGTAGCCCTTGACTTATAAGAGTTTGTTTAGTGACTATTTGGAGTTACAATGAAACTGAAAAAAGTGACTTCTGAACTGGTTTTCAACTTACGACCATTGCAGTACTGTGTTTTCCCAAAAATAAGACCCTGTCTTATATTTTTTTTTCGGCCACCAAAAAAGGCACCAGGTCTTATTTTCAGGGGATGTCATCCACTGACTAACCTCACTTGTGCACATCACACCTGGCCTCCTTTTGCTTTCAGAGGCCTTCAGGAACTTCTTCTTCTGTGGCTGGCAAGGCTTTCCTGAAGGCCTCTGTAGCCATTAACAGAGCTCTGGATCGATCCTGAGCTTTGTTATCAATTATAGAGGCCTTCAGGAAAGCCTTCTCAGCCTTGCTGGCTGCTGAAGAAATGGGCCGGAAAGGCAGATGTAGGGGTGTGCAAGGCCTGGTTACAACTGTCCAAATGTAAGTAGTAGGGCAACTCCACAACCACCATTCCCACCACAGCTTAATTTTTACCCGTCCACTCTGGAGGGGTCGGGATCTTAACTAGGGCTTATTTGGGGGGTAGAGCTTATATTGGGTGCACGTGTAAAAATCAAGCTAGGACTTACTTTTGGGGTAGATCATATTTTCGGGAAAACGGGAGATTGTCACACTATCAAAATTCAGACGGAGTATCGTGGGATCACATGATCCCTTTTTGCGACCTTTTGATGAGCAAAATCACTGGGGAAAGCCAAATTCATCTACGGACCGTGTGACTAAAACTTAACAACTGCAGTGATCCATTTAACCTTGGTGGCAGGAAAGGTTGCAAAATGGAGCGAAACTCACCTAACAATGGTCTCGCTTAGCAAACCAAATTTTGAGCTCAGTTGTGGTTCTAAGTCAAGGACCTTGTAGGGTCTTACAATTATTTTTCTTCATATAACATCGGACACAGAAGCTTGAGATGCACAAAACAGCTGCCCAATGATCAGTCCATCATTTTTTCCAAATTTATTTAGGAAAAGAAAAGTAACATGAGCAAAAATGAGAGTACTTTCAGTGTTACAAGAAAGTATATATATATAAACGTCTAGCAATAATCAATCTGATTTTTAAATACAAAATAAAGACATGAACACCTAATATACAGGTTTCATTCGAATACATATTTATTAGATAAATATTAGGTTTGTCACATCATCTAACTACATACAATTTTTGCAAGACTAAAAATCACAATTCTTTTTTCTGACCAGTTTTAAAGTATGAAATGACTGGAGTTGTACTGTACATACAATGTACAAACAAAGACAAATGGCCATTTTTGCATGTTAATTCAGATTGTACTTTTTTTATTCCTGTTCGGATCACAATATCAAAAAATTGTACAAAGTATGAATTTGGTTACAATCTTTCTTTTTTTTAATTATTATTATTATTATTTAATCCCCTTATTTTCTTCATTTTTTTTTTGTAGCACCCTAAAAATACACAGGTGATAAAGACTAATACACTTAAGCTAATTATTACATGAAGGTAAAACAAAACAAAACAAAACAAATGCAATTTTCTTTCCCACAAAAGATTGAGTATATTACAAGAAATGAAACAAAGGTGGAGACTTCACAAACGCTAACAAACAGGATTCATTTTCCACATAAGATGGGTCTTCAAGCTTTATTTTGTTTTTCCTGTAAAATAAAAACAATACACAATCCAAGGAAAATGAACGGATTTCTGTTAACATGTCTCTATTTTCCATTTACATATGTACAGATGCCCCTTGGAGTCTCCACTGCAAACATTTGTGTGTGTGTCTGTGTGTGTCACCCTATAATAACAATAACAACAATAATGCCTTGGCAGTAGAACTATAAATCTTTGTGTAGGCCTTTCCAACTATTGGGAAAATTTAAAAAAGTTGAAAACTCAAAACAAAATGCTTCTAAAACAACCAATTGTTGGGGGGGGCAAAACACGATATAAATTTGCTTTTCAATACCCCCCCCTCCCCGAAAAAAAAATCTCATTAAGGCCATAACTTATATTTCTTCAAAGTAAGTTGCACTGAATGTAACAGGACAGACTTTTAAGGACTGAACTCCACGCTGTTTAGCAGAAATTCTCTGTATTTTAACAGGATGGCAGTGTAGTTTGACTATTATTTTTTTCCCCTTCCCCAGCCTAAAGCAATACAATATGTTGATGAATCCTTTGTGTTTATTGGCGTGTTTGTGTCTGTGCATTTGTGTGTGTTAAGTGCAGGGCTTCCTAGGCTGATTTTTTTTTTTTTTTGCAAAGCGCGCTCTTGTAACCCAATCTGTACCTATTCATCAATTTAGCCACAGAGATTCCACGTTCAATACATATGCTTCTCCTTTTGCAGAACAGAGCAACATACCCAGGGGTGGGATTCAGCCAGTTCGCACCAGTTTGGGGGAACCGGTTGTTAACTTCCTGAGCAGTTTGTTGAACTGGTTGTTGGAAGAAATCATAAGGGCAGAGAACCGATTGTTACATTATTTGAATCCCACCACTGAACATACCTCATCTACCCCTGCCCACAATGCAGATTTAATGCCTGTTATTTGAAATAAACCTTCAAATAAGGGGAAGCCCCATACCCACAATAGCCTCAGTTGTAGATGTTTTCCCTCCTATCAAAAAGCGACTTTTTAGAACCTTTTATTTAGACCTCCTATGAGCCAAACCCTCCCTGCTTTGAACATAATTTGGTTTCCAGTTACGTGGAAAAGCAAGAGGGGGAGAAAAAAATGGATTCAAGTACTTGTTGGAACAGATATGTGCTTTAATAATAAAGGGGCCATTTTGCAGAATTACACACAACGCAGTCTATGGCTTAAGATCGGCCTTCAACAAATTGCATCTGTTCCAAGCTGAAGACACCCAGTTGACAGACATGGGAAAAATAAATGGCATTTTTATTTTACTAAGCTTGTTGTGGGCAACCAGACATAGCTGTGCCAGATGTTCAGTGATCACAAACAAGGATGGATAAATCTGGGGAAACCTATTAAAAAAAAAGAAATACCTCCTATACTTCTATCTTCTGTCCTCGTGGTTTGTCATCTACAGCCCCAAGCCCTGTAATGTATAACAGATATCAGGGTATTTATCCTACACCTCTTTTTTTCTCTCCTAGGTGTGGGTAAAGGATAATTCTCAGGTGTATTTAAACAAGGATCTTTTCTTTTAAATAAAAAAAGGTGATCTATGACAGTCATCATTCTTGCTCTTTAGCACATGGGGCTGATGGATGATGTGGATTTGCAAACTGATAGGGTCTAATTTAATAACAAAAAAAGAGAATTAAATGCTCCCTTAGTTCAAGAACCTTTAGCTGGGGACGGAGGGAAGAAAGAAAGAAAGAAAAAAGGCAGTTTCCTCTCCCCTCCCAGACTATGCATTTTAAAAACACATGTAAAAAAAGGGTTTTTATAATCAATGACAAGGCTAAAATATTCACAAAAGATATTTACAATATTGATTCTTAAAATATTTGATTTTGCATAATGAACAGCACTTTTTTTCTTTAAAAGAGAGACAGAACTGGAGCAAAAGTAAAACATAAGGACAGGTCTACGTAAAATATCTGTAAAAAGTCAACAGTTCTGTTGGAAAAGAATAAAGGAACTAAAACTGCCATTTCCTGTTTAGCTACAGCAAGATGCTGTGGGTTAGCGCATATCTATATATATATATCTTTATCTATACATATAAGGAGAGATATATAGATATCTATATGCATTATATCTCAAAATGCATGTACAGCAGTGGCAGTAGAACAAATGCTCCAAGAATTTTCAAGCATGACTTCAGCGGAGAGAACAAATGCAGGATGGATGCAGAGTTTTTATTTTATCATGCCCATCATTGGTAAGATGACGATGATGGAACTTACACATAGAAACCAACAAGCCAGAGAACCCCTGGCCTAAATCTGACAGCCCACTGTTGAAATCAAATATAGAAATATTTGATTTGATTCTGGACAGGGAAGGAAGCAATTGTAATTTTTTAGGATGGACGGAAGGAAGGAAAGAAGGAAGGAAGGAAGGAAGGAAGGAAGGAAGGAAGGAAGGAAGGAAGGAAGGAAGGAAGGAAGGAAGGAAGGAGTTAAAGAGAGGAGAGGAGAGGGAGGGAGAAATTAGAGGAAGGAAGAAAAAGTAGATTTCTTTATTTAGCCTATGGCAAGAGAAAGGAGCCAGGGATAGGGATGAAGGAGATTGAGCAAGGAAGGAAGGAGTTAGAGAGAGGAAGGAAGGAAAAAAGATTATTTACCTTATGGCAAGGGAAAGGAGAGAGGAAGTGACAGAGGAGTTAGAGGAAGGAAGGAAGGAAGGAAGGAAGGGAGGGAGGGAGGGAAGGAAGGAAGGAAAGCAATATCTGTACACAGAAGGCAGATGTTGAAACAGAAGTTAGAGAGAGGAGAGGAAGGGATGAAGGAAATAGACGAAGGAAGGAAGGAAAGCAATATCTGTACACAGAAGGCAGATGTTGAAACAGATGTTGGCCTGCAACAAAGCAGAGTTGGCACACATGCACTTTTAAAAACACATAGTTTACTGTACATAATTTATAAAAAGAGGACGACAGCACGAGAGTGGGCTCAGAAGTGACTGGAAGCTCATGCAGGAAGGAAGCAACTGAGGGAGAATCACAAATGCCAGTGAAGCATTCGGCATGAGAATTGGCAGGAAGATTGCACCAGAATGACTTCATTTCCCCCCCGCCCCCCATGCCCAATATCCTTGGAAATTTACAGTGTTTTTAAAAAAAGAAAATGAAGAAAGAAAGAAAGAAAAGAAGAGGGAGAAGTGCTGGCAGGTAAAATGATAATAAAACTCAAGAACAAAAGGATGAGTCACAACACAGCCTGGAAAACCTAAGACAAGCACTTAGGGTGATTTGGTGTTTCTCTTCCTATAAACGCCTGTTTTAATTCCTCAAACGAGTTTCTCCTCTCTTGGTTTGGATGAAGTGGGAAGGGACATCTGGTCAGTCAAAACACAGTCAAGATTTTAGCTGTGACGTGATGGAAACCTACCACTTTTTTTTTAAAAAAAAACACCACCTCCAATCCTGTAGGACAGGGGTCTCCAACCTTGGCAACTGAGGATCTCTGGGAGTTGAAGTCCACAAGTCTTAAAGTTGCCAAGGTTGGAGACTCCTGCTGTAGGGTATAGGACAACTCATCATGGCCAACTCAATGACGGACAATTCATCGCAAGAATTAACTAATAGAACAAGGGAGTACACTAATATCAAAGAAATGGTGGAGTAGAATCATTAAAGAAAGGGTGTCAAAGGAGGGATAGAATTAAACGTGAATGACAGAAATTAAAATAATGTTTAAATTATTTGAAATACTTAAATTGAACTATAGAATTGTGCGATAACGACTTGTCCTATGGTGAGTTGGCCGTGGAGAGCCCCATTCTTCACCCTGCAGGTTAAAAAGGGGTAGTTTTGATTACCTGCTTATGGTGGCTATCTTGAATTTGAACCCCTTCCCTCGTCTTGCAAAGGGGCCCTTTTCCCCCTTGTCCCTTCCCCTTTCCCGTAGGAACGGAGCAATTTTCTAACCGCCCGAGTAAAGAAAACAGAACGTTCTCACGGCTAATAATATTTTGCAGGGTTTTCTTACTTCCTGTGCAAGGTTCTTGCCTTTCTCCCATTTTTCTTTCCTTTTTCCTTCCCCCCAAGGGACTGACCATTCTATTACTCAAAAGACAGTTAATGGAGAGAAAAAGTTTGTCAAAAAACACACGGGAAGTCCGACTGCAACATGTTGTGTAAAAGGAAAGAGTTGTTTTGCCCACAAGAGAGATTAAATCAAATCAAAGATGCTACAATTGACTACTAAAAAAAACACCCCATGCTTGCCGCAACCTAGAGATTTCACAGGACCATGGGGGTGGGTGAGGAAACCCCGCTGTCTGATGTCTCCCTCTGACACGTGTTATATTTGTACCCTACTTGTGACATGACTGGTTTCTTTGTGCTTTTTGGTATTTTCGAGTTCCGAGTCTGAACTGTGCTGCCAACGGTTGTCCTTATTTCGTCTGACAGAGAGACTGGAATCTGCATAACTTGGAGAGGAACAGACATTACAGCCAAAGGAAGTAAACACATGGAAGAACACCAGTTGGAAAGACACTCTGAAACTGGTCAAGGATGGACCTGCTGCCCTCTTCTTTCTTTCCTTGATGAGAGTGGCTGGGATGTTCCTTGAGAGATATCCCAAAAGTCATCCACTCTTTCGGTCTGCAGAACCAGCCGGAAGAGTGAGGTTTTTCCACAACCGTACAAACGGTCTGTGATGTGGCCAGGCAGTCTAAGAGGTCAACCCCGGTTTTTTTCCCTCTTGCTTCTCTCCACCGCCACGGCCCAAACTTGGGACTCAAGCAGGTCCGAGGTGAAGACAGGAAGGAGTGTGTGCTGCTTGTACGCTCGAGCGGTGAGCTTGTCCTTGCGGGAAAGAGTTACTCGAGATCCCTCGCTGTGAAGCTATGGATGTGTCGAACGGGAGGAAGGTGTCTTGGGAGTGAAATGCAGAAGGCTTCAGTTGTTCTCAAAAAGAGAGAGAAGGTCATCATTGCTATTGCTTGGTAAGTCAGGAGGATCCAAGTAGGAAAGTAACTCGTCAGGGTTTGTGAGCTCGGGAAGTAGCTACAACAGAAAAAGAAGACAGGTGGTGAAGCTCTTGCCAAGTGTGCAGGCATCCATGGCGCATGTTGGTTGGAAGAGGCAACTTCTAAAGCATTGACAGAGACTCTCAATGCGACTAAATGACAACAGAATGTTGACCTGCCGTGGTGCCTTCATTGACGGAAGCCAACCAGAAATGACTCTTTGAGCATCTTTGTCTCTTGCATATAACCACATAATTTGACCTTTTGTATATTTACTTCCTTCTCTCCATAAAACAGATGGCTGAAGTTTCACTAAGATTTCTATTCACCTGTTCTAAGACATGCCTTTTAGTATGCCCTAATCTCCAACTAGGATTAATTGGCCAGTGTCAGAAATAAATTTGTTTGATAGACCCAAGTTGGCAGTCAAAAGTGGCCATCAGCATTTTTTCAACGCAGCCATCAAATTGCCAGTCAATACAGTTACACACCCAGGCAACAAATCACACACACACACACACAACACACACACACTATTTCTACTAATGTTTTCTTAAAGCCAACGTCCTTTCCTAGTTGTGTTCAAGCATGTTTCAACTCAAAATTTAGTGAGAGAAAGCCTTACAATAATTAAAGTTTGCAACAGTTGATCAATTAACAGAACAAATAAAACTGCTGTCGAATTAACTAATATCATGTAGCTTCTTTGATCCACTTATTCAGGACATTCCACACTCTGGAATTAGGTGAAATCAAAACATTGTTAAGACTTTTGATTTTGCCAGCATCAAGAAATATAAAATTACATCCCACCTTTTTCCCTTCCAAATGCCAGAGATATTTGTCACAGTTTAGAGAGTTTGAACAATCTTATCTGAACGTACAAATGTGAACTGAAAAGTTGGGCTTTACTTACTTAGGTGCTTCCATCCACATTTCTGAATTATTCCCCCCTCTCCCCCCAAAAAAGTCTTGCATGTTAGCTTTGGCTAACTTTCTTGTTTATGAAAAAAAACATTCACACTCTTTGCTTACAAATCATTATGCCCCAGCTCATCACAAGGACGAGTGAGAAAATCGTTGGATGACTGCATCTTAGCAAGCACAGACAAACAGTAAAGCCTCCTTAGAGTTAACTTAACTCTTAGTAACTTTATGAACATGTCCGTGTAATTGCTTTGAACACTACATTGCCTTTTGTTCACGATGTCTTTCTCCCAGTCTCCTAGCTTGTAGTTTTGGACTTTCCCAGGGCTTTATCTTGAGGAGGGAAAGAGTCTTAACTTACTCAACTTTTTTTTTCAGACCAGCCTGAAAGAAAACTGACCAGTCTGATCTAAAGTTAACTAGACGCTGCCACCTAGCCTGACATAGCAAACATTACACAACATTAAATATACTCGCTGCGGGAGCATCAAGTCAAAAAGGAAGAATATTTTTCTAAGTCTAAAGTACAGATGTTTGTCACCCAGGTGGTCAATTAGCTCTACAATACATCAAGTGTCCTATAAATGGATTTTGGAGATTCTAGCAGGGAACTGCAGTTTCTTGCACTCCCTTGATCTATCTAGGGTGATCTGACGTGACCTCTGAGGGTGTAGTTTCAGGAGGGACACACATGGAGTGGTGAAGGCAGAGGGAATCAGCCACCGAATTTGCCAGATCAGCCAAATCAATCCTTAAGATCAATAAAAAGGTAAAGGTTTCCCCTGTCCAGTTTCTAATTCCAGGGGTGTGGTGCTGATCTGTGCTTCCTCGCCGAGGGAGCCTGCGTTGTCCTGAGACACTTCCGTGGTTATTTGGCCAGCATGACTATACACCGAGGTGCGTGGGATGCTGTTACTTTTCCACCAAAGTGGTACCTATTTATCTACTCGCATTTGCATGCTTTCGAACTGCTTAGGTGAACAGGAGCCAGAGCAAGGAACGGGAGCTTACCCCATTGTGCAGCATACGGGTCTCAAACTCAGGCTGTCCAGCTTTCAGCATCTTTAACCGCTGAGCTACCACATCCCCTTAAGATCAATAGGGTGTGTTTACAGCCAGATCAGCCTCATGTCCTAGTTCACGTCTCTTTAATGTCCAGTCCTTCACTCTTTGAACAATTGGTGGTGCACACAGAAGCTTTTCTGTTTTAAAACAATTGTGGCTGTCTTACATTCTTTTGCTATGGGCTGTGTTAGCAAGAGTTAGTCAACAAAGCGAACAAAGGCTTAACCCTGGTGGCTTCTTGCTACTCTGCCATTCTAATTCCTTAGTTTGAAATTCAGACAAAAAGTGCGACTTTGGTGAAGCTTTGTAAGCTGAGCTGATTAACTTCAGGGCTAGCAGGTAGATTGGGGAAGCGGTGAAAACATCCTGAAATAAGACAACGTTAAACAATTTCTATACTGTTATCAAGAAAGCTACATGAATATGTCCGTATAGGCAACAAGAGTTGAGCTACTCTATTTGCAGTAAGGTTTAAAGAAGAAGAACTGTGTTATAGACCTCAAAACGCCCCTGTACAGGACAGATGACCATTCTGAATATGTTAGGCCTGGAGAAAAGGGCTGACAGTAGAGGAGAAATAGTCCAAAAATCAGATTTATGTTTGTCTATCAAAATAAGTTTCTCTAAGAACAGAAGAATGTTATCAACATCACATTATCCCAAAGGTGCTTTTCCAAAAGGCAACTGGACTTTCTTGATTTTTCCCCCCTTGAAAATATTTTGCTTCTCATCCAAGAAGTTTCTTCAGTTTTTCAAGAAAAAAACCCCAAGAAGATCCAGTAGCCATTTGAAAGAGTACTTATGGGACAATGGTGACCTGGATGAATGAGAACATCCACAGATGTTATTAAGATGTTATCTTTTATACCTACTAATCAATTTTATATTTTATAACAAGCCACAATTTCTATTGTGCTTCACAATTTCTTCATGTCCCTGAAATTTATTGCCAGAGAGGAAATGAGGAGCAAGCAGAGGATGGATTTGAATTTCATGCGTATCAGCTCTTCTTAACTTCCCAGCCCAGTTCTCCATTGTCAACACACTGATAAGATTGTTTTAACAATATTTAACATATATTTTCTGTCAGTCGATGGGGCCATAAATCAACCCAAACAGACTGGGCATGCCCCAGCTAATTCTTAAACAATAAGTGGGCATAGACTATGTAAACCACGGCTATCCAACCTTGGCAACTTTATGACTGAAGGACTTCAATTCCCAGAATTTCTCAGCCAGCACAGCAATAGCACTTAGACGTATATCCTGCTTCACAGAGTTTTACAGCCCTCTAAGTAGTTTACAGAGTCAGCCTCTTGCTCTCAACAATCTGGGTCTTCGTTTTACCCACCTTGGAAGGATGGAAGGCTGAGTCAACCTTGAGCCTTGTGAGATTCGAACTGCCACATTGCAGGCAGCTGGCAGTCCGTAGAAGTAGCCTGCCATACTGCACTCTAACCACTGCGCCACCACGGCTCGTAGCTGACCTAGTGTCAGAATTCCAGCGATCGCCCTAATTAAATCATGAGCCTCGAGCCAAACTTCAAAAAACTTCATTATTCGGAGCGACTGCTGACATGACCTGTATGAAGCTGACTCTGGGATACATAATTTACATGACCCTGTTTCCCCATCCCCACCCCTCTGGTCGTATCATATTTCAGATTGTCCAACAGAACATGTTCATGGACTGGGTGTCCTCAATCATGCTCTCCAATAGAGGATTTTCGGCCCCAAATACCCGGTTGCCTCAGTTACAATCTTTGTGAGATAAGCTTGGAATGTGTTTCTGAGTTCATTTGCTGTATGCTCCTTCAGGTTTTCCTCCCTCCCTTTTTCTTATGGCAACTTGGAAACTGTCACAGGAATGTTTTACGATGCCTAGTGTAGCTGGCTGAGGAATTCTGGGAACTGAAGTCCACAAAGTTGGAGACCCCTCTGATGTAAGAGGTAGCCTTCCTCCCACCTTTTCTGACCTTGAATGCACCGTGAAGGGAAGCGGATGACAGAATGACACAGACTTACATCCAGCGAAGGTTCCGGCATGTCAGATGTTCCCTGCCCACCAGGTGGAGCTTCTAAAGCGGCTGAGGGGTTAAAGGCCAGGTCGCTGTGAGGATGGTTGCTAGAAGCGGCCTGGGTCGGCTGCCGGGACGGCTGAGTCGGGGGACCACTGTGATGTAATGGCTGCCCTGACTGGCTGCTGGGATGAGGGACGTGCAAACCTTGAGGCATGGAGCTATGGGATTGATCAGTGTTGCCAGCATGAGGGATCTGCAGAAGGAGGAAAGAAGCAGGAGAGAGACATGAGGAGATGAGGTGGCAAGCTGGAAGATGGGGGGAGCATGGTGCGTGGGGAGGGGGGAAGGGGAGGGATTGTTTCATAAACCATCATTGCTACAAGCCGTCATCATCCAGGAAAAACCCGTTTGGGCGCTCGTCTGAACCCCCGGCATTCAAAACACCATTTTTAGAACAATGCTTGGACTAAGAAATGATGGTTCTAATGTCCAACCTGATGCCTTGAAAATTCTCTCTAACTGGGAAAGTTGAAATGTCTTTAGTTTTTCTAGTCCAAAAGATTTTTTTTTTTTTTCAAGAGGCAACTGGACTTCATTTTTCCTGGAAGGCGTTTCTCTTCTCATCAAAGAAGCTTCTTCAGTTCTCACCGAACTGAGTGAATCAGAGCTGAAGAAGCTTCTTGGGCGAGAAGCGAAACCCCTTCATGGAAAAACGAAGTCCAGCTGCCTTTTGGAAATAGCACCTTTGGGACAACCATGACCTGGATGACTGAAAATCTCCATAAACATTTAATTTTTCTAGAATGTTAACTTCAAGTTAATTCTCTAGTCTGTTGACTTCTTTAACTTTTCTGGTATGAATTCTAATAAACCGAGGATAACTTTCTGAGTTTTTCTTTGGGGCAAAATACTTTCCAACTAAACAGATATGCATCAGAGAATCAACTCTTGACAGTTTAGTTGCATGGTGCAAGGAACAAAAAGAAACGAGAAAATTGGTATTTCATCCATTTTTTAAAAAAAAATCCCTCCAACTGTTCTTACTATTCTGCATATAGGCATGCACTCATTCTCTCTCTCTCTCTCTCTCTCTCTCTCTCTCTCTCTCTCTCTCTGTGTGTGTGTGTGTGTGTGTGTGTTGATGGACTCTCTTTTTACACAGGTCTTCCTTCATTGCTGACCATGACTGAAGAATAACTGAATTGAAAGGGACCCTGAAGGTCTCCTAGTCCAACTCCCTTTTCAAGCGGGAAACTCTATACTATTTCAGACAAATTGCTGCCCAGCCTATTAAAAGCCTTCAGTGATGGAGCACCCACAACTTCTGGAGTCAAGTTGTTCCACTGGCCAATTGTCCTCACCATCAGGAAATTTCTCCTTAGTTTTAGGTTGCTTCTCTCCTTGGTTAGCTTCTAACCATTGTTTCTTGTCCAGCCTTCGGGTTTTTCGAGAATAGCTTGACTCCCTTCTTCTTTGTGGCAGCCCTTCAAATATGGGAAGACAGCTATCATGTTTCCCCTAGTCCTTCTTTTCATTCAGCTAGACATACCCAATTCCTTCAAACCATTCTTCAGATGTTTTGTTGCTCTTCACTGCACTCTTTCCAGAGCCTCAACCTCTTGTTTATATTGGGGTGACCAAAACTGGGCGCAGAATTCCAAATGTGGCCTTACCAAGGTTTTATACGTATGAAAATTATATGTATGAATTAAAAAAAAGAGGTGTCTTTTAAACTCACCTGTACATATAGTTGCAACCCCCCCATACAAACATAAGGACAGAAAAGGAAGTGCACAAACTTCATAGAACATAAAGACTTCCCCTATATTGTATATGAACTGTTTTCATGTATGTAGTCACAGCACACTATATTTCAGCCAGCTGAATTTTCTTCAACTTTAGACATCTAGAAGGAAATCATTTGTGCTCTCATTTAAACTGGCGTTCTACTCTTTGAAGACCAGTGTAGTTTTTCTTTCCTTTTAAAATCATGGAACTCAGCAGCTACCATTCAACCTTCCTCATTTACTCATGGAGGCAGATTCCAGGCAAATCAAGAGCACATCCCTAAAACCTGAAACATCCTGTACTGCCAACATGGCCATCCGTAATATAAAACAAACCTTCATGATTGACACATTATTCAGGGGACTCCAGAAAATATATGGGCCTTCTCCCACTGCTAAATTGGGTGTTCGTCCTCCCATCCTCCTGCTCCAGTTGGCAGGAATCTCCACCCCCGATATCTTTTCTGCATCTCTTAGCAGTGCCTGGCCTGACGTCTTTCAAAGATAATGACTAACCAAACTTAAGTTGATTGAGGTTGCCCTTGGTTGGGTTAGAAGAACAGAGAGCATACCTCTTTCGATGGTGGTCGAGATCAAAGGGCCAGATGAAGACGACACCATGAAGAGAAGTTGGCAAAGAGATGTTATTGGGACATGTTTGTGCCATGGTGAGATGCAAGTCGGCGACGACCTTGGAAAGCCACAAGGTGGCTGAGGTGGCACTTCTGTCTTCTACAAATGCCCAAGCCCACCTCCCTGCCCCAAGCGTTCAAGGCGATATGCTAACATTTGCAATTGGGATCTTCAGACAGCGCAAAGATGAACCAGGACATCTCCTTCATTTGAGATGGGGGACAGGGGACTAATGAGCCAAGCCAAAGTTTGCAAAATTGGCATTTTACGTTTGGAAAGAAAGAAGAGTAACTTTGCATGTTTTTCTGTTTTGAAAAGTAGGGAGAGTGGGGGTAGGTAGAGATTCCCGTTATTTTCTTTCCTATCTGGTTTGCAGAATAAGGGAAATGAATGTTTCCCCTTCTATTGCCAGAAGGAAGGAAAGGGAAGGGAGGAAGGAAGGAGAGGGAGGGATGGGGAGGAAGGGAAGGAGGAAGAAGGGAAGGAGGAAAGGGAGGGAGGGAAGGAAAGGGGAAGAGAGGAAGGAGAAGAAAGTGGGGAGGGAGGGAGGAAAGGAAAGGGAGGAGAGGAAGGAAGGAGAGGGAGGGATGGGGAGGAAGGAAAGGGGGGAGAAGAGAGGGAGGAAAGAAGGAAGGAGGAACCTGGGAGGGAGGGAAGGAGGGGAAGGAAGGAGAGGAAAGGAAAGTGGGAGGGAGGAAGGAAAAGGAAAGGAGGGGAAGAAAGAAGGAAGGGGAGAGAGGAAAGAAAAGGAGGAGAAGGAGGGAGGGAGGAAGCAAGTTGCCCTCGTTTCTTAGTACCTAGTTAATCTCAGTCCTTATAGTGTGAAATAAAGCTGAATATCGGCTCAATTTCATTTTTTCTTTCTTTTTGCAGACGGTGCTATTTTCCAGCCTCAGAATCAATTGCATTAAGGCATGCACTGCAGACTGCTTCACCTTCCCGTAGCCAAGATACATGAAACATGATTTATGAAAAGGCTAAAAGTAATGGCTTCTGGGAGAGACCTCATATGGGGGAAGTGGATCTTAAATAATCTCAAGCCAGGGCAGGCTTTCCCTCTTTTAAAGAGGTTAAGCGTAGTTTCCTTTCGAAAAAGGATTTACCTCTTTCTGGGTTTCTGGATGTGTGCATGGCAGCTGACCGTTAAGCTTGTAATGTTTTATCAAGAGAATCCGAAAATAAGCAACCTCCAAATGGATTTTTTTTGGGGGGGGGAGGGGCTCATTTATTTCAGAAACAAAATTGCACAAAATGCATTCGTATTAAAAAAAAATAATCCCGCCTTTAGATTTGATAACTGGTTTTGGCAACAGGAACTGCAACAAGTAGGGATACGCCAAACTCTCCAGTTTGAGGTGGAGGAACTTCTGGAGAACTTTGGCTCTTCCAAAAGTCAACTGGAATTTCTTGGGTGTTTTTTTTTTTTTTTTCCCTGGAAAACATTTCACTTTGGACACGTCTGCTGTTTCCAGAAGAAAATTCTCCAAACCCAAAGGGGCTTGAAAGTATCTGAGGCATGATTTGGCATTCTAGACTTATTTCAAGGGCAATGCCACGAAACCCCCCCTGGAATGCCAAGGGTCTAGAAAAGAGTTAGCATAGCACGGAGGAAGAATGGAAAAAGAAGGTCTCAAGATACGACTTTGGGTGTGAGAAGTTGTTGGGTCTCATGCGTGTGGCCAGAACCTAAGTGGAATGAGTTCAGCCAAAGAGTGTGAGATGTATCGGCCCTAAGGGTTTAAATGAAACACGCAACTCCACTCTCTTTATTCCTTAAAGTGAACTGATTTAAGGAAAGGGGGAAGTAGAATTCTTGTTTTGTAGCAATACGTGCCACTCCAGATGACTCCATTTAGGAAATCAGTGGAACAAAATGTATGCAACTATGGGTGGGTTTAGGGAACCATTCAACGGCACTGAAAAAAATGTCTGTTTTTTCACACGGCTATTGCAGCATGTCACATGATCAAAATTCAGACACCTGGCCACTGGCTCATATTTATGACAGTTGCAGTGTTTCGGGGTCTTTTGTCTGAAATGGAGGTCTTGGAGATCACCTAGTCCAACCCCCTGCTCCTGTAGGAGACCCTAGACCTATTCCAGACAAATGGCTGTCCAATCTCTTCTTCAAAACCTCCAGTGAGGGAGTGCCCACAACTTCTGAAGGCAAACCGTTCCACTGATCAATAGTTCTATTTTCAATGGTCATAAGCGCAAGGGTTCGTTGTAACTCACCCTTTTCAGTGCCATTCAAACTTTTAACAGTCACTAAACAGGTGGCTGTAAGCCGGGAACTACCTGAACATGTTGGGGACATGGAAAGGCAAATAGCATTTTTTCCCCTCTGAATCCTACTTTTCTATTCATCGAGATGCTTTGCGATGATTGTAATCCCAAAATATCCCCGTGAGTTTTCGTTGCGCCTCTGTAGCACTTGGAAAATAAAAAATAATGTTGATAACGTGCCAGGGAAAAATAAGAAATATGGAATCTGTTGTCCATGTATTGTTTTGTTCCTGGCTAGAAAGACACGGACATCTTGGTTATTACTCCCCAAGGACTGTTGAGGAAGATCAACAATTATCTTTTATCAGAAGTGAGTGACGTCGTAACCCTAAATATGGGAGCATTTTGGCAAATCGTGTACAAGGTCCAATAGAAGGCAGTTTTATGTATCTGAGGAACAGATATTTCAACACCGTTTTATTAATATCTTCAGGATATATTTTTTTTCCTACCTTAACAGGAATTGTCTGAAACAGATATAGCATCTTGGGCAATATATTCATTTTAATCACTGCTACTCTTCCACTTAGTGAAAGTTGCAAATTGCCCCATTTTTCTATCTCTGTTTTAATCTGCTGTTTCAGTTTGTAATAGTTATCTTCTTTAATTGTTCCACATCTTGCTGTCAACTGTATTCCTAAGTATTTAACTTTTTAAACTATCTGAATATCTATGTTTTTGTCAGTTCTTTTTTCTGTTTCTCTGTCATATTTTTCACCAATATTTTTGTTGTCCCTTTATTTATTTTTAATGCAGCCATTTTCTCATATTCCTCTATTCTTGTTATCAACTTTGGCCCTGTTTTTAAAGGTTCTTCTAATATAAAAACCAAATAATCTGCAAACGCTTGTAGCTGAGGAACAGATGAGGACTGTAACAGTGGTGGTGTGCTACCAGTTCAGCCTGGTTGCTACCGGTTCAGCTGAACCGGTAGCAAAAAAAGCCTCCGATGATCAGCTGAAAGGAGGGGAAACAGCCGGATCAGCTGAGAGGAGAAAGAAGGGAAAAGTGAAGGATCAGCCCTCTCACCCACCTCTGTACTTTTCTCTTCTTTATCCTCCCAGGTAATTGGCACTGCAGGCCTCAGCTGGTGTGGGGAAAGCTGCGCACGTGCTTTAGGTGTGCACATGTTGCGCACATGTGTGCGCACAATCACCCAACTTGTAGTGGAACAGGTAGGATCCCACTGCTGGACTGTAGGCAGTACAGCGACTGCAGTCAGTGAAACCACTTGAATCGTGTCCTTGTATCAATTTTGATCTTCTTATGTGGCTTCAAGCAGGCGAAGTTAAATATCCCCAAATGTAATAAAAGCTGGATTGAAAGGACCTTCATTTCACATACTTTGGATGTGAGCAGGCGAAACTGATCATTTGGGAAGGTCACCAAGAAGGCACTGAGACCACTGGGGAGTGGCTGTACCGAGTCATAACAATGGCCCTTAAGACTTATATATATACTGCTTCACAGTGCTTTTACAGCTCTCTCTCAGAAGTTGACAGAGTTGGCATATTGGCCCCCAACAATCTGGGTCCTCTTTTTACCCACCTCGGAAGCAGTGTTGTGTATCAAAAAGTTTTTCCCTACTGGTTTGGAGCTTGCTTCGTGTGTGCATGCTCATTGCTCAAACTCCACCCTCTGAATCAAGGCTGGTGAGCTGTGCAGGTACGTGCCTATCATGCGCACATGCCAAACGCGCAAATCGCATGTGTGCAGGGCTCAGAGGTGGCCCTTCCCAGATGAGCTGTGCTGGTTTTTTTAGATCAGCTGAGGCGTGGCAATCCACGCTATCGCGCAAATCAGCTGAGCTAATAAACAGCAGAATGTAGGAGAGGTGAGAGGTAAGAGCAGGGGCAGGTGGGTGGAGCCAGTCAAAATTTTCCCTACCGGTCTGCAAGGACCGGTCAGAACCGGCTGAAAAGCACCTCTGCTCAGAAGGATGGAAGGCTGAGTCAACCTTGAGCCGGTCAGGATCAAACTCCAGGCAGCAGGCATTCTAACCACTGCGCCACCAAGGTTCCAGTTATGACATTGGCATTGTCATAAATGGCAGAGTAAACATAAGCAAATGCTTCCCCTAGTCTGTTTACTAGTCTGTGAGGCACTATTTGAATCTTGGGAGAAGAAAAAGATATTTCCTTCCTAGTTCCTACATAGCATATTGTGTCATATTTTGACACAATGAACAACATGGCCAAATGGCCTTTTCAATATATCTGTAAGATATACCTACCTACCTATCTATGTCTCTATCTATCTCTCTATTTATCTATGTCTCTATCTATGTCTCTATCTATGTCTCTATCTATCTCTCTATTTATCTATGTCTCTATCTATCTCTCTATTTATCTATGTCTCTATCTATCTATCTATCTATCTATCTATCTATCTATCTATCTATCTATCTATCTACCTACCTACCTACCTATCTTAGACATATCTATGTCTCTATGTGTATGTGTCTGTCTGTCCGTACGTACGTACGTCCATCCATCCATCCATCCATCCATCCATCTGATATATTGAAAAGGCCATTTGTTGTTCATTATGTCAAAATACGTAGATGCCCTCACAGGCTCTTTATATACTGTATATGTTGGTGTAATAAAAAAGTAAAAGTACAATAAATGAGAGATAGCATTTGTCCCTTGGGTTGAAGATTATCAAGAATCTGGGTCCCCATGTTAGTCCTGCACCTTAATCACGTCCCTGTAGAAAACACCTCTTTCAGGATACCTCATGGGAATAGGGAAGTTGTGGCATTATTGTGATTGCTCCATCACACAAGATTCGTCACTGGTGCCCACGGAGATGCATGGACCAGTCTCTTTCCAAGTGGATGGCTACAGCAGAAGAAACAGGAGCTGGTCATCTAATCTCGGTCCCAAGGGTTGTTGTGCAAAAGCAATCGGACTTTCTCGGTCTTTTTCCTTGGAAATATTTCAGTTCAGCTTCTTCAGTTCAGCTTCTTGGATGAGAAGTGAAATGTTTTCAAGGCAAAAGAAACCAAGAAAGTCCTGTTGTCTTTTGGAAAAAGAACTTTTGGGACAACCATGAACTACATCAGTGGCCCCCAACCTTTTTTGTGCCACGGCCCGGTACCGGCATCAGCACGCATGGCAAGGCGAGCCGAGCGACCAGCCAGCCAGCCGTCCCCCGCTTCTCCCCACCACCTTCAACTCCTCCTTTGTACCTTTGTCGATGGGCTTTGGGACAGCTTTGGGACGGTCGCTCGGCTCGCCTTGCCCTGGGTGCTGAAAGAATCCTCGCGCCTTAGTTTTGTTCGAAGCCGCCCCCCCCCGCCTTCGATGAAACTAAGGCGCGAGGATTCCTTCAGGACCCAAACGCCGCTTTCCAACCGGAAAAACTCACCGGAAGCACTTTCTCATCAAAACAAGATGGCGGCGCCCAGCAAACCGGCGGCCTGGTAGAAAATCTTCCACGGACCGATACTGGTCCGGGGCTCGGTGGTTGGGGACCCCTGAACTACATGACGGAGAATCTCCACGGACATCTGATCTCTGCTTTATTTCCCAGGCATCGCCTTGCAAAGAGGAAGCCATACATCTTTAAGGAACTCACTTTCTTTTCTTTTTCCTGCTGCTCCAGGTTTTTTTTTTAAGGTTTCCTTTTACTTAGCTTACTGTGTACTCCCAATTATGCACTCTGCCTGTGGACAGAAGGTCATATGAGCAAGGTAAATAAGTAAGATCCTTACAGATTCCTGCATGGGATGACTTAAGGGTTTATCAAGCGCTGCCATGTTGCTGGTCATATCTGGTGGATGTGACAACTGGGGACCATGCATGAAGTCATTCATAGATGTCCCACCAGGATTCCCATGGGGAAAATCAAAATTGCTGTGGCCTTGGTAACTGTTACCTAAACAGTAAAGAAAAGTATAGTAAGAACAGTGAAGTTGGAATCAAAATCAAACCAATGAGCCCAGGTCCTAATTCTTCTACAGTGTCTACACCCAGGGTCTTCAAACTTGACAGCTTTAAGACTTGTGGACTTCAACTCCCAGAATTCCTCCTCTAGTCATGTTAGATCAGGAATTCTGGGAGTTTAAGTCCACAAGTCTTAAATTTGCCAAGATCCTTGGTCTAGAACAAACTTTAAATTGCCAGAATGAATCCACCTTCTTGGATTGTTGTTGGCCAAAAATAAGTCATTATAGGTACATGTCTTTGGCAGTAGCCGACATACCAGCAGATGAGCTCTCCACATTCACACATGTCGTTATTTACTAAGGGCCTCCATATGGTCCCTATGAGCCCATCATCTTCTTTACAAGTTGCAATAATTTAAGAGACTTCTACTGCAAAAGGGAGGGAGGGAGAAAAGATGGGAGGGAGGGAAGGAGCGAGGGAGTAAGGAAGGAAGACTTCTGACGGTTCACAAGAATGGTCAATGGGGAAGCCAGAAGGAAGTCAGAAGTTTTTCTCGTTCCTACTCTTTTCTTGCCAACTGTGATAATTCCGCTTCTCTGCTTAGAGAACAAAAGATCCCTGAAACAATGACCCAGTGAGGCATGAATTCCCTAGGATTCTAGGAAAGTTTCAATAATAAGAGACTTCCATCCCACTGGCTCCATCCCTTGGTTCATACTGCATGTATTCACCTTGGCTACTGTATTCGCTGGAGTTGGTTCCTCCAGGAGGTGGTGGGATTGACGGGTAGGGAGATGGACCTGGACCGAGGGCAGCGATCATCTCCATCACATTTGGCATGATCATCTGGCTGGGACTCATGGTCTTGAACCTTTTGGAAGGAATGCCATCTGGATCGTCCTTGATGTGAATGTCTGACTTGATTGGGACAGGTCTCCAGCTGCATGTGGGGTCAATTGTGACTTCTTCAAACTCGGAGCTGTGAAAACACAATACATTCAATAACACCGAGAGCTCTCAATAGAGCACATACATTTTAGATGCTACTAATGTCATTATCAGAGGGACGTGGTGGCTCAGTGGCTAAGACGCTGCTGAGCTTCTCAATCAGACAGGCCGGCTGTTCGGCAGTTCGAATCCCTAGCGCCATGTAACAGAGTGAGCTCCCATCACTTGTCCCAACTTCTGCCAACCTAGCCGTTCGAAAGCAAGTAAAAAAAAAATGCAAGTAGAAAAATAGGGACTCCTTTGATTGCAATAAGCAATCAAATCATACCAGGAAACAAGTCAATAAAAATCATTAGGATACAAGTGGCCAAGTTACAGTCATACAGTCACAAGTGGGAGGGGATGGGCGATAGGGAGTGATGGGAAGATTAATAGTAATAACAGTGCAGACTTTGTAAATAGCCTGTGAAAAAAATCTCATTAAAAGAGACACTTACTTTTGTATAGCGTTCAAAATGCCCCACATGTACTGATCTACCTCCAGGCCCTCCAGCAGAGCTGTTTTACTGGAAGAGAAAAAGGGGACACCCGTTTATGTGTTTTTATTGCATTTGCTATGTGATATAAGTTTCTGAAGGAATATAAGTAAAGCAGCAAACCACTTCTATGCGTCTGCCATGGAAATAAGGAGAATCTCATTACTTGGGCATGTCCGGGTGAACACTAACAATCAAGTTGACTTGGGAGAATCGTTTCAAGTAGCATAGCCTAGGTAGAACATAGGACGTAGAAATCACAGGGCCGGAAGGGGCCTCAAAGGTCGTCTAGTCCAACCCCCTGCTCAAGGCAGGGATCCTTATACTATTCAGGTCACATGGTTGTCCTGTCCGTTTTTGAAAACCTCCAGGGATGGAGCACTCCCAGGAGGCAAGCTTTTCCACTGGTTAATTGTTCTTACTGTCAGGAAATTTCTTCTTAGTTCTAAGTTGGATCTCTCTTTGATGCTCATCTACCCATTACGTCTTGTCCTGCCCTCACTGCTCTGGAGAATAAATCAACCCTCTCTTCCCTGTGACAGCCTCTCAAATATTGGAAGACAGTTATCATGTCCCTCTTAAATCTTCTCTTTGATAAGTGAGACATAGTTTCCTCAACCATACGATTTAGCTTCCAGACCCTTTATCATCATCATAAATAAAAAAAAAGGTCTATAGCAAAGTTTATTGATCACATTTAAAAAAAAAATTACTGTTAGGTTAACTGTGTTACATTCAGAAGTGGTATTCAGCTGGTTCTGACCAGTTCTGGAGAACCGGTAGCGGAAAATTTGAGTAGTTCGGAGAACCAGCAAATCCCGTTTCTGACTAGCCCCGCCCCCATCTCTTCTCTGCCTCCCACTGAGTCTCAGCTGATTGGCTGGCTCTTCTTTGGTTGCCCTGCACAGGAGAACGGAGCTGGAAAGCAGGTTAGTGGGGTAGGGAAGGAATGGAGATGTTGCAGTATCCTTCCCCTGCCACGCCCACCAAGCCACGCCTCTAGAAACGGTAGTAAACTTTTTTGAATCCCACCACTGGTTCCATCTCTGGTTTCCCTGGCGCAACATGGAAGCATAACTTTGCATTCCTCTGGTTTTTGTTGTGATAGTACCACGGTCTTTCATGTTGCCACTCACTTGCATACGGGGCATCTCCAGGTGCCTCGTTCGCAGTTCAGCTGGAGGTAGGATTCCAGATCAAAACACTGTGGAAGAAAAAGCAGGGGAATCTTAATGAAACGATGGGTGTGGCTTGCAAAGCACGCTGACGGTGCCGCCGCAAAGAGGACCCCCTCATTGGGTGAGAATAAAGAAGAGAAGCGGAGCCATCAAATGCACGCCAGGAAGAAAACAACAACAACAACAACAACCCATCAGGCTGGGATTCAAACCATGACACGAAAGTTGATCGTTTTTAATTATTGGAAACACTAGGATTGAAAACAATTATTGAATTGAAAACAATATAGGATTGAAAACAATTATTAATTATTGAAAACACTAGTCCCCAACCTTTCTGGCTTTGCAGAGCGGTTGGAGAGAGTGGGGGAAGAATAGTTCCATGCGAGTAGCAGGCGCGCACGAGCTCGCCTGTCGCTCGTGCACGGCCAGGTTCTGAATGAGCCACGGGTCAGGGCCACGTTGCGGGTCGGGGCCCCCCGTAGTAGGATGCAAAGTCACAGAGGAGAAAGCTGTTGTCTCAAGCACATATCTGTTGAAAAATGTGTTCTAAGGTTTGGGATGGGAAACATGGGTTATATCCTTAAAAAAAAAAAGAAAAAGAAAAATTGCAATGCCGGCTAGAGAAGTCTTCCAATTGCGGGTTGAGGGAATCAGCTCAAATACGCACAAGGAATACTGGCAGGTTTTGTGGGGGGATATGGGAGGAGAGTATTCCACGTTATGTGCACGTGGAACTCTTTGATTAGATTAGATGAACAGAGTTGGAAGGGATCTTGTAGGTCATCTAGTCCAGCCCGCCACCCAAGCAGGAGACCCGACTCCATTTCTCACAGGTGGCAGTCCAGTCTCTCCTTCAAAGCCTCCATTGATGAAGCTCCCACAACTTCCGAAGGCAACTTCTGTTTCATGGGCTGATTGTTCTCACTGTCAGAAAATTTCTCCTTATTTCCAGGTTGAATCTCTCCTTGATCAGTTTCCATCCATTATTCCTTGTCTGGACTGCAGGTGCTTTAACAGTGTCCAAGGCATCCCTCCCATCAAACAGCCCCATAGGAACTCAGGGAGGTTGAAGGTCAAGCAACCGGAAAGAAAATCCACTTACTTCTAAGAGAAGTTGGGTTTAAAGTAACTAAAAGGCAGGGAAAGCTCAGTAGGGTTTTGAAGATGATTTTGGAGACAGTCATTTGAATGTCTTTTGGATACAAGGACTTCAGCATTAGATTAATTAGCATTTTTGCAGTAGAAAGGAAGGCACAGCCTGGGAGGCGGAGTCAAGAGAGGAATCAGCTTGGAATCCTTATATCACCACAAGCGTTCCATGTCCATCCCCCTTTGAATTCTGTGAATTCTTATCCAGCGCCAATTTAGTGCTGACTGTTAGTTGACCAGATTCTTGTGCATAGGTGTGAGCAATATATCAGCTTAATGGGAACTTAATGAACGATCCTGATTCTTCATAACTGCAATGTCCTCCGACTCTTCCTCAGAAGCTGAGGCTTAAGGGCAGAACCATTTTCAGGGCATTTTTCAGGCTGTTGCTGATCCAAAAAATGCCCCACAAATGGTTGAAAAACACCCTGAAAACAGTCCAAAAAACAGCCCGAAAAATGGCCTCAAAAACAGGCCAAAAATGGGTGGGGCTGAAGCCAGCTAGTGGTGGGATTAGCCCCACCTGGCTGAATCCTACTTCCGCCTTTGAGGGGAGTGGCCGGGAGGCAGGGCTGGGTGTGATACCACTCACGCAGTCACATGACCAACCGGCCACGCCTACCCAGCCAAGAGAACCAGTTGTTAAGTTATTCCAATCCCACCACCGATTAGCACTATTGGTAGTTAATAATGAGCTGGATGACTGTACAAATTTGTTAAACAAATAAACACGACGTTGCACCCTGAAGGGGACAGGAGAGGGTACTCACCTGCACATGCTTGCAATCGTGACCTCTTGCTGGAAGCTGGATCCGCCGGAATGTGATGGGACATTTGAGAGAGACTTTGATGGCTGTCTGCTCCACGCCATCTTCCCCGTTGAGAGGTGCGTTGCCCGAAGAGGCAGCCACGCTGCTAAAATTTCTCTTGACTGTTGCAAAAAAGAAAAAGAAAAATGGGGGAGCGATAATAGAATTAATACTTAGGGGTGAAAAGCCCTCACTTATTCTCTCCCCTGGTACAGCCGATAAAATGAGGAGAGACCGTGGCTTAGAAGTTAATATAACATATCTATCTAACATGTAAGTAGCCCGGGTTTGAATCCCAGAAGGGTATGGCTAACTGATGAGAGAGTTAAATATCTTGAAATAGATCTATACTAGTCTCCCTTTATTTCTTTTTCGGTAAGTATAAATTTAACACAAACATAGTTTGTCGTGAAAGCAACTGCCTGCGAAGGCTCCTGGATTGGGGCTGAAAGGCAAAAGTGAAAGCAGGATGCTCTGTTCCACAGTTGGGTAGATCAGGTTGCCCTGATAAAAAAAAAAACCATGCTTAAAACTGTTTTAACAGCAGGATACGCATCCTTGGCTTGACAGAAACTGTCATGCCCCTGTCGAAGTCTGAATCTGAGGAGGAAGACGAACAGCTGACAGGAAGCAGGATGTGGAGGAAACTGGGGAAGGGCGACGTCTGGCTGGGCAGAGCAAGGGAGAGATAGAACAAGGGAGAGGAAGTTCAGAGGAAGACCTAGGCCCACCCCCTCTTCATCCTAGGGCACGCAGAGAGGAAAGGAGAAGGGAGCAAGGTGGGTTGTGTGGCTTACGGGGGAGGAAAGGGCCCTGATTCCCTTCATTAGCCACATTCAGGGAAGAGAGTTTAAAAGAGATGCAAGCCGAGAGAGGCAGCGGCTGGGAACAAATGTGAGTTTATTTTTTGTTGACTTTGTTATCTGCGTTCCTGGCATCCTCCCAACTGGGTTGAATTACTGCCATTCCTTCATGTCTGGAATTCCTTCTCTTGCTCTGCTAGACTAATTCCCTCATCTTGCCTTGATTGGACTTATAATTACAGTTTTTGTTGACAATGTTTTGGACTTGATTCTCTGCAGCCAAAGGCTGTTCCTGAGAGTGTTTTTCTCCAGACCAGAAGGTAACCAGGACATTGGGGGCAAAGTTGGAGCTAATAAAGGGACTCCTGCTTATTCTTTGTCTGTATTGCCTTTGTGCCACGCCCCTTTGGGTCATCACAGAAACTGTCCCAGGACTGGATGGAGTTCACTGTCTGCCTCCCCGGCCAATCAACACAGAAGTTCTACTCACTTTTGGTGATACAATGTTCAGCTGGAAGCAGGCGTTTCTTTAATAGGCCCTGAAGAACAGAACGGACCGAAGGCCGGTGTACTAACTGCAAAACAAACAAATGGGACTGGGGGAAAGGGAAAATAAAAAAATCAGTGGTCTATAGAGGACCCGTGGTTTAACTTTTCATTCTAGGCTCCAGATCAACTTTTATCCTGAATATTTTGCTGAAATTGGCTGGCAGATTCAAAGGCTCAGTGAGGTAGCAAATTATATCGTGCTGTGTTATATTAATTCCATAAAACTTGGATTCACGAGTCTAAATTGGAGCCCTTGATCCAATTCAGTTATTTGCATAAGAGTTCTGAATTAGGTGTTCTTGAAGTATGAACAATTGATCTGCACTTTTTTTCTAGCTTTTTCCCGTCATCTTTAGTAGTATGTACCTAATTATCTGGTTGAATCCTTAACTCAGAATAGGTACAAGACACTTTGGCGTCCCAGACATAAAACCTGAAGAATATTAGATATTACCACAAAACGTAATACTAAATTAACCAATTAACCATTTTGGGCTCTCTAAAAGCCCCCCAGGATTTACCAAGGATAGTATTTGGCCTGAGTCTTCCTATAGTTTCTGGAAAAAAACCCAGAATAACAGAGTTGGAAGGGACCTTGGAGGTCTTCTAGACCAACCTCCTTTTCAGGCAGGAAACCCTATACCATTTCAGACATGTAGCTGTCCAATCTCTTCTTGAAAGCCTCCAGTTATGGAGCAGTTACAACTTCTGGAGTCAAGTTGTTCCACTGATTAATTGCTCTCACTGTCAGGAATTTCCTCCTTAGTTCTAGGTTGCTTCTCTCCTTGACTAGTTTCCATCCATTGCTTCTTGTCCTGCCTTCAGGTGCTTTGGAGAATAGCTTGACTCCCTCTTCTTTATATCTTAACAATTTCTGTTGAATCATTACTTAAAATAGAGCCCTGTGTCCTAGTCTGTGAGCATGACAGTGCATTTGTACATATGCACAGACAACACAGGAAAAAAAAAAGGTTTTGCTGAGCTTAGCATAATGTTTCATGTACATACGTTTACAGACTGTTTCTCTAGACAGTCTATCATGGTATAGAAACTGAATTTGAATTTTTTTTAGCTAACCTGGTTTGGCCTTAGTAGAAATGTTAAAGAAACATTACAAGCTGTGAAACACTGGTGAAGAATCAGAGGTGGTATTTGGCAGGTTCTGACCGGTTCTGGAGAACCGGTAGTGGAAATATTGAGTAGTTTGGAGAATCGGCCAATCCCACCCCTGACTGGTCCCGCCCTCACCTATTCCCTGCCTCCCATTGTCCCAGCTGATCAGCTGGGTCTCCTTTAGTTGCCCCGCACAGGAGAACAGAGCTGGAAAGCAGGTTAGTGGGGTGGGGAGGGAATGGGGATTTTGCAGTATCCTTCTCCTGACACACCCACCAAGCCATGCCCACCGAGCCATTCCATGCCCACCAAGGCACGCCCACAGAACCAGTAGTTAAAATTTTTGAATCCCACCACCGTAAAGAATACTAGGAATATGAAGTTTTGCTAGGACGTTTCCTTAATCAAAAGCTATTTCCAAACAGCCAAACTGCAGAATCAACAGAGCCATTAGCTACTTACACAACAGCATGCCGTGACAGTGATTTGAATCGTGTTTCTTCCTGGCTGGCAAACGTGCTTGAGGTGCAGAGGTTTATGCGACGTTTTGTTGTCGCCCCGTTCGATGGTGAGTGGAGTTGCGTTGACACTGACCTGGACCGATGCTGGCCAGTTCGTATTCATTTGCCGGTCTTCGTGGTGATAACATTTGAATTGTAACTCCAAGTCTGATCTGTCGGAGAAGGCAGGTGTTTGCATTGCTATTAGCACCTGCCCGTTACATGAGTAAGGCAGAGCTGGAAGGGAGTTTGAAGGTCTTCTAGTCCAGCCCCCTCCTCAAGCAAGAGACCCTAGACCATTCCAGACAAGTGACTGTTCCAGTCTCTTCTTAAAAACCTCCAGTGAGGAAGCTCCAACAATTTCTGGTGGCAAACCGTTCCACTGGTTAATTGTCTAGCTTCAAAATGGGAGTGGGCTTCCCATCCACCGCTGACCCAAGAAAGAGCCTCTGGCTCCCCTCTGGTTCGGCATCTTGGGTCATCCACCCCGCCCTGCCCCGTTACAATCCTACCTCCACATGAGGGTCTGATGGACGGTCGGCCGCAGGTGAAAGACATGATTGCTGACCGCCAGATTGTGCTCCAATCGGAAGGGCTCTAAGACAACCCCGTCTCGCACGGGGAACGTCAGGCGCAGCTCGTCGTTATGGCTGGCTGGGATGAAAGAGGGGGAGAAAAGTTAATGGTGGACTTTGAATCAGAATGGAGCTGGAAGGGACCTCGGAGGTCCTCTAGTCCAGTCCCCTGCTCAAGCAGGAGAACCAGGGGTGGGATTCTGCTGGTTCGGACCAGTTCAGGGAAACTGGATGTTAAATTTACATCTGGTTCGCTGAACCAATAGTTGAACCAACTGGCTGGCCCCACCCACCGCACCCTGCCCCTCCCAGGAGTCTCCAGGCAGCCCGTTTTGGATGCAGGTAAGTGCAGGAGGCTCTGAGAGGGTGAAAAACGGGACTTCCGAAAGTCTGGAAACGGGACGGTTTCCAGCTTCCAGAGGGCCTCCGAACCCCAGGGGAGGTGGATTTTGCCCTTCCGGAGGCCCGAGGGAAGCCTCCGGACCCTGGGGAAGGCGAAAACTGGCTCTCCCGGAAGTTCTGATAGGCCACACCCACCATGGCTAAGTCCCTACCCAACATCTGGGCAGGGAACCGGTTGCTGGGATTTTTGAATCCCACCCCTGAGGAGAACCTATACTATTTCACATAAGTGACTATCTAGTCTCTTCTTGGAAGCCTCCAGTGACGGAGCACCCAGGGAAGCTGTTTCACTGGTTAATTGTCTTCACTGTTCGGAAGTTTCTCCTTACTTCCAGGTTGGGTCTCTCCTCGATTAGTTTCCAACCATTGCTTATTGTCCTGTCTTCAGGTTCTTTGGAAAATAAGCTGAGCCCTCCCTCTTCTTTGTAACAGCCCCTCAAATAGTGGACAACTGCCATCATGTCCCCCTTAGTCCTTATTTTCTCTAGACTGGCCATACCCAATTCTCCAGCTCCAATGCCATTGTAACTTTGAACGGTCACTAAATGCATTATTGTACGTTGATCTTTCTGTCTGATTCGCTCTCAGAACACACACACCCTCCCCCACTGATCTGCAACCCTTTGTACATTTCTGAAAGATGCTTCATCCACAGGCCATCACTCAAATGTTTCCACCAGACCAATATCCTTTGCACATGGGGGAAAGCAGGAATCAGGCAAAGGGTTTCCAGGTTTGGTACTTACTTGGAGGTGGTGGCAGAGCATTGATATTTGGCTTAATATCCGGCGGGAAAGGTGGCTTGACATCTTGATTAGGAGACAGGTAGGGGGGCATATTGCTGCCGGGAGTCATTGGTGGTGTAGGATTTCCTGGAACAGGTGAGTGAGGGTAATTTGCTACAGGAAGAGGCCTGGATGGCTGCAAAATAGCAGGTGCCCGTTGGAAAGAAAGAGAAAGAAAACAGAATTATCACGGTGGTCATCGGGGACTTCTGGCCACAAATTCCCTGGGATAAAAGCATTTTTATGCTGTGGGGAGATTTATATTGAAATGTTATTTTATTCCCTAAAAAAAAAAAAGGTAACCCTCGACTTACGACCAACAATGGAGCCCTATCACTGCTGTTCTTAGGTTAGCCAAACAGTTGTGACAGTGGTGGGATTCTACCGGTTCTCCCCAGTTCGAGCGAACTAGTAGTAAAAATGCTACAGTTCAGCCGAAGCAGTATTTTTTTTTCCTCCCGACGATCAGCTGTTCTGACAATCAGCTGTGCTGGAATCTCCCCTTGCTGTCTTACTGCTTTGCCCAGGAGGCTTCCCTGAGGACCAGGAGGCAAAAAGGGTCATGCCTTGTGTGTGTGTGTGCTGCGTGGGCCCCTCGTGGTCTGTTTTTTGCCTTCCTGGGCCTCAGGGAAGCTTCCTGTGAGCAAAATGTTCCCTAGGAAGCTTTCCTGAGGCCCAGGAAAAAAAAAAAAAAAAAAAATGAAGCGCAGAGGGGTTACCGCACAAAAAAAGCCACACCCATCCAATCACATGGCCACACCCACCCAGCCACTCCCACCCAGCTACACCCATAGAATTGGTAGTAAAAAATATTTGCATCCCACCCCTGGGTTGTGAAGTGACTCCGGCTTCCCCGGAAGGTCGCAGAAGGGGATCAGGTGACCCCAGGGCACTACAACTGTCGTGAATGTCAGCGGGTTGCCGAGCATCCAGATTTTGATTACGCAATCATGGCGATGCTGAACTAGCAATAACAAAAGCCCTTAGACTTATATACCGCTTCACAAGTGCTTTTACAACCCTCTCTAAGTGGTTTACAGAGTCAGCATTATTGTCCCCAACAATCTGAGTCCTCATTTTACAAACCTTGGAAGGAGGGAAGGCTGAGTCAGGAAGGAAGGAAGGAAGGAAGGAAGGAAGGAAGGAAGGAAGGAAGGAAGGAAGATAGCAATAGCACTTAGGCATGGCAGCCCCCATTAAAGCTTACCCAATGGCAAAAATGAACTCCCACGAATGAGTTAAAAAAAGGAAGAGGAATGGTCCTCACCTTGTAATATTGCCCCATGTTAACGGCTGGGGCGGGATACTGCCCCGTGCTTTGCTGGTTTGGCATTCTCTGTGCTGGGTAGTTGGGCGACGTAAGGGGTCTTGGAGCATTGGGGGCAGGATACTGGCCAGGCTGGGATGGAAACTGGTTATTTGGTCCATACTGCTGGTTTCCATAATTTGGCTGGTTGATAGAAAGAGACCAAAACAAACATGTACATGTATATGTGTATATACATATACTTATATCTATCTGCCTGCCTGCCTGCCTGCCTGCCTGCCTGCCTGCCTGCCTGCCTGCCTACCTACCTACCTATCTACCTACCTACCTACCTGTCATTTATCTCTATCACTCTATCATTCACCTATCATCTATCTATTGTATCTATCTATCTATTTATCTATCTATCTATCCATCCATCCATCCATCCATCCATCCATCCCTATCTATCTATCTATCTATCTATCTATCTATCTATCTATCTATCTATCTATCTATCTATCTATCTATCTATCGTATCTATCTATCATTTATCTCTATCACTCTATGATCTATCTATCTATCTATAGTATCTATCTACGGTATGCATCGATCTGTCTATCTATCTATCTATCTATCTATCTATCTATCATCTATCTATCTATCTATCATCAAGAGAGGTATACATGCACACAAAAATACATACTGAATAGACAATATAATGACACCTCCGGTGGACTGCAGCTAAACTGGATTAAAACTAACCCTCTAAGACTTTATTTTGGTTGAGATGTTTGCAGCACCATCTAGGAGCTGATACCAAGAAAAGCTAAACATTGTTAAATTAAGCTAAACATTGTAAAATTTGGTTGATACTTATATGGAAAACCCACTAGGAAAGTTTGACCAGAGTGGGCAAAAAAAAAAAAAAGATTTCTACATTGTGGTCAAGAAAACTACATGGATGTGTGTGTGTGTGTGCGTGCATAGAACAATCACATTCAGAATTTGGAATACAGAATAAGAGTTGGAAGGGACCTTGGAGGTCTTCTAGTCTAACCCCCTGCTGAGGCAGGAAGCCCTATACCATTTCAGACAAATGGTTATCCAATAACTTCTTAAAAACCTCCAGTATTGGAGCATTCACAACTTCTGGAGGTAAGTTGTTCCACTGATTAATTGTTCACACTGTAAGGAAATTTCTCCTTAGTTCTAAGTTGCTTCTCTCCTTGATTAGTTTCCACCCACTGCTTCTTGTCCTGCCCTCAGGGGCTTTGGAGAATAGCTTGACTCCCTCTTCTTTGTGGCAGCCCCTGAGATATTGGAAGACTGCTATCATGTCACCCTTAGTCCTTCTTTTCATCAAACTAGACATATCCAGTTCCAGCACACGCTCTTCATATGTTTTAGCTTCCAATCACCTAATGCTCTTTCTTGCTCTTCTCTGCTCTCCTTCTAGAGTCTCAAGATCTTTTTTACATTATGGTGACCAAAACTGGATGCAGTATGGTCTTACCAAGGCATTATAAATTGGTATTCACACACTTCACATGTTCTGGATTCTATTCTATTCTATCTCCTGGTTGCCTCCAGAAGCTGTGGATGGTCCAACCCTGGAGGTTTTTCAAGAAGAGATTGGGCAATCTTTTGTTGACAATGGTGTACATACACTCTCCTGCTTGAGCAGCGGGCTTGGACTAGAACAGGGGTCTTCAGACCTGGCAGCTTTAAGACTTGTGGACTTCAACTCCCAGAATTCCTCCTCCGGTCATGTTTAGTTTAGGAATTCTGGGAGTTGAAGTCCACAAGTCTTAAACTTGCCAAGTTGGAAGACCCTTGGACTAGAAGATCTCCAAGGTCCCTTCCAACTCCGTCATTCTGTTATATAATCCCCAAAGTTTGCAGGAGAAGGGAGCAGACCCACTCCGAATTGAACCCTCGATACCCACCTCTCCAGGATATGTTCTTTTCATGCCCTGCATGGGTAACGCTTGGGGACGTGGACCAGGATAAGCTTGTTGGGGCATCCTCTGCCCATGGGTGAAAGGGCTCATCCCTGGAGGTCTGGCCTGGCTCATGGCCATGGGTGGCCCACTCATACTGGAAGGCGTCAAGCTCGGCCCCATGGATGCTGGGTTCAGGTTGGCTGGCATGGAAGCAGGACCGCGAGGGCCAGGCTGGTTGATGAACTGGCTGTTGTAAGGCTGTGCCGGACCCATCTGGAAAGAGGAACAAACCTTCAACAGAAGAAGGAGAAGAAGAAGAAGAAGACAAAAAAAAAAGAATATAAAAATGCGACATGGACTTCGAAGGGGAAAGGGGAGCCGTACGGGAGGGGGAAAAATCGCAGCTCTGTCGCATTTTGTTTTTCAGGACTGGTTCTTTGCATTTTGGAGGTCCGTCATTGCTAACTGCCATTGGAAAAGGCAACAGACAAGGAAGCTATTCTTGATTTAATGGCGGTCGTGAAAGCCCTCCTGCTTAACTTCCGTGGGCCCGGGAGTTACGTCCCCTTGCAATTTCTGTACAGAACATAGGAGCACATCTCTCTAAGATGTGCCATGGGACAAAGTAAAGAAGTGCAACAGAATCTTTTGCACATTATTCCTAACTATCCATTTCTACAACTCCAAATCTCTCTAATCAATGAAACCAAGATCAAAGTTTCATTTCCCCCCCCTTCACAAGCAGAAATGATATCCAAATAAGAACGTATTTTCCTCTTTAAATAAAGTAAACAATTTAGCCATTCCTGCTTTATCTTCCTTGCTATGGAAATAGTGTGTGTTTCCATTTGCACCTAGTAATCTTTGGGAACTGTCACCATTTTTATTTATAGCATTTATTGTATGCTTTCAAATTCTTTGGCCTTACTGGGGGAAAAAAAGAGGGGGGAATTAATGTGCAAAAGCAAAAAGTTGAGGCTATCTTGTCCTGTGCGAGGAAGAGTTGGAAGTCAATGGCCTTTTCTTTCTTTTTCTCTTCCTTCTTGTATTTCACACCCCCTTTTCCCCCATTGTCTTCCCCGCCCTTAATTTCCTATTTTCTTTGGCGGGACTAGAACTCATAATCTCCTGGTGATTGGGCCAAAGTCACTCAGCTTGCTTTCATGCCTAAGGCAGGACTAGAACTCACAATCTCCTGATGATTGGCCCAAAGTCACCCAGCTTGCTTTCTGCTTATGGTGAGATTAGAACTCACAGTCTTTAGCCTCGTGGCTTAACCACAAGACCATACCAGCTGAAATTGAGAGCAATGGCCAATTACCAAGTTTAATTAGTCACATGAACATAGCAGAAAAGCCTAGTTTTAGTTATCTGCCCTCTAATATTAATTCGTTTGCAATTACTAGTGGTTATAATCAGATAAATAATTATAACTGAATGAATATGAAAGGAACAAAATCAAACAAATTTGTCTCAACGCAGATTATTTTGCATTAATATTCACAGATACAATTAACTCTATTATAAAGTTTGAAAAAAAAACATTAAGTATCAATAATTTGCAGGAATTAAAACACAGATGGAGATAATAGCCATAAATCTGGACAATGAAATTCAGCGTATTCAGAGAGATTTAAGATATTCATTAAAAAGCAGGGGTAAGTAAGTAGTTAGTAGGGTTCCAAATGAAAAATAAAGTTGCTTAAAAACACGAATAGAACCTATTTTTAAGTGGGCTATAGTTTATGGAGTTGCAATACAATTTTAAAAAAAATGGCATAATGATTTTTTACAAAGTTACCAGCTGTGATAAATGCTAAATACTATTTCTAAATGTCAAAAAATTAGAATAAGATTAAATAGAATGAAAAGGGGTATTATTACAAAATAAAAGAATAAATTCTTATATCGTATCCTGTATTAGCCTAGAAACAAAAATACACAGGTGGTCCTTGACTTACGACCAAAGCTCAGCCCCCAAATTTATGTTACTAAGTGAAACATTTGTAAAGTGAATTGTATCCCATTTGACCTTTCTTGCCACCGTTTAACTGAATCCCTGGAAGTTGTTAAGTTAGGTAACACGGTCCTTAAGTGAATCTGCCTTTCCCTGTTGGCTTTGCTCATCAGAACGTCGTAGAAGGGGATCATGTAACCATGGTGTCAACTCAAAAATATTTCTTTTAGAGTTGCCAGCAGAAAGGGAGCAGTGGGAGTAATGCATACCTTAAATACTTTTCATAGATAATTGCTAGGCGGCCAAAGCTTCTGGCGTACAAGATTATGACTGGAGAGCAAGATAGATGACTCTTGGCTACGAATGTGTCCCATTGGAGAATATACATCCAGGGGATGGGAAAAGACCAAGGTCAAGGGTGAGAGGAATGATGTGTCTTAGAGTCGGCTGCACCCAGGTAATGCTGACATGTTCACTACTAATAAATCTTTTTTTTTTTTTTAACTCTGAGAGATGTGGCTAGACACTCATGATACGAATGGGGGTGGATTGTCAGAGCCCGGACAGTTTTTTTCCAACCCCCCAGAGTTAAAAAAAAAAGTCATTTATTAGGAGTGAACATATCGGTGTTACCGAGGTGCAGACAACACTAAAATACATCATTCATTTTCCCTTTGACCCTGGTCTTTCCCCACCCCTTGGATGTATATTCTCCAATGGGACACCACCATAGCCAAGAGTCATCAGTCATGCTCTCCAGTAATAATCTTGCATGCCAGAAGCTTTGGCCGCCTAGCAATTATCTATGAAAATATTTAAGGTATGCATTGCTTCCCCCACTTCCTTTCTGCTGACAACTCTAAAAGACCAGAGAAATATTTTTGAATTGACACACAGGACACTAAATGTGAGTCAGTTGCCAAGTGAATTTTGATCCCGTGACCATGGGGGTGCTGCGATGGTCATAAGTATGAAAAACAATAATTTCCACTGCCCTTGTAACTTTGAAGATCCCTATGATCTCTAAAGGTAGAGGTTTCCCCTGTCAGTCTTGTCCGAGTCTAGGGCACGATGTTCACCTGTTTCTTGGCCGACAAGCCAGTGCTGTCTGAAGACAATTTCTCTGGTCATGTGGCCAGAAGGGTGCATGGAATGCCGCTACCTTCTCATCAAAGGGTTACCTATTAACCTACTCGCATCTGCATGCTTTCAAATTGCTAGGTGGGCAGGAGCTGGAGCAGGAAGGGAACTTACCTGTTGTGCAGAGCTTGGGTCTCGAACCTCAGCTCTCCAGCTGACAAGCTCGGCATCGTTAACCCGCTCAGGCCATCATACCCCCCCCCCCAGGATCTCTACTTCTCCTCAAACATCACGAGAATGAAAAACCCCGCCCTCCACGACGGATGTGAACTGGCACGCTTACCGGTCCGTATTGATTCATGTCTTTGTTTTGGGTTTCCTGCAGAGCTGCAACTGTTGCGGTAGCTGTAGCTGTGGCAGTGGCAGCAGCCGCAGCAACAGCCGCTGCCGCGGCGGCGGCGGCTGGTTGAGTGAAATCAGCAGGGGGTCGGGTGTGCGGTGGCATCCCCATTCCCGCAGGGTTATTAGGGCCTCCTGGATAGCTGAGGGAGAGAAATCACATTTATACCCATCGGTGTTTGAGTCACCAAAACGCCAATAGGGTCCCTAGGCTGCATTAACAGACTCAAGATCATGTGAAGGGTTGGTGCCACTTTATAGTGCCTTGCTAAGAGCGCACTTAGCAATACTGCATCCAGCTTTGGTCACCACGATGTAAAAAAGATGTTGAGATTCTAGAAAGAGCGCAGAGAAGAGCAAGAAAGATGATTAGGGGATTGGAGGCTAAAACATATAAAGAATGGGCTGAAGTTGCATATGTCTTGTTTAATGAAAAGAAGGACTAGGGGTGACATGATAGCAGTGTTCCAGTATTTGAGGGGCTGCCACAAAGAAGAGGGGGTCAAATTATTCTCCAAAGCACCAGAAGGCAGGACAAGAAACAATGGATGGAAACTAATCAAGGAGAGAAGCAATCTAGAACTAAAAAGGAATTTCCTGACAGTGAGAACAACTAATCAACAATTAACTTGCTTTCAGAAATTGTGGGTACTCCATCACTGGAGGTTTTTAAGAAGAAACTGGACAACCATTTGTCTAACATGGTATAGGTCTCCTGCTTAAGCAGGGGGTTGGACTAGAAGACCTCCAAGGTCCCTTCCAACTCTGTTATTCTCTTAGTTTGCAGTTGGGGGCCAGGAGTAATGCAATGCAGGGAACATGAAAACGAGGGTCCCTGTGCTTGTCATGACAACTACAGAGTTCTGGGAACATCAGCAATACAGTCTCATCACAAATGCATTCGTGCACCATTACGGATGCTCCAAAGAAATGACTCTACACTTTCCTTTATTTTGTAGCCACAACCATCCATATTTCATTCTGAGTACATTATCTCTTGCCAGCTACCTCTCTCCTGAAAATTCCCCTTTACTGGCTTCATTTTTCTTTGCGCTCTTACTTAGTCCCCAACCCATTTGACTTGTCTGGATAATTCCCCCAATCGATTATGGAAAACATTGGGAAAAATGTGTGACAAATTCATCTTTTTTGGCTTGTAGTTCCTTAAAGATGGGAAGATTCCAGCCAACTTTAACAGTTCCTGCAATGCCACACTTACAATGGTGGGGAAACGGGTCTTTGTTATTCCTTTGTGTCAGCATACAGGATTGGAATTAGGATGAGGAGTGCTGAACTCACATCATCTTTGAGTTCCACAAAGATTCGCGCAAAGAGGTTCTAATCTGGAAATCCCCTTGTACATTATTTCTGACAAGTTACAGTAGCACATGCATGACAAAATAATAATTCCACATTTGATGGTCCTGAATTATGCAAATGATAATATCGCATGAAGTTTGGTTCTAAATATTATTTCAACCTGATTTTCTCTAAAGGCATGGGCAAAATGGATGTTTTGAGTTTGGCCTGGCTAATGTTCAACGTTTGTTCTCCTACAGCAAAGCTGTAATACTTATTATCTATTAATAGCCTTCGTACAGATGCTCAGCAAAATGTTAGCCACTTCTAAATCTAGGTGTTGCATCATGCATTCAGTGGTTAATTAAAACTCTACCTTAGCTTGCATGCCTTCTTTGATTGACTTGAGTCATGTGCAAATCCTTTTCCTGAAGGTATTTTGATTTCATTTTTCTGGAAGTATTTTGTTTTAATTCTGAACCCTCCCCTTGTCTTCTCTTTCTCCTTTTTCCTTTCCTTTCCTTTCCTTTCCTTTCCTTTCCTTTCCTTTCCTTTCCTTTCCTCTCCTCTCCTTTCTTTCCCTTCCCTTCCTCTCTTTTTCCTTTCCTTTCTTTCCATTTCCTTTCTTTCCATTTCCTTTCCTCTCCCCTCCCTTCCCTTTCTTTCCCTTCCCTTCCCTTTCTTTCCTTCTTTCCCCCACCCTTCCCTTTTATAGCAGCTAAATAGTTTTACTAAGAACTGTATGTCTCTGAACTTCGTTTTAGCTTTTCCCCATCCATAGGCCTTTAAGGAGATTTTTCAACATCCGTCTTTAAAAACCCGTGTCACCTTGCTGGTTTATCATGGATGTCATTGAAAATTGCCTCCCCAAGTTCCACCTCTCTGTTCCTGATGAACCCAACTCAATTTCCATCGTGTCCTTTTCTCTAAGCCTCTTCTAAGCCAGCATGGAATGGGCAGCCTCTGTTCCAGCCTTACCTTCCCGCAAAGCCTCCACTGCCAGGGTAGTTGGGCCGTCCGTACATGCTTTGTTGAATGTAGGACTGGTTGGAGCTGGCCTTGGCTGAGAAGGGCGGCTGCTGTCCAGCAAACTGAGGGGAATTCATGCCAGGATTGCTGGCCGTCATCCCAGAAGCCATGGGGTTGCCTGCTGGGTTCATAGCGGAGTTGGCATTGGCCATGGGATTTCCCAGCACCTGGTCGAAAGGGAAGGTGACACCTCAGAGAAGATCCGTACAAGCAATGGTAGCAATTCGAAGAATTTATCTTTTCGTATTTGAGAGGCGAAAATAATGGAAGGGTGGATCACCAAAATAATTCGGTGGGGATATAGAAGCTTTGGGATAATACCCTTGCTTGGCTCGTCCCAAAGATGCTTCCCAAAAGGCAACTGGACTTTCTTAGCCCAGTTGAATTAATCTAGTTCAATCTACAACTGTCCCGCCTGCGGTCCGATCTAAGCATAGTTCACAAAATTGTCTGCTGTAACGTCTTGCCTGTCAATGACTTCTTCGGCCTCAACCACAATAATACACAGGCAAACAACCGACACAAACTCAAGGTGAACCGCTCTAAACTCGATTGCAGAAAATACGACTTCAGTGGTCAACGCCTGGAATGCCCTACCCGACTCCGTTGCTACAGCCTCAACCCCTCACAGCTTCAACCTCAAACGGTCTACCGTGGACCTCACCCCATTCCTAAGAGGTCCTTAAAGGGGGCGTGCATAAGCGCACCAGCGTGTCTACCCTCCCTGTCTTATTGTCCCCATTTATCTATATTTACTTCCCTCGTTCTTGTTTATGTTCATACTTATACTTGTTATCCTGTACATGCTTGACAAACAAACAAACAAATAACGTTTTTCATTTCTCTTCTCATCCAGGAAATTCATCATGAACTGAAGAACCTTCAAGGAAGAGAAGCAAGGAGAAAACTAAGGAAGTCCAATTGCCCTTTGGGAAAAAAACATTTTTGGGACAACCATGACCTGGATGATTAAGAATCTCCATAGATGCCTTGCTTAACTTCTTTACAACTTGTTCAACTCTGTTGGACCAAGAGAGGTACCATCGATGGTGACAACACTGGACCATAAACCTCTGAAGCCAACACACTGAGTGGTTCTTTCCTTTCTTTCTTCTTATTTTCTATGAAACTTCTCATTCATCCTGGTCATGGTTGTCCCAAAAGTGTTTTTTTTCCAAAGGGCAATTGGACTTTCTTGTTTTTTTTTTCCTTTGAAAACCTTTAGGGTTTGCATTTTAGTAAAAACAACTTTGAAACTTTCTTCTTCTTCTATGCCATAACTTACATAGCCAGATCAGTAAAATCCAAGATCACAGCCTTGTTTGGATTCAGGCCTCCAAATAATTGGTCTCTTGGTAGCTTGCTTAAGTTTAATATGCACACAATGGGCAGCGTCAATTATCGCAGTTCAGTTTTGCAGTGGAGTAAACAGAAGTGTGAAATAAAGAAGAGAAATCCAGACAAGTCTAAGAGAGAACAGCTTCCAATCTTGCAGGGCTCTCAGAAGGAGGGAACATTATTAACCTGTGTCCAAAGTCACAAGTTTTACCCTTCGCAAATCTTAGTAAAAGTCTAGGAGATGTGTCTGCTTTAAGAGTAAGCCACACCAAGTAGGAAAGACCAATTATCTGTACAAGACGTGTATCCAAATCTCGAAGGCTTGTTTCAACACCTTATGATGATCCAAAGGTTATAGTGACTGAACTATCTGCATCCATTCCCTGGCTATCCACAGAACAGAGGTGGGCAAAATCCAATCTTTTGTGACTTACAGACTTTTTGATCTTTAAAAATACCGTGGCCACCAATGAGTGCTTCTCTACAAAGAGAGGTCTTAACAATTCTACAAACACAGCACTTGTGAGTCAGACACTTTGACTTCAGAATGAACATCCAAGCATGCAGCTATCTCACAGTCACTCGTGCCCTGGTCCCTTCCCGTCTTGACTACGGCAATGGGCTCTACATGGGGTGGCCCTTGAAGAGCATCTAGGGCAAAATACAGGAGCCCACATGGTTTTGTGCAGACCCCGGTATGCGTATGTTTCGCCTCTCCTGAGGGAGCTGCATTGGTTGCCGATTTGCTTCCGGGGTGCAATTCAAGGTGCTGGTTGTCACTTTTATAGCCCTCCATGGCATGGGACCTCAGGTGATCTGAGGGACTGTCTCTTACCTGTCATATCTACCTGACCCCCTCTGCGGGTCCCATACCCGAGATACACCTGGTGGGACCTAGAAGAAGGGCTTCTCCGTGGTGGTCCCCTCTCTGTGGAACATCACCCCCCTCCAGAGATTAGAACAGCCCCCACTCTGAGGTGCAGAAGTCCTGGTTCTGCCAGCGGGCCTGGGGAACCCAGAGACGGATGGAGCCCATAAAGTAACTCATGTAATCTGCTATCATCAGGGTGGAGCGTGGGAGCTGGGGGCTGAATTTATTATATTGTACTATATTAATTTGTTTGATTGTTTTTTTATTAGTTTCATTGTTTGAAATGTGGTTTTATATTCTATAAGCCGCTTTGAGTCACCATGGGCGAATAGGCGGCAATATGCATTAAATAATAATAAACAAGGATATAAATTCCCTGAATAAATTAATCATAATAATAATATCTCATGGCCCTCTCGGGTCCCAGGAACCAGCAGCAATCCAGCAAGTCAGAAATTCAGCTTCATCCTCCATCGTGAGCAACATTACCTGTTGAATCAAGCTCACACCCTAACCAAACATTGCTCAGCCCTTGGGGGGCAGGAAGGACATCTATCTGACCCCCCGCCCCCGAAAAACAAAACAAAAGAGAAACAGAGAGAAGATTCACCGAAAGTTGCTGCTTACCTGGCTCTGTGATGTGTTAGTCACACCCCATACTGTCGTGACCACCGATAGGGACCCTGGCGGTTGGTTGCTATTTTGTTGCCAAGGAACAGAGTCGTAAGGAAATGATCCATCGCTATGTTAAGATATGAAAGAGAAAAGGGGAAAAAGGGGGGGAAGGGAGAGAGAGAGACACACATAGTAGATAAAGTCACACTTTAATACTTTCATATCAATGACTACCGGGGCTGGTGACAAGAGGTATCTTTTCATTTCTCAATTGGTTTCTCTTCGAGCTAACTTGGTGGGTGTTGAGGTGTCCCCAGAGCTTCGCTCGTTTTCTGGCAGATGTTTCGTTACCCAGCTAGGTAACATCATCAGTGCTGGTGTTAGCGATGATGTTACTTAATTTGGGTCCTGAAACGTTTGCAAAAATAACCAAGCAAGCTCAGGAGAGCCCCCAAGGACCTGTCATTTCATCCCTGAGCTACAAATATTCTCCCTCCCTTTCTTCCCTCCCTCCCTTTGGTATTATCACTGATGATGTAGCCTAGTTGGGTCATGAAACGTCTGCAAAAAAAAAAACATAAACAAAAGCAAGCTCAGAGAGCACCAAGGACCACCCCCCCATGTCCACCCTGAGCTACAAATATCTTCCTTCCTTCCTTCCTTCCTTCCTTCCTTCCTTCCTTCCTTCCTTCCTTCCTTCCTTCTCTTTGGTACTAGCACTGATGATGGATAGTGAAATGTCTGCCAAAAAAAGAAAAGAAATGCAAGCTCAGAGACTTCCAAGGACCCCCTCATGTCAACCCTGAGCTACAAATATCTTCCTTCCTTCCTTCCTTCCTTCCTTCCTTCCTTCCTTCCTTCCTTCCTTCCTTCCTTCCTTCCTTCCTTCCTTCCTTCCTTGTCTTTGGTACTAGCACTGATGATGTTACCTATGGTAGTTGGATAATGAAATGTCTGCAAAAAGAAAAGAAAAGCAAGCTCAGATAGCACCAAGGACCCTTCAGGTCAACCCTAAGCCACAAATATTCTTCTATATTGGTGGACCTTCCCGACAGAGACAACCTTAATGGATTTACCGTTCCTCTTGAGACTGCAGAGAAGGGGGACTTTTTGGGAGCAGAGAAGAGAAGAAATACATAGAATTTGAAGAGGGAGCACAAAATGTGTATGACAACGAGGACAAAAAGCAAATGGGGATGAAGCCAGGTGAGGTGTAAAATGTTGGGGTGCCAACCTTCTCATGTTCGCTTCCCTGTCAAAACAGCCCCCGGCAAAGCGGGATTTTGGGGGGGATGTGAGTATCTGACAGAATACACGAATCCCTGGGGATTTTGGCTCTGCGTGGTTGACAGGCATTCCTTGACTTACGGCCACCATGGAGTCCAACGTTTCCGTCAGTAAGCAAGGCAGCTGTTGAGGGAGCGGTGCCTCGTTTTATGTCCTTGCTTCGCCACATTCGTTGAGGGAATTGCTGCCATTGTTAGGCGGACCACATGGTCATTGGGCAAAATCCAGCTTTTCCCCTACTGAGTCTGCTGGTCCGAGAAGTCCGCTGGAAAAGTTACCCAAAGTCATGAATACATGCCAGTTGCCAAGCCTTTGAATTTTGATGGGGATGTTTGCAATAAGTGCGCAAGTCTTGAGTTACTTTTTTCCCCAGGGCCGTTGGAACTTCAAATGGTTCTAAGTCGAGGGATGCCAGCTTTGCTGCAAGCGTTTGTGTCCTTCAAGCCAACCCTTTCTAGCCTGGCTAGAATAAAATTACAGAACCACTTAAGATGGGACTTCCATCCCATCCTGAACAAGCCAAAAATGCTCTTTGTGAACTGCATGGAAACTAATAGTGCCTAAGACTCAACTATGGTCTACAAAGTCCTCTTTGAAATGTTATCCCGATTTACTTCTTTCACGGCATCAAGCTTTTCCTGCCCCTTCTCAAACTGGGAATAACAATCTTGAGATCAGCCAATACTAAACATTAAAATGAATGAGCTGGAAGGGGACTTTGGAGGTCTTCTAGTCCAGCCCCCTGCTCAAGCAGGAGAATCTATACTATTTCAGATAAGTGACTGTCTAGACTCTTCTTAAAAACTTCCAGTGATGGAGCACCCACAATTTCTGAAGGAAAAGCTGTCCAGCTGGTTAATTGTCCTCACTCAACCTTACTTCTAGGTTGCTTCACTCTAATGAGTTTCTTGTCCTGCCTTTTGGGGCTTTGGAGAATAATTTGACCCCCCCCTCTTCTTTGTGGCAGCCCCTCAAATACTGGAAGACTGCTATCATGTCACCCCTAATTCTTCTTTTCTCTAGACTAGCCAAACCCAAATCCTGCAAACCGTTCTTCATACGTTTTGATCTACAGGCCTTTGATCATCTTAGTTGCTCTTCTCTGAACTTTTTCCAAAGTCTCAACCTCCTTTTTGTAGTGTGGTAACCAAAACTGCATGCAGTACTCCAAGTGTGTTCTGTACTAGGGTTTTATAAAGCAGCGCTGATACGTCGTATGGTTTGGATTCTATGCCTCTGTTTATACAACCCAGAGTTGTATTAGCTTTTTGGGCTGCTCCTGCACACGTCTGGCTCATATTCAAGTGATCCTCCAACTAGGACCCCAATTGCCCCTCTCACAGTTACTGTTTCTGAGCCAGGTTTTGCCTAATCTCTACTTGCACCTTGTACTCTACTTTTTACCTACCTAAATGTAAACCTTTGCTTTTCTCCACATTGAAAGTAATTTTGTTGGTTAGGGTTTTTTGTTGGAGATGAACCAGCTGCTGAGCTTTTGAATTTTGATTGTGTGCCTATGGGCATGCTAGGTCCTGTTTTCCAGTCGCTAAACGAATTGTTGTAAGTTGAACCCATATGAGCTCATTGGCCTAGTAGTTAAGGCACCAGGTTTGAAAGCAGGAAACTGGGAGTTCTAGTCCAACCTTAGGCATGAAAGCTGAGTGGGTGACTTCAACCCACTCCTCTCTCTCTCTCTCTCTCTCTGCCCAACTCAGCTCACAAGTTGGTTGTGGTGGGGAAAATCAGGGACGTGTGTGTGTGTGTGTGTGTGTGTGTGTTTGTTGCCTGGAGTTATTTGTAACAATAATAAAAATAACATGCAGGGAAATCAGTGAGATAAAGTAATACAAATAATGGGCTTGGAATGTTTTAAAGGAAACCATAGAAATGTGAATGGCTGTATTATTAAAACCCTGAGTTGATAAAACTTTTCTGTCTTTTCTGTCGCAGCTAAGATTATCTATTCCCCGTGAATCAGGGCTCCCCAAACTTGGCAGCTTTAAGACTTGTGGACTTCAGCTCCCAGAATTCTCCAGCCAGCTGGAGTTGAAGTCCACAAGTCTTAAACTTGCCAAGTTTAGTGACCTCTTCTATAAATGATATTTGTGGATTAGATTTATAGGCGGGGGTCTTATTACAACTCTCTTTTATAGATCAAGTCGAGGTTGACCAACTAAAGTAGAAATTGTATACTCCCATCTAGGTCTCCATGGCCTCACCTGTCCCAGGACTGAATATGGCAGGAATCATGATTAATTCATCTGACAAGCTATAGCTACGATGTTTCAAAATCACTCTAGTAGTATCCCTGCTCTTGTGTGTGTTTTTCTCCTGCACGTATGCTACCTACTATAGGTAGTCCTCGACATATGATCCCAACTGAGCCCCAAAATTTCTGTTTAGTTAAATGGGTTTTGCCTTGTTTGAGGACTTCCCTTGCCCCTGCTGTTAAGTGAATCCTGGCAGTGGTAACGTTAGGAATGCAGTTGTTAATTTAATCTGGCATTCCCCGCATGGTCTTGGCTGCTAAAGGGGAATTCATGTGACCCCTGGGGTCCTGTGACCCCGTCATAAAGATGAGTCAAGAGTGTGAGTTTTGATCACGTGGGGATGTTACAATGGTTACAAGGGTGGAAAATGGTCATCTGTCTCATTTTTTTCAGCACCGTTGTTGCTAAACCAACCGCTGTAAGTCGAGGACTATCCATACGTGCCTAATTCATGCCCGCAATAACATCAAAAGGGATTGCTTCCTCTTATCTGTCATTTTTCCTCTCCTATGGGTTTCATCTGTATCAGTGACAAGCACGCCTATTACTTCTTTGAAAAAGATGACAAGGAAAAGTGGCTGGCAAACGACAACGAAATTTTGAGAACGCCAATATTTATAGATTTAAATAGCACCTCAGGTTGGATGCAAACATAAAACATTACATTAAAAGTGAAAAGGGTTGGGGCTGCTGCAAGTTGAATTATCCACTTTACTAAATCTTATTGTTATGACCACTGATGGTGGAGAATTAAGTGTTCTTTTCACTAGCACATGGGTATAAAAGAAACAGTTGTGTTCACATGCAAAAGACCTCTAAGGACTGGAAAGGGTTGTGTCCACAAGGATTAAACACTTGTTGTGAAGCTGTGTTGAGTCCAAATGATCAACATTGGATAGGTCAACAACTCTTATTGGTTGAAAATGAACAATGTAAAGGAACAGGAAAAGAAAGAACACATATGGAAAAAAAAAATGGTTCTGAAATATCTTCTTAACGATGATTCATTGTTAAGAATCTTTATGCTGAGGCCTAGCCTTTAGCATGGGCGTATTCTGTGCTTAAAGAGTAATAAATCATAAGTGTAAAGGAAAGAAAACTTCATTAGAAAATATAAATCCTTCCTCCAAAACAGTTCATAGAAAGTTGTTTAGCTATGGGAAAAACAGTCTACTAAAGATGGTTTCAGATGTTGGCTAGATAGCTAAAATAAATCTTAATGGACTTTGTTATTGAGAGATTACAAAAGTAAAAAAAAAGGAGAATGGGAAGGAGAAAGAAAATATCAGAATGTGGAACCCTATCTTAGGTCATCTGTACGTAAGAAATTATTCATTTCAAATCTGACCTAGATCTTAGGATGATGCAAATCTTCATTCTAAATATTGAAATCTGGAAATATGAACACCATACTCTTTTATCTGCCACTCAAATCTCATTTCTCTAAGTTCTTTGAAAATCTGGTGGGATTTTGTGAAAGAATAAGGAGTGGGGGGAAGTTCAGTCAAAATTCAACAAATTATCTACCACCGGAACTCTTGACATTGTTTGAATTTGAAGAAAATAGAAAAAAAAAAAAACCCTCCTCCCCACAACTAATAGGGCCCTCGGCCTTCCAAAGGTTAAACATTCATGTGCTAGATCATGGTAGTTTGTTCTCAGATTCACAAGAGATATATACTTCCTTAAAACACATTAGGAAACTCCAGAATATAGACATCTAAAGCTGGACTGACTTTCTTGACAAATGTATCTTTTCTTTTATGTACACTGAGAATATTTGCATCGAGACAAATTCCTTGTGTGTCCAATCACACTTGGCCAATAAAGAATTCTATTTTATTCTATTTTTGGGTGGGCAAGTTGGGAAAATCTATTTTCACTATTTTTTTCCCCACTGTGAGGTTCTGGGACAAAACAGGCTAGAAATTCTAGTTGTCCATTCACTGCATCCTGTCCTCTTGGGGAAAGGGGTTTCCAACCTTGGCAACTTTAAGCCTGGTGGACTTCAACTCCCAGAATTCCCCAGCCAGCTTTAGACCCCTGCTCTAAAATACCCTTAAGTTCTTTTTGTAAATGTTTCCTACGCCTCTTGGTGTGTTTCATTTTGCCACTTCTCTTGATTTGCCATGGGGTTGCCCACAACATTTCCCACCGTAATTGGGAAGAGAAGAAGCAAACAAAGGATTTTGCAAATGTCCCCAACCAACCCTACCATTAGGTAGCTAAGCCTCAAAGGCGAATGAACGTGTCCCAGGATAATGTTACAGGATCTAATCTGGGTTGGTCACGGGGTATCAGAGGTTTAATCTTCCGAGCACTCAGACTTGTGCTGGAGTCATTAAGCTACTGAGATTGTTGGCTGAGCAGGTACAAAAACAGCCAGGGAAATAATTGAAGCCTGGGGAATGGGGGCCTTGTCAGTCAACAGAAGTCCCCCCAGCTTTTCAGGTGCTTAGGAGACAGAGGACTTGGCAGCACAAGGAAACAACAGCCAACAATAGCTGGCCATCAACACCCCAATCACCAACTAATTAGCCACCCACAACCAAGCACCACATCAATACTACGCTTAGCATAGACTAAAGCAAACATTCTGGAGAATGACAAGTTCCCTGAGGACGAGCTCCAGCACCAGTCTGAAAGTTCGGAAGACTACATTTCTGATCCCAGTGACTGACCCAGACTGGATCCTGCAAGCATCAAATAATTATCTTCGTTGCATTGAAAAAAGAAAAAAACCCTTCTTCCAGGGACTGTCAGCAGGATCTGCAACAAACGAGGATGATGTAATAATGATGATACAAGCATGATAATGAATTCAGTCAATAACCGGCATAGTTGCATCATAATGGTCTAAAGGAAGTATGAGGTTGTAGGGCTGGCATGATGATGTCATCACACCTGGGTTCCTCAACTACCTTCCTGGTCTTCCCCCAGTGGGTGCCCTGGATTCCTTATTATGCTCTTTTTTTTTTGGCTTCAGATGTTAGAAAAAAAAAACTTGGCCGGTGTTCAATACGATGCACCTTGGTTTGAAAAGATAGGATGTGTAGTTGCTATTCTACCTCAGGCAGAGAAATAATAACCTGAGACAACTCTTCCTAGCCTGGAACATGAGGAAAGCAATTGGAGGGCGAAAGACCACAGGTATCCCTGATGGGCTCGAGAGACAGGTGAAAGATCTAGGGGAACCTTGGTTAGAGGGGAAGGGATCCATTTCTCTCTCTCTCTCTCTATGAACACTCCCTTTCTGCGGCTAGTCCACGAAAAGACATAAGGAGTCTTTCACAGCCTGTTTCAGAGCCTGGCTCTTTAGCTGTAGAGACTCACGCTTTCAGCTCTGGAGGTCCCCGTTTCAACCTCTGGGGTCTGTCAAGATGGCAGCCGTCACATATGCACCTAAGAATCAGAAGGGAAAGTGTAGATCCAGAATAAAAAATTGAAATCCCTAACAACGTACATCGTTTTGCATTTGGTATCTGGCTCTCACGAGATCTGGAAGCTAAGCTTCTCCAGGCAACGGGCTCCCCCCACATACATATACATAATGCCAAGTGGTGCGTCCTACCGCAGTGTCCGGTGCGCTTGGCTGATCGATGCCCCTCCTCATTTGGTTTGCCAATGGGAAGTCATGGGCATCTCATTCGGAACTCCTCCAGTACGAAATCCATCCCAGCTCCTCGTCATCACAAAGCTAAGCATAGCTTGTACCACCCCACAGAACCTCCGGGTCATCTGGAATTCTACAATTGGCTAAGGAAGACGGGTCCAGGGCTGGGCTGCTGGGGATTCATAGGGGTTTCGAAGAGCCCCGAGCTAAGATTCTGTGCAGTTCAGAGAATCCTCAGATCCCACTCCTGGTTGGCCCCGCCCCAACACGCCCCACTCAGGAGTCCCCGCATGGCCCGTTTTGGATGCAGGTAAGTGCTGGGTGCGCGCAGAGGCTCAATGAGGGCAAAAAAAAAAAAAAAATGGGCCTCCTGGAAGTTCAGGAAGGCCAAAAATGGGCCCATTTCTGGTTTCCAGAGGGCCTCCGGAGTCCAGGGAGGCTGGTTTCACCCTCCCGGAGGCTTGAGTAAATCCTCTGGAGCCTGGGGAGGGTAAAAACGCCCCTCCCCCCCGCTGTGGTGTAGGAGTCTGACTAGGCCACACCCACCACGGCCCTGCCCACCCAGCAACCAGGCAGAGAACCCATTGCTAAAATTGGTGAAGCCCCCGGACAGGTCTGCAACAATATGCCACCGCCAACTCACCACAGCCAACTCGACGCAAGAGTTACACTAACATCAAAGCAATGGTTGAATAGAATCATTAAAGAAAGGATGCAAAAGGAAGGGACGCAAATTAAATGGGAATGACAAAAAATTAAAATAATGTTTTAAAATACATAGTTAGGTTAAATTGTCCCGCAGCGAGTCGGCCATGGTGAGTTGGCTGCAGTGCGTTGGTTGTGGCAATTTGGCCACAGTGAGTCGTTCCATTCCGAAGGGAGACCTATTTGATCTGTGGAATCTGGGGCTGCTGTTAAGCCTGTTGGGATGTCCATTCTCAAAGATGGGCTCATCTCTGTCCCCAAGCCAACCCTTGCCAGCAACATCCACTGATGTGGACAATCAACATGATCACCCAGGTTTTTTTTGTCACACATTTTCTTTCCTTTGCTGTATTTTTAAGGCACTCAATCACCACAAGTGTAATAAGAAAGAATCTGGTATAAGAATGCAGGTTTGGGTGATTTTTTCCCCCGAGATTGCTTAAATAATTGAACTCCAAAGACATGAGGCCACTTGAGGAAAGCATCAAACGGGCCTGAGTCTAACAACATTCACCTCACAGTGATCAGCTCTGTCTTGGCAATAAATAATATAGGGAATGGGCGCACCTAATTCAAGACGGGACAAAGAAAGAGCTTATCTATAAACAGAGATAGCAGACCCCACCCCCTTCCAGCACTGATGAGATGACTGATTTGGGTGGTAAAACATCTGCAAGAAGACAACCAATCTCAGAAAGCAGAAAGCCTAAAGTTTAACCCTGAGCTACAAGTACGCTGTTCTCTTGCAGCATGTCTTTACTGAGACAATCCTGGTACATTTCCTAAAAGTCCATTGGATTGATTGTGCCATCATTCTTGATCAGCAGAGGAAGATACCAAGAAGGTCAGAAACAGCACAAGTCAGTTTCCCTGTCCTCTCTCTCCCTGTGTCCCTCTCCCTCTCTCCTCCTCCCTTTCTCTCTCTCCCTTTCTCCTCTCCCCCACCTCTCCTTCTCTCCCTCCCTCTCTCTCTCTCTCTGTGCCTCTGTGCTAAAACTGACTAGAGGTCTCCTGAGAAACATTTCACTCATTGCATTACTCAGAAACAACTCTGAATTTGCCAGGGAGCAACAGAGAATCCCAGATTTTTAACAATTATTTTGATGCCCGTATTATACCAGAGACGAGCACAATGGATACAACACACAACCACAACATAAGCAGCTGCCCATCATTGCCTCAACACAGCAGAGGATTTTCAGCAGATGACTTGCACTCAGCCTTTCCAATTCTTACAAATTTCTGGTCCCATTCCTTATGGTAAGCATTTTGGCATGTTGGTTGGGAATTTATAGATGGAATTGTTAGAATCATGGCACGTTCTGCTACCTATAGGTTCAACAACCCGATAGGCTTCGAACTTATCCCAACGTTGGAAATATAGCACTTAGACTTATATACCACTTCATGATACCTTACAGCCCTCTCTAAATGGTTTACGGAGTCAGCATATTGGCCTCCAACAATCTGGGTTCTCAATTTACTGACTTTAGAAAGATGGAAGGCTGAGTCAACCTTGAGCCAGTCAAGATTGAATTCCCGGAGTACTGCAGTAGTGCATTCTAACCACTACGTCACCATGGCTCTTGTAACACATGTAAAAAGCATGTAAAATAATAAGAAGGTTTAAAACTAAATGACATTTGCCCAGGATCAGGCCATATCGACAGCATGTTCTCTTGCCAGCATGAGGTCTTCCGCCATATATGTTGAAGGACACTGTATGCACCGTGCCGTGTGTGAGATGAAATGTTCTTCTCCACATTCCCAAAGAGTATCTTTTATTGGAGAGCCCCATTTTCTTAGATTGTCTAAAGAGGAGGAGGGAGGAGTCAACCTTTGTTTTCCAAAACACCTGAAGGCAGGACAAGAAGCAATGGATGGAAATTAACCAAGGAGAGAAGCAACCTAGAACTAAGGAGAAATTTCCAAAAAAGAACAATTCACCAGTAGAATAGCTCACCATTGGAAGTCACTGGAGCATTTAAAAAAGAGATTGAACAACCATTTTCTAAAAGGGTATAGGGTCTCCTGCTTGAGCAAGGGGTCAGACTGGAAGATCTCCAAAGTTCCTTCCAACTGTGTTATTCTGTTGTTCCATACAGGCCAAGGTGATTCCTGACCGCATGGCAGTCACATGATTGTGCCCAATTGCCTAGTAGCTCCTTACTTGTCTTCCATAGTTCCAGGGTGGTCTGTGGTAGCTGATGGTTAAGGGTGGGTGGGTTGAACTTTTGAGGAAGCTGTTCCTTGATCAGTCTCAACCTTGGAGGTTGATGGCCGTATAGTAGGTGTGTCTCTGTAGATGTTGCTTTAACCCCCTCTTTCTGACCTTGGCAGTTTCTCCATCTTTTGCTGCTTGTTCTGTCAGGAGCTCTGGTCATGTGAAGGCGTCATTAAGAGGCTTCACCTTCCACAGCTGCACTGCTACTCTTCCCAAGGGAGAACACTGGTGCAGAAATTGCTGATCCACAGTTTCCTCCAAAGTCACCTTGGATGTCAATGTTATTTGACTAGCAAGGAAAGAATGCAGGCTGCAGCACTTCCTATTTTGGAAAGCTGCCTCAGATGATTGGAGGACAGCTCTCCTTCATCTTAGGAACAGTTGCAAGAAGAAAGAATGTTCAAATATCAATGAAGACTCAAATTATCCAGGCCGAAGGGGTCTATGTGAGATGTTGCATTGCTCATCCAAGCAACTTCATCGGACAAAGTAAAAATTAGTGAGGCAGAAAGTCAGAGAGTCGTTGGAATGTGCCAACTCTTGCCACACCAACTTCAGGGATTTCATCCCAAAATGCATCGCAATGTGTCAATCATTGTGATTGTTCAAGTGATGTTACGGCAATGCTACAAAGAACCAGACTTTGCTTGGAAATCAGAACTGCACATTGATGGAGAAACGTTGAAAAACCAACCATGGAGGATTGGCTCATGAAGGTGACAGAATTTGCAGAAATGGCAAAATCGACCCCTCTGATCTGAGATAAAACAACAAGTGCTTTTATAAAAGACTGGGAAACTTTTACGAACTTTTTTTTTGCTGAAAATGGAAAAGAACAAAACAATGAAATGCTGATTTCTGGATTTGGGGTTGAATATGGGACAGGGGAGAATTTTTAATATGAATTTTAAGAGGCAAAAAGGATAGTAAATTAGTTTCCAAAGAAGATCAGAAGTCCCCTGGAAGATGGTCATAGCAAACCATAAAGCTGCCAAGAAGACTGTATGGATGAAGATGCTTTAGTCAACCCATAAAGATGAGTTTAGAAGTTTCTTCCTACATGTACAACTTATCCTCTGTTTCATCTCCTCTTCATAACAAATGTTTTCACTTTTTGCTTTATGCTCATTTTCCTCCCCTGATGACCCATACCTTGAAGGGGGTGGGTGGGGAGAGACTCAAATCTCTCCAGAACCCTAAGAACTCAGAACCCTAAGAAAGAACAGGAATGTCCAAAACAGAGAAGAGTCATCGGCCTTTCTGGTTTTCTCATGCTGTCACCAGACGAAGGTTGCTTGGTGTTCCAACAAGCTGGGTGAACAATTTAGTTTCTTAAAAGGTCCCGAGACAGCATCAGTGGTGGTATGCTACCCGGTTTGGGTGAACCAGTAACACACATTGCTACCAGTTTGGCTGAACCGGTAGTAAAAAAAAAGCCTCCCACGATCAGCCGAGAGGAGAAAGCACAGAAAAGTGCAGGTTTGGCCCTTCCACCTCCCCCTGCGCTTTTCTCTTCTTTATCCTCTCAGTTGATTGGTGCTGCAGACCTCAACTGGTGTGTGGAAAGCTGCGTGCACGCGTTAGGTGCGCACATGCGCAATCACCAAATCGGTAGTGGAACAGGTAGGATCCCACTGCTGGACAGCATTGCCTGCAACATGAGGAAGGACGGATGGAATCCAAGAAGCATAAAAGAGAACTGGAAGCTGTTTAATGTGAATTTAAGACTGCACAAACCACGGAGATCAAGGTGAGAGTTGTCTCAGTTACAGTAGTCCCTGAAAAGCACCTACAATAGTCACATGTGAATGCAACAGGTAAGGTATTGCATTGAGTCCGGGGAGATGGCTCCATGGACCATAGGAGGCCCCTGTTCTCCACCGCTTCCCAGAGTTTGGCCAAATTCATGTTCATTGCGTCATCTAACACAATTCAATGCCATCTAACCATTTCATCCTCTTCTGTCCCCTTCTCCTTTCACCTTCCATCTTTCCCAATGTCAGGGTCTTCTCCAAGGAGTCCTCTTCTTCTCCTCTGGTGATCAAAGTATTTGAGCTTCAGCTTCAGGATCTGTCCTTCCAGAGAAAGGTTGATTTCCTTCAGGATTGACTGATTGGATCTCCTTGCAGTCCAAAGGACTTTCAAGTGTCCTCTCCAACACCACAACCCCAACAACTTCAGGATCTGTCCTTCCAAAGAACAGTCAAGGGTGATTTCCTTCAGGATTGACTGATTGGATCTCCTTGCAATCCAAGGAACTCTCAAGAGTCTTCTCCAACACCACAATTTGAAAGCATCAACTCTTCAGCACTCAGCCTTCCATATGGTCCAACTCTCACAGCCGTACATTACTACTGGAATGAGATTCTTAAACAGCGCCAAAGCTTGCTAGAAAGTTCACACTAAAGTTTCAGCTGTTGAAATCTGTTGTTCTTCCTTGGGATCCATAAGACTCTTCACTCACCCACCCACTGGTTTCCATGCTAGACCATTTATTACACAAAGAACAAAGTTCAGCATGGCACCTTGAAGAATAACCATACCGTGGCAAAGAAGTTTAGTCTCTTTTGATGCTCTGGCTGAGTTGGGAGTTGAAGTTCACAAGTCATAAAGTTGCCAAGATTGGAGACCCCTGATTTAAAGCATGGAATTGAGGGAGATTTCCTTATTTCAGCCCGGAACAAGGCTTATAGAATCAACATTTTTGCTTTGCAAACAAATGCTGTGCATAATATTATTCCTGTTGAACAGTAATGCTGGAGTAATTAAGATGCCTAATTATGCCTTGAGGACAGCAAGCATGTTTGGAGTGCAAAGGTCTGATGAAATTTGTAATTGCACTAATAAACTCAACCGTACTCACGGTCAGTACTGGGGACAAAGAAGAATAACAGGATAAAACCATGGCCGACCAGGGAGAGAATTAATGTTGCAACCCTGATCCAGAGATTTGAAAATGGTTTTCCCATGTGAGAATTATAATTATAATGCTAATACAAAAATAACTACCCTCTTCTCTTTGCTTGTCTACAGCGCTATCTCAGTAGATGTAGGAGCAAATTGGTGATTAAAATGTTTGGACCAAACAACTGACACCAATAACGCTACGGTGCTTAACCGGTTTTATCTCATAAGATAGTGGATTTTGTGCTTACAAAACAGCCGGATTAATATATGTTTTTCTCCTCACTGAAACACATGGCAATAATGCGCAAAAAAGGTGGAATTCTATACAAAGTGTAGAAAATGGTGCCTTTTATCTACATATATAAAAATGTGTGTTTGTGTGTGTGTTCCAGCATAACTCTGGAACACCTTGAGCAATTTCAACCAAACTTGGCACACAGATTACTTACTCTCTGGAAACAAATACTGTGGGGATTAGACACCCTTAACACCTCTCAGGGTATGTGTGTAGTCTGTTGTACCTAAAAGTGGCTTCTACTGTACTGGGTTAAAATGGATTCTACTGTACAGCACTTTGGAATTGCCACGGTAATTGCTTCACAGTACTCCACAAGGGGGCTCTCTCTAGTAAGGGGAAAATCCAACATTGGAAATTACGTTTGTTCCGGGTCTCCAAAACCAGGGCTTTTCCTGTCTAATAAATAAATACCCGGGCATCAGGTATAGGGAATGGCATTTATATTGATTGAAAAGTCAGTGATGTTATGGGCCAACTATAAAAACTGGCCATTAAAAAGGAAAGCAGAAATGTTAATCCGTCAATTATTTGCTATCTCATGCTCATTTTATTTTGCCTCTTCATTTTTACTAGCAGCAGATACATTTTCTTCCTCGTGGTGACTTGTGCTATCTTTCACCATATCTTCTTTTTATCACTAATCTCTTCTTTCTCTTCCTCTTATTTTTCTCCTCCCAACTCCTCGGATTCAGAACAAGGATATAAAACAGCCACAAAGAAAAAACTTTCTGAGTTGGTGAAGTATGAGATTCACTTACAAGAAAACTTGGAGTCAGTCTACACTAAGGAACAAACTACTTAAGGCTAAACAATTAACCAAATAACCAAGTTGGAAGGGGCATTGGAGGTCTTCTAGTCCAACCTCTTGCTCAAGCAGGAGATCCTAAACCATTTCAGACAAGTGGCTGTCCAATCTCTTCTTGAAAACCTGCAGTGATGAAACACCCACAACTTTTGGCATTAAGCTATTCCACTGGTTAATTGTCCTTACTGTCAGGAAGATCACACACAATTACATCATTCTTCTTCTTCTTCTTCTTCTTCTTCTTCTTCTTCTTCTTCTTCTTCTTCTTCTTCTTCTTCTTCTTCTTCTTCTTCTTCTTCTTCTTCTTCTTCTTCTTCTTCTTCTTCTTCTTCTTCTTCTTCTTCTTCTTCTTCTTCTTCTTCTTCTTCTTCTTCTTCTTCTTCCTCTTCCTCTCCTCCTCCTCCTCTTCCTTCTCCTTATGGAATACAACCTCTGCTTCAGGAGGCAAAAATCTATTTCAGGACATGCTGAACAAACATGTTCAGAGGTGCCTCATTGCATCATGACACAGTGCTATAATTCTCGATGCAAGGGCAGGCTTTGTGACATCCCCATTCGTGGGTCATGATTTTGGAATAATCTTGATTTGTTATAGACCTTTGCTCATGTGGGAAGCTGTTTCTCCTTTTGTGTTGGCCACCAGCTGCACGATCAGGACTTAACACAAGAGCCGATCCACTGAACAAATTATTTGAAGAGGTTTCTTCCAGCTAAGCCTACATGGACCCCAGATAGCTCCAGACAAAGCATCTGCTCATCTTCTTAGGATTTTTTTTTCCCCCGTTCCAATAATGGGATGCAGATGCAAGAGGAACTTCTAAATTGGAGAGCCTACAGTTCTGGGATTCGGAGCACCTTGTGTGCTGAAGCATTCATAACAAGACTCTGGGGAGAGAGGCACTTAGTGGTGTAATAGCTGTGCAATGTGTTCAACCCAGGGAAAGTAAGGCGGTGAAGAATATTGGAGACGAACTGGGAAAAGACGAAGGACTTTTCCCAGTTAAAGTTTGAGGGGCTGCTAAGGAGAAAGTTACGCAGGAATTTGGGGAGAATGTTAGGCAGGGAGCACGAAACAACAACATCGACAATGGTTCACCGTGTGACGTTGTATTTCTTGCACTTACAGAAGTTTCATTGGAGTCAGGAAGCAATGAGCTAAGAGGGAATCCCCCAAATCAACTCAAGTCAACAAATTCATCTGGTCACATGGCACTCATCTCAGAAGCAATGAGGCGCTTCTGGGTTGAAAGGATTAGCTAGTGACATCACTGTTGCCCAGAGGATACCCAGTTGGGGGCTCCTTTCATGTATATGGCATGAGCTGGAGCAAAGGACAGGAGTTCAACCCACCCCATGGCAGCACTCGGGTCCTGAACGTGGCTTGCTAACCCCCAACACAGCATCCAAACTTCACAAGCCACATAAACTGGATATGCTCCAGTTTTACTCCATCCCCGCAAATGTGTTTAGCTGTGGGAACAATCTAAATTCTATCTGTCTGTCTGTCTGTCTGTCTGTCTGTCTGTCTACCTTCTATCACCTGTCTATCATCTATCTGTCATCTCTATTTATTTCTACCTGTCTGTCACCTATTTGTCTGTCTATCTCTGTCTGTTTACCCCCCATCTATATATATATATTCCATCATCTCTCTCACTATCTATCTATCCCATCCATCCAACCATCTCTATATCACCCATCACCTCTCTACCCTATCTATCTATCTATCTCTAAAACATCCATCATATCTCTCTCTCTCTTCTCTATCTATATGTCTGTCTGTCTGTCTGTCTACCTTCTATCACCTGTCTATCATCTATCTATTATCTCTATTTATTTCTACCTGTCTGTCACCTATTTGTCTGTCTATCTCTGTCTGTTTACCCCCCCATCTATATATATATATATATATATATATATATTCCATCATCTCTCTCTCTCTCTCTCTCTCTCTCTCTCTCTCTCTATCTATCTATCTATCTATCTTATATTCCATCATCTCTCTCACTATCTATCCCATCCATCCCTATATCATCCATAATCTCTCTACCTCATCTATCTATCTATCTATCTATCTATCTATCTATCTATCTATCTATCTATCTATCCCATCCATCCGTCCGTCCATCCATCCCTATATCATCCATCATCTCTCTTTCTCATCTGTCTGTCTATCTATCATCCATCATCTCTCTCTCCTATCTATCTATCTATCCATCCATCCATCTATCTCTATAACATCCATCATCTGTCTCACTATCTATCTATTCCATCCATCCATCCATCTCCATATCATCCATCATTTCTCTTTCTCATCTGTCTGTCTGTCGGTCGGTCTATCTATCACCCCTCTTTTATCTATCTATCTATCTATCTATCTATCTATCTATCTATCTATCTACCTACCTACCTACCTACCTACCGTGTTTCTCCAACAATACGGCCTGCACCAATAGGAAGCCCCACCATGTTTTATTGGCATAAAATCAAATTAAGCCCCTCCCCCCAAATTAAGGCCCATATTAAACATGCAAAATGGGTGGTGGTGGTGGGGGGGGCTTGCCATTAGGAAGTACTTTTGTTGCATGTCCGGATATGGTGCTGCCTGTGTTGGTGGGGCACTTCATATCGGGAGACCTTCCGCCACCATTGCTTTCCCTTCTCCCTTGCTGCCACAGCGTTTAGAGCAATGCTGTGGCATTTGGCACAGCCATGCGTGGCCAGCCAGGGCTCCTCCCTGCAACTGGAGCCCGGCGGAGACACTTGGCTTCAGGCACTCCTGTCGCGGCCTTCCCTTTGCCTTTGAAGGTAAAGCCAATTCTTTTAAAAACAACGTCCTACTACAACAAAGCCTCCCCTGCCCGAGAGGGCAGTCCAACCCCACGTGGGGAGGTGAATCTCCAGGGGCCGCAGTGCAGGATCGGCCCACCTCGGGAGAAGCACCCAGCTGCCATCCCTGCCTGGCACCGGTGAGAGCTCTGCTGCCGGGAAGGAGGGCCCGCTTGTCAGCTGCGCTGGGTGCCCCAGGCGAAGCTCTTCGCACTCTGCCCGGCACCAGGCAGGGATGGTGGCTGGGCACTTCTCCTGAGGTGGGCCGATCCTGCGCTGCAGCCCCGGGAGATTCACCTCCCCACGTGGGGTTGGACTGCCCTCTCGGGCAGGGGAGGCTTTGTTGTAGTAGGGCGTCGTTTTTAAAATAATTGGCTTTACCTTCGAAGGCAAAGGGAAGGTGGTGACAGGCGCGCCTGAAGCCAAGTGTCTCCATAGGGCTCTGGTTGCAGGGAGGAGCCCTGATTGGCCACACGTGGCTGCGCCAAATGCCGCGGCATTGCTCTAACGTCGCGGCAGCAAGGGAGAAGGGAAAGCAATGGTGGTGGAAGGTCTCCCGATACGAAGTGCCCCACCAACGCCGAGGTCAACATCCAAGCTGTCGCCGCCCGCCCACCCGTGGATGCAAGGGGGGGGGAATTAAGTCACCCCCGAAAAGACGGCCTAGCTGTTTTTTCAGGGGTCAAAAAAAAATAAGGCCCATCCTTATTTTGTGGGAAACATGGTATCTATCTATCTATCTATCTATCTATCTATCTATCTATCTATCTATCTATCTATCTATCTATCTAGTCTTATTCCAGACAGCCTTCTAGTTACTCTTTAATTTACAACCCACCCTCTCAAAGACACTCCCCCCACCGACAAACATCATGCTAAGCAAATTGCAACAAAGCAGAGGTGGAAAAGAGAACAATAGTCGTAGAGAAGGCTTCCAGCACTTAAAAAAACATGGCTTTATTCATCACCATAATCTCTCACAGCTAATGGGATGAAATAATTCTTCCTTAATGTCTCTCTCCCCGTCTGGCCATTGTCCCAACAGCAAGAAACACCTCAGGCACATCAGCACACTCTTCCTTTCCCGCTACGCAACGCTCGCAAACGTGAGCCTTGCACCTGTCATCTCTGTTGCAGAAACGCGGAAAGGCGAACGATGATACTCAGCCTGCCACCAGAAATTTTAATTCGGATTGCCTCTCCTTGCACCAGCCAGCAGCCCTGCATCATCCAGGATGCACTTTCATGGACGTGCCAGGCGTTTGTTCGAGAGAGATTTCCCAGTTCACCCCCAGTTAAAGAGCGAGGCATTAATTTCACCGATCAGGGCGGCTAGTATTCTACAAAGTCAATGGATCCTTCAATCATGATAAGGGTAATTATTATTATTATTATTTATTTTTTTTAAAAAAAACCAAAATACCCACCCAAGTATTCTGTCTGCCTGTTGCCTTGGTAATCCCCTCTCCACCCCCCCCCCCCCAAAAAAAAAACCCAGCAGGAAACTCACTGATTATCGGTGAATGGGAATTTCATTGTTCACATGTAGAGCCTCCTCCACTATGCTAATGTGAAATAATGGCTGGCAGGGAGATTCTTTTGTTCTCAGCTTTACTGTTTATTCATAATGCCTGGAGGTCAGCGGGATTGCTTTAAACAGTCAAGAAAAGAAGCCAGGGGCAAAAAGAAAAAAAGAAAAGAAAAGATTCTAGTTCTCAGTTAATTTTTTTTCCTCCATCCCTCCTCCCCTCCAAGGGAGAATGGAAGAAAGGAAAGTGCGTTTTTTTTTTCTTCTTTCCCTCTTTTGCACAGGCTAATCAGAATACAAATTGCAGGCATGAATGAAATATTTGATAGGCCTGCCTTGCTTGAGGTTTGTCTGAGTGGGTTTAATTTGCATGCCCGCGGAGTAGCAAAAAAAGGTTTTCTCTTCCAAAGAAAGATTGGCAGAAGCGGAAAGGGAGAGGGAAGAGGGGGGAGAGGAGAGAGGAGAGAGGAGAGAAAGAGGGAGGGAGGGAGAGGGGGAGAGAGGAGAGAATAGAAAGAGAAAGAGGAGAGGAGAGAAAGAGAGAGAGGGAGGGAGGGGGAGAGAGAGGAGAGAGAAGAGAGAGAGAGGGAGGGAGGGAGGGGAGAGAGGAGAGAATAGAAAGAGAAAGAGGAGAGGAGAGAAAGAGAGAGAGGAGGGAGGGGGAGAGAGAGGAGAGAGAAGAGAGAGAGAGGGAGGGAGGAGGGGAGAGAGGAGAGAATAGAGAGAAAGGTCAGAAAGTGAGGGAGGGAGGGGGGAAGAGAGGAGAAAATAGAAAGAGAAAGAGGGAGGGAGGGGGAGAGAGGAGAGAATAGAGAGAAAGGTCAGAAAGTGAGGGAGGGAGGGGGGAAGAGAGGAGAAAATAGAAAGAGAGAGAGGAGAGAAAGAGGGAGGGAGGGAGGGAGGGAGGGAGAGGGGGAGAGAGGAGAGAATAGAAAGAGAAAGAGGGAGGGAGGGGGAGAGAGAGGAGAGAGAAGAGAGAGAGAGGGAGGGAGGGAGGGAGAGAGGAGAGAAAGAGGGAGGGAGGGAGGAGAGAGGAGAGAATAGAAAGAGAAAGAGGAGAGGAGAGAAAGAGAGGGGGAGGGAGGGAGGGGGAGAGAGAGGAGAGAGAAGAGAAAGAGAGAGGGGAGGGAGGGAGTGGAGAGAATAGAAAGAGAAAGGAGAGGAGAGAAAGAGAGAGGGAGGGAGGGGGAGAGAGGAGAGAATAGAGAGAGAGGTCAGAAAGGGAGGGAGGGAGGGAGGGGGGAAGAGAGGAGAAAATAGAAAGAGAGAGAGGAGAGAAAGAGGGAGGGAGGGAGGGAGAGAGAGGGGGGAGAGAGGAGAGAGAAGAGAAAGAGAGAGGGAGGGAGGGAGGGAGGGGAGAGAATAGAGAGAGAGGTCAGAAAGTGAGGGAGGGAGGGGGAAGAGAGGAGAAAATAGAAAGAGAGAGAGGAGAGAAAGAGAGAGGGGGAACAGAGGAGAGAAGACAAAGAGAGAGGAGAGAAAGGGAGGGAGGAAGGGGGAAGAGAAGAGAAAATAGAAAGAGAGAAAGAGAGAGGGGGAAGAGAGGAGAGAAGACAAAGAGAGAGAGAGAGAGGAGAGAAAGGAGGGAGGCAGAGAGGAGAAGAGAAGAGAAAGAGGGAGGGAGGAGAGAGGAGAGAATAGAAAGAGAAAGAGGAGAGGAGAGAAAGAGAGAGGGAGGGAGGGGGAGCTGGAGAGAGAGAGGAGAGAGAAGAGAAAGAGAGAGGGAGGGGGAAGAGAGGAGAGAATAGAAAGAGAGAGAGGAAAGGAGAGAAAGAGAAAGGGAGGGGGAGAGAGAGATGAGAGAATAGAAAGTGAGAGGAGAGAAAGAGAGAGTGGGGAAGAGAGGAGAAAGAGGGAGGGAGGGGGAAAAGAGGAAAGAATAGAAAGAAAGAGAGGAGAGGAGAGGAGAGAAAGAGAGAGGGAGGGAGGGAGGGGGGAAGAGAGGAGAAAAGACAAACAGAGAGAGGAGAGAAAGAGGGAGGGAGGGAGAGGGGGATAGAGGAGAGAATAGAAATAGAGAGAGGGAGGGAGGGAGGGGGAGAGAGAGGAGAAAATAGAAAGAGAGAGAGAGAAAGAAAGGGAGGGAGGGAGAAGAGAAGAGAAAGAGAGAGGGAGGGGGAAGAGAGGAGAGAATAGAAAGAGAGAGAAGAAAGGAGAGAAAGAGAAAAGGGAGGGGAGAGAGAGATGAGAGAATAGAAAGTGAGAGGAGAGAAAGAGAGGGTGGGGAAGAGAGGAGAAAGAGGGAGGGAGGGGGGAAAGAGGAAAGAATAGAAAGAAAGAGAGGAAAGGAGAGAAAGAGAAAGGGAGGGAGAGAGATGAGAGAATAGAAAGTGAGAGAGGAGAGGAAAGAAAGAGAAAGGGAGGGAGGGAGGGAGAGGAGAGAAGAGAAAGGGGGGAGGGAGGGGGAGAGAGGAGAGAATAGAGAGAGAGGTCAGAAAGTGAGGGAGGGAGGGGGGAAGAGAGGAGAAAATAGAAAGAGAGAGAGGAGAGAGAGAGAGGGAAGAGAGGAGAGAAGACAAAGAGAGAGAGAGGAGAGAAAGGGAGGGAGGGAGGAGAGGAGAAGAGAAGAGAAGAGAAAGAGGGAGGGAGGGGGAAGAGAGGAGGAATAGAAAGAGAGAGAGGAAAGGAGAGAAAGAGAAAGGGAGGAAGGGAGGGGGAAGATAGGAGAGAAGAGAGAGAGAAGAGAAAGAGAGAAGGGGAAGGAGGGAGAGAGAGAGAGACAGGACAGAAGAGAGACTTCTTCAAGATATATATTCCCCACCTCTGTAACTCGTTTTTTGAGAGTATATTTCTCTTTTTGATTTTTCTTTTTCCTCTGCAGCTCAGCTGTATCGATGGGGATGGATGGGTGGCTCACAAGGGAGGCTCGCATTTCGGGAAGAGGGAAGGGAAACCCCTCACAATTATGAGTACATATCATTTGTATCTGTACCATCTCTCTCTTCCAGATGGATATACTTCCCTGCGGTACAGAAAGTCCTTGACTTACAAAAGTTTCATTCAGTGACTGCACAAAGTTATAACGGTACCCAAAAAGGAGGACCTATGACTGATTTCCACGTGTGTGGCCATTGCACATTGATCCTGTGATTGCAGGATCAAAATTTGGACAGTTAGCAATTGGCATATAAATCTATCTGTCCGTCCATCCATCTATCCATCCATCCATCCATCCATCCATCCATCTATCATAGTTGGTCACCATTTCTAACTTTCCCAGCCAGCTTCTGACCAGCAAAGTCATTGGAGGGAAGCTAGGTCCATTTAACTTAAATGATTCATTTAATGACTGCAGGGATTCACTTAACTGTGGCCCCCCAAAAAAGGTTGTAACATGGGGCTAAATTCACATAGCAACTTCCTTAGCAAACCTGAAGCTGACCTGACCGAAGCCATTTTGATTCTTCAGTGTTGCCACACTGAAGCTGAGTGATAGACAGTGGGGAATAGAGATAGCTGGGGTTTGTAGTCAAAACAAAATACTTTCTCCTGGGAACCAAGGACACTCCCACAGGTGGCCGGAGTGGGAGGTGTGAAGTTACCAGGCAACCGGACGATTGATTGTTTTGGGGAAAGGGGAAAGCTTTTACTTCTAATTAGGTGAAAACCGCGGGAAAATCTAGAGTCGGTTTTCAACAGATCTGTTCCAAGTGATATACCCAATAAAACTATTCTTTGAGGAATTCACCTGCCTCGCAGTTCTGTTTTCTATGGAAACTTGGAACCCTGACATGGAAATTGTGGGCTCAGTTGGAGTCCTAAGTCAAGGATCTCCTACATCTTGCCACAAACCTAGGACAAGACTCCAGCGGTGACAGGTCTATGCTTATCTACTGAAAGTGATCTGAAAGCCACATGTCAGGCAACACTTTTGATGCTCACTCATAAAGGGTTTGGCTAAATGCCAGACTTGTGACTTGTTATCCCTTGTTTTCCAGGGGAGGAGGGGGAAACCTTTTCGCAACTACTACTTTTCTGGTTCAATCAATAGCTTGAATTGAGATAGGTGCTCATTTCAGAGAAAAGTGAGAGCTTCTTGGTGGAATAGCATTTTCTGCCTCAAAGAGAAAGACAGGATGAACTAGACTCATGTCTGAAGCTGTGCCTGCAGATGTCTTCATGCAAAGGACAATCCAAGCCAAGTTCATGAAACCAACTGTTGCTTTGTGATTGCCAAACAGCAGCGATCGTGGTTGCTTCCTTAAAGTTCCACATTTGAAGGATGGAACACCTGCAACTCTACCAAGACCCTTGGCTGATGTAACTAGATAAGCGATAAACTATTTTGCTAAATTCTTCGCCAAAAATCAAAAGGGGTGTTTCGTATTGAAATCAGCACCGTCCTTCAAATCTAGCGTACATGGCGGCCTTGCGTAGTGAAAGGAAGGACTTGGGGAGACATGACAGCAGGGTTCCAATACTGGAGGCCCCCAAAGGTGCTTTTTCCAGAGGCCACTTGGATGAGAAGCGAAACGTCTTCAAGGGAAAAAAAAACAGAAAGTCCAGTTGCCTCTTGGAAAAAGAACTTTTGGGACAACCATGAGCTGGATGACTGAGAAGCTCTATAGATAATATTTGATGGGTTGGCACAAAGAAAAAGGTCAACCTATTCTCTAAAACACCCAAAGGCAGGTCAAGAAACAACAGATGGAAACAATGGATGGTTGGCTTATCTGAGGGGGCCATCCACCTGACCCACTATTGCAGGTCCCATTCCCTAAGGAGATACATTTGGTAGGACCCAGAAGAAGGACATTCTCCGTGGTGGCTTAAATCCAAGAGAGGGAAACACTAATGATTTCAAGTATGTGGATGATCCCACCTGACTAGCTGAAAGAAAATATTTTATTTTATTAAAAAAAGAAAACGGGGAATGAAAAAATCTGGCTGAAAATTAAACGCTAAAAAGGTAGCAGTAACATCAATCAGCAAATTTATAATTGATGGTAAGAAGTGAAGGAGGGGCATGATGGCCTGGAGGTTAGGAGGCTGGGCTTGTCAACCAGAAGGTAGGCAGTTTAAGGCCCAAGTACTGCCCCTCTAGCTCCTGCCAATCCAGCCATTCAAAAGCATGCAAACGTGAGTAGATAAATAGCTACCACTTTGGTGGGAAGATTAACAACATCCCATGCATCTTCAGTATAGAGAGTCATGTTGGCCATATGACCACAGAAACTGTCTTCACACAATGCTGGCTCCCTCAACTAGGAAATGGAGATGGGCTGATGCAACTTATCAACCCTCCCAAGTGGGACACTGCTAGGAGGGGAATACCTTGAAAAAGTACCCAACTTTTTAAATATATTTTTGGGAAGTGAAGTGGTTGCTTCCCTGAGCTCGAGAATAAATATGGACAGAGTGCAGGAGAAGTAGAGATGAGATTAAGCCCAGGAAGGAAGACAACGGCAAGTGAAAACAAAACTATGAAATATAAAGCTATTCAGAATAGTTTTAGCAATGGATTTTGCCAGACGTTCCATATAAATTTTAACCTGGCTAGTGAGGAAGCCTGTGAATTATAGTTTTCAAGTTGGTTCCAAAGGATACCTTGGAGAGTAAGAAAAACCAGCTGGTCTTTGACCAGGTAAAGGTTGACTGCATGGAGGTAGGCAGAGATAGCGAAGGAATGCAATAGCCTTTTGACAGTTCCAAGAAGGCACTATATCCATTCGCACCACTCAGGTGACCCTGAGGACACAAACTAACCTCCAAGTGGCCTCAACGGCTCTCTAAAAAGAATGCAAATGACCAGCTGTGTCTGCAAGGAGTATAAATCTTTCCATTCCCCGCCACCCAGTCAGAGCTGAAGAAGCTTCTTGGATGAGAAGAGAAACGTCTTCAAAGAAACACAAGTTGCCTCTTGAAAAAAGCACCTTTGGGAAAGCGTGGCACGTTCTTAGAAAACACCTGCTATGATGTTCATGACCTGGATACCTGATGATACCTGGAAGGCCCATGAGATTGTTCCTCTCTACCGCTTCTAGCTTTGCACCTTTTCTGCATTCTTTGTTTACCTCTTTTGTTGTTGTTTTTAAGTACACTTTCAAAAACACCGAGGTATGTTGGCTATTGTTATTATGGCTGGTTGTATAGTCTCCAGAAATTTAGACTGGAGTTGACATTGATTTTGTTTAATAATACCAATGTTATTATTGCATGCATGGGCAATCTAGGGTTAGCTTCTTAGTCTAAGCCTGGTGGAAACTTAGTAATTCAAGTTCTGACCAAAGATCTAAGGTATTGTCATTGGTTGAACAGATATTTACATTGGATAGCCTAGACTGGATTTGACCGTTATGACGGCCAAAGATGTTTGCCTCCCATTCAGAAGGTTGAGAGTTCAATTCTAGATAGCGGTGGATATCTTTCTCCTAAAGTGCAAAGAAAAAAAAAAATCTGCTGTGAACTCCACATAGGTGTCAGTAAGGGCAGCTGGCCAGTAAACGCTCAGCTCCATCCAGTCAACCCAACTCTATGGGATTACGGGGTTGTAAAAGGGAGGGTGTTTTTTTTAAAAAAACTCTAGACTGGATTTGGCATTTTTATACACCGATTGAGTAGCAGTAGGGAGTGGGAGAGGCAGAAGTTCTTGTTTGATGGTGTTCAAGATATTATTACAGGACGTATTGTTATCATTATTCTTTTATAATAATAGACATACAGATGATGTATTGTCAAATATGAATGACAAGTTTTCATTTATCTGTAAAATTTACAATAATAAAAGCAAAATAACATCAGATGAGATGTTGATGCCTATCAGTACTTAGAGAACAGCCCACCAGTGACCATGAAACAAAACAATCATTTTTCCCCACACACACCTTCTCTAAAAGTTTATTTTAGGATAGTCCTCGTTTAACATCCATTTGAAGTTACAGTGAGTGCATGTTGGGTGCTTGGCAACCAACTCGCATTTATGACTGGTTACAGCAGCCCTTGGTTCATGTGATTGCCATTTGCAATGTTGTTGTTTTTGGGTAGAAGCTGACAAAAACTGCCCATTGGATATGCTGGATTGGCTTAACAGCCACCTGTCTCAATTAATGACCAGGTGGTTCTCTTAACATCAGTGGTGACTTGCTTTGCCTTACGACCATTGTAAAAATGGTTGTAGAATCAACTCACGTCTCGTGGGAGGTCCAGCTTAACAGCCACCTCAACTCATGACCGAAATTTCAGGCCCAATTTTGGTCATCAATTGAGGACTACCGATATATAACAATAAGCAAACAGTTTAAAGCCTGTCCTAATGGAACTCAGCTCTCATATAATCTTTCTGAATAATAGGAGAGCTCAGATATAACCAAACCTTCTCCACTTCCTAGGCAAGCTGGAGAGAGAGAGAGATTGTCCTTCAATGACGGATAGATTGAATATTTTTTTTAAAAAAAAAAAAAACCCAACTTGGAGAGGTGTAAATATTTCTTGAACTATAAATCAAAGAATTTGGGAGATTTTCTGAGGCCTGGTTGTGGTTTTGTCCTGCTTTGGGACAAAATACTTCGATCTATTTGCTCCCTTTGTAATAACCACCTGACAAAGTAGGTATCCATTGATTTTCCATCGATCTGGAATCCCGAGTTATAGTTGAAATAACTCAGCAATTATATATACAGAGAAATAAGTCAGCAACATGAGGCCCAGCGGCTCAGTGGCTGAATCACCCAGGAGATGCTCTGGCGGGTCGAGCCCTACTATGTGTGGTGGGGTGAGCTCCTGTCACCTGCCTCATCTGCTTGCCCACCTTCCAGTTCGAAAGCATGCTCTATGCGAGTAGGTAAAATAGGTATCACTTTAGTGGGGAGACAAGCTGGTGCTCTGTGTAGGCAGTCAGATTCCTGTTGGTTCTGAATCTTCCCGATTGCGGTGCCTACTTGCGAGGCAGCTCTGGGAAGGGAGGGGGCCTCTGGGAAGGGAGGGGGCCTCCTGCAGGGAGGGGCCCTGCAGGAAGAGCCGCTCGCCTTTCTCTCTGGTGCAAAGCCAGCTTGTTCACCTGTGGCGCACCTTGGGAAGTGCGCAGGTGTTTCTTCTACCTTGGCAAGCAACACTACTACTATTCTGCAATAGCATTGTGATCTCCTGGCTACTGCAACAATGCCGTATGCTGATAATAATAATAATAATATATAATCAGACGTTGCCTCAACCGCTCTGAGGTCCTTGGTTAAGGCTTGTGAACGGTTAAGTTTTTACCAGTCCCAGACTGTGAATCGAACTGAAGATTAAATCTATTATTAATAATAATAATAAGTCAACAACCCCAAAAACTGTGGCTGCGGAGACTCATTTCTAACTGACACAATGACACAGGGGTTTCACGTGAGCATCTGAAAACACACGCTCCGTCTAGCTTTCTTCTGGGAAGGTGTACACATTACAGTGGCGGCTATTCAAAAGAACATTTTCTGACGGGAACTTAATTTTGCACATGTCGTTTCAGGGGGAAATATTTGCCCGGGACTCACCTATGTGAAAGGGAAGGTTTCATGGAGTTCATGGGTGTCTGCATGGGCAGCTTCCCCGGAGGGTCGTTTTGCCGGCTTTTCTGGTGACGTAGCAACAAGAGTCTTCCGAGTTCTTCACACCACGATGAAAGCAGTGCTGGGAGGGGGGGGGGAGGGGGAACAAGGGAAAGAGAGAGAGAGAGATAAGAAAGAAAATATATAATCGTTTGTGGGAACAGGTGTCTAAGCAATGGAACTGATCGCGTTGGGCGATCTTAATTTCATTCATGTAAATCCACAAAGAGCTTCTGCGCATCATGCCATTTGCTCTGCCCAATCTCTCAAATAGAAGCCATCATGCAAAACTTGTCTCTTCCACCAGCTACCAAAGGCTATAGAGGTAGGGAGGGCCGTAAGCATGTCCCCTCCCCGCCAGCTGATCATCAGGGCAGGGCAAAGAATTGGGGTCCCACTCCATTTTTCCTTTTTATAAATTATAGGATAAGAAAACGCTTCTATCGTCGATAACCAAACTGGAATTTTCAAATAACATTGTGTTGAAGTATATATGGCAAGGTAAGAAAGCAAGGATAAAGCTAAAGCTCTTGCAGGATGCTAGAACTAGAGGAGGGTTTGGCCTGCCTAATTGGGAGTTGTACTATCAAGCTGCAAATTTGATGTGGGTTAAAGAATGGATAACATTAAGGAAGACTAGATTGTTGACACTAGAAGGTCATGATTTGCTGTTGGGTTGGCATGCTTTTCTATGGTATAAGGGAACCAAAACACAGGGCTATTTTAGAAGACATTATATACGGGAGTCTTTGTGGTTAAACAGGGTCCCACTCCATTTTTATTGCGCCCTTCTATACGGTAATGTAAGGAAGAAAGGAAGGGAGGGAGGAAGAAAGGAGGGAGGGAGGAAAGGAGGGAAGGAGGCAGAAAGGAAGAGAGGAAGGAAGGGGAGGGAGGAAGAAAGGAATTTAGGGAGGGAGGAAGGAAGGAAGGGATGGAGGGAGGAAGGGGGTGGAGGAGGGAGGGAGGGAGGGAGGGAGGAAGGCAGGGGAGGGAAGAAGGAAGGAAAGGAGGAAGGAAGGAAGGAAGGAAGGAAGGAAGGGAGGAAGGAAGGAAAGGAGGAAGAAAGGAAGGAGGAGGAAGGAAGGTAGGAAGGGAGGGAGGGAGGGAAGAAGGGAGGATGGAAGGAAGGGAAATAGGGCTGATGGGAGGGATTGGCGTAATGTTTAAGGTGCTGATCTAAAACCAGGAAACTGTAAATTCTAGTCCTGCCTTAGATAGGAAAAACTGACTAGATGAGTGGGCAAGTGACTTGGATGGTCACTTTTTCTCAGGCCACCTCACAACCTTGTTTTTTTTGTGGAAAAATAGGAAGAGGAAAGAATATTTGGCATGTTTGCTGCCTTGAGTTAGTTATAAACAATAAGAAAGGCAGGGTAAAAAAAAATCTAAAACCTAAAAAACAGAAACAAAAATTCAGAGCGGTTGCTACAACAGGGAGAGGCAAAGCCACCAAGCCACCATTCCTTTGTTGGACTCCAAAGATTTGCGAAAGAATATTGTCTTAGTATGATTCAAGGTATGTGATGTGATCTCTACTACATTGAGGAAAGATTGGATTGAGTCTGGAATGAGTATGAGAGGAGCAACGTCTGGAAAGATAGTCCCCAAGCTAGTTTAGTCCACTTCATAAACGCATAGCACAACATAGGACAACAAACCCACCAGGACACAATTCAGCAGTCCACCTGCATTTACAAGAGAAAGGTCACTCTTTTGAAGACAACAAAGTCCACGTTTTGGACAAAAAGGACCTCTGGTTTGAAAGAGGGGTCAAAGAGGCTATCTACATCACAACTGAACAGCTGTCTCTCAACAGAGAGGAAGGGTTATGACATCATCTATCTCTAGTCTACAATACAGTCCTTTCAGCAGTTCCAAAAAGGCTCCATACCCTAAACCTCCAAGTGGCCTCAACGGCTCTCTAAAAGGATGCAAATGACCAGCTGTCTACGAGTAGTATAGATCCTTCCATTTCCCACCATCCTGTCAGAGCTGAAGAAGCTTCTTGGATGAGAAACGAAACATCTTCAAAAGAAAAAAAAAATCAAGAAAATCCAGTTGCCTCTTGAAAAAGCACCTTTGGGACAACCAATACCTGGACGACTGAGAATCTCCATAAACATCTAGTTTAATCTCTGTCTATTACCATGAAAAAGAATTAAGAGTTGTTTTACAATATGTCACCTACTAGAAAATAAACATTTTCATCCCAAAGAGAAAGTTTTGGAACTCCCAAATATCTGTTGTTGTCTTATAATAGCTATGACCAGCTTGACATTCTGACAGTGTTACATAGTAAATTCAGGAATACAGGTAAGTCCTCATCTTAAGACCTCAGTTGAGACTAAAATTTCTGTTGATAAGCAGAAAAAAAAACCCTTGCTAAGCAAAACAGCAGTTAAGTGAATTTTTCACTTAGCAACAGAAATTTTAGTCGAGGACTACCCGCATTTCTGAATTTACCGTAATGGAAATTAATGAAATCCCAAGGTTCTGTTTCTTTACTGCATGGTATGGTGTTTACCCAAAAATAAGACTGGGTCTTATATTAATTTTTGCCCCAAAAGATGCATTAGGGCTTATTTTCTGGTTAGGTCTTATTTTGGTGGGAAATTCAAGTATTAAAATGTGTCCATCTGGCTGCCAATCTTAACTGGGGCTTATTTTGGGAGGTAGGGCTTATATTACAAGCATCCTGAAAAATTCATGCTAGGGCTTATTTTCCAATTAGGTCCCTTCCAACATGGTTATTCTGTTAGGTCTTCCTGATTTCCGTATCTGGGGCTTCGACCACACTCTCAATAAGGCACAGCTTCTGTAACAAAAAAAGAGAGAGGAAGCAACAGGCAGTTTTTCTTACTTGAGAAGCTCCCTAAAAACACTTTTTGAAGCAACTCTACAATAAGAAGAGTAACACACCCCACAGCCAGCAATTAAAGTGGTCATCCTGAATGTGAAGAAATCAATCCCTTTTAGGGAGTATTCTTATTTTGATCTGGTGGGGTGTGTCATAAGCAGAGGTCTAAATGTTTCTGCATTAGCCAAGGAATTTGACAACAACCTCTTGATCGAAAGGAGGGGGGGCGTCATCTTTCACCCCCAGAGAACATGACTAATGGGCCAGCAACAAAAGATTACACAGCCTCCTTCTTTTCATTCATTTTTACACAGCCGCTGCAGATAACAATCACTACCTAACATTGTATGATAGCCATTTGAATTCTGAAAGGGGGGGCGGGGTGAGGAGAACAAGGATGAAAAAAGAGAATGAACAAAACATTCTGGCAAATTGTAAACTCAGCCAGCACTGGAACAATGGCCAATGCGATGCACCTTCTCGCCAGCTTAATGTAACTACGATGGCCTTAGATGGAAAACATCCATCTTCACGATGGCAGCCTGGAAGCAAGGTGTGAGTTGCTCTTTTCTAAGGATGCGGCAAATGCATATTCTGTCAATGAAGGTTAAAAGACACAAACTGTCGCCTGTTTTTTTCTTTTCTTTTTTTAAATGATGGATCTGGAAGGAGGAAGAATGAAAAAGCAGAATGTAAAAAGGAAGCGGCCAGGAGCAGCAAAGGTTTATTTCTTTGGTTGGTTGATTAGCAGATGACTAATCAACCTTCTACCAAATGACTATGGACTGCTCACGATAATGCACCTTTCTGTGCAGGTTGTCTGCAGTGATGGTCAATTAGACCAGAGTTCCCTAAACTTCCCAGCTTTGTGGACTGGCTGGGGCAGGGAGGAGGAGGAGGGAGGGGATAGCTTCATGCGAGCCACAGGCAAATGTACAGCTCCATCCATGTGAGCAGCAGGTACACATGCTTGACTGCCACTCAAACAAGCGGAGATGCACCCTCCCGTTCACCCACCATTTCTGTGGCCCCGTTCCGAAGGTCTCAAGGCCTTATAAAGGGTGGGTGGGTTGGAGACCGCTGAACTAGACTTTACTTATCACTAATTTGAGTACTGCCCCAAAGTATACATGTGGCTGCCCTTGCGAACTGTCTAAAAAGAAAGAGAAAGGGAAAGAAAAAGAGAGAGAAAGGAGGGAGAGAGAAAGGGAGGGAGGAAGAGGAGAGAAGTGGAGAGGAATGAAGGAAGTAGCTATAAAGGAGGGAGGAAGGGAGGGAGAGAGGAATTAGAGAGGAAGGAAAAGGTGATTTATTTATTTAGCCTATGACAAGGGAAAGGAGAGAGAAGAAGGGACAAAAGAGATAGAGGAGAGGAGAGGATGGAAGGGAGGAAGGAAGGATTGATTTAGAGAGAAAAAGGAAGGAAAGGCAGATTTATTTATTTCTTTTGACTTACTGCCCCACACTATATATATGGCTGCTCTTGCAGTGGAAAGAAGGAAGGAAGGAAGGAAGGAAGGAAGGAAGGAAGGAAGGAAGGAAGGAAAGAAAGAAAGAAAGAAAGAAAGAAAGAAAGAAAGAAAGAAAGAGAGAGAGAAGGGGAAAGAGAAAGAAAGATAAAGAAGGAAGGAAAGAAAGGAAAAGAAAGGAAAGGAAAAGAAAAGAAAGATCCAAACAGGAGGCACCAAAGGTCCACCTCCAATGAACAGCAACGATGGCAAAAATACACCTTCGCCCCTCTTCTGATGGGCAAGGAATGAGTGCAAACTTTGCTTTAAATGGGACCAGACAAACTGAATACAGGGTTGACGGCATCTGACGGCTCTCCTCCCACCCACCCCTTGAAATCTGCCCCCCACAAACCCACAAGGCGCTTAGGGATTCCGCCATTCACCGTCCGTCCGGCAGGCTCAGCTGCGGCTTCGGACTGAGGCTCCGGCATCTCGTCTCATTGATACCCCGGGCACGAGAGGCTCTCTCTCTCTCTTCTCTCTCTCTCTCTTCCCGGGATAATGAACAGATCAAGTGCCGAGCACAAAGCCAGCCACAGATGGTGCCAACAGTCAGGCCGCTTCTTCCCACCCAGGCCAGCCAAGCAGCTGCGTTTCCCCGCTTCCCCACCCTTTATTCAACCGGAGCGCAGACGTACAGATGGAGCCCCTTCATCTCCGCTTTCTGAGGGAGCCTCAAGGGTTGGATTGGGGCCCGTTTGCCAGGCTGAACGGCTTTTCTCCTGCTGAACGAAGCATTCGGAAGGCGACCAGGTCACCCCTCACCCCATCCCAGTTCTCCCTTCTCTTGGCTGGGCTATTATGTGGCATCTTTTCTGTCCCCTCACCAGGATCCTAGCTTCAGCCACAAAGGATTTATAGGACAAAGCCTACCTTGAATGATATAAGGACTCAAACGACAAAGGAGTTCACGCAGATACAGATGAACAGAGTTGGAAGGGGCCTTGTAGGTCATTTAGTCCAACCCTCCACCTAAGCAGACTTTACACCATTTTTGACAGGTATCAGTCCAGTCTCTTCCTGAAAGCCTCCAGTGATGCAGCTCCCACAACGTCTGAAGGCAATTTCTGTTCCATCGGTTGATTGTTCTGTCAGAAAATGTTTCCTTATTTCCAGGTTGAATCCCTCCTGGTTCAGTGTCCATCCATTATTCCTTGTCTGGCCTTCAGATGCTTAAGAATACAGCTTGACCCCCTCCTCCTCTCTGTGGCAGCCCCCAAAATATTGGAAGACTGCTATCCTGTCTCCCCTGTGGGCCTTCTCTTCCCTGGGCCAGGCCCAGTTCCTCTAACCGTTCTTCATATGTTTTAGCCTCCAGTCCCCTAATCATCCTGGTTGCTCTTCTCTGCACGCTTTCTAGAGTCTCAACATCTTTTTATAGTGTCTGTCTGTCTGTCTATCTTACAATGTGCGTGTGTGATGTGTGTGTGTATATATATTTGTTTTCTTAAGTTTTTATATATATATCTATCTATCTATCTATCTATCTATCTATCTATCTATCTATCTATCTATCTATCTATCCTTCCATCCATCCATCCATCCATCCATCTCTATCTATCTATCTATTTATCTATCTATCTATCCAACTCTCTATCTATTTATCTATCTATCTATCTATCTATCTATCTATCTATCTATCTATCTATCTATCTATCATAACAGAATACCAGAGTTGGAAGAGACCATCATCCGTTCTAGAAGGTCTTCTAGTCCAATAAAATAAAGCTTGACTCAAGGAGAACTTATTTTAATGTTCAGTTGCACTGTGTAGCATTCAGGAGTTCACACCTGTCTATTAAAGGAACAGGAGAAATGGGAATTCTAAAGCACTAAGGTGTAATTTCCTCAGTGGTGAAATTGGAGTCATCTTTGATCAAGCAGAAGAAAACCAGAAATGAATGAAAGGGTTTAAAAGTCAAGCCACCTTAACACACAGGATCACGACTGCGCTGGGAACCAGAGAGAGGGTTGTATAAAATAATTGTTTTGCTGTGTGTGGGTTGTCAAACTACCGTAGCTTCCACCGAAAATGTAGGAAAAACCTTCACAAATATGTCATTGGATGGATTGAATGAGTGGTCCTTGACTCAACAACAGTTCATTTAGTGTCCGTTCAAAGTTAAAATGGCACTGAAAATAGTGATTAAGGATCATTTTTCACACTTACAACCGTTGCAGCATCCCCATGGTCATGACAACTGACTCATACTTATGACGGTGGTAGTGTTCCTTTCTGTGTGTTACAGAAAGATCCACAAACTTGTTCTGACCCAGGGTTCATAAATTGTAATTAATCACAAACTTGTTTTAAAAGTAAAACCTATTTTATTGCAATGCTGGGAATTGTTTTTATTCCCAGCCGGAATTAATCTTAAACGGTCCCTCAAAATAAGCACACACCTTTCAGTTTTATGGAATGCTGCCAAAAACAGAAGTATCCAATTAACTAGAGAAGAAACAAACTGAAGTACAAGAAAAAAAACCAACCAAAGTACACAGAGCTTCAAGGAGGACTCGGAATCTATCGAACTACTTTGCTTCCTGCAAAGGTTTCATCATCTTGGCCTGACTTTTATACCTTATGGGGTGTGTGTGTGTGTGCAATCACCTCCCAGTCTTACTCCTGAGTCGCCCCTTTTGTCTCAGCTGCTCTCGCCTTCTAGCAGCTCTGCGCACACGCTCACTGGGAACAGGCTCCCCTTATTCCTCTGCCTCGCTGCTGCCAGACACCAAAGGCAGCACCCCACTCCCAGATGGTCCTGGCCCCATCTCTGCATCGGACGCAGGACCCTTGTCCAAGTCCTCTCCAGACTTTCTGACTGGTCCCTGTTCTTCCCCACTGTCTGACACTGCTATTGTCTGCATAGGCTGCTGGCAAACCACAACAAAACTACTATCCTTTGGCTGATGAATGAAATCGAATTCTAAGAAAACCCTTTTCTTAATTCTAAGCAAAAAAAAATTCTTCCCTTTGGAAAAAAAAATAAATCTGTACCTATTTTTACGGGGGAACTTCCAGTAGATACATCTGATACCTTATACAGCTAGTCTTTGACTTACAAAAGTTCACTTAGTGGCCATTTGAAGTTACAATGGCACGGAAAAAAAGTGACCGATGAGCATTTTTCACACTTACGACCGTGGCGACATCCCTTGGTTTATTGCCTGACTACTGACTCACATTTATGATGCGATCCCCTTTGGCGACCGTCTGACAAGCAAAATCAAGGGGCAGCCAGATTCACTTAATGGCCATGTTACTAATTTAATGACAGCAGTGCTTCACTTAACAACGGTGGCAAGGAAAGTCATCGAAGGGGACAAAATTCGCTTAATGGACTTCTCACTCAACAACGTAACATTTTGGGCTCAATTGTGGTTGTAAGTTGAGGACTATATACACCATATAACAGAGGTGAAGAACGATGCTGACTCTGAAATTTTGGGAGTTGAAGTCCACAAGTCATAAAAGAGGCATTGTTCCCCACCCCTACCATATATCATTACAACACACACACACACACACACACACACACACACGTATATATGCGAAATACCACTCACACATCATCACAAAAATGGAAACTCTTCTCTTCTGCTTGTGTTTTGCATTTGGAGCAGATTTCTTTTCAGGTGTGGGAAGGGGAGTGGAACTCCTTAGCATCAGAGTGTATTATTATTATTATTATTATTATTAATAATAATAATAATAATAATATAGGAAATACTCTAAATGCTCTGATGGTCATTTTGAAAAATCCTTTCTCAGTGAGTACCTAGAAGCCAAGAGGACCATATGTGCCAAATTTCAAGTCTGTAGGCTTTACGCTTCTGGAGATTTTGTGAGGATGCGTGAATGGTATTTCACTTTTATATATAGATAAAAGGTAGGTAGGTAGGCAGGTATGTAGGTAGGTAGATAGATGGAAGATATGGACTATATGAGAAAAAAAACTGTTTAGTAAATATTTTGATGGTTGTATAATTGAGGTCAATATGGAAGATAGTATGCTTTCTAATAATGATTGATATTATCTTATACGTTTGTATGTACATGATTATAATGTTTATGTTGATGTTTATATTTTAACACTTTGGGCACCTAGAAAACACACTGTTCAATACAGAAATGGAATTTGTGATACAAAACAATAAAAATACTTATAAACCAAAGAATAAAAAATAAAATTCTCTGCACAACAGATATTTGTCCTCACTGTTTGAACTACCTACCACCAATTCATCAACTCAAGTATAACTTCTTTGATTTTTCAACCACGGTTCCTAAGGAAGGTTAGTCTTCCTCCAAACCTTGCCATCTTTCAAAATAAATCCTACCGGCTTAAACAGGTGTTTTCGTGCCTGTTGATATTGTCATGCAACTAAAACAAACAACCGTACAATTAGGAGAATTGACGCAGACCGAGCCCGTCAGACCGAAGAGATCTGGAAGGAGCCTCATTGGATCATGCCTTTGCTAAATGCGCTCCGTGTCATGAGACACACACAATGATAGCTTCTGGAACCATCTGACAGCATTACGCCCTGTTGCAAAATGCTGTGGTAAGCATCTGAGCAGACGCTAAATGAATGAATGGGGCTTTCCGGATGGGCAGTGAGACACAAAGGTTTGGCCCGACTAATCTATTTACCCATTATGATACCCTAGTATTAGTTACAGTTTATCACCTTGGTAAATCACCCCCTCTTGTTAAGTAACATGTTCAAGGTGCAGTACCCTGTTATTTATAGGCAAAGGGGATATTTATGGCTCAGAGACAGGTGGAGAAGGGTCAGGGGAACCAGTCGAGTATTTTAACCTCCTTTGCTTTCTGGGAGAAAGAGAGAGAGAGAGAAAAGGGAGAGAGAAGAGAAAGATATAGGGAGGGAGAAGGAGAAAAAGAGAGATAGGGAGAGACACAGAGAGAGAAAGAGAGAGAGAAGAGAAAGAGATAGGGAGAGAGAAAGAGAAAGAGAGATAGATAGAGAGGGAGAGACAGAGGGGAAGAGAGATAGAGAGAGAAGAAAAAGATAGAAAGGGAGAGACAGAGAGGGGGAGAGAGAAAGAGAGAGAAAGAGAGGGAAGAGACAGTGGGAAAAAGAGATAGGGAGAGAGAGAAAGAGAGAGGAGAGAACGAGAGAGAAGGGAGAGAGAAGAGAAAGATATAGGGAGGGAGAAAAAAGAGACAGGGAGAGAGACACAGAGAGAAAGAGAGAGAGAAGCGAAAGAGATAGGGAGGGAGAGGCAGAGGGGAAGAGAGATAGAGAGAGAAGAAAAAGATAGAAAGGGAGAGACAGAGAGGGGGAGAGAGAAAGAGAGAGAAAGAGAGGGAGAGGAAGAGACAGTGGGAAAAAGAGATAGGGAGAGAGAGAAAGAGAGAGGAGAGAAAGAGAGAGATGGAGAGAGAGACAGAAAGAGAGAGAGTGAGAGAGAAGAGAGAGAGTGCATAAGAGGATTGTGGCTTTTGCTCTCCTTAAACTGCACTGAGATTTCCATAGGAAACTTATGGCTACTTGTGTGCCAACTGCTTAGAAGTCACACATTACACACACTCCCAGCCGGGGGTGGTGGTGGGGAGATGCATGGCCTCAGCGCCTGATCTTCATTCATAGCTGCTAAGGGTTACATTGCTTTGGGGGAAATAAAAATATAAGCCAGCATCGTTTTAACAACATCCTTTACAAAAGGGGCAGCATTACACCCCCGTACAATCCAGCTCCTTACACGGAGCATTCACAGTGTCAGATGCTGCATGGCTAGAAATGTTAAGGGAGCAAACCAGCTGGGCAAAGCCAGGAGCCCAAAATTATTATTTGAAAGCTGCTGTGAACAGTCGAGAAGGACTGCGTTTCAAACGGCCACAATTGGGCCCAACCATTTATGTTGCTAAGCGAGGCATGCATTAAGCGAGTTTTGGTCCTGTTTTATGACCTTGCTTGTCACAGTTGTTAAGTGAATCTGGTTTTCCCTGATGGACTTGGCTTGTCAGAAGGTCACAAAAGGGGAATCATGCGACACCCACCTCCCCCGGAGACACAGCGACTGTCATAAATACAAGTAGTACTTGACTTAGGACCAGTGGTAGGATTTGGCCGGTTTACACCGGTTCAAAAAACCGGTTGTTAACTCTCTGAGCAGTTTGGTGAATTGGTTGTTGGAAGAAATCATTAGGGAAAAGAACTGGTTGTTAAATTATTTGAATCCCACCACTGCTTAGGACTGCAACTGAGCCCAAGATTTCTGTTGTTGAGTGAGACGTTTGTTAAGCAAGTTTTTCCCCCCTTTTACAAGTTTTCTTGCCTCTGTTGTTAAGCGGTTCCCTGCAGTTGATAAGTTAGTCACCCAATTTTTAAGTGAATCTGGCTTCCCCATCATTTTGGCTTGTGAGGAGGTCACAAAAGGGAGAATCAGGTGACCATGGAACGCTACAACGGTGTGATGACCCAAAGGGGCGTGGCACAAAGGCAACACAGTCAGATAAGCAATAAAAGTCCCTTTATTATCTCCAACTTTGCCCCCAGTGACCAGATTACCTTCGGGCTGCAGAAAAACTCTCCCAGGAACAGCCTTTGGCTGCAGAAAATTAAGTCCAAAACATGGTAAACACAAACTCTAACTTAACGTCCAATCAAGCCAAACTGAAGAAATTAGTTTGGCAGAGCAGGAGCAAGAATTCCAGACTTGAAGGCATGGCAAAATTCATATGGTTGGGAAAACGCCAGGAACACAGATAAGCCATGACAACACAAGATAAAATCACATTTGCTCCCAACAGCCTGCCACACACCACTTGCCTTTATTATAAACTGTGTTCCCAGCTGTGGCTAATGAAGGGAATCAGGACCCTTTCCTCCCCCATAAGCCATGCAACCCACATTGCTCTCTTCTCCATTCCTCCCTGTGTGCCCTAGGATGAAGAGGAGGTGGGCCTGGGTCTTCCTCTGAACTCCGTCTCCCCTTTTCTGCCTCACCCCTGCTCTGCCCAGCTGGACTCTGCCCTTCCCCAGTTTCCTCCACAGCCAATGGAGCCACTCTCCCATCCCCTGTCAGCTATTCATCCTCGGATTCAGACTCCGACAGGAGCATGACACGTGGTTGTAAGTATGGACTCACTGCAAAGCATCTGAATTTTGATCACGTGACCTCGAGGACGCTGCAAAGACTGTGAAAAACAGTCATTGAAAGTAACTTTTTCAGTAGCGTCGTAACTTGGAATGGTCACTAAATGAGCTCCTATAAGTCAAGGACTACCTGTTGCTCCATGCCAACAATGTCGACATACGTGTTAATTCATTTTCATACACAGGGATCCTAAAGAAAACAAGGTCAAAAGCAAGAGGCTGAATTTTGCTCTTTGCTTCCTAAAGGTGCGTGTGTGTGTGAAAGGCTCATCATTAGTTTTTTGTGAAGGATCTGCAGCTGAATTGCTGATAAAGGGATTTATTTCTTTATTTAATTAAAACTCCACTTTACAACTCAAGCCTCCTTTGCCCTTTGGCCTGAGGACCCAACGGCAGAGTTTGATGCTGGAGAAGTGTCTGCTGGATTGATGGCAAGAGTCCACCTGGTGAGGATTTATATTAGATGAAGGATTTGTATTCTTTAAATCTTTCCCCTCCTCCTCTTCCTCCTTTAGCCAGTTAGACCTGAAGAAGCTTGCTGGATGAGAAGCAAAATGTTTTCAAAGGAGATTTTTTTTTTTTTTTGCCCTTTGGAAAAAAGCTCCTTTGGGACAACGCTGATCTGGATGATTTGAGAATCTCCATAGAACTTCTCCCAAGTGAGAGTTTTCCATAATTGCTTTGTTTTGTTTGAAACAGAACTCCAGATATCTCCAATATTCTATCTGCCTTGGTCTGGCCAGAGTCCTTTTTTTCCCTCTTTAGTCAGTTCCTTTAGCCGGAACTGGAAATACCTTTAATAGTGCATGTTATGTGTCTCTACATGTGACAGCACCTAGCTGATCTTAGCTGAGCGATATGCCAAGCAGGGTCGGAAACCTATGAGCACTTGACTAAGAGGCCACCAAGAAATTTCATGTTGTATCTTCTAAATCAGAGGTCTCAAACTTGACAATTTTAAGACTTGTGGACTTCAAACTTGACAATTTTAAGACTTGTGGACTTCAACTCCACAGCCTTAAAGTTGCCAAGTTTGAGGACCCCTGTTCTAAATACATGTTTCTTCCCTGTTACAGTATTGCAGGAAAGCTTGAGAAATTAGTTTAATAATAATAATAATAATAATAATAATAATAATAATAATAATAATAATAATAATAATAATAATAATAATAATAATCCAAGCATAAGCTATGGTTGTCCCAGTAGTAATGTACGGCTGTGAGAGTTGGGCCACAAGGAAGACTGAACAATGATGAATGGATGCTTTCAAACTGTGGTATGGGAGAAGACTCCTGAACGTCTCTTTGGACTTCAAGGAGATCCAGTCAGTCGATCCTGAAGGAAATCAACCCTGACTGTTCTTTGGAAGTAAGCATGCCCAGATATGCAGGGCTGTTTCTGGCTGTCTCCCCGCCCTCTCACCTCTGAATATATTATCTTTGTCTTGCATTTTTCCCCCGTGTACCTAAGTGCTCTTCCTAACAATGCATTCAGCTGCAATTCTGGAGATCGGGCATAGGAAATTTTGAGTATTCGGGGAACTGGCGAATACCGCCTCTGACCGGCCCCACTAACCCCCATCTCTTCTCTGCCACAGGGGTTCTTCGGCACAGGGAAGCCCATGTATTAATTACAGTTCAGACACTAGCTGAGAAGAATTGTGGGCCCCATGTTAAAAGAAAAAAAAAGCCAACATTAAAAGTTAGATCAACTTGTCTCAGTTAGGATGACAAACCTGATGGATCGGTGAGAAGCTACAATGGTAACAGTGGAACGAGGAAAGAAAAAAGCTTCTTAAAGTGCTTTTTTTTTTTTTAAAGCTACCTACTGTAACCGATTTTGACACATCCTGGATAGACGGGTAAGTGGCTTCTCAGACAATTGCGACAATTTATTGCTGTATTTTTCTTGTCGACATGATTATATCTTTGGGTGATATGTCTAGGCAGTAATTGTATGGTAAGTTGCACATCTTTATGACTAGTCCTCTTAATATTCTTGTTTTCTGGGATTTCCTCTTTAACAAACACAAATAAAAGTGTGTGGGTTGCAGGCAAAAACACCTCACTAAAAGTACAAGGTTTAGACATCAAGAGGTTTCAGGCAGGAGAACTGTCATTCTACACTCTGGAGAAGAAAAATAAAAGTATCGTTTGCAGTAATGGGTTAGCAATATAGGCAGTCCTCAAAGTACGACCTATGACTGAGCCCCAAATTCCCGTTGCTAAGTGAAGACAGCCGTTGAGTTTTGCCCCCCTTTTACGACTTCTCTTGCCCACAGTTGTTAAGTGAACCTCTATAGTTGGTTGCAAAAAGGGAGTCACACGATCCTAGGATGCTGCAACCGTCATAAAAATGAGTCAGTTGCCAAGCATCCAAATGTAAATCATGTAACTACAGGGATGCTGAAATGGTCGTAAGTGTGAAAAATGGCCATAAGTCACTTTTTTCCGGTGCCATGGTGACTTCGAACGGTTACTAAACAAATTCTTGTAAATCAAGGACTACCTGTACAGTATTTTGGGGGGGTGGGGTGGGGGAAGATGCTCATTTATAATAGAATTTTCTAGAATCCTCTCCCCCCTTTTTCCTTTATCACACTCTCAGGATTAATTTAGCAGTTAATGAGCAATAAGACACATTTTTTTTTTAAAAAAAAATAATTTTAAACGAAGATCTTCAGGCTTCGGACAAACATGTTATTATTATTTCTTACAACAATCAGACAAGGTGGAGCATGTGTCACAAAAAAAAAAAGAAAATGCTGTTTTAATCAACCAAATAATTAAATCAGCATTATACTGCAATTCTTAAAGACAACAGTTTTTGCTCCAAGCTTCTGCGTAGCTTGAAAACAGATGGTGTTGCTTTAATAAATAGCACAGACCTGCTCAATAATTTTTGAACCATGCTAACTAAGCCTTAACATTCATATTGTTTTTCCCCCCTGTTAATTAGTTTAGCATAATAAAATTAATTCAAAATGCACAGTCAGGTGGAAGATTAGGAATATTAACTTGTTGGGAAGAAATACAATGTAAAAGTAAACAGGGCAGCTCAATGATTTCTTCAGTTTTGTTATTTACTTATTTATGCTACTAAACGGTGATTTACACTGAACAGGGCATCACGTTTAATTTCTATTAAATACAGCAAAATGAAATGATTATTTTTGCCCGCAGCAGCAGATCCATTGCAGGGATTTTAGCTTAATTATAAATAGCTAAAGAATCCTTAAAGGTTGCTATTACCGAATGCAATGTAAAGCAATGAAAAATGATATATTCAAAAATTGAAATATTCCAGATTATGCAATGGGGTAATGATGCCCACACGGTGCTTGTTAACTCTGGACTGAAAGTAGCAAGGAGAAAATTCCACAAGGCAGGAATTGGTCTGCTGCAATTGGACACAGGGAAGGGGGCAGGCAGGACCACGCCATTGGGTGAACATGGTTTGGGAAGTAAAGGGTGGCACCCAGATGGGAAGGGGAAGGGAAGGGGAAGGAGGGAGAAAGGAGGGAGGGAAGGAAGGAAACTGGAGGGAAGAAAGGAAAGTGGTAGGGAGGGAGGGAGGAAAGTAGAAGGGAAGGAAGGAGGGAGGGAGGAGGGAAGGAAGGAAACTGGATGGAAGAAAGGAAAGCAGTAGGAAGTGAGGGGGGGAAGAAAGGAGGGAGGGAGAGAAGGAGGATGGAAGGGAGGGAGGAAGGACGGAAAAAAGGAAGGAAGGAAGTAGGTAGGGACTCTCATGAGCTCATGGGAAGTGGAAGGATTTATGCTCCTTGCAGACAGCTGGTTATTTGCATCCGTCATTGAGGCCACTTGGGGGGTTTATCTGTGTCCTCAGGATCATGTGAGTAGTGCTAATAGTTCCTGTCATCTGCATTTTTTTTCCTCTGGAAATGCATTTCTACTACCACAACATTTGAAGGATGTTCATCCCAAAGCGCATGGCTAAAAGTCTATGACCCTGAGGACACAGATAAACCTCCAGGTAGCCTGAACGACCCTCTCAAAGGATGCAAATGACCAGCTGTCTGCAAGAAATATAAAGCTTTCCATTCCCCACCATCCAGTCAGAGCTAGAGAAGCTTCTTGGATCAGAAGCAAAACATCTTCAAAGAAAAAAAAATCAAGAAAGCCCGGCTGCCTCCTGAAAGAAGCACCTTCGGGGAATGAATGGCTGTGTGTCAAGGACTACCTGCATTTATATACCACATTTATATAGCCAACCATCTGACAAAAAAGCAACTGATTCTTATTTTGTTCTTTTCTTTTTTAATACCACATGGTCCTCCATCACTGAGAAGAGATCGGACAGCTTGGTTTTGAGTCTCCTGTTTGAGCTTGGACTAGAAGACCTTCCAACTCTGTCACTCTGTTGTTCTGTCGTTTCCCACCCTGGCTTAAAGGTAAAGTTAAAGGTTCCTCTTGCACCTACTTGCTAGTTGTTTCTGGCTCTAGTGGGTGGTGCTCATCTCCATTACAAAGCCGAAGAGCCAACGCTGTCCGAAGACGTCTCCATGGTCATGTGGCCAGCAGGACTAAACACTGAAGGCACATGGAACCCTGTTCCCTTCCCACCAAAGGGGTCTCTATTTTTCTACTTGCATTTTTTACGTGCTTTCGAATTGCTAGGTTGGCAGAAGCTGGGACAAGTGACAGGAGCTCACTCCGTTACGCGGCGCTAGGGATTCTAACTGCCAAAATGCCGACCTTTCTGATCTGACCCTGGCCTACATCCCTGGAATTCACTGAGAATCCCCATCCAACTATTAGCTGGCTCAGTTCCTGAGTAGCCTTTTTTGCAGCTTTGACGGACTCAGGGTCAAACTGATTGATTAAAAAAACACACACACACCACAAGTGAACTAGCACCTCCGATTTGTAGTTCTTGAGCATCCGGGGGCCTGCGTTGACTGATCGCTTGTATGACAGAGATATTGCTTATGAAAGCATCTTGAAGATAAGCTGCCAAGAACAGGGAGCAGGATGCCCTCTGATGTTTTCAAAAGGTCACAAAACTCCAGTATTGTATAACAATTCCATAAAAAAGATTTTTATCTGCTTGAAACATCTCCGGCTATTCAACTTTCTTGGCATGCTAACATGGCTTAGGATAGAACTAAACCTATATTCCTAGGTAACTGAAGAAACGAAGCCATTCTCTGACCTGGCCCAAAGAACTCTTAAATGTAGGTTTAGAGAGAAGAAGTGAAAATCATTGAGCATAATATAAACATAAATTACGCTGAGCATTATTAAGCGAGGAAGAGAAGGAATAACTAAAGAAATAACAGAGCTTTGTTTACACTCTTCCTAAATGGAGCTTTTGGGGTATTACTCCCAATGGTGGGATTCAAATAATTTAACAACTGGTTCTCTGTCCTAATGATTTTTCCAACAACCAGTTTACCAAACTGCTCAGAGAGTTAACAACCGGTTCTCCCAAACTGGTACAAACTGGCTGAATCCCATCGCTGATTACTCCTCAGATAAACTGTGTTGCCTGTTGTGTATGTATAAAGACAAGCAAAAATGTTCAATTCTGCAGTTGATAAGTTTACTTGGCTGACCTTAGAAAGTACACAGAACAAGCCTTAGTTATAGTATTTGGATGGAAAACCATCAGAACATTGCAAAGTCTAGAATAGACTAGAACTGGGACGTCAAAAACTCCTTCCTACAGAAGGCAAAACCAAGGACCACGTAAGAAGAGTTCTTCTGAGTTCTTCAGAGTCTGGAATATGTTTGAGAGATTGCAAAGAGCCGGAATGGGTCAACTCGCCATGGGACAATTTCGCAATTGGATTTAATTATTTTAAATAAAAATTTAAATATGTATGTATGTATGTATGTATGTATGTATGTATGGCATTCAGCTTTGTTTGGGTATTTTCCCACGTCATTACAGTTGTGCCTCCAACCAGCCACATACATTGGACAGACCAATAGAAGAATTAGTACCTGCCTGGATGAACACAAAAATGCAGTCAAAAAGCTGGAACACACTTCCTCACTACTCCAACATATGAAAGCAACAGATCATAGCGTCAACTTCAATGGCACCAAAACTCTAGCCACCAAAACCCTAACCCCAGCCACAGAATCATCAGAGAAGCCATAGAGATTGAAAAAAGACCTGAAAGCATGAATAGAAGAGATGATTCCACCAGACTCTCAATTATTTGGAAGCCTGCACTCTCAAACAAAAAAATCTCCACACCACAAGCCAGGCAAACACCTGGGCACAAACAGATCCCCCCTGATACCTCCAGCTCAAACACACCCCAACCAGGCACCCAGATGAAACCTAGCTTCGTAACAAATGATAGCTGTCCATTTACTCGGAGCCAAGCTGCACTAAAAGCCTCCAATACAGGAACGCAATGTTGCCAGCCAACCAAGACAAAAAAAGCCACAAAACAGACAGAAGGTATTAGAAACATCAATCAAGCAGAACACAGCAAACTCCAAGACCAATAAACACAGACCAAGACTCCCAACCAATCAGGATGAAGAAAAAAACATTCTGGCAGAGCAGTAGGCTAGCCCCAAATTTAAAACTGAAACAACTGTAAAAGTCTGACTCATAGATGAACACAATAGAGAAGCCTGATGATGGCAGATGAGATTCTTCCGAAACGTTGCTACAACTTTAAAAGCACAACTCTAATGACGTGGGAAAATACCTGAACAAAGCTGAATACCATACATGTAAGTACCATAAAAACTTAAGAATATGAATATATATATATATATATATATATATATATATATATATATATATATATGTGTGTGTGTGTGTGTGTGTGTGTGTGTGTGTGTGTGTGTGTTTGTGTGTGTGTGTCATTCATATGGCATTCTGTCCCTCCTTTTGCATCCTTTCTTTAATGATTCTGTTCCACCATTTCTTTGATATTTATGTAACTCTTGTCCCACGGTGAGTTGGCCGTAGTGATTGTGAGTTGTCCTAGGACCTTGCAGAGCAGTGTTACCTTCGTGGTATCCCATTGGAAGCAAAGTAGAATTAAAACAAAGAAGGAAAGAAGAAAAGGAGGAGTATGAAGTACAGTGAAAGGAGGAGGAGGAGACGTCCATTATAGGACAGAACCTAGATGCAGTATCCATTCAAAATGAGCTTAGAGCAGGGGTCCACAACCTGTGGGCTATGGCCCACTATTGATTCACTGCCTATTTGCAACCAGGCCACATGAGAGGCCGGCTGGCATGCACAGCCCCATTTGTGCAAGCATCGCGGGGCCTCGTAGTCCCGCTTGTACACATGCATGTGCCTGTCCCTCCCACAAAAACCATCCCCTCTTATCTCTCTCCCAGCCAACCCGGAAAGGCTGAGGAACTCTGGCTTAGAGAATGAGAAGGAAAGGACTCTGTTCAGGCTCAAAGGCTGTCTTGTCATTGATCCAGTTAGTGCATTTGTTCCTTTTTCTGGAGTTAAGAGGACTGGATTTGCTTAACAGGTTAAGCCAAGTCCACCCATGCCTGCCCACATTGACTCAAACAACCAAAGCAACCTTAGCCAGTTCTGCAGATGAATAAACTGGTTTTTACTTGACCTGTTGAAGTCTTTTTTTTGCAAGCCCTGCCAGTATCCAATTGCATTAGAAAATATCTCATTCTCCCCGCTCCCTCGATGCAGGGAGATACATTAATAATCTCTTCCCCGCTGCACAAATACGTGTAGATTTGGCCTTGATGTGCAAAAAAGAACTTCAGAGAGCCTGCAATAACTAAGGGCTCTCAGGGGTTGGAAGTGACTATTCAGGATTTCTGGGAGGCCTGCTGTGCAAAGGAACAAAGAACAGTTCCATTCACTGATGCAGTTCGGGGCGGTCTTAACATATTCTTGGATGGAGGGCGGGCATACCAAGCTGCAACGCTGGAAAAAGATGGGTTGACTTGGCTGTAAGCCTGTATCTTTATGTGGTACCAGATGAAGAGTCTCTCAAACCTTTCTGGAATTCTTTGTGCTATTACGATTAAGGGAAAGTTTTATAGTAACGAGGGAGAGGGAAAGAGAAAAGGACAGAGAGGTGGAATAGAGATGGATGGATGGTTGGATAGATAGATAGAGAGAGTCAGTCAGTCAGACAGACAGATATGGATGGATGGTGGGAGGGTGGGTGGGTGGGTAGATAGACAGATAGATAGACTGATAGATATAGAGAGACAGATTAGATAGACAAGAAAGACAAGATAGATAGATAGATAGATAGATAGATAGATAGATAGATAGATAGATAGATAGATAGACAGACAGACAGACAGACATGGATGGATAGAGGTAGATGATAGACAAGACAGACAGATAGACAGATATGGATGGATACACAGGTAGATAGACAGAGATATGGATGGATGGATAGATAGAGATAGATAGATAAGATAGATAAATAGACAGATAGCTATTGATAGATAATAGATACAGACAGACAGAGAGATAGATGGTAGTTGGATGGATGGATGGATGGATAGATAAGATGACAAATAGATAGATAGATATTTAGACAGATAGACAGACATAGATACAGACAGACAGACAGACAGATGATAGACAGATGGTAGGCAGATAGGTAGGCTGGGAGTCACTTATTTATGTAGGTTTTATGCTCATTAGCCCACATAGTTTGGCCTTATCCTGCTATTATTTTGAGTAGCCAAATTGATAATACGATTGTTTATGAATTGTTGCCACTTCTTGGATTTGTCCCTAATATGTGAGATCTGTTTCGACATGAAGAATTGTAGTTTGGCTAAAAGAGTAATCAGACAAATAGAAAGGTCAAATTCATATACGATTCTTAGCAACGGGTTGCTGATATATATGATTGCCACTAATTATTATTTTTTTAACTAAGGGCAAGGAAGAAGATTTTCGAGTAAAGTAGTCAAAGGGTTTTTTAATTTTTTTTACTGTTTATAAAAGAATATCCCTCCGTCTCGTCCTTGCTATTCTTAGCAATTTTGAGGTTATGTTGATCATCATACACCCTACCTACGTATACAGGTAGTCTTTGACTTACAACCACAATTGAGCTCAACATTTTTGTTGTTAAGCGAGACATTTGTTAAGGGAGTTTTTGTCCCATTTTACAACCTTCCCTTGACGGAAGATCGCAAAAGGGGATCACGTAACCCCAGGGACACTGCAACCGTCATAGACACGAGTCAGCTGTCAAGCATCCACATTTTGATCACGAGACCATTGGAGAGGCTACAACGGCCGTGTGAAAAACGGCCATAGGTCCCTTTTTCAGTGCCGTCCAACCAGGGATGGGATTCTACCAGTTCGGACCAGTTCTACAGAACCAGTTGTTATGATTCTGCACAGTTCAGAGAACCAGCAAATCACGCCACTGACTCAGGCAACAGATTGCAGAAAGGTAGATCTGTGAGTGACTCTGTGATTCTGCAAGCAACTCAATCTGCCTGCCTGCTTTGCCTGATTTTGGGTAAAGGTTGCTTTAAAAAATATATATCAATATTTACGTAAATATTTACAATATTTTCATACAAGCCATGCTCACCCAGTCACATGACCACCAAGCCACACCCACAAATTAGGCCATGCCCACAGAACCAGTTGTTAAGAAATTTGAATCCCACCCCTGCTTCCAACGGCCACTAAACGAACTGTTGTCAGTGTAGAACTACCTGAATTTGTACTTTATCTTTGAAAACATTATATTTATTGTGTTGAATTAATGCTTGATTGATTAGCATAGTTGAATCATCATTGTTTTTAAAAGCACTGCTCCAGAAACTCTGAGTAAAATACTTTTACGTGGGCTCTTGAAAGCCAACTCTGTTGGTTCCCATAATCCAGGGGCGTCAAACTCAAGGCCCGCAACGTGGTTAGATCCTGGTCTACCCAGTGTGAAGAGAAAAAGATGCCAGCAGTTTGGGGAGTGGCATCAAGTTAGCCACGCCCACCCGGTCAGCCATGCCTACCCAGTTGACCACACCCACCCAGTCGGCCTCGCCCCCCGACCACACCGAGGTCAATGACAGCCCTGATGCGGCCCTCAAATGAAATTGAGTTTGATCCCTCCCTGCCATAGTCTGTCATGCAAGATATATGATTAACATTCTTTGCTTAGTAATGGCCATCTACAGTATTTGGAGTATTTCCTATATTATTATTATTATTATTATTATTAACATGCTCTGATGCTAAGGAGTTCTACTCCCCCTCCCCACCTGAAAAGAAATCTCTTTCAAATGCAAAACATAAGAAGAGGGGAGGAGTTTCAGTTTTAGTTTCACAGCACCAAGCAGCTTTAGCATACAGAACAGTTGAGCTAAGCCACACCCAGGTTCCTTGCAGTCTCCTTCTTCCTCACATAGCAAATATTGTTTCAGTTTCCAAAAGCCCTCAATTCTCTCACCCACTGACAGGACGCTAGCCAGATGAATACCGATGGATGCTGGTAGGCAGAGGCAGAATTTTCCCCCCTTATTTTCCTCCCCGAAAACTAAGCCCCACCACATCGTTTTGTAGTGAAGCACGGATATCCAGCTAGTCTGGAATAATTGCAGAGATGCGTTTGTTTCTGTCCACTTTCCTTTTCCTCCTGCGCATCCCGAATTAGGCAGCACTTGTCTTGAAATGGTGAAGGCTGATCTAATCAGCGATCCCATCTCCAGAGAATGACTTCATGTCGAACAACAGAAGACGGCCTTAAGCAGATTTACGCAGATCGCCCAGCGATTTGCAGGTCATCCATCGGCAGATCAGGCCAGCGTTAAGGCAAGGCGAAGTTTTGTTTGCACCAGGAAATGAAACATTACAAGCCAGGGCTGCTGACCCGGAGGTTTGGCTTTCTTGTCTCTGAGCTTGACCAGACGTTAAAAAAAACAACAACAACCACGGTATTCAGCTTATGATTGTTCTTGTTGCTGTGACTATGCTGCAAATACACCCAACGCCAGAATTGCAAAGACAGCAACAGAGAGCAAAATGGCACCCCCTACTTAGCTGCTTGAAGAGGAGCAACGATGGCACGACAAAGTAGCCACAGTGGTGCACTGGAATACTGGTAGTTCTTGGCTTATGACAGTTCATTTAGTGACTATTCCAAGTTACAACAGCCCTGAAAAACATGAGCCATGGCCATTTTTTCACAGTTATGACCGCTGCAGCACCCCCATGGTGACTTGATCAAAATTCAGATGCTCGGCCACTGACCCATGTTTATGACGGCTGCAGCATCCCAGCGTGACCTTCTGAGAAGCGAGGTCCTTGGGGAAGCCAGATTCACTTTACAACCAGGTTATGTTCTGACCAAGGCTTCCCGAGACTGTAATTAAGCACATACTGAGTTAAAACAACTCTTGTTTTATTTCAGCGCTGGGAATTATGTTCATTCCCAGCCGGTAATGAGTCCCAAACAGTTCCTTGAGATAAGCACCCACCTTTCTCTCCTTTGAATGGCTCCCAACAACTAGAGTTCCAAATGAATTATAAAAAACCAACCGAAGTGCAAAGTCCACACAGATCTTCAAGGTTGAATCTGAACAGAGCAAACAACTTTGCTTCCTGCGAAGGTTTCATCATCTTGACCTGTCCTTTATCCCTTAGGGGAGGGGCAATCACCTCCCAGCCTTACTCCTAAGTTGCCCCTTTTGTTTCAGCTGCTCTTGCAGGAGCAGTTCTAGGAATAGGCTCCCCTGGGTCCTCTGCCTCGCTGCTGCCGGATTCCAGAGGCTCTGGAGTCAACACGCAAGTCCCAGATGGTCCTGGCCCCATCTCTGCATCGGATGCTGGACCCTTGTCCAAGTCCTCCCCAGACTCCCAGACTGGTCCCTGTTCTTCCCCACTCTCCGATTCCGCTGCAGTGCCAGTGAACCACAACAGATTACTAAGTGAACAAGTGCAATGACTGTCAAGAATGGTCATAGAATGAGGACAAAGCTCACTTCACGAATCTCTCGCTTAGCAACAGAGAAGTTGGGCTCGCTTATGGTCATGAGTCGGGGGGCTACCTGGATCTGCAAGCATCACTGATGACAAAAGCGAGAGGCAATGAGGCCTCTTGTCATTTGAGAATTCAAACCAACAAGCACCTGCCATATAACGCCCAACAGACTCGATAAGAAAGACGGAAAGTCGTCTGGAGAGTCTGGAGTTGGAGATGGCAGAAGAGAAGGGAAAGAACTGGAGAGAAGAGAAGGTTCAGACCAACAGACTGAAGTTGAACGGCTGTGGCGAAAGAAAGCGAAGAGAGCACCAAAATCAACAGGTGTCCTTGGGTGCAACCCCCAGACATCTGGAACTCCGCCTGAATCCCACCAGCGTTGAGCAAAATCACCACCAGTCAATTTCAAACATCAGCTTTACTTGCAACTTGACTTTTAACTCTTATCGAAGGTCCCAGACCTCATTAGGAGTCAAGATCGCTCACTTCAAGGCAATGGCTAAGGAACGGCGCCGTTGTAACTGAGCAGTCACTAAAAGAACTGTTGTAAGTCAAGGACTACTTGTATCACCTGAACCAAGCACAACACTTACATGCTGTCTGAATTCAGTTCTGTCTGTTATGAGGTTCATTTGTCTCATTATAAAAAAGAGAGGGAGAGGGAGAGAGAGAGAGAGAGAGACAGCAGAGGAAAGCAATAGATAGGAACTTTTTAAATATTAAGAGGGAGGGAGGGAGGAAGAAAAGAAGGAAGGAAACTGGATGGAAGAATGGAAAGTGGGAAGAAGGGAGAAAGGAAAGGAGGAAGGAAGGAAGGAAACTGGATGGAAGAATGGAAAGTGGGAGGGAGGAAGGAAGGAAAGGAGGAAGGAAGGAAGGAAAGGAGGAAATAAAGGAGGAAGAAAACTGGATGGAAGAAAGGAAGGAAAATGGATGGAAGAATGGAAAATGGGAGGGAGAGAATGAGTAAGTGAGTGACTGAGCGAGGAAGGAAAGAAGCAAGGAAACTGAATGGAAGAAAGGAAAGCAGGAGGAAGGAAGGAAGGAAGGAAGGAAGGAAGGAAGGAAGGAAGGAAGGAAGGAAGGAAGGAAGGAAGGAAGGAAAGAAGGAAGGAAAGAAGGAAAGAAGGAAAAGAGGAGGAGGGAAGGAAGGGGACAGGAGGAGAGGGAGGGAGAGGAGAAGGAAAAGAAGGTGGAAAGGACCACCTGCTATTGTCACATTGTTTTCCAAAACATTTGTCGCATTCAATCAGCTTTCATTTCTTGATTTTTCACTCCTCTCTATTCCTTTTCATTTCTTATCTCTGAAGTTCAATTCCAGGCCAGCTGGGCAAACAATCTCAGCCAGCCTATTTTGGACCAGCTGCCAACAGGACCCAGTTACGCTGGGCATGTTGCAATTTGCTTTCCACCAAACTTCAGAAAGGATTACAAAGCACAACCTCTCCTCTGTTTGGCCACCTCCTGGCCACGCTTCCCTCGCGCAGAAAATTGACACATGCTACCTGGACTGTAACTCCACCTCGCTTGAGGATGGTGACATCATCCTGGTGCATGGATCCAAACGGTGGCAGAGTTTCCCTTTACAATCCCAACGGTCCGTCCGGATTTCTATTTTCCAATTTAGGAAGTTGAAACTCTGGATTATTATTATTATTATTATTATTTTACCCTCTTAAGCCACGATCAATTTCTTTCGCCGGCTGCAATCTACTCCTCATGTCAGTTCTCCCCATAGTTAAAAGTCAGAAACAAAAGACGAACAGTGCAACGAGAGTGGGAAGGGACCTCGGAGATCTTCTAGTCTATCCCCCTGCTCAAGCAAGAGACCCTAGATCCCCTTTCAGACAAATCGTTGTCCAGTGGCTTCTCAAAAAGAAGGACAACAGGAATAGTTGTGGTCATAATAGAAAGGATGTTTGCTTCAGCTAATTGCGGATGAAGGTTTCTTTGTACATCTATGTCTTTAAGAGTCATAATCAGATCGTAATTGATCAGGAACAATTTGGGCAGTGGGAAATCCAACCTACATTGGGTTTGAAACGGCACAGATATGATCTCCCCGCGCACAAATCCTCAAGGCTTCCAGAATTTACAACGGGAGGTGTTTGCCCAATGTCCGGCAGCCAAAACCACGGATGAATTTTTCAGAATTATCTCCTCTCATAACATTGAAGGATGGCAACAGGGGCAAAACGCTTCAGAGGCTTGGCGATGGGAGAAATCCAAGCAATTTAAGGGATGTGCAAAACCTGCTGAAGCTCAGGACAAAAAAAGCCTGTTTTCCCCTTCCCCGGATTCTCTTCACCATGGTTACAAACCAAATAAACCAAGCGCAAAAATATCTCGTTCAAGATCTGGTTTGAACCGGGCAGGTTTTTTTCCCCCCAAACAAAACCATCCCAGCGAAGGAGACTGGCATCGGGTTTCAACCGGGACTCCCAAGACTAACCCCAGGTGTGTTTTAAATCACCACAGCGACAACCATCCGACGAGGCAAACAAGCATCCTCAATGGAAAAAAAAAAAAGGGTCGGCTGCAGCTTGCAAGAGAAGTGATGTCTTTCCTTCCTTCTTCGGCACCTGACACACTTCTACCCACAATGCTCTCCCCTCCTTCCCTCCCTCTCTCCTGTGTCACGCACGTGCGCACACTTCCACCCCCCCACTACACACACACACCACCCTCAGAGTGGCTAGACCGAGCACACACACCCTGAAACGCCCCACATGCTTTCTCTTCCACCCACCCCTCTTCGAAGACAGCAACTTACCCACAAGTTATTTTTCATTCAAACCTAATCGGCTTTCGCGTGCCCACCGTGGGAAGGAAGGACTGAGTTTTCCTCCCTCCCTTTTCTTCTCGGGCAAGGAGGAGGAGGAGGAGGAGGAGTGGGGGAAAGAGCCAGGCCCATATGGCTGGAAAGACTTGGGAGCACCAATCATGTGGTCCAGAACAAAGAAAAATATGGGGGCTACCTTAATCTCAGGACCAAGCAGCTTGGAGCTATTTGCAAACCTGGGCTGGCTTTCCCCCTGGAGGACCGGCAGGCTGCTCACTGCTGTTCAAAAGGCTTTCCTCCCCCCTCCCCCTTTCTTCTTCTTCTTCTTCTTCTTCTTCTTTTTCTTCTTCCCCTGTCCAGCGCGCACACACACACACACACACACACACACACACACACACACATGTGCGCGCGCACACCCATCAATTATGCATTGCTTGTCTCCCGGTTTCCAGGCGAAACCAATCACAGATGGAGACTCTTGCTAATGGGCCCTCGCTGTACTTGCCAAGCGGTGATTTGTGTTTCCAGCAACAACCCTCCAGAGACAATGAAAGGAGAATTCGGGCTGGGCTTAGCCAACTTCACACACACACACACACACACACACACACACACACACACACACACGTCTGCTTGGAGGACAGACCTGAAGGGAGTAAGGAGGGAGGCCCCCCCCAACTGGCTAGCCTCCACCAGGCAGGGATGGGCAGCGGGTTTGAGAGAGCGGGGAAGGGAGGCTCTGGGACTCAGCCCTCCCCCTTCTCCCACATCCACAAGGATGGAGAGGGGGGGGGCATCCCAACCAGCCCACCAAACCCTCGGGGGGGGGGGAAATCCTCACCTCTGCTCCTGTATGTTCCTGGCGGGTGTGCTTTCTTTCTGGAGTGTCTAACAGGCTGCTTCGATCCTCCCCCATTCTACCCATCACTTACACCGAGGCGTCTCAATGCACAAGATCCCGCTCACCGACATAGATACACGCGCGTGCGAGACAAGCCGACACGGTCCCTTTGCCAAAAGGAAAAAAAAAAGGGGGGGAGGAGAGAGAGAGAGAAGGAGAAGAGACGGAGAAGGAGGAAAGAAAACCCGGGCATCTCACATTTCAAACTTGCCAGGAGGAGGAGGAGGAGGAGGAGGAAGAGCGGTGGGGTGCTTGGAAGACTGGGACAAAGGCTGGCTTCCGAGGGCTCCGCCGAAGAGCAGGGAGAATCCTCTGCGGATCAATTCACCATCGGAAGCTACAATTGCCTAGCAAATTGTTATGGGGGGAGTGGGGGGGTCCTGACCGAAAGGGCTCCTGTTTGAGACACTGTGGGTGGGCAGGATCTCCCATCCCCCACCCTTCCAGAGACACCGTTGACGACATCCATCGAAGCCGTCACCGTTAAGCGAGAGTGCCCGGAGGAAGGGAGGTTCTGCTTTTGGAGAAGACATGGATGCTCGATTGGGGATTCCAGCATGAAGGCTGGGCGCTCTCCCCCTCCCCCTAGAAAGTAAGGGGAAGGGGATAGAGACACCACCTGTAGGGGGAAGAGCGACGTTTGTCTGGGCAGATGATTTGGGCAGGGAGGAGGAAAGGAGGCTGGTTGTTATCTCCTTCAGAACTGGGTCCGAAAATTAGGTTGGGGGGGGCAGCAGACTGCTAGCCTGACTGTATTCATCACTTAGAACCCTGGGAAAATGCAGTATTTACTCTAGTTTACATGGGCTAATTCTTTAAACAGCTGTGGCAATTCAGGATCTGCTTATTTCATTCTCCTAGAGCCATGTTTTTGATTTGGTCAGATGACTAAATGAATAAAGGTTCTGTTCTGTTCTGTTCCATCCCATTCTGTATTTTCTATTCTATTCTATTCTATTCTATTCTATTCTATTCTATTCTGTTCTGTTCTGTTCTGTTCTGTTCTGTTCTGTTCTATTCTATTCTACTCTACTCTATTCTAATTCTACTCTATATTCTCTCTTCTCTTCTCTTCTCTTCTCTTCCCTTCCCTTGTTTTCTCTTCTCTTCTCCTCTTCCGTTCTGCATTCTATTCTATTCTACTCCATATTCTCTATTCTATTCTATTCTATTCTATTCTATTCTATTCTATTCTATTCTATTCTATTCTAATTCTAATTCTAATTCTACTCTACTCTATATTCTCTCTTCTCTTCTCTTCTCTTCTCTTCTCTTCTCTTCTCTTCTCTTCTCTTCTCTTCTCTTCTCTTCTCTTCTCTTCTCTTCTCCTCTTCCGTTCTGCATTTTATTCTATTCTACTCCATATTCTCTCTTCTCTTCTTTTCTCTTCTTCCCTTCCCTTCTGTATTCTATCCTATCCTATCCTATCATATATTCTATCCTATCCTATCCTATCCTATCCTATCCTATTCTATTCTATTCTTATTCCTATTCTATTCTACATTCTATTCTATTCTACTCTACTCTACTCTACTCTACTCTACTCTACTCTACTCTACTCTATTCTGTTCTATTCTAGACTATGCTAAGCTATGTTATGCTACACTATTATTACCCAGCAACATGGAAGCATCTCATTAACTCAAGGTAAGGTCAAGAAAACTAAACAGGGATGATCTAGTTAATGCTTAAATGGGAGAAGAGCAGGAAGCTATGAATCATAAGCTAGATTGGGAAGTTGATAGCACATCCTAGAAGACCACCACTAGGAAAATCACATGAAGTCAAGATGTGTTTGATTTAAGGGAGATATTTCTTTTGACATTGTTCTTGAAGGCACACAACAGGAAAGGACCAATGTTCTTTTATGCCTGGAAAAAGCATGGAATTACACAGCAATCAAATTCAGAACATCTTTGATTGGATTCTCATTACCATGATAACCCCGTCAATCCCATCTTCTGGGACAATATTGAGCATAGTGTGTAAAACGTGGCCCCATATTCCAGATTCCATTCCAAGTTGGAATTCTATCCCTTTAATATGTACGAATACAGTTTAAACTCTCAGAGAATACAGAGGACTGGTGAGGGGTCAATTTGGATCATTGGGATGGCATCTAGTGCTCTGTAAAGTTAAATTTACCTGTCCAGTGGTGGTATTTAGCCAGTTCGCACCAGATTGGGTGAACCAGTAGCAAGGATTTGGCGTGAGTCACCGAACCGGTAGTAAGTGCTGGCTGGCCACGCCCCCAACCCGGTTGCCGCTGGCTTTCTTGCCCCACCCACCCAATTCTCACTTACCCCGCCCACCTGACGCCCGCCCCTTAAGGTATTTATTTCATTTTTCCCCCTCCTGACAATCAGCTGTTCATACGATCAGCTGTGTCGGAATTTCCCTTCCTGAGACCCAGAGAAGCCTTCTGGAAGCAAAAACACCCCCCCCAGAGGCTCCTCTAAGGGCCAAGAGGCCCAAATAATGGGTGTGTGGGTGTGGCTGCAGAAAAGCAAAAAAAAAAAAAGCCACACCCACCCAGTCACATGGCCACACCCACAGATCCAGTAGTAAACGCTTTTGAATCCCACCACTGGTGCTTTCAGAACAAATGTTAGCTTAGTGCGGTTACTCATCCCTCAAAGATCACTGAATTCAGTTCATTTCCCTTGCAGAATCTGGATAGCCTGACCAAAATTTAGAATGTCTGAATTGGTTGAAATAGACTGTAATAAGAGTCTGATACGAACAATTTAATGCCCCTAAAATTGGTAGTCTCGTTTCAGGAAAAATCTGATTGGCATCAGAAACCTACAAAATATTCAGAATGAGACAATGTCTTAAACTAACTCTTAACCTTGAGATTGGCATACCCAGCACTGTAAACTGACACAAAGCACATCACTTATTCATTACGTGATTGTGGTTTCAAGTCACCCATCCTTTGCTTTGAAGTTATTGCTTTCAAGTCAAATTCTTACTGACTTCACAGAGTTACCCTTACTTTCATCTTAGCAATGGGTCCAAAGTAGTTTTCCACTGTTAAATTTCTTTTTACCCCTACTTTTCCGTTGAGAATCCAGTTATGACATCTCCTGCTGGTCTCCCATATAGGTATTGACAAGGGCTAAATATTCACACATAGCTTTAAAAAAGAACTCAACTGATCTTGCCAACGCTTGTCAGATAATTGTGACTATTATTTGTTTATCTGGTGTATTATCTTGTTTTTATGGATTGTACCCTGTATGAAATAATCTGGGGAGTGGACCCTGTGTGTGAGTGAGATAGATGATAAACAGATAGATAGATATAGATGTTAGATGGATGTAGATAGGTAGGTAGGTAGGTAGATGGATGGGTAATGATAGATAGATAGATAGATAGATAGATAGATAGATAGATAGATGAATGATAGATAGATAGATGATAGATAGATAGATAGATAGATAGATAGATAGATAGATAGATGATAGATAGATCACACAGCTTTATGATAACTAGAAAACGAGGTGGTCCTGGCATCCAAAATAAGAGCCATAAACTAGAAATCAGTACATGGCTTCACATGCAATAATGAACTTTGATTGTTCTTTGGAAGGACAGATACTAACGCTACCAAATGCTCCATTTGTCTTTACTTTCCAATATAGCTTTTTTATGTGTTCCAATATTTGAGGGGCTGCCACAAAGAAAAGGGAATCATGCTATTCTCCGAAGCACCTGAAAGGCAGGACAAGAAGTAACGGATGGAAACCAACTGAGGAGAGAAGCAACTTAGAACTAAGGAGAAATTTCCTGACAATTAGAACAATTAGCCAGTGGAACAACTTGCCTCCAGAAGTTGTGAACGCTCCAACATTGGAAGTTTTTAAAAGGAGGTTGGATATCCATTTGTCTGAAGTGGTGTAGGGTTTCCTGCCTAAGCAGGGGGTTGGACTAGAAGACCTCCAAGGTCCCTTCCAACTCTGTTATTCTGCACTGGTATTTCTGGCTTTGAGGCTGTACAGCACTTCTACGCTTCATGCGGCATAGGAAAATCCAAGAACTCAATGCAAGAAACATCCAAAACAAAGGCTTTCCAGAAGATCTGATTGAGGCCTTCAACTTTCCATGATAGAACCTAGAGACCTGTTACTAACAGATCCAAATTCTGACATCCCACTTTAATCTTGATACCACCAGCTTTTGATTTAATGTATTTTCCCTTGATGTTGGTGCCATTATTTCCATCTCCTGAGGAAAAAAAATAAGACTTTTGGACTTCATGTTTAAATCTCTTTTAAGGATATCGCAACCCTTCTCTGTTATCCTTTTGAAGTGGACTATTGAAGCTGCCTATCTAGAAATAATGCCTTCGCTCTTCCTCTGAGAAATCGACAGTAAAGTTTCTAATCCCACGTTGCTTCTCAAAATATCGGCTTCTCGGATGACATTTGAGTCACCGTTGTCAGAAGAATCTGGCAGCATATCGAGCTGGATTAAAACCTACTTCACGGCATATTGCATTTTGGACTACAGTGGTTTATCGCCGGCAGCAAATTAATCATTAAAGGGGCGGTGGGGTCCCAAACTTTTCCAGGTCAAATTCCCAGGTGTTCCCAGAGATTATTAGATTTAAATCTCAGCAGTGGCTGTGGGGGTGAAGTAATGCCACGGGAAAGCATCTCTCAGCAGGAAAAAAAAAATATTTAAAGGAGAACAAGGAATCCTTCAGTTTTGCACGTGGAAAATTTCAGAAGAAGAATTATGATTAACTTGCCCTGACGCCGAAGAAGAAAATAAGGCCAGCCATGCAGCACAGTTTTGTCATCTGAAAGAAGAGTTCCTAATCTCTCCATTTTAATATTTTTCATGGAATCATCTGCCTTTTTGAAAATACATTGATTTGAGCCCCCCCCCAAAACAAACAAACAAACAAACAAATAAACAAACAAACCCAGGATCTCAAGGGACTTCCTGGGGCTGCTGCAGATAGAATCCAAAGGAAGTGGGGAGGACCTTCTAGTTGTACATCATTACAATTTTAAAAAATGCCATTGTGTCATTTGAGCCATGGCGGTGCGGTGGTTAGAATGCAGTATTGCTGGCTAACTCTGCTCACTGCCAGCAGTTCGATTCTGAATGGCTCAAGGTTGACTCAGCCTTCCGTCCTTCTAAGGTCAGTAAAATGAGGACTCAGATTGTTGCGGGCAACAGGCTGACTCTGTAAACCACTTAGAGAGGGCTGAAAAGCACTGTTGAAGCAGTATACAAGTCTATGTGCTATTGCTATCGATCATGTATCAATGATCAGTCAGCCATTATCCATGCATCCATCCATGCTTGTCTATCCATGCATCCATCCATGCATCCATATCTGTCTGTCTTTCTGCCTCCCTCCCTGCCTGCCTGCCTGCCTACCTATCTAGGCACAGTGGTTAGAATGTGGTATTGCAGTCTAATTCTGACGACTGCCAGCAGTTCGATCCTGACCGACTCAGCCTTCCATCTTTCTGAGGTGGGTAAAATGAGGACCCAGATTATTGGGGGAAAGAGGCTGACTCTGTACACTACTTAGAGAGGGCTGTAAAGCACTGTGAAGTGGTATATAAGTATGTGCTATTGCTATTTATCATATCATGTATCAATGATCAATCATCCATTATCTATGAATCCATCCATCCATTTCTGTCTATCTATCCATCTATCTATCCATCTATCCATCGATCAATCCATCGATCAATCCATCCTCTATCTATCTATCTATCTATCTATCTATCTATCTATCTATCTATGGTGGCACAGTGGTTAGAATGCGGTATTGCAAGCTAATTCTGCCGACTGCCAGCAGTTCGATCCTGACTGGCTCAAGGTTGACTCAGCCTTCCGTCCTTCTGAGATGGGAAAAACGAGGACCCAGATTGTTTGGGGGAAATAGACTGCTAAGAGCACTGTGTAAAAGTACTGTAAAGCGGTATATAAATCTAAGTGCTATTGCTATTTTCATTGCCGATTCGCATTATGTTTGGATTTTTAGGTGAGGTGACCTTCCAACAAGCAAAATCAATTGGGGAAGCCATATTCACTTAACAACCCTGTTATTAACTTAACAACCGCCACGATTCACTTAACAAACGTAGCAAGAAAAGTCATAAAATGGAGCAAAACCCACTTGACAAATTTCTCAACATACATTTAGCAACATACATTTTGGACTCCATTGTGGTAATAAGTGGAGGACCACCTGTATTTTGTTGGGGGCTACAGGGCCATCCAACATTTCTCAGCTGCTTACGGAGTTGGAGATCAGTGGGGAAGAAGAACAGCTGGGGCCTGTTCCAGATGTGCATATGTGCAGAGCTGTCAGAAGAGAAGAACAACTAAGCAACAAGGGCTGATTCGGGAAGAAAGGTACATAGGGATGCTGAACAGAAGCAAAAGTGGTGGTTGCAAGAGACAATAGTTCTTCTGGAAGATTTGCTTATCGAGGTTGTGCCTCCCAGAGACTCCTTGCCAGGAATTAATTTAAAGCTTTGGACTGGAAGCTCTCGGTCTGATCATTATCCAGGGACTGGTAAGGTCTGTTCTTGCAATTAACCCTTGGCAGGATTATTGCTGAGATTTTTCTGTGTATGAATGCCAGGAATTCACAGTAACTAAACAAAGAAGGTTTTTTTGGGGACAAGGAGTCTGTTTCTTGGTTCTACTAAGGCTGGATCAGAACAACAGTAGTGTAACAATTACTGAAGGGCTGCCACAAAGAAGAGGGGGTCAACCTATTTTCCAGAGCACCTAAAGATGCAACGAATGGAAACTAATCAAGGAGAGAAGCAACTTAGAACTAAGGAGAAATTTCCTGACAGAACGATCAATCGGTAGAACAAACTTGCCTTCAGGAATTGTGGGTGCTCCATCACTGGAGGTTTTTAAGAAGAGATTTGGACAGCCACCTGTCTGACATGGAATAGGGCCATCAAACTCATGGCCCATGGCTGGATGCACCATGTATTGGCTATGCCCGTGCCCGGTGGAAAAAGAGGGGGGAAAAGTCTCGATACGTCACGTGACACTGCCATGATGACATGAGTTTGACACCCCTGGTCTAGGGTCTCCTGCTTGAGCAGGGGGTTGGACTAGAAGACCTCTAAGGCTTCTTCCAATTCTGTCCTTCTGTCTTCCATCTTCCACTTTTCTGGGTTTATAACCATGGTGACCTGATATCAGGTTTTCTAAACCTTCAGCTGGACTAAGACAAGCGTGGATTTTGCATACGATTTTTCAGCAACGTCTTTTAAGTTGAGATGGAGAATGGGTTCACATTGGATGTTCAAATTATTGAAGCAAATTTTCTCTCCATGGAATTACAAGCCTGACTGTTTTGAGTGTTTTGGTCTACTGGGGAAAAGAGGGTGACACAGACCAGCTGGGGCTTACTGGTTCCATCTGTATGTTTCACGAGTATTGGTTTCCAGTGATCTGTAGCTGATCCAAAATAACTCCCACCACCTCCATGGTACAATTTGGTTTGTTGCTAACAAAACATTTCCCCTATTTAGGGCAGATTACTATAGCCAATTATCCAGACTGAAGAAGAGAGCAAAAATGAACAAACAGAGATGTTTCCGTCACTGTGATAAGCCTTTCTTTCTGAATATATTCCACATTTAATCAAATTAATTCATCAAGATTTAATAAATAGCAATTAATACCATTGTTAAGGGTATGATTTGTAAAATCTCTGAGTCCGGTCTCTTATTGAATAAGCAAAGTAATGTTCTTTCTGGAACAAACAAAGGCTGAAATTGGCTCTCTACACAATATGATTCTGAGGAATGCTAACGAAGTAAATAAACTTGGAATCTGAGATACAAATGCTAACCAGAACTGAAGTTTCTTTTTTTTACCATTACATATTTCTTCATTCACACGTTTCATATATATACATGTTATATATTTTTTGAATGATTTGCAGGGTTTCAGTTGTTGAATGGGGCCACATTTCAAACTAGAAATTAAGACAGAATACGGAATAACAGAGTTGGAAGGGACCTTGGAGGTCTTCTAGTCCAACCCCCTGCTTAGGCAGGAGACCCTATACCATTTTAGATAAGTGACTGTCCAGTCTCTTCTTAAAAACTTCCAGTGTTGGAGCATTCACAACTTCTAGAGACAAGTTATTCCACTGATTAATTGTTCTATCAGGAACTAACAAGGAGATAGCAAATAAGAACAGATGGTGTCTATCAGATTCTTGGCAATTATTCTTGGGTTGAGAATATTCTTGTGTTTTGGAGAAATATTAGAGATTCTCCTCACCTCCGTAGAATTAATATTGAGGAAGCCATTTCTCTGAACCTCCTAGTTTTGTATGGACTCTATTCTGGTACTGTTTGCTACTAAAAAGAGTTTTTCATCACATTTCAGAAATCAGTACAGCTTTTACATACCACAATCAACCCTGACTGTCCTTGGAAGGACAGATCCAGAAACTGAAGCTCAAATACTTCTGCCACCAAATGAGAAGACTCCTTGGAGATGTTGGGAAGGATGGAAGGGGAAAGAAGAAGGGGACGGCAGAAGAAGGAGATAGTTAGATGGTGTCACTGATGCAATGAACATGAGTTTGGACAAACTCTGGGAGAAAGTGGAGGAGAAGGGTCCTAGCTTGGTATGGTCCATTGAGTGATGAAAAGTTGGACAACAACAACTTAACCTGCTTACATTTCAGTCAATTGAGAGGTGTGCTCTGGGGAACAGAGAAAAATGACATGATTTTGCTTTTATCCAGATTTGTATATCCTGAGATCTGGAAGTAGACATTTTCAATCAATGAGAAGCTATCCCAAAAATATTAAGACAAAGCAATAATGGTCTCTTAGGAGTTTAAAGACCTATCTGAAAAACCTTTGCTAAAGTCTTAAGGTTGGACCAGCAGTGAATTCAAAAGTATACTCTCCAAAAACCTTTCACAGTCTCCTCTGAACAATACCTCACCGCCCCCAAACTCAGAATTTACGAGAACGAGACTAAAACTGCAATTAACTCAGTCTCCTCTCTTTAGTAATTATTCATATACCCCCCCCTTTTTTTTTTTTTTGCCGATAATAACTCCACGCTCCAGGCTGTCTGCCTGCAAAAAGCTAGGACAGAGACAGGAACCTTGCTAAATTGACTTTGCTGGCTACTCTTCTGCTTCAAGAGCTGTTTTCAAGGGCAAATGTCTGTGCTAGATGAGCAAAACGACAAGGCAATTAAAGACAAGTGTTATGTCAGAAAAAGTACTCAAACCTCTATGTCAGCATTTACTTTCATTGCAAGACTTTGGAGATCTAAATTTGGATTTTCCATTAACAGATGATTATGAAAAGCATATATCCAACAAGGGCCATGATTATGATTTCTAATAGTTACATAATTTAATCAATCAATCAATCGGTATAACCACACATCACAAACAGAAATGGAAAAAAAGTTGGAAAAAGAGTAATAAGATATGAAGTTGAATACATAAGATGAATATGCGTATGAAATTGTGTCTCTCTGGAAATGTGATAACCCGGAACCATGCTGTACTCAAATAAGATGTTTTATTTGTTTTGTTAAAACTCAATAAAACTTTATTAAAAAAAAAAGAAATAGAAAAAAACTAGTGAACCAATCTACCAGATTGGACTAGTTGTTGCTCCACAAAAATAATATGGATAATTGGGGTTTTGTTATGGATAATAATTTGTTCCCAATCTTTGGCGGGAAAAAAAGTTATAAAAAGTTGTTGAAAGTAAAAATAAATAGTTCCTAAAGAGTGCAGAGAAGAGCAACAAAGATGATTAGGGGACTGGAGACTAAAACACATGAAGAATGGTTGCAGGAACTGGGTATGTCTAGTCTAATGAAAAGAAGGACTAGGGGAGACATGATAGCAGTCTTCCAATATTGGAGGGGCTGCCACAGAGAGGAGGAGGGGGTCAAGCTATTTTCCAAGGCACCCAAAGGCCAGACAAGGAATAATGGATGGAAACTGATCAAGGAGAGATTCAACCTGGAAATAAGGAGAAATTTTCTGACAGTGAGAACAATAAACCCATGGAAGAGAAGTTGCCTTTGGAAGTTGTGAGAGCTTCGTCACTGGAGGCTTTCAAGAAGAGATTGGACTGCCATTTGTCAGAAATGGTGTAGGTCTCCGGCTTGGGTGGGGGGTTGGACTAGATGACCTACAAGGTCCCTTCCAACTCTGTTAATCTGAAATCTAATGTGAAACATGCTTGTTGATATTGTCAAAGATTTATAAACTGTTAGTAAGACAACTCTGATTTTGCATAGCTACTTTTTTCAAGCAAGATTTGACTTTCCGCAAGTTGACAAAGGTATTGGGTTAGTAGATCAAAACGCTGAAATGAGTTTTGTAAACATTCCTCAACAGATATCGTTCAAACCTAAGTGTCTGTTTTTGTTTCTGACTCTAACAAATCAGCCCCCAAAGATGTGTGTGGAGATTCTCAGTTATTCGGGTCCTGGTTGTCCCAAAGGTGCTGTTTCAAGAGGCAACTGGACTTCCCTTGTTTTTTCTTTGAATGCATTTCTCTTCTCATCCAAGAAGCTTCTTCAGCTCTGACAGGATGGTAGGGAATGGAAGGATTTATACTCCTTGCAGACAAATGGTCATTTGCATCCTTTTAAAGGGTCCCTGAGGCCACTTGGAGGTTGATCTGTGTCTTCAGGGTTACCTAAGTAGTGCAAATAGTTCCTGTAATCTGCATTTTTTTGGGGTGGGGGGGATCCATTCATATTCCCACACCATTCGAAGGGTGTTCATCCCAAAATGCATGGCTGACCCTGAGGACACAGAGAAACCTCCAAGTGGGCCTCAAAGGCTTTTAAAGGTTTCTTCCAGCCTTATGGTTCTCTGTTCTGTGTTTTGTAGACTTCTCTACAGAGGGTGGGACAGAAGGCCAATTTGCAATGGTGTTTAGGTAGAAGTCCATTTTTCAGAGCTTACCAATCAGCCCAAGTTAATGCAGAAGTCTTTGGAGGTGATATCTTAGACTATCCCTTCTTTAACAAGCTCATGCCGAGGAATGTTCTCTTCATTTATTGATGTGGTATTAAAAGAAGAATCAAAGAAAAGTCAAATTAATGTAAATGTTTCTTGTTTAAAGGACGGGGTTCATTTTCCTCCTACATCTGCCCTCCCTCTGTTTCTATGAACCTGAAGGATACATAATAAAACTTCTGATCTTTAAAACAAAATAAAACCAAACAAAAACCCTTATTCTGCTTCCCTAGGAAGAAATTATTTCTAAAATTGCAACTGCGTTGCTGGGAAAAGAACCATGGTTCTACCCATATAGGAAAGGCATTTCAATTCCTGGAAGCAATTTGATAGAAAGTGAGGTCCTTTTAATATGAGAGTATTTTACTACTGCGAATAAAGCAATTTCCTCTGCGTTGGAATAGAATTTGGCAGGGACCCTAATCATTTTTTTAAAAAAAATCCATTTATTTGTATTAATGTTATTTATGGTATTGCACATTCACATCATATTTTGGTAAAAACATAGATAAAAGTACAGCATATTAAACAATAAAAATGAATGTCTAGAGTTCTGATCTAATTTTTGCTTCATTTATCACAACCAGGAAATAAGCAAAGTCTCCATTAGAGACTTTATTTTGACACTACAACACTATGTGTTGGATAGACAGATGGCAGACAAACAGATAGATAGATAGATAGATAGATAGATAGATAGATAGATAGATAGATAGATAGATAGATAGACAGACAGGGTGGGATAGACAGATAGATAGATATGTAGATAGATAGATAGATAGATAGATAGATAGATAGATAGATAGATAGATAGATAGATAGACAGACAGACAGACAGACAGACAGACAGACAGACAGCAGATTAATATAAATAGATTAGACAGACAGGCAGACAGATGATGGATGGATACATATGATATGATATAGACTGACAGACATAGATAGATAGATGATATAGACTGACAGACAGATGACAGATATAGATAGATGATTAGATAGATAGATAGATAGATAGATAGATAGATAGATAGATAGACAGACAGACAGACAGACAGATATGATACAGACAGACAGACAGCAGATTAATATAAATAGATTAGACAGACAGGCAGACAGATGATGGATGGATAAATATGATATGATATAGACTGACAGACAGATGACAGATATAGATAGATGATTAGATAGATATGTAGATAGATAGATAGATAGATAGATAGATAGATAGATAGATAGATAGATAGATATAGATAATGATATAGGCAGACAGACAAACAGATAGAAGGCAGATATAAATAATGATATATATTAGATTCCTACTGATTTGATTGAATCAGATTCCATCACTATTTTAAATCCACTTCACATAATTCTATGGAATCTCTTTCTAGATACTGAATTACTGTTCAAGGATGCATTTTCTTGTAATAATCGAAGAGCTTCTAAAGCCCAGCTATATCAACAGAGTATCTTGTTATTGTTGTAATATACAGCCTGCACAAGAGTCTTGTAGACTTCTTTAGAGAAAGGAGATTAATATGACATAACATTAACGGTAATACCTGAAGTTAACACACGGGAACTGTCCAGATAAAAAAACTATCTTGAAACCACGGACTAGAGCTTTCCTATAACCCATGGACAACGCAGAGTGTGCTACTTTTTAATCCTCTTTCGACCTGTCCTCTTAAAATAATCGTGTTTATGATTACAGGGGTTTTCACTTGGAGTTTGTGGAGAGTTGCAAAATGGAAATAGAATCAAGTCGACATTGTTTTTGATTAAAACACCCATAGAATTAAAGTATATTGTTAGATTAAAATATATGGGCCTCTGTCCTGCCCAGAAAAGTTAAATATAAAATACTGCCGTTTTTTTTTCTGAAGTCTGAAAGCTGATAAACGAGAATGGCATGAGTGCAGGTGCTGCAAGGAACTTGAGAAGTTGGTGACTCTTAAAAAATAGATTATGTTTGTTCTGTTAGCTGTGTTGATGGGACCTTTTCAACCTCTATTTATCCAATCATTATTACTAAAGGTTTCCCTTGCCCAGTCACGTCTGACTCTAGGGCACAATGTTCACCTCCATTTCTTGGCCGAAGAAGCCAGTGTTGTCCAAAGACACTTCTGTGGTCATTTACACCAAAGGCGCATGAAACACTGTTACCTTCCCACTGAAGTGGTACCTATTTATCTACTCGCATGTGCATGCTTTCGAACTGCTGGGTGGGCAGGAGCTGGAGCAAGGAACGGGAGCTCACCTCATCGCACAGCATACGGGTCTCAAACCCCAGCTGTCAGCTTTCCAGACGACAAGCTCAGCATCTTTAACCACTGCGCCATCCTGTCCCTTTTCATTATCATGAGTAACCGCAGCACTGTCGTTATCATTAGTAACCACAACCACATCAATTCTTCTTCTACCAGCATTCTTTACTGCCATTTTCTTTCTTCCAGATTAAATAAACCAAAGCTTGCTTTCTTTTTTTACACTGTTCCTTATTCTTATCTACAGGCTTCAGAAGTGCAAAAATAATATGAAGAACACTTAGTAGAAAAATCAGAGGAAAACCAGGCGTTAAGAGGAGGGAGAAGCAACGAGAAACAGAATGAAAGCAGAGAGAATCTCAATAGCATGTAACGGGGAGGAGATAATTAATGAGGATGTTAAGAATTAATCATAACATGATATGATAATGCTGTGAATCTCAGCTTTCCTCCACTTAACTCCCGTGGAGCAACTCCTGAAGAATCAGAAATAGGAAGTTCCTACTGCTTTTGCTCACGGATGTCAGAAAACACCATTCTCCAGATTCTAAAGAACGGAAAGGAAGACAGAGGAGGAAACAAATCTTCCAGGTAAACCTCCACTTACGACCACGATTGAGCCCAGAACACCTGCTGCTAAGCAAGACATCTGTTCAGTGAGTTTTGCCCCGTTTTATTACCTTTCTTGCTGCGGCTGTTAAGCAAATCACTGCGGCTTTTCAGGGAGCAATACCATTGTGAAGTGAATCTGGCTTCCCCATTGCCTTTTCTCATCAGAAGGTCATTTCCAATGTCATATTATGGGAGAAGATCTTTTCTCTTCAGTTACAACCAGAGGTGTTTTCTACTCTGGATGACCTCCTCTAGGCTTCAAAGCTACTCCAGATTGGGCTCTATTAGTCCTTCAAAGGGAGATCTCTAGAGCATCCCTGTTCTGTTCTGTAGACTAGGGTTGGAAGTTAAAACCTACCCCTCTCCTAGGAAAATGAAATATTTTAGGATATGCTAAAAAGGCACAATATTTCCCCTAAAAAGAGAAGTAGAAACTCACCTTAGAAGCAGAAGTGCAATCCCACCTTTGTTAATGGGAGGGCCATTAAGGCCTGGGCCAGAGTATTCCACATAACAAAGCCCTCTATCCATCTCACTACCTAGCCTGGGAAGATTGCATAAGCCAGCACTCAGGTGAAGCCATGTGGTCCAGATAAAGCCTACAAAAGTAGCTAAGACCCCTGACCCCTGGGAGTCTGACAGCCAATGGGATGCTTTTCTTACACAGGAACAGGAAACACTAAGGTGAGGCCCAACAGAGGTATAAAACTAAGGGTTTCTCAGCATCTTGCCCCTCCTTTTTTTTTCTTCACCCAAGCTATGTGATCAGTGGTGGGATTCAAATTTTTTTACTACTGATTCTGTGGGCATGGCTTGGTGGGTGTGGCATGACTTGGCGGGTGTGGCTTGGTGGGCCTAGCAGAGGAAGGATACTGCAAAATCCCCATTCCCGCCCCACCCCACTAACCTGCTTTCCAGCTCTGTTCTCCTGGGCAGGGCAACCAAAGGTGACCCAGCCGATCAGCTGGGACTCAACGGGAGGCAGAGAATAGATGGGGTGGCAGGGCGAGTCAGAGGTGGGATTGGCCGGTTCTACTTAAAATTTCCGCTACCGGTTCTCCAGCACTGGTCAGAACCTGCTGAACGCCACCTCTGCATGTGATCCTATCCACCATGAAACCATCTTTCCAAGCAGTCACCATGTTTTCAGTGTCTTTCGTGCCCGCTTGGAACTGAACCCAGAAGGATATTTTCTTCCAACGCTAAGAAACTGAATAATAGTTTCGGAGGAATAATAATCAGAAGCAACTACAGCAATCCCACTTCAGTACTGCTGACAAGAACGTGTGTCTCCTCGGGAGTCAAGCTTGATTCAAAAGACTCTTTAATTTTATACCTTCCATTAAACAATTTTAAATATGGCATTTCTTTGAATCAATCGGTACTTAATGTTGAATTTGTGAATACACCCAACTGAAAAGCAGATGCTCCATGGAAGATAAACTAATTTGAGAAGAGGGACCTGTGTATAAAAAGAATGTTCCCGTTGAACCCTTTAAATCCCTGCTTCTTTCCTTATATTATTACCTGGTATCTGATATTCTCCAAACACTTGTTTAAAATGCTCACACATGCTGACTGATAAGTTACTTGGAAGACAACCTCTGGATAACCCGGTCTCTCTGTTCTTATTTTAATCTCACATTTCTACTGCAATTTAACCACAGTGACCTTTTTAAGATTGCTTGATGTTGATTTTATCTTGTTCTAATAATAATAAGCTGCCTTGAAACAAATTGTTTTGTTGTGGGTGTTTTGATTTATAATGAGATTGCCCTCTGAGTCCTCAGTATATAGCTAATTTAGGGCCACAGCAAAAATAAATAAATGAATTACAAAAAAACCCAAACCTGATAAAGGAATATGTAGATTTAAAACCAGAAATATTTCTGTTGGGTATTATACCAGAAAAAAATATAATAAAGGGACTATGCATTTAATATTTCATGTGTTAACAGCAGCCAGAATTCTATTTGCAAAACATTGGAAAGGTGTGGAGATCCCGACAGATGAGAAGATAGTTAAAAAAAAAACAAAGTAGAATGTATAGAAATGGATAGATTAACAGTTGAAATTAAAGAGAAGGAAGATATGGAATATTTTGAAACATGGGACTTATTTTATCTATGGTTAAATAATAGAAACAGAAGTTAGAACACATAAAATTATAAGCGATGGGTTATTTTTTACCATGAGGGTTTATTAGGATATATTTATTATCAAAATGATTTAGTATTAACAATTAAGTTTTAATATTATGTTGAAAAAATGCTGTTATTATATAATCACTATTAATGAACATTATGATTATGATTATAATGATTATTATAATAATAATAATAATTATTATTATTATTCAAATTAACTGTAAACAGACAACACACTGTTTATATATAGACATTGAAATTGTTGCTCTTTCTTTATATAGTAAAAATAAATAAATAAATATCAATAAACACACACACACACACACACACACACCATCTGATCATAGAGCCTGTGGATGGCAGGACAGCTAGCAAAGTGAATCCAAAGCACACCAATAAATCTTACTTGTCTCAGGTGAAATGAAGAGACTACATCTTATATTTGGAAATGTCTAGGGTTGGATGAACGATTACCTTGCCAGATATTGAAAAGACTCAGAAAAGATCCCCCAAAATTAATCAAACTGATCTAGTAGTATGTAAAGATTAGATCCAGATGTATGCAGAGGGGATAGACTAGATCTCAATCACTAACTTAAGTCCAATTGGATGCACTGCAGCTATGTACGTAGGAGACGACCAGGCTGAGACTGAGGGTAGGGTCAAATGCATCATCAGTCTGAAGTCTTTACACGCCTGACAGAGACCAAAGTCCAGCTCCCCGTTGAAGTCTGTTGACTCTTATCTGGCAACTAATTCACACTGATTGTTAGTAGATCAGATTCTTGACTTTAAGAAGAGATTGGACACCACTTGTCCCTAAGATCTCCAAGGTTCATTCCAGCTCTATTCTGATTGATTGATTGGTTGGTTGATTGATTGATTATGTAAAGGTTGTGTGGAATAAATTTGCAGTGCTTTTGAATTCTATCTTGGATCCTGGTTCCCAGTGCTTGACAATCTAGATCCAATATTCAGTTCCAATGGAAGCCAAGAAATTATCATTTCATATCCAGTGTTTACCACAAACCCAGACAATAGCTGTAGCATTGAACCTAACAACAACAACAACAACAATAATAGGAACCCATCTTGCATCATGCAATTGATTCAAGACTGCAACAATGCATAAGCTGCTCCTTGTGTCCGTTCATACGAGGTTGCTCCTGATGGTGACTGGAAATTATCCCGGCAGCTTCCGTAGTCCTTCATTGCTAGTTCTTATTTGCCTGTCTAACAGGCTGGAGTGGCAATCATCCCCACTGTTTTAATTGAATTAAAGAACATGATTGAGAGATGCCTCAGCTTCATTTTTGATCCATAACCAATTGCTGAAATAGAGGAGTGGGATAGGCAGGGACTAGTTTTAACAGGAGGCAAGTCCAGAAGGTTTAGCCACTGTTAACATGCGCTCAGCACTTTTAAACAGGCCCACTCGACTGATAGTTGTGATTCTTTTAGAACTGGGTTTAGAATAGAATAGAATTCTTAATTGGCCAAGTGTGATTGGACACACAAGGAATTTGTCTTGATGCCAATGCTCTCAGTGTACATAAAAAGAAAAGATACATACGTCAAGAATCATGAGGTACAACACTTAATAATAAGTCATAGGGTACAATAAGCAATCAAATCATACCTGTACTAGGAAACAGCCAATAAAAATCATAAGGATACAAGCGACAAAGTTACAGTCCTACAACAAGTGGGAGGGGATGGGTGATAAGGAGCGATGAGAATATTCATAGTAACAGTAGTGCAGACTTTGTACATAGTTGGACAGTGTTGAGGGAATTAGTTGTTTAGCAGAGTGATAAACAAACTTTAGCAGAGTGATAATCAAACTTTGGCTTGTAAACCCCATGGCTAGCTTTTGTTAGTTTCCCAAATCCATTTAGATTCGCCCCATAGCCTTTGATCAATTTCAGAATGCAGACTTTTGCAATTATTCTGAAGGAATTTCCCTTGCCTTCCTCAGACCGGGACTTGGAAGAAGACTATGTAGAAAGCGGTCGGCGGATGGAACAGAAGTTTAGTGTGCTTTTTGCTACAAATGTTTTTTTTTTTTTTTGTAAATACCTCTCCCAGCACTTGAGGGCAAGATAAGGGGTCATGGATGGAAGCTTATCAAAGAGAGATCCAACATAAAATTAAGGAGAACAATTAATCAGTGGGACAGAAGTTGTAGGTGCTCCATCACTGGAGGTTTTTAAGAAGAGACCGGACAGACATTTGTTCAGAATGGAATAGTGCCTACTGCTTGAGCAGAGGGTTAGACTAGAAGACCTCCAAAGGTCCCTTCCAGCTTTGTTATTCTGTATTTGCATCTACAGCATGAAAAGGCAAATCCTGAACTTGAGATATCCTGGACTATGATATGAGATTGAAGAGAAAGTCAGACAGAAATTAATAATTACTGCTATATCCACTATGGACCTTCACACAACTGGGGGAAATCATCATTTATAATTTTAACTAGAAATCAAACCTTTTTACAACCACATTTCCATTTTGCGCCAGGTAGGCATTCCATGTTTAAAATATATACCCACAACAGTCAGCACCAAATATTTGCTACACAACATCATGGTGTTAACTCATTATCATTATATACAACGGGCATATATTATTATTCAATCAAAGTAACTAACAGAGAGGGGTTAAATTATATAAAATCAGACACACGACTAGAAGCCGAAATCATAAGACTACGTCTAAGTTACTTTGGCCATGTCATGGGTGCTAATTCATTGGAGAAGTCTATGATACTAGGAATAGTTCGTGGAACAAGAAGAAGGGCCGAGCAAAGAACACGCTGGCTTCATAACAACAAATCCAACGTAAAGTTGAACATCCAACAACTGAAAGAAGCTGTGTTTTACAGGGTAACATAGAGAGCGCCTGTCTATGAAGTCGCCAACAGTCAGGCATAACTAAAGGGTTGAAAACAACAACAACAACAACAGCTTAAATACACATCATATTCTCATTCAAAAGAAAAAAAATATTCATCACTGAAGGTGATTTTAGGAATTAGTTTAACTGAGTGTATTGTATCATACACAACACAATATCCTTTTTAATGGAGCCATGGTGGCACGGAGGTTGCTGATTCTTCAAACTACCAGCAGTTTGATCCTGACCAACTCAAGGTTGACTCAGCCTTCCATCCTTCCGAGGTGGGTAAAATGAGGACCCCGATTGTTGGGGCAATTATGCTGACTCTGTAAACGGTGTAAGATAGGGCCGCAAAGCACTGTGAAGCGGTATATAATATAAGTGCTATTGGTATTGCTAATGGACTGAAAGGATGCTTAGCGTATCAAAATCCGTTAGGGAGGCTAGGTTGCCCCCCAAAATTATTGAAAAATGGGAAGCCACAAGATCTACAACACTTTCAACCTTTTAAGAATAGAAATGATCTATTAAATCACAAAGTCACAAGCAAATACTGCAGTGTCTGGCAGCGTTGCTTTCAAAAACCATGACATAGACCTGGCCAATTTAGGTATCCACAAATAAATGAACAAACGCATCAATGAATGAATAAAACAATCAACGAATGCATGTCTGCACACATACACAGTATACCACCTGGGTAAATGACCCTCATGATCATCCCCACTTGGGTAGAATTTCTCTGGGATTACTGATTCTCTGTTGGCTGTATTTTTTTTTTTTTTTTAGGTTTATTCATTCCTCAAGACAGTTTGAAAAACAGAGATGGCAACCCAAATACCATGTTTTTCTCACCACATTGTATTTTTTAAGAGAAAGCCAAAAGCTGTGTGCTTCCCAGAGACGCACAAAAGCACATTGTCACATTTGTCAAGGTTGTCTCTGGCAAAAAAAAAAAAAAAACCCACACACAAAAAAAATAATATCTGGAAAAGAACACCAGTCGTTCCTACCAGCTGATTTTGGTGTGAATTTGTCCCTGTTGGCTGCGCAAACAGCTAGTAACCGATATCCGAGGTCCAGATCGAAGCCCTGTTGGGCTGCCACTCTGCTAACAACCTGAGAAAAAAAAGGGAGGAAAAAAGAAGAAGAAAAAGATTGTCACAGAGAGTTTCTGGGAAGTCATCAGTTTTCGCCAACCTACCACTGGGAGACACAATGTATAAAAATCCAAACTCAGAAGTCTTTGTTCTCCTTTCTTTAATTTCTGCTAAGGCTGCACAGCTTGTTCAGCTTCTCTTCTTCAGAGCACATGGGAGCGTCTGCAGCTCTTTAAAACAGCAGTGCACCCCATTCCAAGATACTTTCGGATTTGAAAGTATCCAGGGGGAAACTGGGCCCGTCACGAGTAAGTATTTGCCGGTTCTCTAAACTGGTCAAAATTTCTGCAACCAGTACGCCAGAACCGGTCCAAACCAGCTGAATATCACCTCTGCATTGAACCTGATTGCGCCAATCTGTCCTCTAAGAAACAAGAGGCTCCACAGTGAACAATAAACCATCAAGGTCAAAAGCAAGCAAGCTGTCAGGAGGCCATTGGTCTGTATTTCGTACTGCTTCCGAAGTGTGACTTAAAATCTTAATTCTCCATCATCCACCAAGGGCTTTGTCTCCAGAGACAATGGAGGGAATGAAAGGTGACTTGGAGGAGAACCAATTTTGCTTTTGAGTGGCTGCAAATTTGCTTTGCATTTCTGGAAGCCTAGAGGGACAAAATAAGATTTAAATCTTCCAGATGTTTCAGGGTATCTACTCCACATCGGAAAACTCCTAGTGCCTCCTGTCTTGTCCATGTTCTCTCATGGACTAAAAGTAGTTCTCAATTTACAAGCACTGATTGGAATGATCCTTTTGAAGTGACAATGGCCCAAAAGAAAGTGATTTACAACCGCTCCTTGCACTTTTGACCGTTGAAGCATTTCCCAGGATCAAAATTCTGGTGCTTGGCAACTGGCAAGTATTCATAATGGTTGCAGCATGCCAGGTCATGTGATTGACAAGCAAACTCAATGGGGAAAGCTGGATTTCTTAATGATTTTGTGATGGATTTAATAACTGCACCGATTTGCTTAAGACGTCAACCCTGAAGCTGGCCTGATTGAGGCCATTTTGAGACTTCAGGAAGAGGGATAGGAAAGTGGGAATACAGATGTTGTAGCCAAAACAAAATACTTTCTCATGGGAACCAAGGACATTCCTGCAGGTGCTCGGAAGGAGGGGACTGGAGTCACCGAGCAACTGGACAGTGTCCTGATTGGACCATTTAACCGATTGTTTTGAGAAAGGGACAACTTTCACTTTTAATCCGGTGAAAACTGCGGGAATATTCAGAGTCGGTTTTCACCAGCTTGTGCTGATACGACATATCCAATAAACCTATTCTTTGAGGAATTTGCCTGCCTCCGTTTTGCTTGCTATGGGGATATTATATGGAATCCTGACATAAGAACCATGGCAAAAAAAAAAAAAAAAGTCATAAAATTGGCTATGACCAACGTAACAACTGCCTTGATTAGCAATGGAAAATCTGGTTCAAATGTGGTCGTAAGACTGCAAGCCAAAACTGCAGGCTTGGAAGTGATGGATGCACCCTTGATCTCTTGAAATAATTTAATAGGACCTTCACAAACTCAAGGGTTGCGTTTGATTGGTTGGGATCATTTATATTCACACATACTTCTTCAGAGTAATGGCTTTGATATAGGCCCACTACCCTCTCAGATAAGCAACACACACACACACAAAATCCATTTATATGCACTGCACACGGAAAGTGTTATTTGTGAATGATATTAACATTCCCTTAATTTAGAAAGTTAAAGAGCAACAGGAAGACAGAAGCATTTAGTAGCATTTTATTAATTTAGCACCAGCCTTTTGTTTTCCATGATATTTCACTCTAAAGGGCTTATGCTGCAAGAGCTAATTTGTCACCAGAGTTTTAATATAAAATCTCCTTGAAGAATTAAAAGAAGGGTTCATTAAATGCAATTATCTGTGTCCAACACGGCTTGCTATATTTAAAAAAAAAACATGATACATAACAGAATGGAAACTATATAATCATCTATCCACGCTAATGAAATGCTGCTTTTTAGTATTAGCTAGTCAGCACAACTGCGCCTGTTCTTATTAATCCAAAGTATCTCACATGACTCGCTTTTTCATAATTAATTATAAAATATTACAATGCGGGTGATCCCAAGTTGGAAAGATGCAGTGGTGGGATTCAATTTTTTTTACTACCGGTTCGATGGGCGTGGCTTGATGGGCGTGGCAGGGGAAGGTTACTGCAAAATCCCCATTCCCTCCCCACCTGTCTAACCTGCTTTCCAGCTCCGTTCTCCTGTGCAGGGCAACAAAAGAAGACCCAGCCGATCAGCTGGGACTTGGGAGGCAGAGAATAGATGGAGTTGGAGGGGCCAGTCAGAGGCGGGATTGGCCGGTTCCCCAAACTACTCCAAATTTCTGCTACCGGTTCTCCAGAACTGGTCTGAATCAGCTGAATACCACCTCTAGATGGGTGATTTACTGCAGTTTAAAAAATGAGGGGTGAAATATTTGCATGGGAATCTGGAAGCAATAGCAATTTTATATTAAAAGCCTCCGTGTAACCAAAGTTCCTCTTTTTCCATTTTTTTTTTTAAAAAACCACAAGATTGACATATCTATATGTAAACAAATGGACTAATAACTGTATTTCAGCAGGCCACTGACTCCTTTTCAAGATGGGGAGGAATGCACTTTTCTCGAAGCTGGAAATTCGTTGAGAAAAAAAAAAAAACCACAATAATATGGTCTGGCTGAATAAAAGTTGCCATACCGTCAAACAGCCCATAAGACTCTGTTCGAAGGGCCTTTGGAAAGCTCTCGGGTCGCCACACCAATCCAGAAGTTCAGTAGCTGCATTGTGGAAATTGGCAGGATTTTGTAAATGCTGGAACAAAAGAGAAAGAGAGAACTGAAGACAATTAGGTACATCCACGCTTTCTGACTAAATGAATTTATATGCATGCTAGTCATTTCCAGCTTTAGGAGGCAGTGCTCATCTCCGGTACAAAGCTGAAGAGCCAGCGCTGTCCGAAGATGTCTCCATGGTCATGTGGCCGACATGACTAAACACCTTCAAAGGCACACGGAACGCTGTTACCTTCCCACCAAAGTGAATCCAATTTTTCTACTTGCATTTTTAACTGCTAGGTTGGCAGAAGCTGGGACAAGTAACGGGAGCTCACTCCATTATGCGGTGCTAGGGATTCAAACTGCCAAACTGCTGAGCTTTCTGATCGACAAGCTCAGCGTCTTAGCCACTGAGCCACCGCATATATATATATATATATATATAAAACTAATGGGCTTAAATGGACTCTAGAAGATGGTAGAGGACAAGAAGGCCTGGAGGAACATTGTCCACAACTTCACAACAACAATATATATTGACTAACATATAGATGATGCTGGTGTGGCTCACACACATAAGGTCTAATTTTTCCCTCCTGTGGATGTGCACCAACACCTGAAATCAATATCTGTTGATTTGATTTATGTTCATCCTGACTGCTCCAGTGAGCACACAAGGCAGCTAACCAAGTATTCAAGTATAAACAGAATAAACCATTGTGATTAAAACGATCAACCAAGTCAAGAGTAAAATTCTCTAAACAAGTCAAATCTTGGCTCAAGAGAAGAATCTTTGCAAACTTCTAAATCCTCAGAGAATAGAAGCCAAGTTTCCAAGAGAGGAAGCTGCAAAGAACAGAAACATCTTCACTGCAGTCTTACTGCAGTTCTTAAAAGTCAGAGTGGCTCATGACTCATCTAGGTACACATGTCTTTCTGAAACATTTAACTTAGAATAGAATAGCAAAGTTGGAAGGGACCTTGGAGATCTTCTAGTCCAACCCTCTGCCTAAGCAGGAAACCCTACACCACTCCAGACAAATGGATATCCAACGTCTCTTCTTAAAAACTTCCAGTGTTGGAGCATTCACAACTTCTAGAGGCAAGTTGTTCCACTGGTTAATTGTTCTGTCAGGAAAACTTTTGGCCTCCAGGTTTGGAAAAGTACAAAACCGGCATGGGAACATTGTGGATTCTCACTGCAGAATGGAGGAGAAAATTCCAGACACTCTGCCAGTCTGGAAGACAGGAATAATCATCATACTCATCATAAAATAATCATTAAAAAAACCCTGAGAATTGCAAGCATGCAGGCAAATTCTTAAAAGAACAACATAGAGATGGAAAATGTTGCACCGAAGTTTGTACATATGCTACTATAAAAAGAACCGAATCAAAACAAGGCTGGAACTCCTGCTCATTCATCAAAGTGAGAAGGATAAGAAATTCAGGCATGTAAAAGGCTTTTGACCTTAAGACTGTGGTAGTTTGGACGTTTTGAAAGATGGCAACTGCAGTGCATCTTCAAATCCCGCTTAGCATCTTACCTAAGCACTCTGAACAGTATCCACTAATCAGAACTTTAGCTATTGGCTCTTCAGTCTCTTCTGGAAAGATCCAAACAAGAGATTTGCTCAACCAGGGGTCCCCAACTCCTGGGGCCATGGCCTATTCACAACCAGGCCGCATGAGCGCCGCTTGACTTGCACAAGTGGCGGGCCAGCTCAACTGGTCCTTCTTTCTGGTTGCTTCTCTCCTTGATTAGTTTCCATCCGTTGCTTCTCCTCCTGCCTTTAGGTGCTTTGGAGAGTAGCTTGACTCCCTCTTCTTTGGGGCAGCCCCTGAGATATTGGAAGACTGCTATCATGTCTCCCCTAGTCCTTCTTTTCATAAGACTAGACATACCCAGGTCCTGCAACCGTTCTTCAGATGTTTCAGCCTCCAGTCCCCTAATCATCCAGGTTGGCTGATTGTTAATTCTGATCCCAGCTCCCACCAATTTCTAAAAGAAAAAAAACCTGTTTTGGATGATCAGTGCTATCCATTTGGTTTTTAAGAGCTTTGCCTATTTATCACATTACAGAAAGAGACAAAATATAAACTAATGTCCCAAAGTAGTTAAGTGTGAAAAAGGGTCATGTTACTTTTTTTCCAGTGCCATTGTAACTAAATGAACTGTTGTAAGTCGAAGACTAATGTGCCCAAAGTCCAGGTATAGTGACAGTAACTCTTTGACAACCAAAGTCAAATGCCATGTAAAAAAAGCACCTTCTCCAACTGAAAACAACTGATCAGAGAGATAATAGGAAAGTCTTTAAGGGATAGTACCAAAACAGAAACCTGTTTTGTTTTTATTTCTTCAACACTGGTATTTTATAGTTTACATGCTTCCTGTGAGCTTATTATTTATCCTGCCTTCTATTATAATGTTATAATAATCTTTTCTGCCATAGTTGCATTTTACGGAAGTTGCCTCACATCTGTATAGGTCTGGCTGCATAGCAATTTAGGAAAGAAGAAGAAAGGAGGAGGAGGAGGAGGAGGAGGAGGAGGAGGAGGAGGAGGAGGAGGAGGAGGAGAAGAAGAAGAAGAAGAAGAAGAAGAAGAAGAAGAAGAAGAAGAAGAAGAAGAAGAAGAAGAAGAAGAAGAAGAAGAAGAAGAAGAAGAAGAAGAAGAAGAAGAAAGTTGTTGTTGTTTATTTCCTGTAAAATAATTGAATCAATATACAGCAGTTCCCTTATTCACTAAAGCAGCACATCTTTGGGGATTATGTGACCAGTACATGGATGGATGAATGGATGGATGGAGGAGGAGGAGGAGGAGCGGGAGGAGGAGAAGGAGAAGGAGAAGGAGAAGAAGGAGAAGGAGAAGGAGAAGAAGAAGAAGAGGAAGAGGAAGAAGAAGAAGAAGAAGAAGAAGAAACTTCCAGAAACGAGGCATGGCTAACTATTGCTAATGGACTCTTCCTGATATGCCTTCCAGTTTCATCCTTTGCCCTCTTCGCATGTCTCCTCCAAAAATGAAACATGGAGTCTGCCTACCTGACCAAGGCAGTTCTCCAGAATTTGGATCGTGTGTAGGGTTTCCTGCTCTTCGGTATCCATATCCAATTGTGCAAGGGAACCCATAGATGAGGGTTCATTCACTACCATCCAACCAGCTTCTGAAAAATGTTCAGTCTCCGCTGGAAGCTGAACGAGCGATGTGGTGCTTGAAGGAACCTTCAAATTTCCACCACCTCCAAGTTGCCAATAAGTCCTACCATCCTTCTTCTTTGGAGCCATTCTCTCTCTCTCTATCTCTCTCTCCCTCCCCTCCTCCCCCCTCTCCTTCTCCTCTGCTTCTCCTTTTCTTCCTCCTCCCCCTCTTTTCCCCCCTTCTCCTTTTTCTCCTCCTCCTCCCTCTTCTTCTCTTCGTCCCCCTCTTCTCCTTCTCCTCCTTCCTCTCCTCCTTCTCCTCCTTTTCTCCTCCTTCTCCTCTCTCTTCTCCTTCTCCTCCCTCTTTTCTCCTCCTCCTTGTCCCCCTCTTCTCCTTTCCTTCTCTTCCTGCCCCCTCTTCACCTTTTCCTCCTCCTTCCCCTCTTCTCCTTCTCCTCCTCTTCTTCTTTCTCCCTCTCTCTTTCTCTTTCTTTTTTTTTTTGCGGGGGGAGAAGACTGCAAAAGAGCTGAACTCAAAATTCCAAGTAAAGGTCTAAATTCCCACCGCTTGGAATGTTCTCAGCCATCTCAGGAAGAAGCAGCCAGCAAGGGGAAGAGAGGCTTGATTAAAAGCCCTCCTGTCCTTTAGGGTTTTTCTGTTTTTCTACTTTATCCAAACAGGAAGTAGCCAACCCCCCCCTGCCTGCCCCTTTCAAACAGCTTCTGTTAATTCTTTAGGTTTCTAAGCCGGGGAAGGTAGCTGTGTCATCTCCTGTTCTTCTGGCAGTTAGAAACCAATATTCCATAGGAGCAGCATGAGGCAAGACTTGGGGCAGCCCACTCAAGAAGGAAGTTGCCCCATTACATCACTCAGGTCGATTCCCGGCCCCATAAGACCATCCCGCATGCTTGGAAAAAAAAAGCGCATTTTAAAGTCCTGCCCACCAATTTGCAAAGCAGCACGAATGAAATTGCATCCTGTGGACTCTACATTTTTTTTCCCCCGTCTTCTTCTTCCAGATTGTCAACACTACTGAATGCACCTGTCCATTCAGAAAATGAAAATCTCTGTCTATAAAAGCGAAATGCCACTCACGCATCATCACGAAATCTCCAGAATCGTAAAGCTTAAAAACTTGAAATTTGGCACGTATGGTTCCTCTTGGCTTCTAGGTGCTCGCTAAGAAAGGATTCTTCGAAATGACCATCAGAGCATTTAGAGTATTTCCTATATTATTATTATTATTAACAGGCTCTGATGCTAAGGACTTCTACTCCCCCTCCCCAGGCTGAAAAGAAATCTCTTCCAAATGCAAAACACAAACAGAGGAGTTTCAGTTTCACAGCAGCAAGCAGCTTTAATACAGAACAGTTGAGCTAAGCCATGCCCAGGTTCCTTGCTGTCTCCTTCTTGCTCATACAGCAAACACTGTTTCAGTTTACAAACAGCCCTCAACTCCCTCACCCACTGACAGGACTCTAGCCAAGTGAATACCGATGGATGCTGGTAGGCAGAGGCAGAATTTTTTTCCCCTTATTTTCCTCCCCAAAAACTAAGCCTGACCACATAGTTTAGTAGCAAAGCATGGATATCGAGCTAGTAAATTAATAAAATGAACAAAACCCAAAGCAATGGAAGATCGGGGACCGCAGAGAACATGCCGTGAGCTGTGTTCCCTTTATGCAGAAGCTTTTGTTTCCCGTTCTTGGGTGAAGCTGCTGAAATTTTATTAGTCAGATTAAGTCCATATTGTTTATTAGGCCAACCTAAGCAAAGCCAAGCTTGGTTAACACTCGGATGGGACCTCACTGGCTAATCTCAGGGATGTGGGCTCGAGAGGCCAGAAGGGAATTGCAAATGACTTTTGTACTCTTGTCCGGAAAAAATCACGTGGATATGGCCATGAAGGAGTGAAGCTCAACTGCCAATATTTTTTTTCTTTTTACAGAAGAAATAAAATAAAGAAAAACAGAGAAAGAGAGAGAGAGAGAGATGGAGGGAGGGAAGAGAGAGGAGGAAGAGAGATAGAGGGAGAGAAGAAAGAGGGAGGGGGAAGAAGGGAAAGAGAGAAGGAAAGAGAGGGGAGAGGGAGTGAAGAGAGAGAGGGGAGAGAGGGAGGAAGGAAGAGAGATTAGAGGAAGAGAGGAGAGAGGAGGAGGGAGGGAGAGAAAAGAGAAGGAAAGAGGGGAGGGGGAGAGGAGGAGGGAGGAAGAAAGGTAGAGGAAGATTAGAGAGGGGAGGGAGTGAGGGACAAGAAAAGAAGAGAGGGGGAGGGGGAGGAAGAGAGAGGAAGAGAGGAAGGAAGGGAGAGAGAGGGAGAGAGTAGGGGGGGAGGGAGAGAGAGAAGGAAAGAGAGGAAAGGAAAGTTGGGGAGGGAGGAAGGAAGGAAGAAGGAAAGATAGAGGAAGAGGAGAGATGGGGAGGGAAAGAGGGAGAGAGCGAAAGGGAGAAGGAAAGAGAGAGAGAGGGAAGGAGAGAGAAAGAGTGTTCACACATCTCTTCCTTTTACTTCCTTTTTATTGTACCTAGAGTAAACCCGTCTAAAGATAAGTGGCAAATAAATTTAACAAACAAAGCAAACAAGCAAGAAAACAAGCGAACAAACAAGAAAAAGAAATAACTGCTTTAACTTTTCTCTTGGAGACTTAACTGAACATTCCTAGTTCAAACAACTTTGGCTATTTCTCTTTTATTGTTTTTCCTCAGCAATATCTTCCTCCGTTCTTATGATTTGCAGAATGTTGCTGACCTGCATTCTTGGGATGAGTGTCATTGTGTGACTCCAAAACTATTTTCCCGGTGTCAAACTTCTTGTTTAACCTTGCCTGGCAGAGTTGTCTATTTGGCGTAAAGTTTGGTTTTTATTTATTATCTATCTATCTATCTTATCTATCTATCTATCTATCTATCTATCTATCTCCACCTTATCTGGAATATTCATACGTGGTTAATTGTGGCTGTTTTGTCTCGAGCACACTTCACCGGGGAAGAAGCACTAGAGACAGGAAAAACGAGATAAAGGAGCCGAGGTTGAAGAGGACTCATAAAATTAAACAGATATTAAAATATTTGCAGGGAACGCAACGTAAGACGCAAAGCTTGCTGCAGCCTTGACATGTTTGATCTACAGCCTCGGAGGATATTGCTAATCCGTGTCGGAAATAAGCCATAGGGAGACAAGATTTGACGGCATCCTCAAATGTTGTGTCTATACTTCAGGCTCAGAGTAGGCCCTTGAAAGAGCCGGATTTTCAGCGTGCACGAAGGCACCTACAACACGCAGAGTAACTCATTCCCCCCCTCCCCTCCCCTGAGGATAGTAAGGGACAACCACTAATTAGGTGTCATTCCGATGGTCTGCATATCCTGTCATTCCCTACCTTCCACAGGTGGACATGGTGTTACAACAGTCTTCCTCCAAACGGGTCAAAATACAGATTCAGAATTCTCCACCAACAACCATCTCTCACAGCCCGTTGTCCGGATGCCAGTTTCAAAACACAGGTAGTCCTCAGTCCTCGACTTAGAGCCACAGTTGAGCCCAGAGTTTCTGTCGCTGAGTGATGCAGTTGTTAAGCGAGTTTTTCCCCGTTTTACGACCTTCCTTGCCACCGCGGTTCACTGAATCGTTGCCGTTGTTACGTCCCTAACGCAGTTGGCTCCGCCCACCTTGACTTGCCATGTTGGTAGGTCACAAAAGGGGAATCACATGACCTTGGCATTTATGTCATAAATGCAGGCCAGTGTTTTCAGGGCCTTTGTAACTTTGAATGGTCACTAAATGAATATTTGTAACTCGAGGACCATTTGTATCTGAATCTCTCTCTCTCCCTCCCTCTCCCGCTCTCTCTCTCTCTGTCATCATCATCATCATCTTTTAATGACCCCATAATCCCTTGTGGGGTGAAGTCTGGGCAACTGAATTGAGCTGTTTACTGGCCAGATGCCTTTCCCGCTGCCAATGCGGATTTTTGTTCAGCATATATATATATATATCTCTCTCTGTCTCTGTCTCTCTCTGTGTGTGTCTCTCTCTCCCTCCATCCCACCCCCACCTCTGTATCTCTCTCCCACACACACACACACACATATAATCTAACTATTAATCTTTTCCTTTCTTCCTTCTTTCCTTCCTTCCTTCCTATCTATCATCTATCTTTTATTGAACTTACCAAAATATAAAATGCATGCGAAAATAAAGACAGTGTGAAAACAAGGAAGGAAAAAAAAGGCAAAGAGAGAGGTGCAGGTTAAAGGGGAAAAAAGCATTAACTGCCAACTCTTCTCAGGGAAGTAGAAAAAAGATCAATACATGACCACAGCCTCTACAACAACAAACCTATCGAATCAGGACACCCCAAAGGGTCATTATTTTTCTCCTGTCTCAAGCCCCCAATCTAGAAGCGGTTTCGAGCCAGAAACGAAACTGATTAAAGCAGTTCATTTGCCACCCATTCTTTCCTTGTGGGAATTGAATACCTGAATCTCTTAAGAGGACTTGAGTGGATGCTAGATGGGCAGAAATCCACCTGGAGGTACATGAGGTGGCTACACAGGAGGAGAAGGAAGAAGTAGCCCTAAGTTGGAAATTGTCCTTACCGGAAAGAGAACAGATGTTGGAGAAGGGAGGTGGGGGCAGTGAAGATGATGCAGAGGTGGGTATTCAGCAGGTTCTGACCAGTTCTGGAGAACCGGTAGCGGAAATTTTGAGTAGTTTAGAACCGGCAAATCCCACCTCTGACTGGCCCCGCCCCCATCTATTCTCTGCCTCCCATTGAGTCCCAGCTGATCGGTTGGGTCTCCTTTGGTTGCCCTGCACAGGAGAACAGAGCTGGAAAGCAGGTTAGAGGGGTGGGGAGGGAAGGGGGATTTTGCAGTATATCCTTCCCCTGCCACGCCCACCAAAGCCACACCCACAGAACCAGTAGTAATAAATTTTGAATCCCACCACTGAGATGATTGCTAGAGTTTCATATTATTTCGAGCTTTTTCATTGGATCAAAATTGCTCAGCAGGGCTGTGGCTTCCTGTGCAATGAAAGCAGTGGTGGGATTCAATTTTTTATTTTTTTTACTAACGGTTCTGGGGGCGTTGCTAGGTGGGCGTGGCCAGGTGGTCATGTGACTGGGTGGGCGTGGCTGTGTGGTTCCCCTCCCCCCTTTTTGCAGCATCCTCCCCGTGCCCCATTTTTTTTGCCTACTAGGCCTTGGGGAAACCGCCTGGGCACTGGAAAAAAAAGAAGCAATTTGAAGACTTCTGTGGTAAGTATATCAGCGAGGGTGGGGTGGGATCAGCTGCGCTGCGCGATTTAGATGAGCTAGAAAGCCAGAAATCCCATGATTTCCTGCTTTCTGGCTAAACTAAATTGCACAGCTGATCGTCGGAAATACAGGTTTGTCCGAACTAGTAGCATTTTTTTTTACTACCGGTTCGTTTGAACCAGGCCAAACCGGTAGAATACCGCCACCGAATGGAAGGCTTCCTAAAATCCGGGACTTCTGCTTTGGTCATTCCTTGGAAATTGCCCGGCCAGAAAGCACATTTTTTTAAAAAAAAAATCCCTGGGGAAAGACTAAGGCAGCGTATCACCCGGTGGCATCTGGGCACGGGGGAAGGCATTTAAACCGTTAAAAGACCATGTGTTTCACGACAGCTGCACGCAAAGTCTCTGACCTACATATTTGCAGCAGGCCTCAGAATTCCAATGCATAAATGCATAAAGATGTCATAGCTCGTGCTGCCACTTTGAGGTCGTCCTGGGATGTTGTGGCTGCTGTTGGCTTCATGGATGAGAATCATGCAAATCGTGCACATGTCTGAAAGGGGGAAATATCATCCTACTGCTAAGCACAGAAGGGAGGAGGGAGGGAGGGAGAAGGAGAGGAGTGAAGAAAGGAAGGAGACTGTGCCAAGATGCACGCAAGCAGATACCCCGTGCTTTCTTTCCTTCCCTACTATGCACAAACACGCACACACATTCTGTGCAAATCTTTTGAAAGAGGTGCACGCAAAGCTCCACGTTTGTAACCCATTAAAGCAGCCATATCATTTCCAGTGTCAAGTGGCTTCTTTGGAAGCTGCAATCAGCCGGTGCATAATTTATGCTTTTGTGCTTCTCTCCCTCTGTCTGTCTGTCTGTCTGTCTGTCTCTGTCTCTCCCTCTCTCTTTCTCTGTGTCTCTGTCTCTGTCTCTCCCTCTCTGTCTCTCTCTCTCTGTCCTCTCTCTCTCTCCCTGCCTCCCTCCCTCTTTCTCTCTCCCTCTCTCCTCTCTCGCTCCCTCCCTCCCTCTCCTCCTCTCTCTTCTCTCTCCCTCCCTCCTCTATCTTCCTCCCTCCCCCTCTCTCTCTCGCACACACACACACACACACACACACACACACACACAGACACACACAATTAAGAACAGAAGCAGTTTTCTATATACTCCAAGTGCATACTGAGTAACGCTTAAAGCTGCATACAGGTAGATCCCTACTGAGCCTGGAATTCATGCCGCTAAGTGAGAAATCTGCCAAGTGAGTTTTGTCCCATTTTACAATTTTTCTTGCCATGTTTGTTAAGTGAATCACTGCAATTGTTAAATCAGGAACACCGTTGTGAATCTGTCTTCCCCACTGACTTTGCTTGTCGGAAGGTCACAAAAGGGGCGCCACAACGATCATAAACATGAACCCGTTGCCAAGTGTTCAAAGTTGATCGGTGCAGCCGCGGGGATGCTGCAATGGTCATAAATGTGAAACACGGTCATACGTCACTTTCTTCATTGCCGTAACTTTGAATGGTCACTAAATGAACTGTTGTAAGTCAAGGACTACCCGTATTTACAAAAAAAATGATTAAGAAAGGCAAGATAAATAAAATTTAAAAGGAAATAGTCATCTTTCTACCCTTCCAGTTTTCCAGCACGGACATCTCAGCACCTATTATCACTGGGGATTTTATATGCAGGGAGTCCTCGACTTACAACAGTTCATTTAGTGACTGGTCAAAGTTACAACAGCACCGAACAAAGTGACTTTAGACTGTTTTTCACACTTACGACCATTGCAGGATCCCCATGGTCCCCTGCTCAAAACTCAGGTGATTGACAAGTGACTCATACTTATGGCCGAGGTCACGCGATCCACCTTTGGTGACTTCTAACCAGCGAAGTCCATGGGGAAGCCTGGTTCACTTAACGACCGTGTGACTCCCCTTATCCACTGTGGTCATTCCCTCAGCCGCTGTGGCAAGAGGGGTCATAAAACGGGGAAAAACTCAACTCAACCCCAGAAGTTCTGGCCTCCAAGGTGGTTGTAAGCCAAGTTCTACCCACAATCCTTTTTCAGGGGTTCAGGGAGAGAAGCGAAGGGCACCCTGGTTTTTCAAAAGCAGCTGAATTCCTGGGTGAAAAACAAGAGAAACTTCCCTCTACCTATTGCTGGAACTTGATACTCCGAGCAGAGTAGATGACTATTTATATCCTTCAGTAGAGCAGGAGTTAAGGCTGTCTGTCTCCTGGATATACTAACTGTTGCCAGCCAGTCTACAGAATGCACAGCCACCGAAGCCAAAAGAATTATGAGCCCTCTCCCCATCTCTTCTCCTCCTCCTCCTTCGCTTCCTCCTCCTCTTCTTCCTCCTCCTCCTCCTCTCCCTTCTCCTCTCCCTCTTCCTCCTCCTCCTCCTCCTGCTCTTCCTCTTCTTCCTCCTCCTCTTCCTCCTCCTTCTCCTCTTCCTCCTCCTCTTTCAAGGGTAGACGAGAAAGGAGAATTAAAAAGTCAGAGAGAGGAGAGGACCCAACGTTTCCTAATAAAAGATGGCTTCTAAATACATTAGGATGGAAATTTAAAAACCTTTGGATGACCCCAAGGGCAGCTGGCCAGTAAACAAGCAGTGCCATCCAATCCCTCCAACTCTACCACCAAATTAAAGGGATTGTAAAAATGATTTTTTCTTTAATTAGATGCCTCCAAATTTTCATGCATGCTTTGCATGGTTTGCTATTCCTCTTAAGAAGCTTAACTATGACCACTCAAGATCTTGGTTATTTGGTTTACTCTTGTTCATATTATTTCCAGATTTACAAGACAGGTGTCATCTGAACTATTGATAGGTGCTCCATCAATTAAGGTTTTTTGAAGAAGAGCTTGGACAACCACTTATCTGGAATGGTCTAGGGTCTTCTGCTCCAACTCTGTTATTCTGGTTTATTGCATCATCAGCCAGATGTTCAGACTGGGGTTTGGCGTTTTTGTCTACCTATGGAGTCCTTTCCAAGGACCTGGGATAAGCAGATGAGGATGTTTGATGGTGTTACAGATATTTTTGTGGGATGGAAAAATAAAGCTGCCTTTTGCAATTGACTGATGGTGAATTTGTCAATGCCAGTGCCATTCAAGCAGTGCTCCAGTTGTTTTGGGAATTGCACTCAAGGCGCCTATTATTATCGGGACTACCCTTGCTTGCCTCTGCCTTAGTCATTATATTTCTATTTGCAGGACATTGTCCTTTGATATCTTTCCCTTTTATTTTGCTGTCTCCAGGTACTTCTGTGTCTATTATTATTATTATTATTATTATTATTATTATTATTATTATTATTATTATTGGTTTAATCTTCAATTCAATTCACCATCTGGGACTGGTAAATAACTAACTGTTCAAATCCTAATCAAGGACCTAAGAGCTGTTAAGGTAACGGAATATATGGATAGTTCCAAGTAAGGTTGTTTATTTTTTATTTTTTGCAACATCAGGATATTCAGGTTGGATAAATTTAGGATTTCCATGTATTTGGGAAGCCCTTCGGGTATCGCTCCATTGGTACAACCATTGGTTTCTTCCTCCATAATCGCTCAACTTCACTTTGCAAGTCACAATATTCTCAATTCCTGCATCACCTGGCATTGCAATATCTGTGAACCAGACTTTTTTTTTTTCTGTTCTCAAACATTTTTCCAGAATGAGCAATTTAGGGTAGAGAAGCACGAAAACAAGTAGGATCCAACTTTCCCATCGACTGACATTTATGAAGACTTTGGGAAGAGATGCAATTTGCAGAGGAGCAATCAACAATTTTTAGGGAGGGAATCCCAGTTATGAAAAGTCAAATTATAGGTACAGTAGAAACTGTGGGAACGTTGAGTTATGAACATTACAGAACCAGTTAGAAGATGTATTAAGGAGGGAGGAAGTGAGAAAGGGAGGGAGGGAGGGAGGGAGGGAGGGAGGGAGGAAGGAAGGAAGGAAGGAAGGAAGGAAGGAAGGAAGGAAGGAAGGAAGGAAGGAAGGAAGGAAGGAAGGAAGGAAGGAAGGAACATGGGGAGGGAGAGACGGAGGGAAGGAGGAAGGAAAAGTATTGGAAGGGAGGGAGGGAGGAGGAAGAAAGGGAGGGAGGAGGAAGGAAGGAAGGAAAGAAGGAAGAAGTATGTGGAGGGAGGAAGGGAGGAAGGAAGAAGTATGGGGAAGGAGAGAGGGAGGAAGGAAGAAAAGTATAGGGAGGGAGGGAGGAAGTAGGAAAGAAGGAAGGAAGGAAGGAAGGAAGGAAGGAAGGAAGGAAGGAAGGAAGGAAGGAGTATGTTGAGGGAGGGAGGGAGGAAGGAAATAAATATTTGATTTACACAGTTCCTAGTCCACATTTCATTATTCTTATTCAGGCACTTTAAAAAGGGAACTCTAAACTTTCCTGATTGTCTCCACTAAATCCATCCCAGATTGTGTGGCTCCAGCAGGCACCCACATATTTAGCACAGATGTAAAGGAGACGTTGATGCCATCTATGCAATATCAGCACGGGGAGGCCCATCAGGACCAGGGATGGGATGACTAATTCCATTTTTATAATGTCTCCATAGGCCAAGCATGAAAAACATGGGGGTTGGATGTGCAAACATGAAAATACCAGATTCCAACAGAAGGGAATATTTGTGGCTCAGGGTTGAAGTATGTGGTGTCTTGGTACTCCCTGATGATGTTACCTAGCTGGGTAATGAAACGTCTGCAAGAAAACAACCAAGCTCAGAGAGCACCAAGGACTCCACAGATATCAGCTTTCCCTCTGCTTGGGAGCTTAGTGAAGAGATTGAGAACACAAGCAAATCAGATTTAGATTTGAAAGGATATCAGGATTGGTTCCCAGACTGTTCAAGATACAGGAGATTATTATATAAAGAGCCAGCTGCCTGTTCCCCTTGATATTATTAAAAAAAAAAAAAAAACCCAGGAATTATAAGAAGATAATTAAAAAGGAACTAAAAAAAACCTTGTGTCCTAATGTATTGTGGAGAAATATGTATTTTTAACGGGAAATATTCAGCTGTTGCAATTCTAGGAAGCAAAAGACACTCTGCTCAATAAATGTAAATTCTTTTCAGTTTCCGTCCATTTTAAAGAGCCTAACATCTAATTGTTCCCAATTTGTCAAAATAAAATAAAGAAATCATGAAGCTTCCAACTTTAAAATGCACATCGGTCCTAAATAGGAAGTTGTCAAGTTGTAACCTCATTCATTGTTGTTGTTTTGTTTTGTTTTGTTCATGTCAGTAAATCTTGCTAAACAAAACACAGTGAAAATCTTGTTTGCAAACACTGTTTTAAGTTGGAGGCAGCTGCCAAGAAACCTGTTATTGTTTGGGAGCTCCAATTCCTCCCCCCACCACAAAGGAGATATTTTTCATTTACCTGTTTTATGCACTGCAGTCTGTCATTAGTCTGCTGTATGTGTCTGTCCATAGAATTCATTGCGATTGTCTCCACTTCAGTTCTACCTGAAAGCCATTAAAATCCCTCAAGCTGTAAGATATGAAAATAAAATAAAATGAAAATTAATCACGAACGGAACAGTTAAGTTGCAATTCTGCAAATTCTAATCATGTGATTTAAGATCTTGAATGTTACCGTTTCTTTAAGGGAAAGATTTGTCCCTTTTATCTATTTCATAAATAACCAGAGCATAAGGATATAGGAACAGCTACTCTATTTTATATTTTGGGAAGAGTGTCTTTTCTTAGTTTGAGCCTAAATCTTCCGGTTATTATAGCCACCGGATTCTCACAATTTCACTCCAAAACATTTTTTCTTTGTCCTTATCTCTTCCCAAAACTTGTTCTTCTACTAAATTGGTGAGAAAAAGCCTTTTTAGAAGATGAAACCTGGAGCAAAACATTAATATAATTAAACCCATAAACGATATATAGTTAACTCCCAGTCGTGAAATCCCATTGAAACCATACATGCAGAATTGTTTTCTTATGCACACAAAGAGAATTTTAATTCTACCTGAATGAAGCTTAAATCAATGTTCATAGAGCACATCCATTGAGATTGAACAGGTGCATAGGATTGCAACCTTCCTAGCTAGCTTCCAGTAAGTAAAGCCAATGGGGGGAGTTTGATTCGCTTAACGACTGGCTAGGAGACGGGGAGTTCTAGTCCCACCTTAGCCATAAAATTCAACTGGGTGACTTTGGGCCAGTCTCTCTCTCTCTCTCCCCCCTCCCTCTCATACATTCCCTCTCTCTCACTTTATCTCTCTCTCCCTCCTTCCCTCTCTCTCCCCCTCCTTCTCTCACACACTCCCTCTGTCACTTTATCTCTCTCTCCCTCCTTCCCTCTCTCTCCCCTCCTTCTCTCACACACTCCCTCTGTCACTTTATCTCTCTCTCCCTCCTTCCCTCTCTCTCCCCCTCCTTCTCTCACACACTCCCTCTGTCACTTTATCTCTCTCTCCCTCCTTCCCTCTCTCTCCCTCTCTCTCTCTCACACACTCCCTCTCTCTCTTTATTTTTCTCTCCCTCCCTCTCACACACTCCCTCTCTCTCTCTCTCTCTCCCCTCTCCCCCTCTCTAACACACTCCCTCTCTCTCACTTTATCTCTCTCTCCCTCCTTCCCTCTCTCCCCCCTCTCTCCCGCTCCTTCTCTCACACACTTCCTCTCTCACTTTATCTCTCTCTCCCTCCTTCCCTCTCTCTTCCTCTCCCCCCTTCTTCTCTCACACACTCCCTCTCTCACTTTCTCTCCCTCTCTCCTCCCCCCTCTCTCACACACTCCCTCTCTCTCACTTTATCTCTCTCTCCCTCCTTCCCTCTCTCCCCCCCTCTCTCTCCCGCTCCTTCTCTCACACACTTCCTCTCTCACTTTATCTCTCTCTCCCTCCTTCCCTCTCTCTTCCTCTCCCCCTTCTTCTCTCACACACTCCCTCTCTCACTTTCTCTCCCTCTCTCCCTCCCCTCTCTCACACACTCCCTCTCTCTCACTTTATCTCTCTCTCCCTCCTTCCCTCTCTCCCCCTCTCTCTCCCGCTCCTTCTCTCACACACTTCCTCTCTCACTTTATCTCTCTCTCCCTCCTTCCCTCTCTCTTCCTCTCCCCCTTCTTCTCTCACACACTCCCTCTCTCTTTCTCTCCCTCTCTCCCTCCCCCTCTCTCACACACTCCCTCTCTCTCACTTTATCTCTCTCTCCTCCTTCCCTCTCTCCCCTCTCTCTCACACACTCCCTCTCTCCCTCCCTCTCTCTCACTTTATCTCTCTCTCCCTCCCTCTCTCCCCCCTCTCTCACACACTCCCTCTCTCTCACTTTATCTCCTCCCCCCCTCTCTTTCTCAACCGAAACCAACCACTGGATTGTTGTAGGAGGAAGGAAGAGTCGTTTTGTGTATTTGCCACCTTGAGCTAGTGGTAAAAATAAGAAAGGCAAGATATGAAACAAGTAAGTAAATAAAAACAAAATGAACAATCCCTCTTCACCCCAGAAAAAGGGAAGTACATATAAAAAGCCACCTTGGAACCCGTGGGTGGTTGAGCTCCTATGCACCGTGTTCACAGCTTTGTGTGTTAGGTTTTTATTATCTTACCCGCAAAAAGCTCTTTTCCTACCCATTCGCTGGAAAGCCCCAAAGGTTCAGCTGGGATGCTACGCATGGAAAACACACCCCCTGCAACCGAGCGCAACTTTCCCTAAGCTGCCAAGCATCGTCGGCTCTCTCTGTTCACATTAACCTTTTCCTCCGATAGGCTGGAGCTTTATTTATAATTCACTGGATGGAGGAGGTCTGAGAAGCATCCATGCTGCCGGGCAATGGGTCCTGCACATGCAGAAACACACACACGCACAACGCGCGCCCCCCTCCTCCTCCTCCTCCCCGCCAAGGCTGTCTGGAGGCCTCTCTGATAGCGCTTCCTCCGTGGCTCCTGACGGATTAGATTGCAGAGAAAGGAATTTCACTCTGGCAATGAGGGGCCTCTCACATAACCAACCCTCGTTCTTGTTTTAGACACAACCGGGTTTGATAAAGCGAGGCTACCAGTGAATTGTGATGCTTTGTGAGCACACACCCACACACACCTCAAAACAGGTGCCTTCATTAATTCTTAATTTTGGAATCATTCCTCTAGTACAGGCGAGCAATTCTTCACTGTGTTTGTAGTAGAAAGCTTTTTTTTCTTCTTCTTAAGCTTCAGCCCAAGAATGCTAGAGAATTCCTAGAAGACCGGCTTTTAAGACACATCAGCCATCAGCGGACAAAGGGGTTTAAACAATGTCTGCATACCATTCAGAAGAGAAACTCCAAAAGCCTAAAAGGGGAAAATATAAAGAATTCCCAAACTCAAACACCTCCTCCCCAGTAATTCACACCAAGTTTACTACTAGACCAAGAAGTAAATAGTCAAACTTCCTCCCCAGTAATTCACACCAAGCTTACTACTAGACCAAGAAGTAAATAGTCAAACTTCCTCCCCAGTAATTCACACCAAGTTTACTACTAGACCAAGAAGTAAATAGTCAAACTTCCTCCCCAGTAATTCACACCAAGTTTACTACTAGACCAAGAAGTAAATAGTCAAACTTCCTCCCCAGTAATTCACACCAAGTTTATTACTAGACCAAGAAGTAAGTAGTCAAACCTCCTCCCCAGAAATTCACACCAAGCTTACTATTAGACCAAGATGTAAGTAGTCAAACCTCCTCCCCAGTAATTCACACCAAGCTTACTACTAGACCATGAAGTAAGTAGTCAAACCTCCTCCTCAGTAATTCACACCAAGCTTACTACTAGACTAAGAAGTAAGTAGTCAAACCTCCTCCCCAGTAACACCAATCTTACTACTAGCCCAAGAAGTAAGTAGTCAAGAAGTAAACAATACCCCCATCAAGGAGCTATTGACTCAGACAAACAACCGAACAGCACACAACACACAATTGACTCAGACAAACAACACATAACATACAATTGACTTAGACAAACAGCCAAACATCACACACAACAGCCTAATTAATAAACCACCAAGAACTGGCAGTTTGACCCTCACTGGTTCAAGGTTGACTCAGCCTTCCATCCCTCCAAGGTCAGTAAAATGAGGACCCAGATTGTTTGGGGGCAATGATGCTGACTATAAACTGCTTAGAGAGGGCTGGAAAGCACAGTGAAGTGATATGTAAGTCTAAGTATAAGAACAGCCTCACCAATACTGCCAGGGCAATAACTTATGACCACAATTGAGCCCAACATTTCTGTGGCTAAGTGAGACAGTTGTTAAGTGAGTTTTGCACTGTTTTACAACTTTTCTTGCCACCGTTGTTAAGTGAATCACTGCAGGTGTTAAGTTAGTAATACGGTTGTTAAGTAAATCTAGCTTTCCCACTGATGTTGCGTGTCAGAAGGCTGCAAAACGGGATTACATGATGCCAGAACTCTGCAACCGTCATAAATACGAGTCAGTTGCCAAGTAGTCTGAATTTTGATCTCGTGAACAGGGAGCTGCTGAAATGGTTGTCAATGTGAAAAATGGTCATAAAGTCACTTTTCCAGTATTGCTGTAACTTCAAATGATCACTAAATGATCCATTGTAAGTCGAGGACTACCTGTATATAAAAGTAAGAGAAAATCTCATTTCTTACTAGCACTGATGATGTTACCTAGTTGGGTAATGAAACACCTGCAAGAAAATAACCAAGCTCAGAGAGCACGGAGAATCCCACGATTCAATTTTCTTCTTCGTGATTTAATACCAGTTGATTAGACCTTATTAGAAGCGTGTTCACCCAGAAGTTTGTTTGTAGGACGCTCAAATAAATCTTAAATTTAATTATTCAGCATCTGGCAAAGACACTGAGCTCTTAACGGAGACAAGTAACCAATTCAGCAGCAATCCAAATTAAAAAAAAAAAATGATACCTTACTTGCATGTTAATTGCTCAGTGAAAATGAACAATATAAAACAAATAATAGAAGTTAAAAGGAGCTCCTGGAGGACTCTATAGACAATCTTAAAAGGTCCTTGGACCCGACAGTAAGAGCATTGATGTTTTAACTGTATTCTGGGGACCATAGGCTTCCCTGGGATATCATTAAGAATTCTTTGGTACTGACAGAAGAGAATATGTGTAGGTCAGGGTTGAGCTGTGCGGTCCTTGATCTCTGGCCTTGGTGTCTACGGAGATTCTCAATCATCAAGGACACAGTTGTCCTTAAAGTGTGTGTCTGTGTGTGCTTCCAAAAGGCAACTGGTAATTTTTCTTCAAAAATGTTTCTCTTCTTGTCCAAGAAGCTGAGCTGAAGAAGCAGTTCTTGGACGAGAAGTGAAGCCTTTTCAAAGAGAAATAAACCAAGGAAGCCTGGCAGGATAAAAAGACCAAAGGTGAATCATTCCTGAAGTGCCTTTACTTAAGTGCCTAGATAATCACCCTGGCAGCCCAAAGTTGTCGGAGCTCAAGACAATTACTGGAGAGCATGATTGATGACTCCTGGCTATGGATGTGTCCCATTGGAGAATATACATCCAGGTGGGGTGGGAGGAAGACCAGGGTCAAGGGGGAAATGAATGATGTATTTTAGTATCGGCCGCATCCAGCCAACACCAACATGGCCGCTCCTAATAAATCCATTTTCTTTTCTCTGAGATGCAGCTAGAGGCTTATGATTTGAATCGGGTGGATTTGTTGGAATCCTGACAAAGTCTTTTTTTTGGGGGGAATGTCCTTTGGGATTCTTGGTGTTTTTTTCTTGCAAAGGTTTCCTGACCAAACTAGGATTCTTTTCAGCAGGACCATCCACAATGGTGGATCAGACAGGTTTGCCTCGCAGGTCATAAGTCGCAGAATAGCATCCGTGTCAGCACTCCAACTAACCAACTCCAGCCGAATAAACTCTGAAACAAAAAATTCCCCAAAGTTCCATTTTATTGGATTTGTCATATTGGCACATCTGGGAAAACCCAAATCTGAGAGTTGCAGTGTCAGAATACGGAGACCTGTATGAAGCCGACTCTGAGATATGTAATCTACAATCACCTATGACCCTGTTTCCCCCCACCCCTCTGGGTGTATCATATTCAGACTGTTCAACGGGACACGTTCATGGGCTAGGTGTTCTCAATCACACTCTCCAATAGAGAATTTTTGAGCCCAGTATACCCGGTTGCCTCAGTTACAATCTTTGTGAGATAAACTTGGAATGTGCTTCTGAGTTCATTTGCCGTATGCTCCTTCAGGGTTCCCCCCCGCTTTCTTATGGCAACTTGGAAACCAGCATAGGACTGTTTTACAAGTTGACATCCGGGTTTTCCCTTCCCAAAAGAGAAATCAAAGATCCATCCCCTGCCACCCAACCAGTCCATCACATAGCCCGATCAAATGTCATCCCAACTGGAGACCTTCCTCCAGACATTCCTCTCCAGGTGCAGGGCAACATGTCCTTGACTCTCTGGGAAAGAATGCTGTTGTATCTAATCTTCTACCTCTCTATGAAATCCCCCCTCCTGAAATCCTTGGCACCGAATGTGACAACCTCAAAGCTTTCAAGTAAAAATATGGCCTCTAAGGCTGACAATCAGGTGCACAGGTGTGCATGCTGAATTCCAAAAGGCAAAAGAGAAGACTGCCCTAGATAGGATCAAATTTCTCAAGCCCAGCGGGAAGGATTCGCAACACGGGAGCCTTTGGGCAGAAAAAAAATATAGCACAGAGGGCAAAGGTAATGGAGACAACTCTCAAACCACATTTTAAAATCCTCGATTTTGCCATGGCTCCGTGCGCTAAATGCAAACTCCTGTGGGGACAAGGTGGAAAGGGAGGGAAAAAACCCCCAGAAGATTCAAAGGGCAAAATTAGCACCCTGGGAGAACCGCGCGTCCTGGCTGAAAACTAATTTTAAACGCCGAGTTTGGAATACTCCTGGGGTGGCCTTAACCACAGTTATTATCCGAGCTGTCCATAGGAGGAGAAAAAAAGAAAGGGCACTCTGCCACTGGCTGCCCCATTTTCCCCAAAGGAAAGGCACCGTATAAATGTAATAAACAAATTAAGAAGCCACTATTAGAAACCGTGGGAGATCTGCGGGGTGGGTGGGAGGGTTGCATTTCAGAAGACTGACAGTGAACAATCCTATGGATGTATCGGCTCGTGGTAGTAATTCTGGGGAAACTCTGTGAGAGGTAGAGCTGAGAAAGCTGTTGTGTTTGTGTGTTTTGTGTGGGTTGGAAGAGTGTTGCAAATCCCGGCCTCTGGAATGTCTTTTCTGAGATGTGAAGCTAAGAGAAAACAAGATATTCTAGCAAGAGAAACGTCACAGCTTGTTGGAACCCATTACTCATGCCTTGTTCGATAGCGTGTCTTCTTCCTTCCTTTCCTTGCTTAGACTGAATATTTCATTTACAGTATTGAAAGCGTGGCCATGTTTATTTTCATTGTACTTTATTTGTTCGAGTCGTACGCTGCTGTAATCAAACCAGGACTTTTGGCACTTCCTCATCTAGAACAAAAGAGGGTAAAACCAGGTAACACTCATCCCTGATAAAGGTAAAGGTTCCCTTCGCAGATCTGTACTAATTGTTTCCGGCTCTAGGGGGTGGTGTTCATCTCCGTTACAAAGCCGAAGACCCAGCGCTGTCCGAAGACGTCTCTGTGGTCATGTGGCTGGCAGGACTAAAAACTTTCAAAGGCGCATGGAACGCTGTTATCTTCCCACCAAAGTGGACCCTATTTTCTTACTTGCACTTTTTTTTAATGTGCTTTCAAACTGCTAGGTCGGCAGAAGCTGGGACAAGTAACGGGAGCTCACTCCGTACGCGGCGCTAGGGATTCAAACTGTTGAACTGCCAACCTTTCTGATCGACAAGCTCAGTGTCTTAGCCACTGAGCCACCACGTTCCTTCCTTTTCCATTCCTGGTAAATTATGACAATTAAATTAATTATTTCCTCATTTGCTTCCTGGGGTTTTTATGGGTGTCCAGCCCAGAGGGATTAAAAGTATATGATATATAATTGTGTTTTAAAGAGTAACAATAAGCAAAATGTTCCGTGGGCCCCACACTCTCCTTAACCTCTCCAGGTTGGACTAGAGGACCTCCGAGGTCCCTTCCAACCCCTTTGTTCTGCAGTCTGTTGACATCATCTTGTTTTAAAGAGGAAGCAACACACCATGTCTAGAAATCTCCAACAATCTTTTGACAATCCCACCAAACAGAAACAGTTATTCCTTCTCTCTATACACGGGAGGCACACAATTGCTATTTAATAAGAAGCATTGATTAAATACTAAGCTAGGATACAAACAAGATGGGTGGGAACTGCACCAACTAATTAATCAGTTAAATAATCAGGAAAAAGCTGCTTTATGACAAATGTGGAGTACAACAGATACACCCACTGTGGCATGGATCTATTCAGGAGGCTTAAAAAATAAAAAAAAAACAAGCAACAGTTTCCATTGTAAAATAGCTACGCCACAAAGAACGAGGTAGGGCATTTTATTGTGAAAATATATATTTTACTTTATTACATTTGGATGCTAGCCAGGAAGGACACAGGTTCTTCCCAGAGCACAAGAAGGACAAGTAGTTCTCAATATACGACTGCCATTGAGCCAAAAATTTCTATCGCTAAGTGAGACATTGGTGGCGCGTTTTACAACTTTTCTTGCCCCAGATGTTACAATGAAGCACTGCAGGTAATACGGTTGTTAAGGGAATCTGGCATACACACACCCACTGACTAATGCCAGATGGCCGCAAATCATAATCACATGAGCTCGGGGTCACTATGGCAACCGTCATAAATGTGAATTTGTTACCAAGCGTCCGAATTTGGATCACGTGACCAGAGAGATGCTGCAATGGTCGTAAGTGTGAAAACTGGTCCTAAGTATCTTTTTTTTATTGCTGCTGTAATTTTGACTGGTCAGTAAACAAACTGTTGTAAGTCGAGGTGTGTGTGTGTGTGTGTGTGTGTGTGTGTGTGTGTGTGTGTATCTTTGGTTATTCAGGTTTTCTCCTGCATAAAATTGGAAGTATGTTGGCGTTTTTTTTTTTTTTTGGCTTTGGCTTTGTGCTTGCAGCTGCTTCTTCCTTTTTACTGCTAATGGGGATGTGACTTGATTGGGTGGGGGCTTGGCTGTGTTCTGATTGGCTGGGGGTGTGTTCTGTTCAGGTGGGGGCTTGGTTGTGCTCAGGTTAGTCTTAGTTGCTGGGGGATTTGAGCTGGTGAGCTGTGATTCTGTTGTTTGGCTTCCAATTTTATGCGGGAAAAAACCTGAATAACCAAAGATCCACATACAAATACCCGCGAAAACCTCAGAAAACATATGTGTGTGTGTGTGTATGTGTATGTATATATATATGTATATGTATATGTATGTATGTTATTCAGCTTTGTTTGGGGATTTTCCCACATCATTATAGTTGTGCTTTTAAAGTTGTAGCAACGTTTCGGAAGAATCTCATCTGCCATCATCAGGCTTCGATGATGCCTGATGAAGCCTGATGATGGCAGATGAGATTCTGCCGAAACGTTGCTACAACTTTAAAAGCACAACTATAATGACGTGGGAAAATACCCAAACAAAGCTAAATAACATACATGTAAGTACCTGCGAAAACTTAAGAAAATGCATACATACATACATACATATATAGACGAAAGGAAATTAATTCTACCCACTTGCTGAAAAGCCTTGCTAGATATTTCCTGACCAACATTCAGCTGCCAGGACAGAGGCACCAGCAAGACAAACCTTTAATAGTAATAATGGTAATGATAATAACAACAACAAAACTTTGAAAAGCAATTATTTTGGAGCCTTACATTATTTCAATATAACATATAAGAAAGACCAAAAAGTCTGGAGAGTGGGTGTGGCACTGCCTGGAGACAGCAGAAGAGAAGTGAAAGAACTGGAGAAGATCACAAAATACAAAGAGCTACAAACAGAAATAGAACAACTGGGGCAAAGGCAAGCAAGGGTAGTACCGATCGTCATAGGCGCCTTGGGAGCAGTCCTAAAACACCTGAACACCATCAGAGGCATTGACAAATTTGCCCTCGGTCAATTGCAGAAGGCAGCTTGACTTGCAACAGCTTCCATCCTGCGACGGTATCTGTAACACCATCAAACATCCAGATTTGCCTATCCCAGGTCCTTGGGAAGGACTCGATAAGAGACAAAACTGCCAAACCCAGTCTGAACATCTGGCTGACTGTGTGAATAATAATAATAATAATAATAATAATAATAATAATAATAATAATAATAATAATAGTAGTTTGAAATGCAGTTATTTTGGAGCCTTAAGTTATTTCGGAGCCCCTTCACTCAAAAGTTAATAATGCATAAAAATGCACACCTCGGGGACTTACAAAATATGACCTAGACTAGAGCAAGTCATAACCAGGACCACAGGCATGAATTTCCCAAGTGACATACGGTGTTTCTATTTTATGAATAGTTAGTTCTTCTGTAATCGTCTCTCTGCTTTGGAAAGAAAATGCAGGCATTGTTTGGGCTGCCTTGCCAAATGCAAACTTTTATTTAGTGGAGATGTCAAACTACCAGAGCAGAAAACCCCCAAAGGTGACAATAGCCAAAGCATTTTCTCTAAACCACATTACTAAAAAAAAGATGTTAAGATTTTGGAAGAAGTGTAAAGTGTAGCTAAGATGATTAAACGACTGGAGACAAAAACATATGAACAACGGTTGCAGGAATTGGGTATGTCTAGTCTACTGAAAAGAAGGACTAGGGGCGACATGATAGCATCTTCCAATATTTGAGGGGCTGCCCCAAAGAAGAGGGTGTCAAATTATTCTCCAAAGTACCTGAGGGCAGGACAAGAAGCAATGGATGGAAAGTAATCAAGGAGAGAAGCAACCTAGAACTAAAGACAAAAATATTGATAGAGAGAACAATTAATTAGTGGAATGACTTGCCTCCAAGAAGTTGTAAATGCTCCAACACTGGAGGTCTTTAAGAAGAGTCCGAAATGGTATATAAGGTCTCCTGCTTGAGCAAGGGGTTAGAATAGAAGACCTCCAAAGTCCCTTCCAGCTCTATTCTGATAAAAGGTGTATGAACAAAGCATCACAGATGTTTGGAAGGCAAAGGTGTCCCTTTGATTCCAAGGATGCTTTTCTGCAACCTGTCGGCAGAGGACTCCCTTCTATTGAAGCTGAGAGGCCGCTTGTTCTTCCCTGACACTGTGACGGTGGGGTGTGTGTGTCTCTCTGTGTGTGTTTTTAAGCCTTTACAAGCCCCTACAAATCCTTTTGCTTCTGCTTCCTAACAGGGGCCACCGAGGCTGACACTGTCTGCTGACCTTGTGGTTATTGATTAACCATCTCGCTCTTCACTGCCATCTTTCCCACCCCTGCGCCGGCAGGGAGAGAGAGAGAGAGAGAGAGAGAGAGAGAGAGAGCTAAGGAGCCGCACTCCTCCTCCGTGACAGCCATGCTCAAAAAGGGCTCTTTCCGGAGACATGGCGGAGAGGGCCACTCGATCAAATGGCCTTCGTGTCAAGACTGAAATACCACACGGCAGCTTGACAACTTGTACGATTTAACATGCATCTGCTAGGTAGGAAGAAGGAAGGAAGGAAGGAAAGAAGGAAGGAAAGAAAGAGGGAGGAAGGAAGGAAAGAAGGAAGGAAGGAAGGAAGGAAGGAAGGAAGGAGAGAAAAAGAAAGGAAGGAAGGAGAGTAGGAGAAAGAATGAAAGGAAGGAAGGAGACAGAGAGGGAGGGAGGGAGAAAGAGAGATAGAGGAAGGAAGGAAGGAAGGAAGGAAGGAAGGAAGGAAGGAAGGAAGGAAGGAGAGAAAAGAAAGGAAGGAAGGAGAGTAGGAGAAAGAATGAAAGGAAGGAAGGAGACAGAGAGGGAGGGAGGGAGAAAGAGAGATAGAGGAAGGAAGGAAGGAAGGAAGGAAGGAAGGAAGGAAGGAAGGAAGGAAGGAAGGAAGGAAGGAAGGGAAAGATTAATAGCTAGATTATATGTGTGGGTGTGTGAGGGTGAGAGACAGAGAGAGGTGGTGGGGTGGGAGGGAGGGAGGGAGGGAGGGAGGGAGAGACAGACAGACACAGAGACAGAGAGATAGATATATATTCCACATTGGCAACAGGAAAGGCATCTGGCCAGTAAACACTCAGCTTCATTCAGTTGGCCAGACTCCAACTCACAAGGTGGAGGAGAGGGGGAGGAGAGAGAAAGAAAGGAAGGAAGGAAGGAAGGGAGGGAGGGAGGGAGGGAGGGAGGGGAAGGAAAGAAAAAACGGTGGAGACAAAGAGAGGCAGCGGTTGAAACTTTTGTTCACTAGGGGTGCATTTCTGCCAAAAATCCAGACGTAAATGCTGCCTTTTGGCAAAAACATGATGAATCAGAATCACACTTCGGAAGTGTACAGGTAATCCTCGCCTTACGACCTCAATTTTTGAATTTGAATTAAACGTATTATTATTATTATTTTTTATAAAAAGGAAACTTAAACCCGAGCACACCTCGATTGCTTTAAGAACAAATCAAATTCATTTCATCATTCATTTTACAGGAGTTATTTCCTGGCTCGTTTAAATATCCTTGCTTTATTTCTCTTGTAATTATCTTCCTTCGCTTTATGGGACAGAGAACATTGAAACAAACAAGCGAATAAATAAATAACCTCCAGGGATTAATCAATACAATTAAACAAACAAACAAACAAACCAGAAACAATTGAATGAGTTGTTCCAGAGTTGAATGATGCCTGCACCTGTATTTCTGGGCTATGATAAACATACCTGAGTGAATACATTTGTGTATAAATCTTTAATGCTGCATCAGATTTCGGTTTACATATATAAATATAAATATAAAATATAAATATTTATATAAAATATAAATATAAATCTGCCTCTCTATATCTATATCCAAATATCTATCTATCTATCTATCTATCTATCTATCTATCTATCTATCTATCTATCTATCTATCTAATGTTTTTCAGGAAGGACTTGAGCCTGATTCTATATCTATATCCAAATCTCTCTCTCTCCCCTCCCTCCCTTCCTTTCTCTGCCTGCCTGCCTGCCTGCCTGCCTGCCTGCCTGCCTGCCTGCCTGCCTGCCTGCCTGCCTGCCTGCCTGCCTATCTATCTATCTATCTATCTATCTATCTATCTATCTATCTATCTATCTATCTATCTAATGTTTTTCAGGAAGGACTTGACTATATCTATATCCAAATCTCTCTCTCTCCCCCTCTCTCCCTTCCTTCCTTCCTTCCTTCCTTCCTTCCTTCCTTCCTTCCTTCCTTCCTTCCTTCCTTCCTTCCTTCCTTCCTTCCTTTCTTTCTTTCTTTCTTCCTTCCTTCCTCCCTTCCTTCCTTCCTTCCTTCCTTCCTTCCTTCCTTCCTTTCTTTCTTTCTTTGCAGCTTGGACATGCCGAGAAAGACAAAAGAGAGAGAGAGAGAAAAAAAACCCGTGTCTTTCTGTTTTTCATAGGGGTTTCTACCGTCTTCAGATTCTTAAAAGGAGGCAGGCAGCTGACGGACTATCTGGGTTTCGAAGCTTGCCTGCTGCCCGCACAGACCATCTCTCCAGCCAGGGGCGGGAAATGGGTTTACTTAATTTATGGTGACTGAACTGTGAGCGAGGGCGGGCACATGGGGCTGGGAAAAGCCTTTCTCAAGTTCAGTAGCTTTCTACTTTTTCCTGTTCTGCCCTCCCTCTTCCACCATCCGTGTCTTTGAAATAGTGGGACACAGAGAGAGAGAGAGAGAGACACACACACAAAACTCTCCTCTGGCAGAAGGGTGGTGCAGCCTCAGAGGCCTGGAGGAGAGAAAGAAAGACAGACAGAAAGAGAAAGAGAGAGTGAGAAACAGAGGGACAGAAACAGAAGGAGTGGGAGAGAGAGAGAGAGAGAGAGAGAGAGACAGGGAGTGAATGAGTGAGCAAGAGAGAGAAAGAGAGGGGGAAGAGGGAGGGAGAGAGGGAGAGGAGAAGAGGGGGAGGAGAGAGAAAGAGAGAGAAAAAGTCAGAGAGGGAGGGAGAGAGAAAAAGACAGAAAAAGATAAAGTGTGAGAAAGGGAGTGTGTGTGAGAGAGGGAGAAGGGGATAGAGAGAGAGAAATAGAGACAGGATGGAGAGAGACAGAGAGAGAAAGAGAAGGAGATACACAGAGAGAGAAAGTCAGAGAGGGAGGGAGAGAGAAAAAGACACAGAGAGAGATAAAGTGAGAGAGAGGGAGTTTGAAAGAGAGAGGGAGAGGGAGATGGAGAGAGAGAAATAGAGGAGGGAGAGAGACAGAGAAAGAGAGGGAGACAGAGAAAGAGAGAGAGAGAAAAAGAGAGAGAGAGAGAGAGAAAAAAGGGGAGAGATAGAAAGAGAGAGGGGGGAGAAAAAAGAGAGGGAGAAAGAGAAAGAGGCAGAAAGTAAAAAGAGACAGAGAGAGAGAAGAAGAGAAAGTGAGAGAGACAGAGGGAAAAAGAGAGAGAGGGAGACAGAGAGAGAGAAAAGAGAGACAGTGAGGGAGGGAGGGAGGAAGGGAGAGAGAGAGGATAGCTTGCATAAGTGAATTTGCTGGAGTCCCCGAGGAGCAGCAGAGGCAACGTGCCCTCATCAAGCCCATCTGCAGTCTGATTATAAAAGCCGGAGGAGTGTTTGTGCTGAGCATCAGACCCGCAGGGTGACCTCTACTAAGAAGAACCAGAAAATGCCGCACTTGGACACCCAGGCCCAGCGGATCCTTCCGGGGGGGGGGGCAGGGGGAAGCAGAGGGGCCATTCTGCGTTTCCATCCAAGCGGATCCTGCCTTCTTTCCCCCTGCGGATCGCTGGCCGCCAGAAAGAAAGCTGGTCTGCTCGGCGGGGCCCAAGTGATGGTAACCTCTGGACCGAGGAATTAAAATGGACGGCTTTTCAAGGCAGGACGGGCACAAACACCGTGGATTCTTCTAACGGCTCTGCTTAGCCAGATGCCGTTTTTCCTATTTTGCCTCTGACCTCCAAATGTGCAAAGAAGAGGGAGGAAGGGACATGGGGAAGGGAGGGAGGGGGGGGAGAGGGAAGGAGAAAAGAGGGAGGGAGAAAGAGAGGGAGACGGAAGGAGAGGAGTGGGAGAGAGGGAGGGAAAGGGATGCAGGGAGGGAGAGAGGGAAGGAGAGAGATGGAGGGAGAGAAGGAATCTGGAACTAAGGAGAAATTTCCTGACAGTGAAGACAATTAACCAGTGGAACAACTTGCCTCTAGAAGTTGTGAATGCTCCAACACTGGAGGTTTTTAAGAAGATGTTGGATAACTATTTGTCTGAAGTGGTGGGGGGTTTCCTGCCTAAGCAGGGGGTTGGACTAGATGACCACAGAGAGATAAAGGGGGAGAGAGGGAGTTTGAAAGAGAGAGGGAGATGGAGAGAGAGAAATAGAGGAAGGAGAGAGACAGAGAAAGAGAGGGAGACAGAGAAATTCCAATTCTGTTAAGTCACTACAGAGATACAAGAGTTACAATCATTTCAATGAAAATATGGCCACCAATAATACAAGGGACAAAATGAAACGATTCGTACGACAATACAACGTTGAATTGTCTCACGGCGAGTTATCCTGCAGTGAATTGGCTGCAGAAATTTGGCCTAAAGGGATGGAAAACAACAAGAACAACAAGAATAATACTATCTCAAGATGGAACCCATAAAAATTGAAGCCTCCTCACTTTTCACATGCCATCCCTCTGGGACAAGGCTTCAATCATGAACATCCCTTTCCTTCACAAATGCTCTCGGATCCAACATTTGGCTACATAAATCATCTCCAAATTCCACACACTGGCAACCCGCCTTCTTCAAAGTTAGTCTTCAGACTGCCAAGCATCTGCCCAAATCTGGGCTTGTCACTTGGCAGGTTGCAAGTAAAGAGGGCTCGCTACTGTACCCCAGAGAAAGAGAGATTTCACTGCTACAAGCTGATGTTCCATCTCTCATTCTGCAGATCTCCTCTCCCCGAAGATGCTTCAACGTTATGCATATTATAAGGGAACATAATCAAAACACTTGGATTGCTCAGAATCACTGAATGAGATGGGTGGCCATAGAAATTGGAAAAAAAGAAAGAAAGAAAGAAAGAAAGAAAGAAAGAAAGAAAGAAAGAAAGAAAGAAAGAAAGAAAGAAAGGAGAAAAGAGAGAAAGAAAGGAAGGAAGGAAGGAAGGAAGGAAGGAAGGAAGGAAGGAAGGAAAGAAAGAAAGAAAGAAAGAAAGAAAGAAAGAAAGAAAGAAAGAAAGAAAGAAAGAAAGAAAGAAAGAAATTTTTTGCCAAACTAAGACCAAGCAGTTAGTCCTAGTCGTGATTGCTAAATGGGGATTATGTGTATTAATCTTCGCAAACTATTTTCATTTAGAAGTTTCATAGGTATACCTGGTTTGTCATTACTTATTTCTGGAATGTTTTTTGATTTCTTAGTACAGCTATTATTCTCTGTCACTTCCCATCCAGTTACTAAACCAGGACTCAGCCTATTTATCGGTCTCCAAGATGAGCCCAAGTTACTCAACAACTACTACTAAAGAGAGTATTTTCTCCAACAGGGCTGAACAGATCCTGCTGAGTGATGAAGCAGCCACAGAATAAGAATCTCTCGCTCTTCCTCCCTCCCTCCCTCCCTCTTGTTGGGGCAGATATCTTTCTCAGTCCTTCTACATGAGGTCAGAATAATAGAATAGCAGTGCTGGAAGGAAGCTTAGAAAACTTCTAGTCCAACCCAGACCTATTTATCTGTTCATTTTGTACAACCAGTGGGGCTACTGGTGAGACTGTCGCAGCAACCTTCAGTCACAATTAGAATATAGAGTTGGAAGGGACCTTGGAGGTCTTCTAGTCCAACCCCCTGCTCAAGCAGGAGACCCTATACCATTCCAGACAAGCGGCTGTCCAATATCTTCTCAAAAGCCTCCAGTGATGGGAGAGACCCACAGCTTCTGGAGGTAAGTTGTTCCCCTGATTAACTGTTCTCACGGTGAGGAAATTTCTCCTTAGTTCTAGGTTGCTCGTCTCTTGGATTAATTTCCACCCATTGACTCCTGTCTTGCCTTGTGTTGCTTTGGAAAACAGGTTGACCGTATATGCCACTCACTATTTTTTTTGTTGTTGTTGCTGCTATATTTCCCTCCTCTCAAGAAAACCTTTGCATTTTGATTTCATGCTTCAACGGGAAATAATCATTCCTCGGCTTGATGCAGAAGAAAATAAGCAAATTAGTGCAGGATGCTATTTGAGCCCAGGGATTTCTACGGTTTTATAAAAAAAACAAAAACAAACGGCAGATAATGAACAGAGTCAAGGCGACACATCTCTCTTTGTATAAACATTTCCCTGAAATGAAGCCATGCATTTGGTGAAGGAAATTAAAAGATGGACATTTTAAAAATATGGAAATCCTACATTCTGTCTACACAATGGTCTTCAGCCACTGAGTTTGGGGATCATTTGATGTGGGTGCTCTGTCACTGGAGATGGTTAAGAAGAGACTGGACAGCCATTTGAAGTGGCATAGGGTCTCCTGTTTGAGCAAGGGGTTGGACTAGAACATTGGTTGCCAACCATTGGGCCAGGGTCCACGAGAAAATTTTGGTGGTCCGCAGAGAAATGTCACCCCCAAAGTAATTAATCCAGGCTGCATGGGGACACAAGGCTGTGCCACTCACGTGGCCCAAGGGAACACAAGGTTTGTGTTGCTTGCATTGTGAACAACACAAGATAGTGAGGGGAAGGGAAAAAGGGTGGAGGGGGAGGAACTTGTCCCACTCGCCCCACATGCCTGGCCTGGCCACCGGGCCTCTGCTTTCCGCTTCTTTCTTCTTCTGCTTTTGGCTGCACGCAAGGAAAACAGCAAAAGTCTTTCTTTCTCTCCCCCAAACTCCTCCAGAAATGAGTCTTTGGGACCCTGCAAGGCCTCCTGCTCCAAGAAGCTGCGCCGGCAAAGACTCATTTTTAGCAGAGTTTGGGGGAGAGAAAGAAAGACTTCTGCTGCTTCTGCTGTTTTCCTTGCATGAAGCCAAAAGTGTCTCTCTCTCTCTCCCTCTCCCTCTCTCTTCCCCTGAGAATAGAGCTGGAGACGGTATCCTGCAATACCAAATAAAAAAAACAATTGATCAGTAGGAAAACGGGGTGGGGCATTTTCCTACAGACTTTTTTGGGGGGATTTTCCCAGGGTGTCTGCCGCTTTCTGCAGAGATGCTAGGAAAATGTCAGCAAGCCACCGCCAGTCAAAATTCATATTAGTGGTCTGCAGGGTTTAAAATTATGAGTTTGGTGGTCCCTGAGGTCCAAAAGGTTGGTGACCCCTGGACTAGGAAACCTCCAAGTCCCCTTCCAACTCTGCTATTCTGTTAAAACTATCTCCTTCTGCAGGGAAAAAAGTGATTTTCATCTTCCTTTGGACCAATTCCTTCTAAATCCAGGAATAATTTGGGAATGAAAAAAAAAAATAGGAACACTTGCATTCTGTTGCTATGTTATGAGAAAGATCAAGATGGAAAAAAAAAAATAGAGCGATTGGGAAGGCTGAATCAGCTACCCAACATTTCAAGCTTTCTTGGTTGATTTGGGAGCAGCATTCCAATGTTTTAGGGGCTCCTACAAAGACGAGGGGGTCAAGCTATTATCCAAAGCACCGAAAGGCAAAGGTGACAACGGTTGGGAACTAACCAAGAAGAGAAGCAACCTGGAACTAAGGAGAAATTTCCTAACACTGAGAGCAATCAACCAGTAGAACAACTTGCCTCCAGAAGTTGTGAGTGCTCCATCGCTGGTGGCTTTCAAAAAGCGACTGGACAGCCATTTGTCAGAAATGGTATGGGGTCTCCTGCTTAAGCAAGGGTTCCAACTTCAGAGCTCTCTCTCTCTTCCTCCCTCTCTTCCTCTCTCTCTCTTTCTCTCTCTCCCCCTCCCTCCCTCTCCCTTTTGCTCTCTTTCTCAACTCTCTCTGTCTCTCTCTCTTTCTCTAGAATGAATATAATCAAAGACAAAAACAAAAAAAAAGCCAATATATCCATCCATGCTCCTCTCCCCCTCCCCAGCCTCTGCTGAGCCACCCATAGGGATATCGGTGGCAGGGAACATGACAGGTAGCTCTTGATTTACAAACATTCATTTAGTGGCCATTCAAAGTTACAAGGGCACTGAAGAAAGCGACTTATGACTGTTCTTCACCTATACGACCATTGCAGCCTCTCCATGGTCACCTGATTAAAATTCGGGCGCTTGGCAACTGACTCGTATTTACGACGGTTGCAGTGTCCTGGGGCCAGGTGATCCTTTTTTTTTTGGTGACCTTCTGAGAAGCAAAGTCAACTGGGGGAAGCCAGTTCGCTCAACAACCGCCTGAGTAACTTAACAAGTGCAGTGACTCACATAACATCTGTGGCTGAAACGGTTGTAAAATGGGGCAAAGCTCCCTTAACAACTGTCTTACTAGCAAGAGGAATTTTTGGCTCCACTGTGGTCATAAGTCAAGGACCAGACGTTACTCCCTCAACACAATTAAAATATCCAGTGCAATGAGCCCCTGTCTAGTATAACTCAACCTTCTTCAGAAAGGTGTGTTTCCTTACAAACAGAGAGACTGTATTCTAGCTTGCTGGCCTTAATCGGAATCATCTAGTTTTCCAGTTGAATTAAGAAATAAGAACAATCATCTCAAGTTCACAGCTTTTAACTTTCTGTTAGCATTTAACACACACACACACAATCCTTAAAACTCATTTTAAATAGGGAAATGAAGCAAAAAGTCGTATTTCCTTCTTTCCCATCGTTTCTCCCCCTCGCCCTTGCAGTTGTGCTGTGTTCTCACACTTTTCAATTGTCTTTTCCCTTGAATAGCCCAAGCACTTCTAATCTTAACTTCCTTGAGAAATTCTTAAACTTCTACGATCTCCTGGCTGCTCCCGGAGACGTCTGAGCTGCCATCAAGAGAATTAATTTCCCAACCAGTTCAGAAATGACTGTTCTAATACTATAGAGAGAGATAAACAAATCAACAAATTTGCTTGTGTTTACTTTCAAAAGATCACTTTACTTTTGCTGTCACAGAAGGAAAAGGCAATTAAATAAAGGCCACGATGGTCCAGGCTTAGAATATTCTGATGATTATGGAGATATTTTCTGATCTTCCTTCTCAGAAACATACCTTCCTTTGCAGTTTCATCCCATAAACTTGACTGACGAAATGGGAGATAAACGATGCATTCATTCATAACTGTCAGGTCCAAAGAATCAGGACACCAAGTATAGAAGATTTATTCAAGACTATATGCAAGAATCTGATCAACAGATTAGTTCAACGCTAAATTGGCAACAGATAACGGTCAACCAAATTCAGGATGAATTTTTATCAGTGGAACTTGGAGTGCTTGTGAAAATGCAACAATTCTAAACTGATGGCATGCTTAACTCCACCACCCTCACACCCCAGCCCTACCTGCTCTTCTCTTACAGAAAGTTAGGGATGCTGGACTTAATGGCTCTTAGTTCAGAAGGATTCCTAAAAGCATCGAGGAAAAAACTATGAATGATACTGACTGTCACGAATAAAGGCAAATATATGTGTCCCAGGATAATGTTGCAGGATCCAATCTTAGTACCAAATATTTATAGAGAGATAAAGATAGTAATTTATTATTATTTATTGGTCCACTGGTACCAAATATTTATTCTTCCAAGCTTTCAGACTTGTGCTGGAACCCAACCTCGGGAAACTTCTCTCTCTCTCCAGAACACACATTCTGGACCATGTCTATGGAGATTCTCAGTCATCCAGGTCATAGTTGTTCCAAAGGTGCTTTTTCAAAAGGCAACTGGACTTTCTGATTTTTCTTTGAAGACCTTTCGCTTCTCATTCAAGAAGCTGAGAGCTGAAGAAGGTTTTTGGATGAGAAGTGAAATGCCTTCAAAGCAAAACCAGGAAGTCCAGTTGTCTCTTGAAAAAAAAAAATCACTTATGGGACATTCTGGAGCATGAGAATGAGGATGGGCTTCAGCACAAGTTCAAAAGCTTCAAGAACAAACCTCTGGTATCGGTGATGAAGTCAAATTGGATCCTGCGATACTGGCTATAATAGCTCAACTTTTTCAGTGTAATTGAAGCATATTATTATTTCCTCCTCCCCCTCCCCTCCCCCTCCCCTCCTCCTCCTCCTCCTCCTCCTCCTCCTCCTCCTCCTCCTCCTCCTCCTCCTCCTCCTCCTCCTCCTCCTCCTCCTCCTCCTCCTCCTCTTCTTCTTCTTCTTCTTCTTCTTCTTCTTCTTCTTCTTCTTCTTCTTCTTCTTCTTCTTCTTCTTCTTCTCCTCCTCCGCCTCCTCCTCCTCCTCCTCCTCCTCCTCTTTCCCCCCTTCTCCTCCTCCTCACTTTCTGGCTGGAACAGCCAAAAGAAGATATTGATGCTGAGCCAGTATCTTTCTCATAGGATTCAATCAGCTTTCTGTAAACATGGCCGTAGGAATCCCTGGAGTTCTCCCTTCTCCTGGCATTTGCAGCTGAAATCTTATTGCAGGACTGACAAGTAGAGCTGTGCTATCGATCATCTTGTCCTTGTGAGGCAAAGAGATGGATTAATGTATTAGAATGAAAGAAGGATGCCCTAATAAGGGAAATAAGGACAGATCTCAGCATATCGTGGAAAATGATTTTTAAGCAAGCTTTTAATCGTCCATTATGCTTTTGTGGAGATGTCGAAGGGGATTGAAAATGAGAGACAAAAATAGTTTGCCATGTCTGATCATAAGGTTATATGAATCCAAAGCCACAACTTGGGTTAGAATTGTCTGGTTCTCCACAACAGCCTTAATGGATCCTGCCTTGCTCCAAATGCAGCTGTGGTGTTATTGATCGAGCCAGGGCATGATAAGCTAAGCATGCCATTAGAAGGAGAAGATAATTGGAATCATTTATATGGGCTCCACTAATGTGGAAAGCAGTAGAAAACCACGAGAATTGTAGCAATTCCCCTGTTTTCTCCCAAAGAACAAATCTTTCCTGCTGTAACATACTGTCACCTATGGAAAAAACAGATTTCCAAATTCCATATAAACAAGTATCCAGGTGTCAAGATCAAGAAAGAGTGTTGGTCCACTTCTTCAGCTCAACAAACCCTTCATAAAGTTTCAGATTGTTCATTAATCTCTGAATATTTATTCTACAAAATGACTTTAGAAAGACTATCTTTACCTAATAACTCTTGAGAATCCCTTGGACTTCAAAGAGATTCAGTCAGTCAATCTTAAAGGTAATCAACCTTGACTGTTCTTTGGGAGGACATATACTGAAGCTGATGGTCAAATATTTTGGCCACCAGATGAGAAGAGAGGACTCCTTGGAAAAGACCCAGATGTTGGGAAAAATGGAAGCAAAAGGAGAAGGGGACAATGGAGGATGAGATGGTTAGATGGTGTCATTGACTTGATGGAATTGGGTTTGGTTGGATTCCAGGAGACAGTGGGAGGACAAGGGGGCCTGGTGTGCTAAGGTCCATGGGGTCATGAAGAGTCAGACACGACTTGAGACTGAACAACAACAACAAAATCTTAACAAACAGTACTAAGAATAGCAATAACAAAAATGGATAGTGCATTGACCATTGGGGGCTAATATTGATCACTTTGAGAGCCCTGGTCCATAGTGTCAACTCATAAAATATTTCTATGCCTGTTTTATAGTTGCCAACAGAAAGGGAGGGAAGGAGTTTGAAAGCAGTGCAGCAGTTTGGAATCAAAAGTACATTCCATTCATATTTTTTTCAGAGATTCTAACTAGGTGACTGGAGTTTCTGCCCTGCAAATCTCTAATTGGAGAACATGATTGATGACTCTTGGCTATGGACGTGTTTCATTGGAGAATATGAATTATGATACACCCAGAGGGGTGGGGAAAAAACAGGGTCAAAGGTGACAGTGAATTACGTGTCTCAGAGTCAGCTACATCCAGGTCATGTCAACATGTTAACTCCCAACAAATCCTTTGTAGTTTTGGAAATTTGGCTGGAGACTCATTATTTAATTGGCGTTAACTGCCAGAATCCTGACACCCAGCATTGATCAAACCTATTCAAAGGGGAGTAACCAAAAAAGTTTTGGAAATATCCATTCTTTTTTGTAGGACACCCCAACAGATTCTTAGCTTGCTGTTCCCTTTACAAGCCAGAATCAGAAATTAGAATTTATTTATTTTTTTGCCTTCTGCAATTCCTTGCTTTTGATAACACTGTGTTTTGTGTAAAGTTCTTTAGCCTGTAAGCCATTTTACAGCTAACCAATTCTTTAGAAATGTAGTAATAACCACAAATAGATTTCTTACTTTTGTTTAGTCGCTTCCTACTTTTCAAGGTCCCATAAATGAAGTCCCCCAAAGCCCTAGAATCCTTTAGCTGGCAATGTTTGAGGGCCTCTCTCCGGTGCCCGACTTGAGAAGAACATCATCAGATGATAGGATGATTTAGCTCAATTATTGCCTGGTGAACCAAAGCAGGACTTTCCCCGTATCATTTCTGGAAATGTCACAGATCCAACCATGGCGGTTTTTATCGTTGTTACTGCTTGTTTGTGCGTATGCACTGCGACCAATACATATATTTTTTTTTGCAGGGAAAAATCTCCTTTTGAAGAAACATCTCAAAACATCTTCAGCACAGAATGGTCAGGTTCTTTTAGAGTTTTCTCCCTAATGAAGAGTTACACTCCCATGAACATCTGGCTCAAAAAGCGAAAGAAAAACACACATGCAAAACTGAGTTTGTCTCGTAGTGATAGCTACAACACCCCTCCATTAATTAGAGGGCTGCTAAGCATTTGATCATTGTTTATGTCAGTGAACAGAAATGGAACTAGTTGTTGTCCACTAATTATAATTCATCTGCCTCCCACCAATGCGCTTCCTAGAGACATACTGACTGTGAAATATGGTAGGCAAACTAATTAAAACTTGACAGATTCCATCTCTGTGACTAGTCTCCCAGGACAACAATTTGCCCATCATTAAGCAGATGCTTGGTCCTTTGAAAAAGCGCCTTGCCTACAACTCATGAAGTATCACAGTAAATGCTTTATATTATCACAATAACTGATTAATCTAAGCAGTATATGTCTCACACTTATCCCCCAACCCACCCTTCCTTCCTTCCTTCCTTCCTTCCTTCCTTCCTTCCTTCCTTCCTTCCTTCCTTCCTTCCTTCCCTCTTACTTTTCTTTTACCAAAAGTAAAATAATAACTCAAATGCTTTCCAGACTGGAATGCAGGGATTCTCTTGAAAACCTTCTGTAATACCAGATAAGAAATGGCTTAGGTCTTAAATACGATATTTTGCTTTCTGATTTTCAAGATACTAATGGCTGATAAGGCAGTGCATTTCTCAATCCTTTTGGATCTCCTTGTTTGACTGCTGAGCAAGTTAAAACTCTACACGTGAAGGTAGGAAGCAATTACGGGATTCTGTTATGCCCACAGTGGAAAATAAATTGCATTTTGATTGGTATATGAAGAATGACTTCTAACACAGTAGAGCTAACATGCTAGCACAGAAATGGGAAGAGATTCACAATAGGATGATATATATATATATATATATATAGAAATAACCTTGTGTCATTATGTGAAAAGAAAATATATATCTAAAGCCACCTAAGGCAATTTTAGCCCCAATGTTTGTACATACTCAGTCACCTAACTTATTCTTGTGTGGAGTTTCTTGCACTTATTTAAATTTATCATTTCTCAATTCTCCGAACTATTTAAAATTTCCACTACCGGTTCTCTAGAAAGTTCTCTACTTTCCTCTTGCATGATTATTTTTTTTCATGAATTAATCTTACCAACCCTGTAACCATATGTTAACACATACAGAACTCAACAAGCCTATTCGTTCTGCCAAACTGCCTTAGTAAAAATAATGGTTTAAAAAAAATAAACCCAAACACTGACACTATTTGTAGGAAGCAGTATTCAGATGTTCACAAGCAAAAACCTAACGCTAGACTGATGTTTGGTCAAGACAAGAGACATGTAGAAATCTAATCTCCTGGCCACAAGAGCCTTCTAGCTAAAAAAAAAAACCAAAAAACCCTAACAGATCTTAGGTTTCAAGCATCATTAAAAAATATTAAAACTTTTAAAAGGGAAGAGATCTGTATCTTTTAATACAAACTAATACAAACTAATATAAGAAAAAGAAACAAAAGAGAAAGCAAAAAAAATCAAGAAAAATAGAAAAGAAAAATTAGCTTCCAATATTCTTCACAGCAATTATACATACAATTATATTTAACCTCTTTCTCTAAAGTTAAAACAAAATACTTTTCCCTATGCTGGCTGGGGAATTCTGGGAGCTGAAGTCCACAAGTCTTAAGGTAGCCAAGTTGGACACCCATGCTGTTTAATAATTTGGCAGGTTTTATGACTATTTGGAGTCAACACATCAATATTAAATGGTCTGTTTTATCTAAATTCTGCATTTAAAAAATCATCTGATCCTATAGGGCTGGGATATAACCAGGGATGGGATTCTACCAGTTCGCATCTATTCACTAGAACCGGTTGTTAACATTCTAAGCAGTTCAGAGAACTGGTTGCTAGAAGAATTTACTGGCCTAATCCTGTAAGGAAGGCAGGAAGGAAACATTCTGGTGTTGCTTACAGAAACCGTCTCTCCGTTAACCCTTATTACATTCTTGGCAGGACTAGACTTCCTGTCTCAGGAACTTCTCTGGAGTTTTTTTCACCTCCTTTGCTGGTACTTTGTTTGTGCGGAGTAACCTTTCAAAGTTACAATGGTCCTGGAAAAAGTGACTTATGACCATTTTTCACACATGCGACTATTGCAGCATCCCCACAGTCATGAGAGGCCAGGTGAGGAGATGCATACCTCGATGTGAGTGATATTGAGTTGGCCATGCCCAATCAATAACATGACCACCAAGCCACATCCACCCAGTCACATGACCACCAAGCCACGCCCACCAACTAAGCCACGCCTACAGAATCAGTTGTTTAAAAATTTGAATCCCACCCCTGCATATAACTCATCATTTTAAGGTACCATTGAGCTTCCATAGCCGAGGGATCCTCCTGAGACAACTTCTCTTTCTCCTTGTAGCTAAAAAAATCTTAAACCTGGTTTGGATTGAACAATGATGGTTCTCTTTGAGTTTCTCAATGTATTGTTGTTGTTGTTGTTGTTGTTTGCCTACTCCATTCAGTGGCCTGAAATCAGCAAGGCCTCCCATGGCTGTTGCCATGGAAACCCTGTTTATTCAATACGGGCCTATTATGAAGACAATGTGCTTTCCATTTAGATGAGTTTCAGAGCAAAACAGAAAAAAAAGAGACTTCTTTAACTGTTCTGCTTTATGCAGGCCAATGTCATCAGATTGATTGATTGATGTACTTACTTACTTATTTACTTATTCATTCATTACCATCCCTTATTCCATAGTTTATGTGGGGCTAACTGGTGAGACTATCACAGCAACCTTCAGTCACAATTAGAATAAGTTGGAAGGGACCCCAGAGGCCTTCTAGTCCAGCCCCCTAGATCATTTCAGTCAAATGGCTGTCCAGTCTCTTCTTAAAAGCCTCCAGTGATGAAGCCCCTACAACTTCTGAAGGCAAATGTGTTCCACTGGTTAACTGTCCTCACGGTTCAGGGGTTTCTCCTTAATTCCAGGTTGCTTCTCGCCTTGGTTAGTTTTCATCCTTTGTTTCTTGTCCTGCCTCCAGGTGCTTTGGGGAAAAAGTTGAGCCCCTCTTATTTGTAGCAGCTCCTCCAATACTGGAATATTGCTATCCTGTCCCCCTTAGTCCTTCTTTTCTCTAGACCGGCCAAACCCAAATCCTGCAACCATTCTTCATATGTTTTCATCTCCAGGCCCTTAATCAACTTGGTTGCTTTTCTCTACACTTTTTCCAAACTGCTCAGATGAACCAACTGAGAGATTTTTGTCTCTTTATAGGGTGCAACCTTTTCCAAAGATGGGCAAAAAAAAAAAAAAAAAAGCAGCTAATAGCTTCATTGGGCAAAAAAAAAAACAACAACAGCTAATGGCTGTTCTTATTGTTGTTACTACAGCTTTTAGCATCTTTCGCCGGTTCTTAAGTAGGAACGGAAAACATTTTCTTTTTTTAAAGAGATGCTTGAAATAGAGTATGCAATTCCTTACCAATAAAATACATCCAGTAATTCGTACATTTTAAACCCTGATTAGCATACATTTGTCTTTGCAAGGGCTCAGTTCGGAACTGGACAAATGAGATCAGGGCTACTTAGGAGAATTCTTAAAAGGAGGACATTTCAAGAAACCTGAATTGATTCTTAGTTTACCTAACTACAGGTGGTCCTTACTGAAGGACCTTTCAAAGATACAAGAGACTCAGAAAAACATAGTTATTGTTGTGGCCCACCAGCCGACTCGGACAGTGAGGAAGTTGGGGAGGAACATGGGCCAGTCTTGGAGTATGAGGAAGGCTCTGATGGATGCTCTGTGTTGGAAGCAGAGATAGGGCTAGGGCCGTCTGACATTTCCCAGCTGCCTTCAGAGTCAGAGATAAGTGGGGAAGAAGAACAGCTGGAGCCTGTTTCCAAGGTGCGCATGCACAGAGCTGCCAGGAGAAGGGAACAGTTAAGGAACAAAGGTCGACTCGGTAATAAAGGCTCAGATGGACAGTGAATGGCTCCTCCCAGATGGAATAAAACAGGAGCGAAAGAGTGGTGGTGTTTTCAGGAGACAATTAGTTAATTTAATTAGGGTGAAGATTTGTTTTTTGTGGCTGTGAGAGACTCCTTGCCAGGTATTTCCTTGTACAGCTTTGTGCCTGGAAGCTATTGGCTTGGCAACTCTCCAAGCCTGATAAGGTCTGTGATTGTAATTCACCCTTGAAAGACTGTTTTCTGGGACTTTGCTGGATGCGAATGAGAGGAATTCACATTAGCCTACTAAAAAGGGGTTTTGTCGGGACGAGGAATCGGCTTCGTGATTTTGTGAAGCCTAGATCAGAACAGTTATTCACGACGGGTCCTCAAAGATATGACTACCACAATATTCCCCTCCAGAAGTAACCCAGTTGGATTTTGATTGCTTGGCAACTACCTCATGACATTTAAAAATCTGACACGCACCAGCGATTGTAGTAAACTGTTTTAACAAGGTTACTCCTGAAATATTTTTAGCATTTTAATGAAATTAGTAATTCAGAAGCTTGTTAGCTTAAACATCTACGTAACTTAAACACGTTATCCTTTGAATAATCTACTCAGCATCTTATCAACCCAATGTTTTATTCACTTGGGAGTCCAGCAATTTAGAGGTTTAAACCTATTAAATCTTTCCTAGAATGTTTTCATTTGTACTGCATTCAACTTAACTCATCCCGTGTAACTTGTTCAGATGTAATCTTTTATTCCACCTTCTGAACTTTGCATTTATATCATTAAACTGTGCATAATTTGGGGCAATAGCCATATGAAAGATGAAGTCCGATTAATTCATTGCCTCTGGAAATGTTGTTCTCTCTTCTCCCAGTCCAGGCATTGTTAAAAGTTCAGGAACTTGAAAAATGTCCATGCCTAAAATTATTAATGACTTCACTTGTTTTCCCATTGAGTATTTAATACTAAACTGTGATCTTGCTTCCAAAGAGCAGATATAAATATCTCTTGTTTTCCCATATCTGGTAATCAGCGTGACCTTAATAGCGCATTTAACATATCATGTGGGTTTCGACAGATGGAGATATAGTGGTATGCACAGTGCCTTAAATGATTCCCAGCCTTTAGACTAGAAGAAAAGAAGCAACCAGTTATTTTAAAGACATCAACTGGCTCAAAGACAAATTCATAACTAATTAAGTGCATTGATAAATGCTACCTCTATAAACTAGAACCAGGGCTCTCCAAACTCAGCAAGTTTAAGACTTGTGGACTTCAACTCCAAGAATTCCCCAACCATCTTCATATGTTTTAGCCTCCAGTTCAATGTCATGAAAAAAGAAAAATAAAGAAACCCAAGGGGAAAAAAAAACCCCAGCATGGTTACACAAAGAACTCTCAGACCATCTTAGGAGGGGGTGGGGAAAAAGGATAAGTAAAAAAAAAATGGAACGAGGGACAGAAAACTAAGGCAGAATACCAACAAATAACCCAAACCTGCAAAGGTGAAGTTTGAAAAGTTAAGGCTTTGAATGATGTAAGACTTGCAACAAATGTAGAAAATGATTTTTAAAAAGTTTCTTTGAATGCATTAAAAAAACAAGAAAAAAAATCAAAGAAATAATGGGAGAGAATTCTGATCATGCCTGCATTATATTATATTCTAATATAAACTCATCCAGGAAAGAAGCAACCTGGAATTACGGAGAAACCCCCTAACAATGAGGACAACTAACCAATGTAACAGCTTGCCATCAGAATAGAATAGAGTAGAGCAGAACAGAACAGAACAAAACAGAATAAAATTTGTCTTCAGTGCATAAGCTCTCAGTATACATGAAAATACATTAATCAAGAGTCATAAGATTCTTAAGAAGTTGTGGGTGCTCCATCACTGGATGTTTGTAAGAAAAGACTGGACAGTCACCTGTCTAAAATGGTATACAGGGTCTCCTGCTTGAGCAGAGGGTTGGACTAGAAGACCTCCAAGGTCCCTTCCAATTCTATTCTGATTGATTGATATTGACTCTCAGTCCATATGTTTGTAGATCTATGCCTGAGGCCCCGTGTTTTAGTATATAAATTTCATTCTCCAATATTTTATGTAGATTTAATATTAAAAAGGTAAACCTAACTCTTAAAATTGTATAAAAATATTTACAAGGTTCATAACACACACACACGCACACACACACAACCTTCATTATGTGCCATTCATTTCCTGAAGCAGAACTATACTGCTATATTTGAGCAGAAATTCCAACACTACTTAGGTTTAATTGAAAATGGTATAACCACTAACCACTAAGCTGCTTTAAATCCCCAATGTAAATACCAGAGCATGACATTGGCATGTTTTGCACCATGTGTGCAATTGTGAGAGTGAAGTGTTCTGAACAAACAGTATTATATAGTGTGCCTGTTGTACTGCAAGCAATGGGGGTAGTTTAAATTTTATGTCACAATACCCTAACAACTTTATTGTTTCAACTTCCATTTCCGATTTCAATTGCTTTTATTGTGTAAACACCTATATTATCCGAGAGCTGCACATGAATGGTTACCGGATAATTTACTTACATTACAGAAGACTAATTTAATGAAAGGGTAGATATTTCTCTAACTTCTCTACCAATTCAGCCTCCTGGTGTAGCCTAGAATTTATTGCTAAGTGCTTGCTAAGATATAAACAGCCTATCAAGTCATATTAGCTCCTAGTCTACTGCGGAGTGTCCAAAGTATACAAAATAAATGTCAAAAATAAAACGGTAAGATTAAAAAGAAAATCCCAAAAGGTCTACTATCCCATCAATGGTCATGAAAACTGTTAAGAAAAAATATTCAGTTGTTTTATAATCAAACAATAAGTTGTCCCAATGGAAGAAATGGCTAGTCTTAAGAAAAGGAGGACTAAGAGTGACATGAGAGCAGTCTTCCAGTATTTGAGGGGCACAAAGAAGAGGAGAGGATCAATCTATTTTCCAAAGCACCAGAAGCAGGACAAGGAACAATGAATAGAAACTAACCAAGGAGAGAAGCAACCTGGAATTAAGGAGAAACTTCCTAAAAGTAAGGACAATTAACCAGTGGAGCAGCTTGCCTTCAGAAGTTGTGGGTGCTCCATCAATGGATGTTTGTAAGAAGAGACTGGACTGACACCTGTCTGGAATGGAGTAGGATCTCCTGTTAGAGCATGGGGTTAGACTAGAAGACCTCAAAGGTCCCTTCCATCTCTATTATTCCATTCCTTTTAGAGGGAGAACTCCCTCTATCTTCAGCCCACATAATTATTCCAGTAAAAGTGAAGAAAACTTAGAGGAAAAATCAGGAACCATGAAGTTACTCTGGAACTGCACAAAACTGGCAAATTACTTATTCTGATTAGTTTATCGACATCCTCAACACCAATAAGGCCAAGGAGTTTATAGTGGACTACAGAAGAAACAGATCAGACATCCAGCCCTTGCTTATCAATGGAGACTGAGTGGAGCAAGTGGCCAGTTCTAAGATTCTGGGTGTTACCATAAAAGAGGACCTGACCTGGGGGGCTCACATTGAAGCCCCAGTCAAAAGGGCCCAGCAGAGATTAGACTACCTGAGACTTCTCAGGAAACAACAACTGGATGTGAAACTGCTGGTGGCCTTCAACCACTGCACTATAGTGGTTGAAGGCCACTGCACTTAACTTACTGCACCTCTGTATGGTTTGCCAATTGCCCAGGGGCAGATAGGACAGCACTCCAGAGGGTTAATGTCATTGCCCAGAGGATCATGGGTTGCCCTGTCCACTCTTTGGAAGAGCTTTAGAGCTCCTGCTGCCTTAAGAAAGTTCAAAAAATCCTTGAAGATCCATCTCATCCTGGGCACCCCCCCCCTTTTTTTTTTGAACTATTACCTTCTGGCAGACGGTACAGGACAATAATAAAAACAAGGACAAATAAGGCTGAAAAACAGCTTCTATCCCAGGGCAGGAACTCTGTTGAATTCTACTGCATTGTGTAATACCAATGCAGTATCAGAGGTTTTTAATTCAATTGTATAGAATGTGAAGGATGTGTGTTTGTGTTTTATTTTTATAGCTTTCTTATGTATGGGGTACACTAAAGATGATATTTAATTTCGTCGTATGAGGTGCAATGACAATACAGTAAGCTAAACCAATCCAAATAAAAAAGACATTGAATGGATTTATACAAGAGTTAGCTATAAAATATTATTAAGAAAATATTGGATTGTGCTGAAATGAGTAAATTGACATTTGAAATTAGAGAACAAGAAGATAAACAATTTTATGAAGTTTGGGATCTTTTTTATCAATGGTTAGATAATAAAACATAATAATAGAACATTTAGACTTAGGATATAATTTTTTTTCTTTTTTTTTGATATTATCTTTATAAAACTTTATTAAGATAGATTTGGTATGATCTTACGATTCATTGCAAAGTAAATTAAGTAAACTATAGTTATCACGTTAAAGTATGAATTAATAAAATTATAGATAAATGATTTCTTGGTGATGATATTAGGTTATACAATTATTGACTGATAATATGAGCTATTATGTAATATAATTATATTAGTGATTAGGAAATGGATGCACAAAAAAAAAGTGGTGAACCAACCGATGCACTGTTTGTAAATTTATGAAGAAGGATGATGTTTTTACGTTTTATGTTGTATGTCTATGTTGTTTTGTTGTTAAAATAAAAAACTTTTTTTTTAAAAAAAGAGTTAGATATAAAATAAGGATTGTGATTACAGATAGCAGTCCATGTTGCTCAAACCTAACACTAGAAGGCAAACTTTATCCAGAATACTTCATAGAAAAGGCTACACATTTTGTAATACCGTTACGTGGGGGAATGGAAAAGCATTGTGCAACTGAATCAGCTCAAGTGGAAAACAGCTGATGGGTGCCAAACAAGCCCTTAAAAAAGTGACAGAGTCTGAATATTTTTTCACATCCCAACAGCTTTATAAAAGAAAAAAGCAAGGATTTATACAGTTTCCAAAATACCGATTAAAAGTTGCAATCTAGAAAAATAATAATAGTAAAAATCTGGGCATACTTTGGCCACTTTTTTTCAATGAGGGGCTGCCACAGAGAGGAGGAAGGGCTCAAGCTATTTTCCAAAGCACCTGAAGGCCAAACAAGGAACAATGGATGGAAACTGAACAAGGAGAGATTTAACCTGGAAATAAGGAGGAATTTTCTGACCGTGAGAACAATCAACCGATGGAACAGAAGTTGCCTTTGGAAGTTGTGGGAGCTTCATCCCTGGAGGCTTCCAAGAAGAGACTGGACTGCCATTTGTCTGAAATAGTGTAGGATCCCCTGCTTGAGAGGAGGGTTGGACTAGATGACCTACAAGGTCCCTTCCAACTCTGTTATTCTGTTAAATGGTTCCTAATTGTTCTTCCCTTGTTTTCTTTACATAAAGACCCATTGCGCAGTTCTTTAATCATGGTTTTATTTGTAAGCTACTTGCATTATACACAGAGAGAGAGATAAAACACACACATACAAGCAATAAAAACTCTTAAGTTCTTTCATTCATATTCATGACCGCCGTATCAAGTAAAAAAAAAAAATGGTGTATGTGCACAAACCCACACATAAAGATCGGGAGGTTGCAAAAGTTGCCTAAACACATCGCAAGAAAATTGTTCCTGCCTTCCATCCAATTAAATAGAACTCTTGAGCATTTAGGGAACCCATTCAGTCTCTAAAGCCTTCTCCGGGGATTTGCCTCTTTGCATTCAAGTGTTCAGAAACTAGTGATCCGGTGGCCTAGTGGTGGAGCTCTTGCCTCACAGTCAGGAAGGAGGCTGTGAGTTCAATCCCAGGTAAAGGCAGATATTTCCCTCTCTGGGCACGATGGAATATATAACTCCGTCATGGTGGCAGGAAGGGTATCCGGCAAGTAATCACTCAACTCCATTCAACTGCCCATAATCCCAAGGGATTATGAGGTCCTTAAAAGAGTAGGATGATGATTCAGGTGTTCAGAAATAGTTCTTGCATCTGGCAATGCACAGCATCCAGTTTAGCTATCCTGGCTTATAGCTGTTGACAGTCTTGTCCTCCCTTTATGGATAAAAAGAGAAGGTTGCATCCTGCTTCCAAATTTCTCCAGCAAAGTTATTGTTCTTGATTTAACTGGAGACAGCTAGTCCTCGACTTACAACAGTTCATTTATTGATCGTTCACAAGATCGGTTGCATCCCTACTTACAACATCACCGAAAAAAAGCGACTTGTGATCGGTTTTCACACTTACGACCATTGCAGCATCCCCCATGGGACCAAAATTCGGTCGCTTGGCAACCGGTTCATATTTACGGCGGTCATGGTGTGTTCCGGAGCCATGCGGTCCCCCTTTTTTGTGACCTTCTGACGAGCAAAGTCAACGAAGAAGCCAGATTCACTTAGCAACTGTATCTTAACGAGAGGAGCGGTTCACTTAGCAACTGCGGCAAGAAAGATTGCAAATGGGGGCAAAACTTGCTTAACAAGAGTCTCGCTTAGCAACAGAAGGGCTCCATTGTGGCCGTAAGTTGAGGATTACGAGCATTGTGTGTTCACGCAAGTAAATATATCCACAATTTAAAAATAAAAACAAAAGATTTAAATCCATCCTAAAGCTTAATGAACAATGGCATACACCTTTCCTCTCTTCAAAGGAAGCACATATGTTTATCCCTTGTGTGTTACACATGTAAATACCTTTGCCTTACTCATCAAATTCTCCTGTGGATAGGAACCATAATGAAGTTTGTGTGATCTCTACAAAATAAAAGGCTTATTTTTTTTCCCCCTCTGGTATCAAGATATATTTTTTTTGAAATACTTCTGAACTTCAATCCTTCAGAAGACCGTTTTTCTGTGTGGTAGTAAAATGTAAAAAAAAAAGGGGTGTGTGTGTGTGATGCAACAAAAATTGGATTAATCATTACGCTACAGATCCCACAGACAAAGGATGACTAGTATAATTCTAATATAATTATCTGAGGAAGCTTCCAGAGAAAAATCAGGATTTTAGACGTTCCAAAAGTGAGGGCTTTGTTTAACATTCCAGAAAGTTTAGCACCATCTTGGATCCTTTAAGCAACCAACAGATATAGTCATGCAGAAGGGAACATGCAAAAAGCACGTCTTAAAATTGTCCAGGATGATAAGGAAAAATATCATTTTCACTGTAGGTAGATAGATGTACATAGATAGACACATAGAGAGATTAGGTAGGGAGAGAGATTAGGTAGGGGGAGAGGGAGGGAGGGAGAAAAAGAGAGGTTAGAGAGAAGGAGTTAGATAAGTAGGTACCATAGATAGAACAAATGGATGGATGGATGGATAGATGGATGGATGGATGGATGGATGGATGGATAGATAGATAGATAGATAGATAGATAGATAGATAGATAGATAGATAGATAGATAGATAGATAGATAGATAGATAGATAGATAGATAGATAGATAGATAGATAGATAGATAGATAGATAGATAGACAGAGAGACAGACAGACAGACAGACTGATAGACTGATAGAAAGAGATAGATGTTTAGATAGATAGATAGATAGATAGATAGATAGATAGATAGATAGATAGATAGATAACACCAGGCACAAGAAATCAGGAAACAAGGCAGTTCAAATAAATGCAGCTTTATTCTTTGCTAAAACTCTCTACAAAAATCTGAACTACTAACGGTCAAGGCAAAATGGAGGTAGGTAAGAGTGAATGGAACTCAAGGGGGACTGGACTTATATCTCTTGTGGGCATCAAGGGACTCAAGAATGATGACAGGCTTGACTCCAAGTACAAAGTTGGCTACTCTCTTCCTGGCCTTAAGACTAGTTAATGCCACTTTATAAGGCCATACTTGGAATACTGCATCCTGTTTTGGTCACCACAGTGTAAAAAAGATGTTGTGACTCAGGAAAGAGTGCAGAGAAGAGCAACAAAGATGATTAGGGGACGGGAGACTAAAACATATGAAGAACAGTTGTTGGGATTGGGTACGTCTAGTTTGATGAAAAGAAGGACTAGGGGTGACATGACAGCAGTCTTCCAATATCTCAGGGGCTGCCCCAAAGAAGTGGGAGTCAAGCTATTCTCCAAAGCCACCGAGGGCAGGACAAGAAGCAATGGATGGAAAGGAAGGAGAGAACCAAACCTAGAAAAAAAAGAGAAATTTCCCGACAGTGTGAACAATTAACTAGGGGAACAACTTGCCTCCAGAAGTTGTGAATGCTCCATCACTGGAAGTTTTTAAGAAGAGATTGGACAGCCATTTGTCTGAAATGGGATAGAGTTTCCTGAGCAGTGAGACAGCAGGTTTCCTGAACTGGGTTTTTTCTGAGCAGGGAGTTGGACTAGAAGACCTCCAAGGTCCCTTCCAACTCTGTTATTCTGTTAACCACTGGCTCTTAAATCACGGCCTTGGTCGTCTTACATCTTCATCCTAACTACAGAAACTTAGAGAAGACAATTTGGTCATGATAACAATTGCAAAGGGTTCTAAAGAATCCATTGGAGTTGGACAGCTGATAAACGTATATAAATAAAACAAAACTTAAAGTATTTCTTTTCTGCTTTTCCATGCATTTATACTGAGTTGCAACTTCATAACCCATTAAAAAAAGGAGGGAAAACCCCCCCACTGCCACCAGTAATTTACAGAAGAATGATTCTGTCCCTTTTTTTTAAAATCTTAAAGGAAGTAGGAATCTGATTACTGTATTCCTCGTTACGGATTTTTCAGTAAATACTGCTGGAGAGGATATAGAACAAAGTATTGCCTCTTTGGCATAGAATAAGACTTTTGTTGCTGTTGTTATTGTTGATTTAATCCGATCTTCGGTTTTTCAAATATTTGGGTTTACCATTTTCATTTTTATCCGCATCCAAGGAAACATTTCCTTGGAAATGTTGAAAACCACTGGGGGTCCTCAGACCACAGCCTAAGAATCAGAGTTGGAGGAATGTAAATACTTGCAAATTACTGGCTAAAATAGCCTTTTCTCCTCCCTCTTTCAAGAATCCTCGTTTTTTTTTTTCCCCTCTTTGCATTCCCTTCTAATGTTGATCTCCAAGAGCCCTCCCTGTTGAAATCCTGGACCAGAACAAATCTGTTTAATTACCTGCTGCATTCTTTTAGCCTCTAGCTAATCACTGATTAAACCAAATTTTGAAAAGGCTTCCTTTATGGCTGCTTTTCCTGAGAGCAGGAGTTTTTTTTTTGTTTCCTCCCCAGCGGTAAAATATGCACACACACCCAGACTGCAAAAGCTGCCCGATAAAAGAACCAGGATCAAAATCCTAAGCAGTGGCATCACTCTGCAAAATCTAATGTCCTTTAGGTTTTTTGTTTCCCACCCGCCGTTACTGGTGACAGTAGGATGAGGTTGGTTTTTTAAAAAGTGTTGGCACATCACTTCAAATGCATGCCTTGGTTTTTTTAAAAAAGGAAGAGGTGGGAACATCACAGTAAATAATTGGGCAGGGTGAGCGTAAGCCTGGGGGCGGGGCTGAGACAACATCGATTGTGGTGTTAAATGACCTGTAGTGGGAGTGACATCTCAGCTGCCTTTGATACCATAGATCAGGGGTGTTAAACTCAATTCCATTGAGGGCCACATCAGGGTTGTGTTTGACTTTAGCGGGCCAGGATGGACGTGACCAGCTTGATGTCAGCGTTCCAGAAAACCTCCACTCCAACAAATAACTCCAAGACAGACATCCTGTCCAAGGTTCCTTTCATTAGGGTAGTAAACTGGCACATCTGTGAAATCTCGAATCGGAAAGTTCCAGCTTTCCTTGCTATAAGTAAAAAAAAAATAGAAATCCACCCCCTGAACCCCTCATCACATCACATGCCTCAATCCCCATCTGTCCCAGCTTGAGACATCCTCTCACCCAGGTGCAGAGATAACATGACCTTGACTTAGAAAAAGAATTCTATTATGTCTAACCACATACACTTCAAGAAATTCCCCCCTTGCATTTTCCCAGGCTCAAGAAGGTGGCACCGTGGACACGTCTGGTACTTAATATGGCTTCCAAAGCTGATACTTGATATCACTTCTGTTGGGAGCACCTGTGGTGGCTCAAGTGTCCTGCCATAGCCTCCTGCAACCCTCTGCCCATGAAAATGGAGCTCAGGAGCTCCATTTCCACAGGCAGAAGCACCGTGGGCCATTCCTTCTCTCTTTACAGGCCCAGATCTAAGCACCCCGCAGGCTGGATCTGGCCCCCAAACCTTGAGTTTGACACCCCTGCCATAGATCATGGTATTCTTTGGACCGGATTCAGGAATTGGGTCAGGGAGACCCCGTGTTGTGATGGTTCCCTTCCTTCTTCCAGAGTTGGTTCCAGTCAATGTTGGTAGGGGAGAAATATCCAGGCCAGGGCCTCTGCTTTGTGGGGTGATCCAGGGCTCAGTTTGTTCTCTTCTGCTATTTCACAACTACCTGGTATAGGGTTTCTGTGTTGTTTTAATTGTTTTACTTTAACCGTTTTACCACCCAAGGTCATTTGTTGAGATGGATCAGCTACAGAAATCACATAAATTAAAATAAAATAAAATAAAATGTAGTTTACATAATTGATAATGAGACACTTGGACCGGTTGCTGTTTCTTTGATAACGTTCTGCTTCTCATTAATCTATGAAGAGATTCAGAACACCTCATAAATCTGTAAAAATACACCGACTTCTGTTCAGTCAAATTAAGATGACACAGGTTGTTAACGGAGCAATTCAGTGAAAATAAATATTTAACCTAGTTAATTCTCAGGCTGTAGAAGCATGTCAGAATTGATGTTCATGTATTATAAAACAACCCAAGGAGAAGGCTATTTACTTAGTAGCTCTTATAAAATTGCTGTGCTCTGCTGAATCAAGATTTGTGTTTGTGTTTTCTCTAGCAATGCTATTTCTAGATTAGCCAATTAAAACCTTAACTCTTGAATGATGTAGCTAGCTTTCCTGCAGCAATATGTTGAAAACACAGCTAATGCACTATGAAAATGTTTCTCTCTCTCTCTCTCTCTCTCTCTCTCTCTCTCTCAATCTCTCTCTCTCTCTCTCCCTCCCTCCCTCTCTCTCACACACACATATGATACACACACACACACACACACACACGCACTTCCTAACTGGAAAAATTAAAACGAATTTCTTAAATAACAAGTGACTGGGTACCTACTCAAAGACTAAACTAAACTTCCTCCTCTTAAAAGTAAAGTTTATTCAGAAAAAAACAGAACCCCTGAATTTTTTATTACTGAAAAACAAGTTGCAAAAATGACCCCAAATGCATATTGATCCATTTCTATCCATCAATCCTCAATGACTTTTAAGATAAGGTAACCTTTAAATTGTCACTTTTTTTCTGTGAACACACCAGTACACATCAAAAAAAATGAAATTCTGATGCCCGCTCACAAAATAATATATCCTATATCCTATTATCTACCTACCCATCTACCTACCTTTCCATCCATCCATCCATCTGTCTTTCTTTTTCTTCCTTTCTTTTTCTTTCTACCTATCTACCTTTCTATCTTTCTATCCATCTATCTAGCCATATAAACATACCAGTGGGATTTAAATTTTTTTACTACTGGTTCTGTGGGTGTGGCTTGGTGGGCGTGGCAGGGGAAGGATACTGTAAAATCTCCATTCCCACCCGGCTCCTGGAGGAAGGACACTGTAAATTCCTCACTCCCTCCCCACCCCAGTAACCTGCTTTCCAGCTCCGTTCTCCTGTGCAGGGCAACCAAAAAAGACCCAGCCAATCAGCTGGGACTCAATGGGAGGCAGAGGATAGATGGGGTTGGCAGGGCCAGTCCCAGGTGGGATTTACCGGTTCTCCAAAATGCTCAAATTTTCTGCTACCGGTTCTCCAGAACTGGTCAGAACCTACTGAATACCACCTCTGAGACACACACAGGCACATACACACACATACATATACACACACATGGTCAAGGTTGATACCGTATGGGTTTTAAGGAAAACCCCACAAAAAAGAACATTGTAAAACTTATAAAATCCAATTTCTCAGAGCTACAAAGGAGAAGCAAGAGGATGGTTTATGCAAAGGGAGTTTCAGACGGAGGTGAGATTTCTATTTAGTTGGAATTTAGTGCCCCTGAACTAAACAGGGTTTTATCCTGAGCAGAAAGATTGCAGGCTATATGCCCTACTTGTCAATAACTTTGTGCAAAAAGGTGATTTTTGGGATTTTGATCAGAAGGCGCAGAGAGGCGTGGATCCACGTGAGCGCTCAGATAGAAATTCGAAAATACATTCATGCCCCTATTAATTTGCAAACTAAAGAAAGCAGATGCTTCACCCCAGGGGAAAAAAAAAATAGCTCTTGGAAACAGATTGTAAACTCCCAAGTGAAAACTATTTTTAAAAGAAGAAAAAAAGCTTATTGAAGTTTATCCTCCAGCAACGAAATTATTTATATGACTTCCGAAACTTCACTCTAAGAGTGATGGCCAACTAAGCAAGTCTACTGGAGGGCTGGTTGGATTTCCACACGGTAAATGGGGTTTTCTCACATGCTAAGAGAGACAGAGGTGAATTGCCTGCAGCCTTAATCAAATTGTCACTGACTGTGCAGCCCTGTCATCTCATCTCAACTGAAATTCCAGTTTATGTAAAAAGTCTTCAGATAAATGGGACAAGTTTCCGAAGAATAAGACAGGTTCCTGTTGTTTTTTTCACCAAGGTTTTTCAGAGGTGTTTTCCCTGCTTCCTAGGGCTGAGAGAGAGTGATCGGCCTGGCTTTGTGACTAAGACGGGACTAGAATTCACAGTCTCCTGGTTTCCAGCCTGATGCCTTCAACTCCTGCACCAAATTGGCTATTGATTCTGCCTAAGCCTTGATAAGGTCCTCAGCTTGTTGGCAAATGCGTATATATGGAGTCATCCTTGAAAGAAGTAGAGCGTGGAGCAGCATCTGATGAACTTGGGTCAAGATTGGAAGTTAAACGGGGTAGAGAATGGTTAGCACTAGAATCCATGGACAACGAGGAGAGAAGGAGGGGGGCAAGGAAAAAGGGAGATGGGAAGGAGGGAGGAAGGGAGGGAGGAGTGAGTGAGTGAGTGAAAGAAGATAGGCAGTGAGATGGGAGGAAGGAGGGAGGAATAAAGGAAGGAATTGAGATGGAAGGGAGGAAGGCAGTGAGATGGAAGGGAGGGAGGGAGCAAGGAAGGAAGGAAGACAGGGAGATGGGAAGGAGGGAAGGAGGGAAGGAGGGAGGGAGGAAGGGAGGAGTAAAGAAGATAGGCTGTGAGATGGACGGACGGAGGGAGGGAGGAATGAAAGAAGGGAGGGAGGAGGGAAGGAAAGAGGGAAGTCACCTATTTTCTTAAAGCCTTGCTGAAATGTCTTATGGATTTTCCAAACATCCTCCACTCGTAACATTGCTATCATTTCAGAGATGTTAGCTTCACTAACCACCTTACAACTTCCCCCTAGCCCAGGGATAGGGAAACTTGGCTCTTCTATTACTTATGGGCTTCAACTCCCAGAATTCCTGGATGAAAAACTGAAAAACCAGTAGGCCAGGGACGGGGAACCTTTTATGGCTCACTCAGGAATTCTGGGAGTTGAAGTCCATAAGTGATAGAAGAGCCAAGTTTCCCTAGCCCTGCCCTAGCCAATATGCTGCTGCAGGTTTAGCATGGGAGTTAATCCGCGACCTAACTACAATGAGCGCAGTCTTTCTCCTTTGAGGAGTAAAAGGGTGCTCTTACCTAGTAAATTAAGTCATCTATTTGTCCCTGACTGTGGCAAAGGTCTGGATTCATTTCTTAGCTCACAAAACTGCTAATATTCACTTAGAATGCAGAGTCCCCTTTGCTTGGCGGAGTTAGCAAACTCAATATCTGATCTGTTCCCTTAGCCTTCAGTTAACCTTGTAACAATGCCAGTGACCTGAAAGCAGTCTCGCTTGCTATTCATTGATTTAGTAGAAGTCACTTTTTTTTTTTTTTTGGCACTCCAGAATGCATTATCGGCTCAGCATTTTTAAAAGGTCTGTATAAGATGAAAACAGATAAAAATCAGCTCCTAAGAGGTGGCAGAGAAGGAAAAAAAAAAAAAAAGCAGAGCATTTGATTCTCTCGGAGGCTGTGAACCGACATTAAATCAAAGTGGAGTTTACGCTACTGCAAAAGGCAGAGGCAGAGTGCCTACTACATACAATAACTATGCAATATGCGATGCGCCCTTACAGGCAAGGTACTTACAGTCGGAGCCTCGTAACTTATTCAATAGACAGAAAGATACCTTTCTGCAGGTTGTCCTCAAATGAACAACTGCCATGCAACCTGCCCACAGTGGTTATAAGTCACCAGGGTTGTAAAATGGGTTAACAAGGTATGAAGAGGTTTAACAGAGTTGGAAGGGACCTTGTAGGTCAACTAGTCCAACCCCCGCCTAAGCAGGGTTGGTCACGTGATCAATTTTACGATCTTTTGTTGTGTGTGTGGCAGTTGTTGAGACCCCTGACTGACGTCTGGCTCCTTGTACAGTTTGAGAGGGAAAAGACGGTGACCTAGTTAGACAACAGCTGGAATATTGCAATCAATTCTGGTCACCACACTACAAAAAAAGATGCTGAGACTTTGGAAAAAGTGCAGAGAAGAGCAACTAAGGCAATCAAAGGTCCGGAGACTAAAACATACAAAGAACAGCTGAAAGAACAGCTAATTGATGGACTAGGGGACAGTGGTGGTATGCGGCCGGTTTGGACCGGTTCAAGTGAACCGGTAGTTCTGATGATCAGTTGGCCCCGCCCAACAGCCCCACCCTATCCTGTCCTTTTATTTCCTGCTTTGTAGCTCACCTCAATCACACGGTATAGCTGATTTTCCCCCCTTCACTGTTCTACTAACCGTTGCTGACTTGGAAAGCAAGCAGCCGAGCTTCTAAATGCTCCATTTTCAGTGCCTGCGCATAACCACCTTAGGCACACGCACATAAAATGCACACTCACCGAACCGGTTGTTAAACCGGCAGCATCCCACCACTGCTACGGGGAGGGCATGATAGCAGAGTTTTAATATTTGAGGGGCTGCCACAAAAAAGAGGGGCTCGGGTTATTTTCCAAAGCCCCAGGAGGCAAGACCAGAAACAACAGATGGAAACTCATGAAGGAGAGAAGCAACCTGGAACTAAGGAGAAGTTCCTAACAGCGAGCACAAGCGACCGATGGAACAGCTTGCCACCAGAAATTGTGGCCGTTCCATCACTGGAGGTTTTTAAGAAGAGTCTAGACCAGCGATCTTCAAGCTTGACAGCTTTAAGATTTGTGGACTCCAACTCCCAGAATTCCTCCTCCAGTCATGGTAGCTTGGGAATTCTGGGAATTGAAGTCCACAAGTCTTAAAAGTTGCCACGTTGGAAGACCTTTGGTCTAGGCAGACACTTATCTGAAATAGTATAGGTTCTCCTGCTTGAGCAGGGGGCTGGACTAGAAGACCTCCGAAGTCCCTTCCAGCTCATTCTATTCTAAACTAAAAGCTCTTCCCAGCTCCAAAAGCCATGTCTCTTTCCCTGTTTTTCTGCCTCGTTTTGTTTACCGGTGGAAATTGCCACCCACCCATTTCCCCATATAAACACAGTAGGTGGTATTTAGCAACACAGACACCCAGCAAGTGCTTTTCCTATCTTCAGCTGGAGCCTGGATGCATTTGGCATTTGCAGGCTCTTTGGGAAAATCTCCTTCCTCCAATTTGTAAGGGACAAGGCCTGTTAAAAACTCCCCACTGGTTTGCTTTGGGCGAAGGAGGCTGGGGCTGGCCATCACAGAAAACCACTCATTTTTTTTTTTTAAAAAAAATCAGGCCTCCTATTTAGTTTTGCAATAGTGGCATATATCTGTAGCTGGGGTGTAGGGTGTGGGTTTGTTCTCTGAGCTTGTGGGTTGGTTTCATTATCAGGCTAGGTAACATCTCCAGTGGAGTTAAGGGGACGTCCGTGTCGGTCTTCTTCTGCTTATAAGGCAGTGATGGTGAACCTCTTTCATAGGATAACAGAGTTGGAACGGACCTTGGAGGTCATCTAGTCCAAACCCTCCCTGCTCAAGCAGAAGAGTATATTCCAAATATTTAGTTTCTACCTAGGATCAAACTCATACAGCCTCCTGATTGTGAGGCAAGAATGCCTCCTCTAGGCCACTAGAGCTGCCCTTGTACACATGCCAGAAGTAGCACCCAGAGCCCTCTCTGTGGGCGCGCGCACCATCACAGCTGCTCTTCTGGTTTCTGGTGTAAAAAAACAGTCTGAAAAATGGCCTGAAAACACCCCCAAAATGGCCCAAAACAGCCCCAAACGGTCACAAAATAAACTATTATATTACATCAAGGACCGTCTCTAAAGAATTGTGTCTCTTGTGTTCAAGAATGAGGGGACCCTCCAGCAGAGTCAACTTAGGCATTTGATGAATTTTTTTGGACACGCCCAGTTCCTAAACGTTCGCCATCCCTGGTCCAGGTGCTCCTATCAAGGACCCCCAAAGACAACCAGGAGACGAAACCAAACCCCTTCCCCTTCCAACTGAATTCGCGATCCTTCCTGCTCCTAACAGACTCTCTTCTTTTGCGGCTGGAGCCATCTTCTGCGTTTCAGCCGAAAGAGAATTAGGAATAATTAACAGAGCAAATGTTTGTCAGCAGAGAGGATGATTCTGTTGGCAAACCAAATGGACGCTCAAAATAGCTTTAGCCAACATGGACTCGGAGGCTGGACGATGGGAAGAGAACCTTTCGGAATGATAAAAGATTTTCCTCTGGTTCTTCCTGGGGTTGCGTTTATCATTTATCAGGAGGTGATGTGATCTATGCTGACAGGCTCTGCATGTTTATAAATGTATTTTTGTTAATTCAGGCTCTGCATTTTTTTTTTTTTTCGTTCTGAGGTGCCTGCCTTTTAGAAAGGTTTTTTTTTTTTCCTCCTGGAAATACGTTTCGTTTTCTTTTACAAAGGCGATTCATCAAAAACATTATCTCAATTGCAAGTGGGATCCGGATTTCCTTTCTCTGCAGGGCTGTGTTTCCTAGCAGAGGGCATAACCCTCTTCCAAAGCCAGAAAGGGAAAAATGCAGTTTCTCCCCACTGCATTGTGTCTCAGGCTGGAGATGGATGGACAGAGAAGGATACAAAGAGGTTTTTAATTTTTGTACTCAGCACAGAGTTGGGTGGCAGCATAAGACATGCAAATACCATTTCACCCCCAAATATGATTCAACTGGAGAATAAGCCCTAGCGTGAATTTTCAGGATGCTTGCAATATAAGCCCTACCCCAAAATAAGCCCCAGTTAAGATCGTCAGCCAGATGGACGCATTTTAATACTGTATTTCCCACCAAAATAAGACCTAACTGGAAAATAAGCCCTAATGCATCTTTTGGAGCAAAAATTAATATAAGACCTGGTCTTTATTTTGGGGGGAAACATGGTAAACAGTCCTTGACTTACACCAGTTCATTTAGTGACCATTACGAAGTCAGGGCGACACTGAAAAAGATGACTTATGACCATTTTTCAGACTTATGACTATTCATTGCAGCAACCCAAGATCAGGTGGGATAGGGTGGTTTGTCTTATGCCTACAAATAAAAAGAGATTATCTGTAGCTCAGGGTTGAAATGAGGAGCGCTGGGCGCTCTATGAGCTTGCTTGTTTTCTTACAGATGTTTCATTATCCAAACTGGGTAACATCACCATTGATGATGGGTAATTGGGTAATGAATTGGGTAGTTGGGTAATGAAACATCTGCTGAATGCCTATGGAGATTCTCAGTCCTCCAGGTCCTAGTTCTGCCAAAGGTGCTTTTTCAAGAGGCAGCTGGACTTTTTTTTTTTTCTTTTGAAGACGTTTCCCTTCTCATCCAAGAAGCTTCTTCAGCTCTGACTGGATAGTGGGGAATGGAAGGATTTATGCTCCTTGCAGACAGCTGGTCATTTGCATTCTTTCTGAGAGTCCCAAACAGCCTGTTGCCTGTCCTCAACAGTGAAAGGACACAGGGCAGAAAAACATCCTGCAGCCAAGAAGGCTCCACACCCATTTGCACCACTCAGGTGACCTTGAAGACACGGACAAACCTCCAAGTGGCCTCAACGACCCTCTAAAAAGGATGCAAATGACCAGCTTTATAAATCCTGTATAAATAAGGAGTATAAATCCTTCCATTCCCCACCATCTAGTCAGAGCTGAAGAAGCTTCTTGGATGAGAAGCAAAACTTCTTCAAAGAAGAACCAGAAAATCCAGTTGCCTCTTGAGAAAAAAAAAATCACCACTGGGAAACATCCGCTGGGAAAACAAGCAAGCTCAGAGACCACCAAGGACTCCGCAAATGACTGTGTTTCATCCCCTTCCACTTGAGCAATGTTGTGAAAGACCAAGGTCTCCTGTGCATGACCTAAAAAGCCTTGGAGTAGGACCTCTTCATTTCAGTCCTGTCTTTGCCTCCAAAACAGTACCCAATTAGAGGATGAGAGACTAGGCTGAGATGCTCCTGGCTCAGTCCACTTATGACCGCTATGACTTTGCAGTGAATTTTCATCCTTGAGGGTTTTTAGCTGTTCTCTGAAAAGATGCTGGCTAGATCCCCGATTTTATCCATGACAAAAGAAGGCTCGATTGACCCATTTCTTAAGCTCACACCTACCCATCCTGATGCACTTGCTGTCCTCAAAAGAACTACTAACCGTTGTGAAGTTGCTCTTTTGTTTCTTTCGGGCTATTTATGTTGCTGTTCAATTATGTCCGAACTGAACTGCCCACACAGGCCTCTTTTCCACGATGGATGCAAACACATGTTTGCAAGGATGGGCCTCAAAAATGTTCTCTGCCTGGTTGCTGGGTTGGTGTGGCCATGGTGGGCGTGGCCTAGTCGGCCTCCTGCACCATGGCGAGGAGGGGCAATTTTGCCCTCCCTAGGCTCCAGAGGCTTTCCTTGAGCCTCCAGGAGGGCAAAAATGGCTTCCCCAGGGTCCCGAGGCTCTCTGGAAGCCAGAAATGGGCCCATTTCTAGCCTTCCCAAGGCTAGAAGGGAGGTCCATTTTTTGCCTTCCACGAGCTTCCGCATGTGCTCTGCATTTCCCTGCATCCAAAATGGGCCACGTGGGGACTCCTGGGAGGGACAGCGTGGGATGGCCGGAGCCAGCCAGGAGTTGGATTTGGGGGTTCTCCACACAGAATAGTAGCAAGGGGTTCTCTGGAAGCCCTGCGAGCCCCCATCAGCCCACCCTTTGCAATGTTTGTGCAATTTTCTTGGCAGCAAGGACAAGGTGGTTAGCCACTCCCTTCTTTGGGGCTGGTTTTGGACTCCCCAAATTCACGGAGATATTGTAGGGTCCGCCATCCAAACGTTAATCCAACCCAACACCATGGAGTACAGCGAGTAGGCGTAATGCTGGCAAATGCTTGAGACACGCACGGAGAGTTTCTCTTGTGAAAAAGGATGGCTGATTTATTGCACTCACCATGCACACTCGACTCTCTCCTGAACCTTCTTCCCCTTGTGGGAAAGCAGGTAAGCCAGCCACTTATAAATGTTTGCAGAACCCATGTGCTCCTACTGGGAGAATCAATGGATTCGCACACGTACACCGGGGTATGACAGTTCAAGGATGGGAAACCAGATGGCCCACTGCAGTCTCGCTCCAGCTGACATCCATTAGGATTTTGATCCGGCTGACAAAGAGCAGGCTTTGACTTGGGAGAGCGGAGAAAGAGCAAGGAAGCTACGCACTGCAATCTGCAGAACTGCGCCCTCACCCCAATTTCACCACAAATCCAGCCTTTTCATCCAGTCTCTCTGATTTAAATGTCTGTGGGGATTCTTTCTGGTTCCCCTTCGTCTTTGAAGATGTTTTGCTGAAGAAGCTTCTTGGATGAGAAGCGAAAGGTGGCCTCAACGACCTTCTAAAACAGCAGTTGCCAACCGAAAGGTGGCCTCAACGACCCTCTAAAACAGCAGTCGCCAACCGAAAGGTGGCCTCAATGACCCTCTAAAACAGCAGTCGCCAACCGAAAGGTGGCCTCAACGACCCTCTAAAACACCAGTCACCAACCGAAAGGTGGCCTCAACGACCCTCTAAAACAGCAGTCACCAACCAAAAGGTGGCCTCAACGACCCTCTAAAACAGCAGTCGCCAACCGAAAGGTGGCCTCAATGACCCTCTAAAACAGCAGTCGCCAACCGAAAGGTGGCCTCAACGACCCTCTAAAACACCAGTCACCAACCAAAAGGTGGCCTCAACGACCCTCTAAATCAGCAGTCACCAACCGAAAGGTGGCCTCAACGACCCTCTAAAACAGCAGTCACCAACCAAAAGGTGGCCTCAACGACCCTCTAAAACACCAGTCACCAACTGAAAGGTGGCCTCAATGACCCTCTAAAACAGCAGCCGCCAACCAAAAGGTGGCCTCAACAACCCTCTAAAACAGCAGTCGCCAACCAAAAGGTGGCCTCAACAACCCTCTAAAACAGCAGTCACCAACCGAAAGGTGGCCTCAACGACCCTCTAAAACAGCAGTCACCAACCAAAAGGTGGCCTCAACAACCCTCTAAAACCCCAGTCACCAACTGAAAGGTGGCCTCAACGACCCTCTAAAACAGCAGTCACCAACCGAAAGGTGGCTTCAATGACCCTCTAAAACAGCAGCCTGCTTTTAAGCACAGCTGAACCTCCCTTAGGACTGAAGGTTCTATTATTCAGTGCAGACTCACGGCAAGCAAATTTCATGCGACAGACTGAGCTAGCTGATGGCAGATAGATAGATCACTGAATGATTCTGTCAGCCACTCAATCTGCCTGCCCGCTTTGCCTGATTTTGGGTAAAACTTACTCTTTAAATGTCTATGGGGATTCTTTCTGGTTCATCCCCCCCACCTTCTTTGAAGATGTTTTGCTGAAGAAGCTTCTTGGATGACAAGCGAAAGGTCTTCAAAGAAAAACCAAGAAAGTCTAGTTGCCTCTTGGGAAAAAGCACCTTTGGGGTGATTACCAGTTAACTTCCAGTGGCCTTTATGGATGGATCTCACTAAATGGAACCCAATTTCAAATGGAGAATAGGAGGTTTCCCCACCCTTACAAATCCAAAAAAGAAAAAAAAAGGCACACGTGAAATCAATTTGCTGCTTGTTCTAACTCTTCAGGTTATTCACTTCAAACATTTCGCTCAATACACTGATAGGATGCTTAGGAAGTATGACTGGTAGACCATTGTGCATTGCCCCACTCATGAGCTCAATATTATGGCTTGTTAATAAGAAACATTGCACAGTCAATTTCTGGTTTTTGGAGAGAGAAAGAGAAGAGAGAGAGAGAAAGAGAAAGAGAAGGAGAAAGAGAAAGAGAAAGAGAGAGAGAGGGAGGAAGGGAGAGAGAGGGGGGAGAGAGAGGGAGGGAGAGGGAGAGAAAGAGAGGGAGGAAGGGAGAGAGAGGGAGGGAGAGAAAGAAAGAGAGAAAGAAAGAGAGGGAGGGAGGGAGAGAAAGAGAGAGAAAGAGAGGAATGGAGGGAAAGAGGGAGAGGGAGAGAGAGAGAGAGAAATGCACCACCAGATCATAAATACTTGAACAATCAGCTTTATTCTCCTTTCAATTTATCAAAAGAGCAAGCTTGGAATGACTGTCTCAAATTTAAAATTCCCTCCAAAGAAAGAAAGGAAGGAAGGAAGGAAGGAAGGAAGGAAGGAAGGAAGGAAGGAAGGAAGGAAGGAAGGAAGAAAGAAAGAAAGAAAGAAAGAAAGAAAGAAAGAAAGAAAGAAAGAAAGAAAGAAAGAAAGAAAGAAAGAGAGAAAGAAAGAACCAAACAGCCACAATGCTGCACAGATTGATCCTTTCTTAGTTACTGTTATCTGGTAACTGTCTTTGTTAGCCAACATGCTGGAAAGCATAATTATATGTTTAGTTTCTTCAGTTCCAAGAACAATTCCGCTCTGAGCTGCAAACTGGCACAAGGAAATGATAGGGAGCAAAAGTGATTTGTTCTTTTTCAGAGCTGGGATGGTCAATCATCAAAGGCCTGGAAACTAAAATATACGAAGAATGGTTGCCAGTCTAGAGACAAGAAGGACTAAGGATGACACGATAGCAGTATTCCAGTATTTGAGGGGCTGCCACAAAGAGGAGGGGGTCAACTTAATTTCCAAAATACTAATCTCCCCCAGTCCTTCTTTTCTCTAGACTAGTCTTACCTAGACTAGTCTTTCTGCAACTGTTCATGAGTTTTAATCTCGGGGCTCTTAATCACCCTTTTCCAAAGTCTCAGAGAAGAGCAACTAAAATGATTAAAGCCTGGAGATTAAAGCACAAGAACAGTTGCAGGAATGGAGTACAATTATTTATAAACATAAGAAGATATCCTTTCAAAACACTGTAAGTATTAATTAACACCATACAATTAATTATATTAATTCATTATTGAATTAATTGTAATAATTAATTCTATACAAATAATTATATCATTTGTAAACATAAGAAGATACCCTTCAAACACACACACATACACATATATATATTGAATGGTACCTTCTTAAGTTTACAAATAATTAAGTGGAATGAAGGATGTTTTGCCAGTTCCTTGTAGTAACATGAATTCTTTTTAGCCTGCCTAATAGAGAAACACTTGATGATAAAGTGTTTCTCTCACCATCAAAACTTCTGAAACAGTGTTATTAAGAAAAGGAAGATAAGCTTAGCACGAGGTGAGATGCAAACAAACAGACGCATTTTCCCAGATTCATTTAACTCTCCAAATTAAAGAGCCACTTTGGCTCTCTTATTAATGAAAGCTAACCAGGCTAAACATGCACTAACTCCAAGGATTTAGCCCTCCAAATTACATGTTTTGTAATAAATGAAAAATGTTCTCAGTTTTTGTTTTGCTGCAGATCCTAATTATGGGATTAAAATAGTCCAATATGTAACGACACTTGTAAAATCTCTATGTGTGCAAATACTAGTTATGTGAGGGTTTTTTTTTTTTTTTTGCAGCCAATCTTGTCTACTTTCAAATGAATGATTGCAGCTGCAATGGGGGGAGCTGCCTTACATTGTTTTCTATTTCACAACCTTTGTGCAATCTGAGCCTCTACATCCTGTTTGTTCTTTTGTTTATTTCTTCAATTTACACGGCTGCCCATCTTCAGCAAGTGAATCTAGGTGACAATTAAAACACAATCCTAATTGCAAAGGTTGCCAAAATTGCAACACCAGGAAACCAAGAAACGTCAAACCCAAATCACAGCACAACAGCGGTGGCCCCTTGGCCTGGGCACCGAACGAGGGCTTTATGAAAGACAAACAGGTTAGGACTGTCCTAATTTTCAGATGGAGAATCATCTTCTAATGGTATGTGAGAATGGATTTAGGAGACAGGACGAAGAGATGCAGCCAAGGGAAAAAAAAAAAATCAGATAAGCCTTTGAAAGAAATCTACTTTATGATTTGCAATCTTGCTTAATGTAACCTTAGAGCAAAATAAAATTAGCTCATCTTGTAGGTCTCTTTTGAAAGGCTGACATTAATTAAGGATCTTGACAGACTTGAACAATGGGCCCTATCCAACAACATGAAATTTAATGTGGAGGAAAAACAAGGCTTTGCACTTGGGCAGGAAAAAAAAAACCAGGGGTACAAGTGGCACAAAAACAGGAACTGTGAGAGGGATCTTGAAGTCCCAGTGGATGGTCACTTAAACATGTGTAGGAGCAGCCAAAAAAGCTAATACAATCCTTGGTTGTATAAACAGAGGCATAGAATCAAAATCACGTGAAGTATTACTACTGCTTCATAAACCCTTAGTACGACCACATCTGGTCACTACATTACAAAAAAGATGTTGAGACTTTGATAAAAAAAGAGGCTTTACGGTTCTGGAGATTTTGTGATGATGCATGAGTGGTCTTTGTGTGTGTGTGTGTGTAGAGAGGGAGGGAGGGAGGGAGAGAGACACAGAGAGAGAGACAGAGAGAGAGAGAGATATTTTAAACTCATGATTTCAGGGGAGGTTAGGCTTTTGGGGTAACCTCAGTGGGCTTCACTTAAATCCTTCTCAAAATTCCTGCAAGCCGTTAATTAAGATGGATCTGACCTCTTCAACAAGGAGAAGATGGAAATCATTTTGAATGGTTAGGGCAAATTAAGGAAAGGGCAAAGACAATTGCAAGGGGTCTCTAACCCTCTCCAACTCTAAGGTGGAGGCTTCCACACATGCCTGCTCTTATTGAATTGACTTTGCTCTCCTAAATGTTCGGAGCTTCCTCCTCGCCATCTGTACCCCAAATGGAAAAACTGCCATGAACGAAGGTCCACTGGTCAGTTCATGCAAGGGACAAAGTATGCAAACAGTCTCAACTGGTCACTGACTGCGAGGAAGATTATCTTTCTTCTCCTTCTCTTCTTGCTTTACATCTCCTCCTCTTCTTCATTCTCCACTTTCCCCTTCTTCACATTTTCTTCTTCTGCTTTACCTTCTCCTTCAAACCTCCTTTCTCCCTCTCCTTCTTTTCCCTTTCATTCACTCCTCCTCCTCCTCCTCCTCCTCCTCCTCCTCCTCCTCCTCCTCCTCCTCCTCCTCCTCCTCCTCCTCCTCCTCCTCCTCCAAGTCTCCTTCTCCCTTCTCCTCCTCTTCCTTTTCTTTCAAATGTCCTTCTCCTTCTCTTTCTCCTCGACCTCCCCTTCTTTTCCTCCTCCTTGATCTCCCCTCCTTCTCCTCTCCTTCTCCATCTTCCCCTTCTCCTTCACTTCTCCTTCACATCTCCTTCACCTTTTCCTTCAAACTTCCTTCTCCTTCAAATCTCCTCTTCCCTCTCCTTCTCTTCTTTCTCCTTCATATCTCCACCTCCTCCTCCACCTCACCACCTCCTCCTCCTCCTCCTCCTCCTCCTCCTCCTCCCAGTTCTCCCATCAAACAGAATCCAACTTTGTATTGGAAACCAGCAATCTTTGGGACACTGTTGGACCCCAGAGCTCCAACTGCTGACTCCTAACTTCCAATAGTATACCAAGAGTAAAGCTGAGCTAGGTAGATATTGAATTTTTTTTTAAAAAATGGCAACCACCATCACCCGCTCCCAGAACTCAAGTTTCCCATCTCTGCATTTTCTTCGGCTTCTTATCTTTTAATTGCACCATCTCAATTTGAAGTGCTGAGGCAAGTCCACTTCATAAAAAGCAAAAATCCTCTCTAAATAAACCTTTATACATACAAATAAAACCCAAACGATATATCGACACATTTAAACACACACACACACACACACACACACACACACACACCACACAGCCTGTTTACAATGGGGACTGCTTTCTCTCTCCCTTCTTATCCCACCCTCTCAAGTGTCAAAGCCCCCTTGGAGATAAGGCTACAAATCCCGAGTCTTAAGCCGGAGCCGAGGCTACGGCAAAGCGGTCTCCTATGCTGAGCGACTTTAAAGTCAATCGTTGCTATCTGAAGGCGCAGCTTTTTGAATAGCGTCCATTTCCCAAAGAATGGATCTGAATATTGAGAAGTCCCCCTCCCCCACAGCCCCATTTTCTTCTATCTCATTCAATAGGATTACCTTGCACACATTTTCCTAAGCTACGGTGAAAAGGATGCTGGGCCTTCAGAGGAATCGTTTATCCCTGTCCCTCTGCCTGGCTCACATCAGTTGCTAACCAGGAATGCACTACATTTTAGACAGACAGACAGATAGATGATGGATGATATATATATGTATGGTATTCAGCTTTGTTCAGGTATTTTCCCACGTCATTATAGTTGTGTTTTTAAAGTTGTAGCAACGTTTCGGCAGAATCTCATCTGCCATCATCAGGCTTACAATACAGAAGCCTGATGATGGCAGATGATATTCTGCAAACGCATGTCTAATGATGATGACGGCAGATGAGATTCTGCCGAAACGTTGCTACAACTTTAAAAACACAACTATAATGACGTGGGAAAATACCCGAACAAAGCTGAATACCATACATGTAAGTACCCACGAAAACTTAAGAAAATAGATAGATAGATAGATAGATAGATAGATAGATAGATAGACAGACAGACAGACACAGACATAGAGCTAGATAGACAGCTAGCTAGCTAGATGATAGATAGATACAGACATCGAGAAAGATATAGAGAAAGCTAATGATAGATGATAGACAGAGACAGACAGACAGGTAGACATAGAGATAGCTAGTCAGACATATAGAGATAGCTATCTAGCTAGTTAGCTAGATGATAGATGATAGGCAGACAGAGACAGATAGACATAGAGATAGATGATAGATACGATAGATACGATAGATAGATAGATAGATAGATAGATAGATAGATAGATAGATAGATAGATAGATAGATAGAGACACACATCACACACACACACACACACACACACACACACACACTTGTATCAGTCAAGTGTGGATGCATAAGGACTTAATGTTTTAGCTCCGAGAATTTGCAGAATCTGTCCAGGTAGTTCTCCACTTACAACATTTCGTTTAATGACCGTTCAAATGTACAAAAGTGAAAAAAAGTGACTTATGATCGTTTTTTCACACTTACGACCTTGGCAGCATCCTCGTGATCCCTTGATCAAAATTCAGATGCTTGGCAACCGACTCGTACTTATGACAGTTTCAGGGTCCCTGGGCCACGTGATCCCCTTTGGCGAAAGCCAGATTCACGTCACAACTGGGGGACTCGCTTTATCAGGTGTGATGATTCCCCTAAGAAGTGTGGCAAGGAAGAGCCACCACAAAACTCAATTTCAGGAGAAGCCACATTCAATCTATTATTATAAAATGTTCTAAAAAGCATCCTATAGCATCGGAAAGACTTTAAATGCCAAGCAATGTTATTGTTTTGGTATATTTTCAGTTTCAGGTTTAAAAACCCATATGGGATGATTTCGAAATGACTTTTTTTTTTTAGCTCAGTGCCACCAACAAACAAACAATCAAAACACTTAGCATTGTGTACAAACATTCCCGTTTGTTAAAACTGCTGTTCAGTTTGGATGATGAAAAGGATTAATTAAAAGGGGGAAAAAAAATCTTTTTTTGTCTGCTGGAGAATGTGAAAGGGTACAAAGTAGAACATTTTCTTCAGTTGGTACCAATAATGGAGACAGTCTTGATTTTTGGGACAAGATGACGTTGGGGCAAAATTATTTTTTAAAACAATGCAAGCCAAGCTGAACAAGAAGCAATAGATGGGAAATGATCAGAGAAGCAACCTAGAACTAAGGAGAAATTTCCCCACAATGAGAACAATTAATCAGTGGAACAACTTGCTACCAGAAGTTGCAGATGCTGCATCACTGGAGATTTTGAACAAGAGATTGGACAGTCATTTGTCTGAAATGATCAGGGGGCTGGACTAGATACAGTGTTCCTCAAAATGGGCTATTTGAAGATGAGCGGACTTCAACTCCCACGAATTCTTCGGTCAGCCATGCTCCAACCTAGGCTGCTTGACGATGGGTGGACTTCAACTCCCAGGGATTCCTCGGTCAGCAACTCAGATGGATTTGAGGAACACGAAGCAAGAGAGATGTGCTGTTCAACTCCAGGCTTGCTTTATACATAGATGGGCAAAGGAATGGAGGCATAGAAAAAGAGTTGGGTTTGGTAAGGTTGAGATAAATAGAAGAAGGAGGGACAACACTGGGTGAAGAGGGTGGATAGTATCAAGGGTGTTGCTGGACTGTCCTTGGAAGAGCTAGATGATGAAGAAAAGAGAAGAGCAACCAAGATGATGAGGGGACTGGAGACTAAAACATACAAAAAACGGTTGCAGGAACTGGGCCTGGCTAGTCCAGGGAAGAGAAGGACCAGGTAACCCAGGATAGCATCTTCCAGTATTTGAGGGGCTGCCACAGAGAGGAAGGAATCAAGCTATTTTCCAAGGCACCTGAAGGCCAGACAAGGAATCATGGATGGAAACTGAACAAGGAGAGATTCAACCTGGAAATAAGGAGGAATTTCCTGACAGTGAGAACAATCAGCCCGTGGAACAGAAGTTGCCTTCGGAAGTTGTGGGGGCTTCATCACTGGAAGCTTTCAAGAAGAGACTGGACTGCCATTTGTCAGGAATGGTGTAGAATCTCCTGCTTGGGAAGGGGGTTGGACTAGATGACCTACAAGGTTCCTTCCAACTCTGTTATTCTGTTAGTCTGATGACTGATATCATATTTCACCATTTGTTTTTGCATTTGACAAACTGATATCACTGCCCCCTTTTTAGTGTACAGAAGGGTGATTTTCAAACAACAAATCATATTCATTTGGTTTTTTTAGCACTTGGTCATTTTGAATTAGATAACCACCGGAAATAAATAACACATTTTGGTCGCTTACATAAGAAGCATATTTGGGGGTTCTCGTGTGTTCCGAAACAAAGTCATGCTTTTTGCAAGCATCCAGCTGCTCAGCCTCACTGCATTAGTGTGCTTTAAAAAAGCTACAGGAAGTTTTGCAGTGGCATTCAAGCACCCATGAAATTAAAAGCAGGACAGTTACAGCTTTACTGTACGTGCTCAAGTTTGCACATTTCAGACACGGGGAACAAACTTGCACAGGGTAACTTGACTTTTAGCACCTTTGCACATGCGCATACACCAATTGCAAAGTGCCTGGAAAATGTTCATCGTTGCGTGAATTAAAACCATCTGGTCTAAGTGAGACCCTGAGGAAAAAATGTCTTCCCTTTGTAGCGTTCACGCTTTTTGTAGCGCAGGCTGAGGGAGAAACGGGGTCTTTCTAAAGCTTGAACGCTAATTTTAGAGATATTTGGGTTGGTCTAAGGAAAAGCACAGCCCGTTAGCAGAAATTCAAAAGGCAAGGTTTACCACTTATGCAGTCAAGGTAGGTACTTTTCCCAGTCTAGTTTACATCCCTTCACGTTGCTAATGGTCTTCTCTCCATGTATCACTTAACTCCTGCAGAACGGATGGAAAATACGTTACAGTGGTGGGATTCTACCGGTTTAACAACTGGTTCGGTGAGCATCTGTTTCTCGCACGCGCAGCTTTCGAAAACCGCCAATTTACAGCTCTACAACTTACCTTCTACTGCAGCGCTGGTGAGTAAAACAGCTGAGGCGCAACAATCCGTTGCGCCGTGCCTCAGCTGTGCTGCAAAACACGGAAATATAGGAGAGACTAGGGCAGGGGTGAGTGGGGGGCCAACCAATTATTGTTCGTACCAGTTCGCCTGAACCGGTGCGAACTGGTAGTAGCCCACCCTTGAATATGTATGATACAAAATATAGATACTGTTTGAGCAACTGAGCCGTTTTTTTCAGCACTCTGCAAGTATTACTGAGACATTCCGGAAACTGAAGTGCAGGATCTCTTTGGTTTTTATCGCTCCTTCCAAGACAAGGATCAGACTCCTAAATTTGCCCGTTTAAAAGGATCAGACAGTTCAAGGAAGCTGCTCAGTTGAAGCAGAGATTCCTTCTAGCTACCTTTGCTCCCCACCGAAGACCTGTCATGATTGAGCAGCTCAGGTTTCCTGTTTTAGAAACCAGCTCAACCCTCAGCCAAAGTTCTGCAGTCAATGGCCAGCTTGCTGCCAAATTAACAAAGGAATAACAGAACAACAGTTCTGTTGGAAGGGACCCTGGAGGTCTTCTAAACCAGCCCCCTGCTCAAGCAGGAGACCCTATACCATTTCAGACAAGTCTCTTGTCCAGTATTTTCTTAAAAACCTCCAGTGATGGAGCACCCCAACTTCTGGAGGCAAGTTGCTCCACTGGTTAATTGTTCCCATTGATAGGAAGTTTCTCCTTGATTCTAGGTTGCTTCTCTCCTTGATTAGTTTCCACCCGTTGCTTCTTGTCCTGCCTTCAGGTGCTTTGGAGAATAGCTTGACTCCCTCTTCTTTATGGGAATCCCTCAGATACCAGAACACTGCTATCATATCACCCCTAGTCCCTCTTTTCATGAGATTAGGCATACCTGATTCATGCAACCATTCTTCATATGTTTCAGCCCCTAATCATCTTGGTTGCTCTTCTCTGCACTCTTTCTAGAATCTAAACATCTTTTTTTCAAATTGTGGGTGACCAAAACTGAAATTAGAATAATTCTCTGGCATTGCCAAACAATCTTGGGTACAAATCTTCTTGCTCTCTACACAATCCTAAAGAAACCCTCTATATATTCAGTGCAAACCAGCCGTGTAATAAACCTCTGACTCATGGGGACAAAAGAAATTAGAATTGTCTCTTCTGAGTCTAAATTGCAAGGAAGGAAGGCTTCCTCGCACACATGAAATTGCCACAGACATCTCTATCCATTCAGAAACATGTTTTTACTTTGCTTTTAAACTTGCCTGTTGTTGCAAAATGAACCAGATGCACTATTCATCCAACATACTTGTACCTAAGCATCTCTTTCCTATTTTCTCCTGGGAAAAAGGAAGTTAAATTATAGAAAGCCAGGCTTATGACTTATTTAGGAACTTTATTGGGTTAAACTACTTTCCTCCCTCTCGACAGCTAAAAGCAAAACACTAAAATTCCCTCTGATGTTAGCCAGGCAAATGCACTTCCCAGCGATCTGAGCACCAAGATAAAATGAACCGACAGGGAAGTCAAATAATTTCACCCAAAAAGAATCCACCATGCATTGGTCAGTAGCTTTAAGTAGCGAGCTTGCAAACACCGTCACGCTGCTGGTCAAATATTTCTGTTTTGATCTGTTTTATTAGCCACTGTTCAGCTGAAGCCCCGCCTGAGGTTTGCTCAAAGACCCAACAACGAAGAGAAATATGTTCAGGACAATGACACTGGGCAAAGGCAACAGGAAATCACTGAAACCAGGCAAATAAAAAATTCTTCCAGTTGGCATCACAAAAGCAGAGCTGGTGTTTGGCAAACTTCCTTTGGGAGTAAATTCCAGAGAAGCTATTTGGCCTCAACATGATTTCTACCGGCGATTGGAGCAGGCTTGTAAAAGGACACCCTCCTTAGTTTCGTTTTATAGCTCTAAAATACACCCTGAAAACGGACTGTGGACCACTGTTGATCCTTCAGGAGGTGCATGAGATGTATCACCATTGCCATTTTGTACAAACATTATCGGTATTCTACATCAGAAGGAGAAGCCATGGATGGAAACTGATCAAGGAGGAAACCAAGCTAGAACTAAGGAGTAATTTTCCCGACAGTTAGAACAATTTATCAGTGGAACAACTTGCCTCCAGAAATTGTGGGTGCATCACCCCAGGGCTTTTAAGAAAAGAAACAGTATAGCAAGGGCCTTCAAACTTGGCAAATTTAAGACTTGTGGGCTTCAACTTCCAGAACTCCTGAGATAACATGACTGGAAGAGGAATTCTGGGAGTTGAAGTCCACAAGTCTTAAAGTTGCCAAGTTTGAAGACCCCTGCAGTATAGGGCCTCAGAAATTTGTCTGAAATGGTATAGGTTCTCTTGCTTGAGCAGGGCGTTGGGACTAGAAGACCTCCAAGGGCCTTTCCAACTCTGTTATTCTGTTCTGTTCGCATATTTTCAACAGTTGGGTTGAAATGATCTCAGAACATCTAAATTGCAAACCTGGATATTAAGCCGCCCTAGACCAGCTTCAAGGTAAAAGCTGCAGCAGAAACCTTGAAGTCCAGATTGCAGCTTCTAAGACAGTTCTGCTCAAAAAATTAGTTGGAATCTATAGATTCGTTTCATTCCAGGGGATGCTTCGATTTACAGCCTCATCTGCTCAAATTAAAATCCATAACCAATCCAGACAATGATTTGGTGGTAGTGACCATCGCTTTGTGTTAGATTCAAGGGAATATACATTCTCCAGCATAGAGAGGATTGGTACAATTCATCATAAAACTTGCGTAAATGATGCAATTAGACTAAATCTGAAAGTTTCCTTATTTTGTCTAATTGTTCCTGCCACAAACATGATGTTTTCCAGGGTGAATTGCCATGTCTTCAAGAAAACACAACGTAATTTTTCTAGATTGTTATATAGTTATCTGAGTGAAATCTTTCTTTCACTTATCAATTCTGTCTATCTGTCTGTCTGTCTGTCTATCTATCTATCTATCTATCTATCTATCTATCTCATATAAACAGAAAAATATATGTATACACATATACACACACACGCACAGAATTTTTTTTCTTGTCCTTGACAATTATTTCGATATATATTTAATAGTGGTGTTGGCCATTAGATGGTATCTGATGAACTGAGGCAGGGCAGGGTATTGTAAAACTTCTAATCTCTGCATGTGGAGATGGAAAAGCAAACACATTATCTGTTTTTCCCTTGACTCTCTACCAAGCCCTTCCCAACCGATAAGAGGCCACCTAATATTCAGAATGCCAGGCAATCATTTCAATAACATAAAAGCCTTTTCTTGTAGCCGATTGAGACTGCAGATAAAATGCTATAAGCAGGGATCATGCTACTGCTTCTAAAATATTTATCAATACTTACTTTCCATTTCATTCCAGGACCTAATTGATCATTTATGTCTGGATGAATCACAGATGTGATCATCAGACTAATTTAATATTTCTTTAATGATCATTATCCATGATTTTTTCCACTTGTTTGGGCCTTTTCTTATTTTAAGGGGAAAAGTTATCGATTTTATCCTGTTTACTCAGCTCAAGACTTACTGTGTGATCTTCCCCATATGTCTTTAGATGCTAGCCAACTCCTGTATAAATTGATTGGATTCACCCTCCCTCTCTAATGGGAAGACCAGAAATGAGATAATCACCAGTTTCCCATTTTGTAACACAAGTTTGTCTCAAACACAAAATACACAGTCTACATACACTTCCAATGACTTAAATGTCTATCAGTTGCAGTAGCATGAAAAACAAAGGGGGGAACACACACACACATTTCTAATCATGCTTATTAAGGACATCATCTGAAGGTTAATGTGATGAAAATCTCTTTGCAAATTCATGTCAAGAATTTCCAAGACTGGGATTCAAAGCCCATTTGTTAGCCAAGAGGCTCAAAATATGGGTCTTAAGACTCATGCAAAGGTGTTTTTTTAAAAAAGTAGAATACAGTTTGTATTCTCTAATTCAGGAAGGTGCACAATCCAATATGTTACAAATAATTGATTTCAGGCTCAGAACATTTCTAACTCCCATGACTGACCAACACAGAAGCATAAATGGGGGGGAGGGGAGGGAGAAAGGAAAGACAAAGAAAGAAAGAAAGAAAGACAGAAAGACAGAAAGGAAGGAAGGAAGGCAGGCAGGAAGGAAGGAAGGAAGGAAGGAAGGAAGGAAGGAAGGAAGGAAGGAAGGAAGGAAGGAGACAAAGAGAGAAAGAAAGAAAGGAGAGAAAGGAGAGAAAGAAAGAAAGGAGAGAAAGAGAGAAAGAGAAAAAGAAAGAAAGAAAGAAAGAAAGAAAGAGTAAACAACTTGTGTCCAGAAGTTGTGAATGCTCCAACACTGGAAGTTTTTAAAAATGATGTTGGATAACCATTTGTCTGAAGTGGGGTATGGTTTCCTGTCTAGGCAGGGGGTTGGACTAGAAGACCTCCAAGGTCCCTTCCAACTCTGTTATTCTTTTATTCTATTATATTCTAAACCACTCTTAGGAAAGTTACTGAATGAGATTTCTAATGAATGAATATACAGTTTCCCACATAGTTCCTTCTGTCACCCCCCCAAAACAGGAATGGACTGTACAAAAATAATGTGATTTAAAGGACAAATTCAAGAAGTGAAGCAAATGTTTGCCAAGATAGTTATCCCAAGAATTTACACCAGTTGGCGATGAGAGTTTCACCAGATGCAAGATTGCATTAATGATGCATACCCGTATCTCTCATTGAACATTGCCTTCAGTCACTGCTGAATAGAAAAGATTTGTCAGTCTGGGCAGGTTAATAGAAAGCGACGCCTAACTAGAACACAAAAGGTAATGCAAAATGTCATAATGTTTTAAGGACAAAGAGCTGATAGTGAAGCCAAGCCAAAATATTTATCAAGACAGTCTCGTGACCAAAGTTGTGGCTTATCATGATGCTAAGTAGACTTTGATAACAAATTTTGCAGATCACTCTGTCTGCATCTGCCCATAATGTCCTTGCTCTTTTTAAACATAGATCAACACTTAAATCATCCAGCCTTCCTTAGCTTTTCTTGCGTTTTTAATTCATCCAGAATATGAATTAAAAACATAAGATAACCAGAAGAAATATGACACCAAGAACTAGATTAAAAGAAAGTGAAATAACTGATTTAAAACCAAAGGGAACCTGAATAAGATTCAGCCAGCAGTGTAGTATATAAATTGAAACTGACAGGCTATGGAAAGAAATTTCTTCATGTGTTGTTAGTGCCATACAGATTCAATTGTACTACTGAGTGTGGCTGAGTGTGCTAAAAAAAAAAATAAAGAGGAAGGAAAAGGAAGCACTTAAGGCAAAGGCTGCATTTTAAAAAAAAAACTAAAAAAAAATCAGGCATTTTAGCAAGCTTAAGTGTAGAGAAAAAAAAACAGAGAAGCTTATTTCAGGAATGATGGAAATGCTGTCATAGGTACTCCACCAGTTTAATTTCAATTCTAGTTAGGTATTTTAAATTTTGCCATTTATTTCGTGTATTTTGTTTGTCACTGTGCTTGCATTTTTAAAAAAGATTTCTGATTATGGACTGAAATCTATCTATTTATCGTCTACCCACCTACCTACCTACCTATTACCTCTCTCATCAATCATCTATCATTTCTCTCTCCTATGTATCCATCCATCCATCCATCCATCCATCCATCCATCCATCCATCCATCCTACAATTTCATTTTAAAAAGCAAATCAAACTTTCTCCACAAGAAAAGCTAGCAGTTCAAAAGAAGACAAGGGTAAACACTATTTTCAGTGAGATGAAACAAGATTTTCTCCACCTACATCTTAGAACTTATAACATTTCTATTGCAGGTTGCAATGCTATGAAGGATGATTTCAGAGTACCCTGACAGAAGTCTCTTAGAAGTGGTATTCATTGTAATCTACCCAGAAGCTTTTAAAATATTCTCGGCACGTATGTTTTCAAACAAGCAAACAAAAATTCTGTTCCAGAAACAAACAAACAAACAAAATCTAACCAACTGTGGCTGGACAAGATCTAGAGCACCTCCAAACAATTCCTATTTTAGAAGATTTTCTTCCAGAAAACTCCTACACCACTTTTATCACACATTGTTTTCCATTTTCGGCCCTAAAGTCTCGAAGAACTTGAAAATTAGGGAAGGGAAAATGATTGTCCTCATAGTTTCACTGGGATTCCAGAATGCAGTGATGCCGTTGTGTGCTTGGCATAACTCCAGGGCCTCTTCTCAAGGCCCATAATTAGTCTGCATTCATAGGACAAAATGAGAATATTTCCCGATGAAGACCCAAAAGAAAGGGGGCTTCTAAAATAGTCAAGAGTAAGGTTTTCACCAAGTTAAGACTGGCAGAGGAGAGCTGCAGAGGGATGCAAATACAGTGTCTCAGTGGTTTCATTATGGAGTTGTACCAATTTGCCTCCGGAAATTGTTAGGTGCTCCAACGCTGGAGATTTTAAAGAAGAGATCGGACAGCCATTTCTCAGACGTGGTCTAGGCCCACTGTGATGGCGAACCTATGGCAAGCGTGCCGGAGGTGGCACACAGAGACCTCTCTCTGGGCATGTGAGTCCTGGCCCCAGCTCACCTCTCCTACGCATGCACACATCTCGGGGAGTTGTGTGCGCATGCATGGGGGTGCAGAGGGGTCATGTGTGCATGCACATGTTGCATTTTGGGGATGTGCCCGCCCGCCCGCTCTTTGGGCACTTGGTGCCAAAAAGGTTCGCCATCATTGGTCTAGGGTCTCCTGCCTGAGCAGGGGGTTGGACCAGTGGTGGGATTCAAATATTGTTGCCACCGGTTCAGTGGGCGTGGCTTGGTGGGCACGCTTTGCGTGAGTACGCAAACTTTGCGTGCACACGCGTGCCAAACACGCACTTTGCACAGGCGCAGAGGAGTTTGCACAGGCACGGAGGCGTTCTAACTCGCCTCCTGCAAGCCTGCACGATCCTGGTCGCTTCATCAGCTGCCACGCAACACTATTTTGTGCCGCACAAAGCAGCTGCACTTCAAATTCAGCAGATAAAAGTGAGTATGGGAGCCTGGGTGAGTGGGTGGGCCCAAAAGCAGAGCAGGCTGAGAGAACCGGTTTGGTCTCTGCTGCTCATCGCTCCTACCGGCTCGAACCGGTCGAATGCCACCACTGGGTTGGACTAGAAGACCTCCAAGGTCCCTTCCAACTCCGTTATTCTGCCATTGGCCATCCTGTAAAATACTCCAAGCCTGCTCACATAAACCAAGCGTGGAATTTCCTTTTGGTCAATAGTGACAGAAGGATACACACGCGGGGGCCCTGTTCATTAGCCCCCTGGGTTTAGAACCCACACGTTGGTTTGCCGGACACACAACAGTGGCGTCGTCTAATTTGAGTCGGGGATTTCGTAGAGAAACAGCTTGGGAGGGGGGGTGGGGAAAATGGCTCTCTGGCAAATCTCCTGCCAGCGATCGTCTTCAGTTAGCATTACTGCGTTTCTCAAGATGACAGCCCTCAGATCAGATTACCTGAATGTTGCTCCTGATGACATCTGACAACTATGAACGACTGAAGGAATTCAAACAGGCTACGGGACAGGTAAGAGGGTTTTGTGCGTCCGTATTTCTTCTCTCCTCTTGATAATAACATGTTGCAGATATACAGCACAAAGTGAGAGGGAGATGCGCCCACATCTTACGCGGATCCCTTTTCCAAAACCGCCTTTAGATTCTCGGGGAGGTGGAAAACAAAACAAGACAAAACAAACCCACTCTCGTCTTGCAAGCCCCAAGACGGCTCAAAATGGCATTTTAGCTACACGCAAAGAAACTTGTGGAGATGCGACGCCGCTTTACGGTAGTTCCAAATCTCCAGCTATGTCGTTGGAATCAGTGCCTTTTCGGTTTTCCTCCGAGGGATTGTGTTTCGTTCCAGAAAACTTGACACAAAAAGCAAAGACGAGCCAAACAGCTCCGGTCTCGTCACCTGAATTGGATGGGACTGAACCTGAAAGAGCCGATCTAGGAGTAGCGGTTCCTCCTGGTCTCACAGGTTCTGCTTCATAGGCAGGTAGAAGCCCTATCAAGGGGGACATCGGCACAACTTCAGATATATGTTTGTTGTTTGTATCCTGCCTCTATTATTTTTACAAATAGTTCAGGTGGGGAACATATCCAACACACCTTCCTCCATCCATCCATCCATCCATCCATCCATCTATCTATCTATCTATCTATCTATTTATTTTTGCAATGTGTTCCTGGTTACTCGAGTCAGGAGAACCTCCCAACCATCGTCACTGGATTGTGCCATGCCAGAAATCAGGCTCCACAAACAAACAAAGCCCCATCCATAGGATGCAGGCAGCATGCAAAACAGTGTTGGGATGCATTTTGGGTTTTTTTTACTACCGGTTCTGTGGCCGTGCCTTGGTGAGTGTGGCTTGGTGGGCGCGGCAGGGGAAGGATATTGCAAAATCCCCATTCCCTCCTCACCCCACCAACCCGCTTTCCAGCTCCCTTCTCCTGTGCAGGGCAACCAAAGAAGACCCAGCCGATCAGCTGGGACTCGGGAGGCAGAGGTGGTATTTGCCAGTTCTCCAAACTACTCAACTACTGGTTCTCCAGAACTGGTCAGAACCTGCCGAATACCACCTGCGATGCAAAACCAGATCCCCTCCGGTTCACAGAAAAAACTGCTCTCCATGGAACCAGTCCCTGGTGCTCAAAAGGTTGGGGGGGGCAGTGTGGTATAGGGTATGTGACAATTTCCCATGGCCGATGGACTGCAGGACAATTTGCCACAGCGAACACAGTGCAGGACGAGTGTTACTCTTAAATCAAAGAAACGGTGGAATAGAATTAAAGAAATCATGCAAAAGAAGGGACAGAATGAAAAGTGAACGGCAAATATTATTTTTTTAAAATTGTTTTTAAGTTTTTAAAACAATTAAACAGAATTGTTAAATTGTCCCACAGTGAGTTGTCCCACGCCGAGTTGGCTGTGGTCAGCTGTCCTGCAACAAGTTGGCTGTGGTCAGTTGGCCATGACACATCGAGTTGGCTGTGGCAAGTAGTCCCATTCCCATGGTATATTGGGGTTGGACTAGAAGACCTCCGAGGCCTCCTCTAACTTTGTTACTCTGTTCTGTTCCACATATTTTCAACCATTGGGTTGAAATGACCTGAGAACATTTGGATTGCAAATATGGATTAAGGTTAAGATGCCATACAGCAGCTTCAAGGTAAAAACTGCATCAGGACCCCTGTCCTATGTGCTATGCTGGCATGGGGATTTGCCTGGAGCTTCAGAGTATTAGCTTGCACAAGGCTACTGCGTCAAAGAAACACACAGCTCAGCATCTCCTGGGTGTCTTCCTGAACTTACTCTATTTGGGGCTCTCTGACTCCCCATCAATGGCAGCTCATGCTACAAACTCAAGTCCTGGCATGTAGATCTGGAACCAATTATATGAGGTATTCCGGAGCCTGTGTAGTGGAAAATACCACTTTGGGGATAGTAGTAACTTGTCAAAGCTTGCGGGTTACATCACTGTTACCAAGAACAACTTGGAAGTTTCAAAGCAAACAAAAGGACGGATCAAAAGGATATTCCCAACCAGTTGCAGGCGGTCGCCTTGCAATCCCCAGAATAACATTTACAAAAAAGGACATTTGATTCTCCACATTGTTGCCTTTTTATGCCTTCATTGACAGCTTAAATTCACGTAGTCCTCGACTTACGATCACTTGTTTCACAATGGTTCAACGTTATGACGACACTGAAAAAGTGACTTATGACCAGTGGTGGCATTCAAATAATTGAACAACTGGTTCTCTGCCCTAATGATTTCTTCCAACAACCAGTTCACCAAACCGTTCAGGAAGTTAACAACCGGTTCTCCCAAACCCGTGCGAACTGGATGAATCCCACCACTGCTTTACGACTCATCCTCAGAGTTATGACCACTGCACTCTCTTTGTGGGCAAGGGATCACAATTCAGGTGCTGGTCACCAGGCTTAAGTCTTTTACGATGACGAAAGCATTTTGCAGTCATGGGGTCATGATTGGCAACCTACCCAGCTGACTCCTGGTGAGCAAAAATCAAAGGGAGGAACGGAAGTTGGATTCACTGAATGACTGTGTCCTTTGCTTAATGACTGCAGTAAAATGGTTGAAAAAAATCTGATTGGGTGGCATTACGATTCGCTTAATAACCTTATTGCTTAGTGATCAAAATCCCATTCCGAAATGCATTCGTAAGGCGAGGGCCACCTGTAAACTTTGCCGCATACATTTTTACACCTGCCTCCCCATCTTCAGTCAATGTTTAGTCAACCAGGATCTACACATTCATTTCCTTGAATAGTTCAGTTTTTTTGTATATAGCTGGCGATCCTTCGCTGCATTTTTCCTCTCAAATTCAAGGACTCTGCTCTCTGATGCATTGATGGTCCTTAAGGTTCAGATCCATGTGTCAGTCTTGGAAGCTATTTTTTTTTTTCTTGGATGCTTCCAGGCTGCCAAGTTTAGTGCCCAGGAATTTGGGAGGGGGGATTTCATAGAGAGGTGGAAGATTAGACACAACAACATTCTTTCTCAGAGAGTCAAGGACATGTTGCCCTGCACCTGGAGGGGAGTGAATGAACGATTGTCTCCAGCTGGGATGAAGATCTGGTTGGGCCATGTGATGGACTGGTGGGTTCAGGGGAGATATTTTTTTTATTTTTCTTTTGGGAAGGGAATACCCGGAACTTTCAGATTCCGGTTTTCCCAGATGTACCAATATGACAACTCTAATAAAATGGAACTTTGGGGGATTGTTTGTCTCAGAGTTTATTGGGTTGGAGGTGGTTAGCTGGAGCGCTGACACCATGCTCTGCACTGCATCATGCCTTCCATGTAACATTTGGTGCAAACTCATCCAAAGAAAAAATATCCAGCCACACAAAGATAGAGGTACCTTCATCTCACCTCTGTTTTTATCCAGTTGTTTTTCATTTTTCTACCATAAGTTTTGTTGAAAGGCAGTCTAAATTTATTTATTTTTCCCTAGGAAGGAGCTTGGGCTAAGAGAGAATGATGGGCCCAGAGTCACCCAGTTAGCTCCTATAATAGCACTAGCCCTTGGACTTATCTTCCACTTTACAATGCTTTACAGCCCTCTCTAAGGGTTTACAGCAGGCTTGTCCAACCCGCGGCCCACGGGCCGCATGCGGCCCAGGTCGCCTCGTAATATGGCCCAGTGCCCACCCCAACCATCGTGCCACAGCCAGCGAGAAGGAGGAGGAGAGGCAGGCGCAAGGCGAGCGCCAGGCCAAGCAGCAAGAGAAAAGGCGGGCGCCGTCAGAGCGCCACCTCCTGCTGTTACCGCCGCCACTTCTGCCCCTGCCACCGCTGCTGCTTCTGCCCCCGCCGCTGCTACTGCCCTCGCCGCCGCCGCTTCTGCCCCGCCGCCACCCCTGCTGCTTCTGTCCCCGCCGCTTCTGCCCCCGCCGCCACCGCTTCTTCTCCGCCACCGCTGCTGCTTCTGCCCCCGCCGCCGCTGCCCCTGCGGAGGAAGAAGCAGCGGCGGTGGCGGGGAAGCGCGGCGGCGGTGGGGGGTGGTGGCGGGGGCAGAAATGGCAGCGGCGGCAGAAGCGGCGGCAGGGGTGGTGGCAGGGGCAGAAACGGCAGCGGCAGAAGCAGCAGCGGTGGCGGGGAAGAAGCGGCGGCGGGGGCAGCGGTGGCGGCGGCAGAAGCAGCAGCGGTGGCGGGGAAGAAGCAGCGGCGGGGGCAGAAGCGGTGGCGGCGGCGGGGGCAGAAGCCTTCCCCGCCACTGCAGCAGCAGCAGCAGCAGCAGCGGGGGTAGAAGCCTTCCCCCGCCGCTGCTTCTGCCCCCACCGCTGCTGCTGCTGCTTCTGCTTTCCAGTCCTGCCTCATCCAGCCGGGCTATTTGCAGGAGGAGAGGTAGGTGTGAGGCAGGCGAGCTTTCTCCCCCCCTCACCACCACCACCCCTGCAAAATTTGACCGGAAAATAAACTGTGATAAAAAAACCGTGATAAAAAATAAATAATTTTTAATAAATAATTAATAATAAATAATAAAAACATCTCACTAACTTTATTTCCAAATAAATTTAATATGTTAACTATGTTTTCTATGGTTTTTTGGGATGATAGGGTATCGTTACTGTTATTTTATTTTATGTGCGGCCCAAACCAAATTTTCATCTTCTAATGTGGCCCAGGGAAGGTGAAAGGTTGGACACCCCTGGTTTACAGAGTCAGCCTCTTGCCTCCAACAATCTGGGTCCTCATTTTACCCACCTTGGAAGGATGGGAGGCTGAGTCAAACTTGAGCCTGGTGAGATTTGAACTGCCAAACTGCTGGTAGCCGGCAGTCAGCAGAAGTAGCCTGCAGTACTGCACGCTCACCACTGTGCCGCCGTGGTTTTCTATAAACCAAGAGATGGCTTGAACATGAGTCTTCTTGGCAATGCACAGAGACACAGAAAATTCAAGGCAGAAAAAGACCCCCAGAGTCCATCAAGGCTGGCCTATTGTGATTTTCATTTGTTTGTTTGTTTCGAATTTATTTATTACTTTTAATTCTTGGGGATATTCTATTTTATTATTCATTTTATTTTATTATTCATTTTATTTTATCATTTTATTTATTTTTGGCTCCTCACAGAGTCAGCCAGGTGTTCAGACTGCGTTTGGCATTTTCGCCTACTTCTCAAGTCCTTTCCAAGGACCCGGGATAGACAAAGGTGGATGTTTGATGGTTTATTATTGTTTATTATTGTTTTTAAAAATCGTGTCAGATGATACACATGTGTTCATCTCAAGCATGTTTAAACTTATGATTGACCTTTGCTGGAAATTGCTTCCAAACTTCCGTGACGCTTTCTGTGAGGTCAGACTAACTAACATTACTTTCATACGTTATACAACGGTAACGGTATTAAGCAAACAAGGGGACGTCCCTTGTCTTTAGTCTATTCTCTTGCAGACAAACGTGGAGGTAGATCACATTATCTGGAGTGGGAGAACAGCTAGGCTGGACAATTGGATCAGAGGTTATTCTTCTCCCTTCATTCCCAATAGTCGCATCTATTCAGATTTCAGTCAATTAGTCTTTTATCCTAGAAATCAACAGGTTTTGGTCTACAGAATGTTTTCTTTTTCCTTTTTCAACTGAGAGCAAAATAAATAGAAGAGAACAGCAGGGAAAAGACAAATCAGCAGGTAAACATGAGCGAGGCATTAAAGCTTTCTCTGGACAATCAGAGGCCACTTCACAGAGCCTGAAGGGAATCAATCGCTTCTATCATCTCTGACAGCAAGCATTTTCTTCCAAAAACTCTGAAGCTCATCAACCAATTTGCATGCCTAGCAGAGGGGCCAAAAGATGAGATTCACATACAGGTTGGAGTCTTAGCATCTCCACTTGAACAGATCAAGTAGCAGAACAGCCTTAAATCCATAGTTAGAGGAGTTAACATTTGACTGGATCCTGAAGAAAAATAATCTGCATTCTGTTAGGGTAGCTTTTCCGATAACAGATGCTACTTTTAACTTGTAACAAGAATGTTCTGGTTCAACTCTGCATACGTTGCAGACAACCCTCAGTGCCCCAGCTCACACACTGAGCAAAGGTGTGTGAATTTGTGCACCTCCATTGATCAACAATGACAATCACATCAGAGTACAGCCACTAACTTTGTAGACTCGGTTCTGGGAAAGGATCCTAATAAGAAACAAGGAGCGCCCTGAAATTCAGCCAAGGTTTCCTCAAGTCAATGATCAGGGAGAATATTTGCAGCTCAAGGTCGATTTGAGGGGTTCCTTGGTGCTCTCTGAGCTTGTTCGTTTTCGGTCAAACCCAAAAGTATCTTTGTTTCAAACAGGAAACTGGACTTTGTTTTTTCTTGAAGGCGTTTTGCTTCTCACCCAAGAAGCTTCTTCAGCTTCTTGCAAATGTCTCATTACCCAAAGAATGCCACGGCAATAGTAAGGGACATGGAGGCGTCGCGGTCAGAATGCAGTATTGCAGGCTAATTCTGCCAAATGCCAGCAGTTCGATCCTGACCAGCTCAAGATTGACTCAGCCTTTCATCCTTTTGAGGTCGGTCAAATGAAGACCCAGATTGTTGAGGGCAAGAGACTGACATGGTCAACCACTTAGAGAGGGCTGTGAAGCACTGTGAAGTGGTACAGAAATCTAAGTGCTATTGTTACCTAATTTAGGTAATGCACCATCTGCAAGAAAACCACCAAGCTCAGAAAGCACCAAGCATTTCTCTTCTGCGCCAGTAAATGAAACTTAGCCATCATTTCTCATTATGTTTGCGAGCTGGGATGAACTGAAGGTTTTTATGCTCATTTCTCTCCATTCCTCTGTTGTTACCTAGAAATGAGGATCCTTTATCATGTCCAACAAATCACACTGTTCCATTTATTTAAAGATGAGAAACTCCCTCCCTTGCAGGCCACAAATGACAGCTCAACAGCATGGAGGGAGAGCTAATGACCACGTCCAGAGCTTGCCACAGATCAATGTTTCTCAACTTTGGCAACTTTAAGCCTGTATGGATTTCAACTCTCAGAATTCAGAGCTGCCTGGGGAATTCTGGGAGTTGCAGTCCATAGAGCTTGAAGTTACCAAGGTTGAGAAATGCCACCATAGATTACAGCAGCTCCTCTTCATTTCTGAACTGAGAGCATGCACCTTGTGGCTGCTGCAAGACTCCATGGGACTTTCCTATGACCCCAAGTGTTTTGCTTCCACCACTTCCCACCACCACTTCCTCATCAAGGAAGTGGTTGTATCCTGCCGGAGAATAAACCTAGTCAAAACAAGAAGGCCATCAACCCATATTTTGATCCTTGGCAACATAGGCCAGATGTCTACAACATGAGCAGCCCTTCCCATCAAAAGGTCAGCACCTTACCTGAGTGTCCCACAAGCATCTCCTCTCCGGGAGCTCTACCACCTAGACCTTCTGAGACGTCACATAACAGGGTGTATTTTCCTGCAGCAAAGAAGAGAAACAAAGCATTGGCATCTTCCAAATTACTTGCAAAGCAAGGCGGACAATATCAAGTTCCAAAGTCTTGATGACGTGCATCTGTGAGAGGAGGAGGAGGAGGTGTCCCCAAAAGTCAAAATGGGCACCACAACTGAGTGACCAAGTGTGTCTCCTCTCTTTTGATGTGCATGGTGTGTGCAACAAATATAACAAGGGGGGAGAGTTTTTGACTATGTGGCCAACACCTTACCTTTTTTATACCTGTTCCCTGCCCTGGATGCCTGGACAAATTTCCAAGGACAAATTTCTATAAAAGCTGTAGCGGTTTAGTGGTCTCTTTAGTAGTATATGGACGTGGTGGCTCAGCGGCTAAGACGCTGAGCTTGTCGATGAGAAAGGTTGGCAGTTCGACGGTTCGAATCACTAGCGCCACGTGACAGAGTGAGCTCCTGTGACTTGTCCCAGCTTCTGCCAACCTGGCAGTTCAACAGCATGTAAAAATGCAAGTAGAAAATTAGGGACCACCTTTGGTGGGAAGGGAACAGCGTTCCGTGAGCCTTCGAAGGTGTTTAGTCATGCCAGCCACATGACCATGGAGACGTCTTCGGAAAGCCCAGCTCTTCGGCTTTGTAACAGAGATTAACACCGCCTCTTAGAGCCAGGAATGACTAGTACGTATTTGCGAGGGGAACTTTTACCTTAGTAGTATAATGGTCTCTTTCTTTATTTTGGAGTGCAATGAACTCTTGGGGGGAAAAAAATCAGCTCTTTCCTTGTTCCCAATATGTCCCTTGCAACAGCTACCATGGGCCATTCTATCAATGATTGGAAAATGGGCATACAACGGTTTAAATTATAATCTTGACTTAGAAGAGGCTTCAAAAATGTGTATTTTGTCTTAATATTTGCAATCATAATTTACATAGACTGAAAGATTTACATTAGGTATCTATCAATTTCCAGGATCAAGCAAGACTTTTTTTAAAAAAAACCCAAAACTTTTAAACTCTCTATTGTTCAAGTGTCCTATTACAAACTTATTCAGGTATGAATATCTGCTGGAGAGTCTCTGTTTGAAAACTTTCCTTATCAGCCACTGAGAGAAATGATGTTTTTGGCAATACTTTATATATTGTTTATGTATTTTGTACTTCAGAAAATGTAGTTTCTGAATTGTAAGCCATCCAGAGTCGTTGACTGAGATGGTCAACCAAGAAACCCACAAACCAAACAAACAAACAAACTCCATTCCCCATTGAATTTAAGTTTATCCCCATATCATTTACAGAAACAGAAGCATAGAAATAGAGGTTTTGTGATATTTTACAACTGTTGTTATTGTTTGGGTATTGATATAATTACAAGATTCTTGCTGTCTTCAGGACAGGCTATGGACCCAAAGTTCTGAATAAACCTACCTAAAATATGTGTTTTTCTTCCAAATTGAATGCGGCGGATGAAATTCTTGCAAAACGTTTTCCTGTTGAGACTAAGATAAAGGGTATAGATTTCCTAAAATCGCCATGAAGTTCCAGGCTAAAACTATATGGAGAAATCTATTCCACAAAGACAATAAATGCTCCGTGTGCTTTTTGAGCAACACTGAAAACCGATTTCTTTTTATTGGTACGAAGTAGAAGAATATCACAAAAACGTTGATTAATTTCCAATTGTCCATGAAGTTATGCTGGAATCTTTAAATGGGTTTTCAGAGCAGGCAATACAGAATGGCTCTCTAAAGAGTGATGATCCATTGTCAAGATTTTTATGAACATCGTATCAGTGGTGGCTTCTCAGATTAGACCAGTTGTCCAAAGACACAGTCATCTTCTACCTTGCTATCAGAGAGGTTTTTTTAAATTAAAAAAAAAAATATCAGGGCTAGAAGATAGGATGGTTATATGCTTTATGATAAAAACGGATTGTCCTCAAGCACAGAATCATCCTAACATTCTTCAAGAGGGCTTCTCTGGGGCTTGAACCCAAGACCTATCCTATTAAAGGCAAGAACAGTCTACTGTTGCTAGGAAAGTTTTGAACTGGTGCTTTTTCTATGCTTCTTCTGCTATCCCTCAAGCACGCACTGTATGATGCACCCTGCAGAAAAATACTGCAAGTCTCACTACCACTTTATATGTATTTATTAAACCTGTTTGCTCCTTGTCACAAGTCAACTCTGGCGGCTTACAAAGTTAAAAGCAATAAAATACAGATAGATAACAGATGATAGATAGATAGATAGACAGACAGACAGACAGATCTTAGAACAGAATACAGTGACAGAGTTGGAAGGGACCTTGTAGGTCATCTAGTCCAACCCACCATCCAAGCAGGAGACCCTACACCATTTCTGACAGGGAGCAGTCCAGTCTCTTCTTGAAAGCCTCTAGAAATGAAGCTCCAAAGGCAACTTCTGTTCCATGGGTGGATTGCTCTCACTGTCAGAAAATTTCTCCTTATTTCCAGGTTGAATCTCTCCTTCTTCAGTTTCCACCCATTATTCCTTGTCTGGCTTTCAGGTGACGTAGAAAATAGCTTGACTTCTTCCTCTCCGAGGCAGCCCCTCAGATATTGGAAAACTTCTATCCTGTCTCCCCTGGTCCTTCTCTTCACTAGACAAACCATGTCCAGTTCCTGTAACTGTTCTTCATATGTTTTAGCCTTTAGTCCCCTCGTCATCTTAGTCGCTCTTCTATGCAACTTTTCTAGAGTCTCAACATCTTTTTTATAGTGTGGTGACCAAAACTGGATGCAGTATTCTAGGTGTGGTCTTACTAAGGCTTTATAGAGTGGTATTAGTACCTCACTAGATCTCGATTGTATCCCTCTGTTAATGCAACTTAGGATTGTGTTGGCTGTTTTGGCTACTGCCGCACATTGTTGGTTCATATTTAACTGGTTGTCCATTAAGACTTCAAGATCCCTCTCACAGTTTCTGCTATTGAGCCTGGTTTCACCAGTCTATAGGTGTACTTTTGGTTTTTCTTGCCTAAGTGTAAGGCTTTACTTTTCTCTACATTGAGTTTCATTTTGTTAGATAGGGCTCAGGTTTCATTCTATCTGTTGTGCTTGTCATCTTTATTGATTTTATTGTTATTTCTTCATTTGATCATTGTGAGCCACTCAAGAGCCTTTGGAAGTTAGGCAGCACACAAGTTTAACAGATCATCATTATCATTCAATTGTTAAGTATGTATAAGATTATCTTAGCCTAGAGACCCCAGATAGAATAGAATAGAATAGAATTCTTTTATTGTCCAAGTGTGATTGGATACACAAGGAATTTGTCTTGGTGCAAATATTCTTAGTGTACATAAAAGAAAAGATACAGATGTATGAACTTCAACTTCAGGTATTCTCAGAAAAGATCATATTAGCTTGGAAATTTGAGGAAATGAAGTCTACATTTCTAAAGTATGACAAAACTAGAAATGTACTAATCTGAAGAATGGGAAATCACTAGATCTGATTATTTAATCAGTAATGACAGAGACAGAACCAAATATTTACACAGGCAGGACTGATCTCTTTGAGGTGTGAAAATCAGGGAGCCCATTGTTAAAATAACCATTGTTTAAAATAATAGTTCATCATCTAATCAATGATATTTCATGAACAAAAGTGCAGAAGACGTTAACAATGATAACTGACTGTCAAATGGAACAGACATTACCGGAAATAGCTGAGTGACACATTCATTTTTTTAGCTTTTTTCTTTAAGAAATGTTATGAGCAATTTTCAAAGTTAGTCGAGCCTCGTTACTTTCTTAGTTTCCTTTAAAAAAAAAAATTCCTCTTTCTCCTGCCATTAATACGGTCGTCTGCTAACCTGGATGCGATTCCTCAAGCTTAGAACTTCACAACCTTGTGCAACATCGACTTTATTTTTTTTTAAGTTGCCACAGATAAACACAAAACATAAAGAACTTTCATTCTTGTCCCATCAAGGCACTGCATTGTAATTTTACACATTTGTGATACTGATGTTGGTCAATATTCGTAATATTCTCCTACCAGATAAATGGTCCCAGGCTGCTAATCCTAAATTCAGCGTATTAGATCCCAGTGTTCTAATCTACACACTTCTCTGGTCTTCCACCTTGCTTATCATTAGAGCAAAGTAGTTACATCATTCCCGCGTTCAAAACTGGTTTGAAGCTGCAGGAACGAACAGTTCCTGCTGCATGGAAGAACTGTCATCTTCTCTTCCCTTGTTCAAAAAACCCTCGTCTCAGCACTCTGCAAAGGTGCATATAGTTCATAGTTCAGTATGGAGGTAGCCTTCCTCAGCTGCCCTTCCCAGGTGCGAGAACGACCTGAGGACATCAAGGGTGGAAGGAGCTCCCTGTAACCAGCAGGGGGCGTATTAAAACAGCCAGCCGCTTGCTAGCCTGTATATTCTCGTTTATGATGGAGAAGTTTCTATTACAGGCAAAAGATATCTCTTGTGGTTGGTTACTTGGCTGAAGGAATCAGACTGTCCATGCACATAAGAGGAAGAAAATTTCTCCAGCATCATTGCAAAGGTCCAGTATGATCCTTGACGAATGTATCTTTTCTTTTTATGTACACTGAGAGTATATGCATCAAAGACAAATTCCTTGTGTGTCCAGTCATGCTTGGCCAATAAAGAAGAAAGGAAGGAAGGAAGGAAGGAAGGAAGGAAGGAAGGAAGGAAGGAAGGAAGGAAGGAAGGAAGGAATCTCCATCTATAAGATTCTGAGCCACAGTTTTATTTTATCCCCCCACCCTGTGAGTGGGCAGTTATTTTTTTCTAACCAGGGTAATACAAGAAAGCAACATTCTGGCAGCTCAGTGGGATCAACAGAGCAAGGAGCAGCAAAGAAAGTGAGCTAAGAAGTGACTTACATCACAAAAATAAAATTGCTGTATTGAAAAATGCAAAAAGAACACAAGTCCTTGTAACAAGGGGAAGCATGTTAAATATCACAGGGGACTTTCAGAATGCTCAACTCTACCAACCGAAAGTGATGGAGATTCTCCATTCTTCGGGCAATAGAATAGAATAGGACAGAACAGAACAGAACAGATATTGGAATGAAGAGTAGAGTAGAGCAGAGCAGAGCAGAGCAGAGCAGAGTGGAGTAGAATGGCATGGCATGGCATGGCATAGCATAGCATAGCATAGCATAGCATAGAATAGATATTGGAATGAAGAGTAGAGTAGAGTAGAGTAGAGTAGAGTAGAGTAAAGTAGAATAGAATGGCATGGCATGGCATGACATAGCATAGAATAGAATAGATATTGGAATGAAGAGTAGAATAGAATAGAATAGAATAGAATAGAATAGAATAGAATAGAATAGAATAGAATAGAATAGAATAGAATAGGTATCGGAATGAAGAGTCGAGTCGAGTTGAATAGAATGGCATGGCAAGGTATAGCATAGCATAGCATAGAATAGATATTGGAATGAAGAGTAGAGTAGAGTAGATTAGGGTAGGGTAGGCTAGGCTAGGCTAGGGTAGGCTAGGGTAGAGTAGAGTAGAGTAGGATAGGATAGGATAGGATAGGATAGGATAGGATAGGATAGGATAGGATAGGATAGGATAGAATTGAATTCTTTATTGGCCAAGTGTGATTGGACACACAAGGAATTTGTCTTTGGTGCAAATGCTCTCAGTGTACATAAAAGACAATACGGTTGTCCCAAAGGTGCTTTTTCCAAAGGGCATCTGGAAACTAACTTTCTTAGTTTTTTTTTCTTCCCCTTTGAAAATGTTTCACTTCTCATCCGAGAAGTCAACGGAAGGAGTGAAACGTTTTCAAAAAGAAAAAAAGAAAAGACTAGTTGGAGTTTTGGAACGAGCACATTGGAGCTTATGAATGGATGTAAATATTCAAGGCTGCCTTTGAAATTTTGCTAGATTTGAGTGACGTTGACAGTTGTGAGGGGAACAGCATGAAAAATCTCAACTCCTGTTTGGGTGGAATAGGCTGGGTCTTCATGGCGATCTCAACCTCTCTCTGCTCCAGCAGCTATTCAGGTCGATCATGAATTTTTGCTAATTATCTGTGCCTATTTTGGTTTCAGCATTATAAAAGGGGCTTGCATCTGTGTGTTTGTTTGGAAGAGCCTTAAAACGTGGCTTCAAAATAGCATATATGCCAGTTAACAGGGTTTCTGGTTTTTATTTTTTATTTCTTTCTCACACCCAAACTGGTTTAAAAGAGATGTTATGATGCTTCAGGAAGGGATCTGTTGCATCATTACCCATTCTGTACCATTACTACTGCAGTAGGCTCCAGAATGGAAAATTTGGAGATGTCCTGCCAAAGCAGTTGTGCAAAATTTTGCCAGGCTTGTAAAGAGGAGGGTGGTTGATTTATCTACTCAAGAAGAGGAAAGATGAAGTCACTAGTTTCCGTAACAAGTTGGCAGGAGGTGGGGCCTTAAATCTCCCCATCCCTATTTGCACAATTAGGAGGAACAACAACAAGAAGAGCAAAAAAGGAGGGAAGTGGAAGCATTCCTTAATTTCCATACTTAAAAAAGACAAACTTTCCCTCGAATCTGGAGCAAAACCTGCATGGAATCTGGAGCAAAACCTGCAAAACCCTAGGAGGCAAACCTGCATGTTATGGGCAACAAATAACATTTTTTTAAAAAAACAGATCAGAATAACAGAGTTGGGAGGGACCCTGGAGATGTTCTAGTCCAACCCCTGCTCAAGTAGGAGACCCTAGACCAGGAGTGTCCAACCTTGTCAACTTTAAGACTTGTGGACTTCAACTCCCAGAATTCCTCAGCCAGCAAAGCTGTCTTAAAGTTGACAAGGTTGGACACTCCTGCCCTAGACCATTCCAGACAAGTTGATGGAGTCTACTGACGGAGTCTATTCTTCATTATGGGTAGTCCTAGACTTACAATCACAATGCTTGTGAATCAATGAGATTCGCCCTGTTTTACCATCTTTCTTGCCACGGTCGTTAAATGAATCCTTGTGGTTGTTAAGTGGGTCACATGGTTGTTAAAGTGACTCTGGCTTCTCCGTTGACTTTGCTTGTCAGAAGGCCACAAAAAGGGGGGGTGGGGTGTCACGCGATCCCAGGATGCTGCAACCGTCATAAACATGAGTCATTTGCCAAGTGTCTGGATTTTCATCATGTGGGGACGATGCAGCGATGGTCGTAAGTCTGAACACCGCCCCTAAGTCACTTTTTCAGTGCCGTGGTGACTTCGAAGGACCGCTGAATGAAATGTAAGTTGAAGACTTACCTGTACTGTAGAATAGATCCGGGGTCTCCAACCTTGGCAACTTGAAGACCTGTGGGCTTCAACTCCCAGAATTCTTCAACCAGCAAAGTTTACTCTCTTGTAATCCCTTCCTCTGCCATCTCTCCTCTTTGGGGGATAAGAGGAAGAGGAAAAGAAACAGACATATCTGGCTGAGGAACTCTGGGAGTTGAAGTCCACAGGTCTTCAAGTTGCCACGGTTGGAGACCCCTGGAATAGATTTGATTTTTTTTTTTTCCGAAGGCCGAGCAAACTCCTTCATCCTCCTCCTACAGACCTAGAAATAATGGGCTAGATTGCTAAATACCCAATTCTCTGGCATAGAGAGAGACACCCAAGCCAAACCCTAAACAAGGGCTTGTTAACACATGTTGGATCTTGGCAATGTTCAGAAGAAAGAAGCTTTTTGAGACCTTCCCAAACATTGTCCCAAATATCTCTAAGGGAGATTTCTCTAGACATATCAATCATGGTTTTGAGCAGGGCTGCCAGTTTGCAACCTAGAAACTTTCTCAGGCCCGAAGCAACCTCTTCCCTCCTGCAGTTATTTTCCTATGCTCTCTCTCTCTCTCTCTTTCTCTCTCACACACATATCCTCTGTGGTTTTACCTGGAACATCTCATTACTACAGGGAAATGAATGGAATATAGAGTGGGAGGAGGCTGGGCAGAAGAGGACAAAAGGGAGAGGAGGAAAAAAAAACCCAGGTAATCAAAGCAAATCAACAGGAGCTCTGGAATCTACACTCTCTAGTGGTTTCAAAAGGTGTAACTCTTGAGTTCCAGGATTCTCCATCCTCCAGGTCGCCGTTGCCTCCAAAGTGCTTTTCAAAAGGCAACTGGACTTTCTTGGTGTATTTTCTTTCTCCGAAAACTATGTCTACGATTCTAATTTGGGGAGGAGGGTGGGGGTCAAAATAGCCAGAAGATGTTGTAAAATGGGATTGGCAGGATATGCCAAAGATGCTTTTCAAAAGGCAACTGGACTTCCTCGTCGTTGTTTTTCCCTTCAAAAACATTTTGCTTCTCATCCAAGAAGCTTTGACTCCGGAACTCAGGAAACCTCTTGGATGAGGAACAAAACGTTTTTGAAGGGGAAAAACAACGACAAGGAAGTCCAGTTGCCTTTTGAAAAGCATCTTTGGCATATCCTGCCAATCCCATTTTACAACATCTTCTGGCTATTTTGACCCACCCACCCCCCCTCCCCAAATTAGAATCATAGACTAATAAGAGGTTGGACAAGAAGGACCTTGGAGGCCCAAGGCAGGAGTCCTCATTTCATCCTGGAAAAATGGCTGCCCGATCTATTCTTGAAAGCCTCCAGTGATGGAACACCCATATCTCCAGAAGGCAGGCTGTACATTGATTGATCATTCTCACTATCAGGAAATTCCTCCTTTATTTCCAGGTTGAATGTCTCTCTGAAGACCTTCCCATCCAATTGCTCCTTGCCCTGCCTTCGGGGGCTCTGGAGAATAAATCAACCCTCCCTCTTCGAAGACTTGAAGGGCTATCACAGAACTGAACCCAATGAAATTTTGAATGGGACCTTGATAGAAGAGTACCATAAAGTAAAGAACTAAATGTGGTCTTCAGGGATCTTGACAAAGGTCCCTGAAGCAGTGGTGGGATTCAAACATTTTTACTATTGGTTCTGTGGTCATGGTTTGGTGGGTGTGGTGTGGCTTGGTGAATGTGGCAGGGGAAGGTTGTTGCAAAATCCCTATTCCCTCCCCACCCCACTAACCTGCTTTCCAGCTCTGTTCTCCTGGGCAGGGCAACCAAAGAAGACCCAGCCAATCAGCTGGGACTCAATGGGAGGCAGAGAAGAGATGGCGTTGGCAGGGCCAGTCAGAGGTGGAATTGGCCGGTTCTCTGAACTACTCAAAATTTCTACTACCGGTTCTCCAGATCCGGTGAGAATCGACGGAACATCAACCCTGCCCTGAAGATTTAAAACAGGGAAGGGATGGCTGGGCTGACCAGCTAGCTAAACACTATACATGGTGTTATTTACAACACATTAAAGAATTCTAGAGTTTGCGAGGAGCCCCAATAAACATTGTGGTGTAACAGATGAATCAACCTTGCATGCTACACTTTGGGATAAAACAACATGGTGCAGTTTGCTGAAACTAAAAACATCTTTGCCCTCTCCATCTACCAATTCCCTTTTCATTTTATCTCATAATAGTTTTGCCCTTTCTGGTTAGAGGTTTTCCTTAAAAAAATAATAATAATTAGTTCCTTTCAAAATAAATTAAGACAAATGTGTAGAGCAGGCGTCTCCAATCCAGCTCGCTATTCTCGCGGCCCAGTTCTCTCTCCCCCACCCACCGAGCCACCAAGCTAGAAAGATTGGGGGCCACTAATGTAGACCACCAAGGGGGAAAAGGGACATAATTTTCACCCAAGATGCACAGAGATAGACATATCCATCTATTTATGTAAAACCTATTTGATATTACGATATATTACTCTTTACTGCAATATACAATTTGCTTTATGAATTTTTAAAGGTAAACTTAAGGCCAAACAAGGTAAACTTCTAAACCAAACTAAAATAAGTTTAGTTATTTTACAGAAGTAGCTGTACTGTTCTACCCCCACTACAGAAAACAGTTGAACCCCAATTTGGAAAAAGTGAAATCTGAAGCCAGCCTTTTGATTTAAAAAAACAACAACCAAGTTTTCAATTCCTGTCCAGAAGAAACAGGCGTAGGTTCGAATCTGTTGCTGTTTTCAATTTAAACTGTTTAGAAACTAGTTTAAAAATATTTTTAGGAGCCTGAATCTGAGCCACGTGCCGAAGACATGTTTTTTCAAAGATACCATAGCCATTGTTATATAAAACAAATTGCTTCTCAACTGGACTAAATAAAAGATGTTTAATTTTTCTTTATAGCCTTCTGGCTCATGTTTAAAAAATATCTGCCTCTTTGGCAGCTGTAGGGGAAAAAAACCACAATTGTTTTCCAAGTCTGATTTCCACAGAGTTCTCTTTAGCAATATTTATTGAGATGAAAAGGATAAGGTTAAAAGCGTTCCAGCAAGTAGACGATTTCCCACTCAAAGCCATTTTTTCCTCTGTGCACATTAAGGAAGGATTCTTCTGCTTTTCTTGTTTAAATGATTTAAGAGGAAGCAAAATTCTTTGCAGATAAGGAGTCTTGCTACTGGTTACTTACAAAATAGTCACAGGAACCCCATCTCAGACTGGGAATCAAAACTTTATGGTAAATAATTATGAACTGAGCCAGAAAACCCTGCGTGGGGTGGGGGTTGGCGGAAACACCCTGTATTATAAAATTCAGAAATAATAATTTAAATACATTATTAAATAATAAATAGCAGCACGAGAGCACACAACAGATATAAACTAAATGTAAACCACTCCAAACACGATTGCAGGAAATACAATTTCAGCAACAGAGGGGTCAATGTCTGGAACTCACTACCTGACTCTGTTGTCACCTGCTCAAACCCCCATTCCTTTACCCCAAAACTAACTTCTGTCAATCTCACCCCATTCCTAAGAGGTCTGTAAGGGGCGTGCATAAGCGCACCATTATGCCTACCGTCCCTGTCCTATTGTCCCCAATTATTAGTTCCTATTTCTTGTATTTAAACTTCTGTTTATTCTTGTTTCTGTTATCTTGTAAGCTTTTGACAAATGAAATAAATAAATAAAAGAACCAGCGTAAAAATACTTTTAAAGTAAGTTTCTTCTTTTGCTTTTTCAAAAATGTAATTTCAACTTTCTTTCTAAATCTAGCAGATTTTGCTCTGCCATTCCTGGTACCTCGATGATTCCTTGGCAGCACGTGCAAATTTCTTTGATTTTAAACAACGGCAAACTTTTCAATGATTTGAAAACGATTCTAAACTTCCCACTTTGTCTCATATCATACGAGCAATTGCATCCTGCTGCGTTAAGCAAAGGCAACAATTTTAAATAAACCAATTACAGTAAACGCTATATATCCATCAGCGCCAGAAAGAGGATAAGCTTCTATTAAAACTAGGAGTGTCTTTTTTTTTTTTTAATCAGCAGTAGCAAGAACCTGATTTAGGCAACTTAGGAAAGGATGCTAGGCAAGACTCCTTGACTTACGGCAGTTCATTTAATGACCGTTTGAATTATGATGGCACTGAAGAAAGTGACTTATAACTGGACCTCACACTTATGACAGTCCCAGCATCCCAGGGGTCACTGTGACCGGAATTTGGGTGCTAAGCAACCAGCAGATATTTATGTCTCTTGCAGCTTCCTGGGATCAGGTAAAACACCATTTGCAACCTTCCCATAAGCAGAGTCAATGGGAGAAACCAGATATGCTTAATGACTGTGAGATTCACTTAACAGTCATGGCCCAAAACAAAACAAAGACTGTAAAATTGAATGCAACTCTCAAGCACCAGAAACCAGGAGCCAGGAATAGAGTTCAAAAGGAATAACAGAATGACAGAGTTGGAAGGGACATTAGAGGTCTTCTAGTCCAACCACCTGCTCAGGCAGAAAACCCTAGACCAGTGGTACCGACAAATCCAAAAGGTATTTCAAAGGTATTGTCTTTGTTGCTCTTCTATGGAAAGAGTGCAGAGAAGAGCAAAAAACGACGATTAGCTGGTTGGAGGCTAAAATATAGGGTTGCAGGAATTTGTCTAGTCAAATGAAGAGAAAGAGTAGAGAGGACACGATAGCAATCTTCCAGGATTTGAAGGATTCCCACAAAGAAGAGGGAGTCAAGCTATTCTCCCAAGCACCAGAAGGCAGGACAAGAAACAACGGATGGAAATGAATCAAGGAGAGAAGCAACCTAGAACTAAGGAGAAATTTCCTGACAGTTCAAACAATTAACCAGTGGAACGACTTGCCACCAGAAGTTCTGGGTGCTCCATCACTATATAAGAAGAAATTGGAGGGCCCATTTGTGTAAAAGGATATAGGGTCTCCTACTTGAGCAGGGGGTTAGACTAGTAGATCTCTAATGTCTCTTCCATCCCTGATGACATTCTATGTTGCATGTGTTTTTCCTGCTGTCGGTTTTCTGGGTTTCTATGTAATTGGAATAGTTGGCCTACTCTTTTCCAGAAGTATTACTCACTCGAGTAACAAATTAAGTGCTTGTAAATCAATCTGTTTACTGGATTAGATTTTAATTGTTTAACTCGTTTTGCTTCCATGCATTCATTCATCAGTGGGAAAGGTGAGTCCTCAGTGCTCTCTCAGCTGTTCATTTGCAAACATGTTGTTACCCTACTAGGTAACATCAGTGAATAACACTGATGATATAATCTAGTCAGGTAATGAAACGTCTGCAAACCAAGAATAAGGCCCAGAGAGCAGCAAGAATCTCCATTACTGGTGGATTATAAGAATAGACTGGAGAGCTATTTGTCTGAAATGGTATAGGGTCTCCTGTTTGGGCAGGGGGTTGGGCTAGAAGACCTCTAAAGTCCCTTCCAAACTCTGTTATTCTTGTTAAAGAAAGGGATGCGTGATGTTCTATGTTCCACTCAGGCATGTCAGTAAAACTAAAACGAGAGACATTGTTCTAGGAACATTTTTTGCTCATACTCGTGAAGCAAATTTTCTATCAGCTGAACTTCAGGTTTTAGAGAAGGATTCTAGCTACTCCTTGCACCGCTCCTAGCAAAACTGCCTTCAGAAACATAGTCTGATAGTCTTGGCGTCTGATTCTGCTGAGCGACAATTCAGTGTCATTCTCACAGTACTTGCTGCGCATAAATTACCTGAATCTTCTGCGACATCAAGCTTCTGCAAAGGCAAACCCAGAGGCTTGATGGGCATTGAAATTACCATTTCTGCATTTGTTATACTTCTGTTTGAAAGAGAGACCCGAGGCAGGAGAATAATTTCCAGACAACACCCCAGAAGACAAGCGTAGAATCCAAAAAAATCTGGACAGACTAGACTTCCGACAATGGGCCCTATCCAACAAAATGAAATGTAAAGCAGAGCAAAGCAAGGTTTTACACCAAAGGTACAAGAACAGGTTAGCCAACATCTGGCTCAAAAAGAGTAACTGTGAGAAGGACCTTAGAGTCGTAGTGGACGATCACGTAAATGTGAGCCAGCCGTGTGCCGCAGTAGACGAAACAACCAATGCAATCTTTGGTTGTATAAACAGAGGCACAGAATGAAAATCACGTGAAGTATTCATGCCACTTTATAAATCCTTAGTAAAACCACAACCGGAATATGGCGTCCAGTTTTTGGTCACCACGTTACAAAAAAGATACCGAGGCTTTGCAAAACGTGCAGAGAAGAACAACTATGATTAAAGGCCTGGAGACCAAACCATAGGAAGAACGGTTGCAGGAACTGGGCATGGCCAATCTAGAGGAAAGACGGACTAGGGGGAACATGGTAGCAGCGTTCCAGTATTTGAGGGGCTGCCACAAAGAAGAGGGGGTCAACTTATTCTCCAAAGCACCAGAAGGCAAGACAAGAAACAATGGATGGAAACTAATCAAGGAGAGAAGCAACCTGGAATTAATGAAGAAACTTCCTAACAGTGAGGATAATTAACCAGTGGAACAGCTTTGCCTTCAGAAGTTGTACGGCCTTCATCACTGGAGGCTTTTAAGAAGAGATTGGACAGAAGTGGTATAGGGTTTTCCTACTGGAGCAGTGGTTGGACTAGAAGACAGACCTCCAAGGTCCCTTCCAGATTGATTGATTGATTGATTGAAATCCTCCAAAAACCAGAAGTGGCTGGCTCAGAGGATTCATCAGCCAGTTTAGCAACTTTTCCTCTTTTGAGAATCAGCCATGGCTGGAAAGCCCAGCTCTGCATGAACAAGAAACAAGTTGAAAAATATTTCAGTATCTCTGTCAGTCGATTCTTGCTCCACAACAGCAGTTAACCCACCCAGCTAAGTACGTTCTTAATTTTCAAATGAAAGTATCAGTCATAACTGCATAAATGCTGAGACAAGACTGGACGTGTTTGTTTTTAACTGTTCAGACACTCCGGTTCTCTCTGGTGCAATGCAATAAGTGTAACTTTGACACCCAAATTATTACCCTTCAAAGCACTTGAGAGTGCTTTTAACTTTGCACACAGCAATTACCAGCAATTGTTATTGTAAAGTGTGAAGGAGGGCAAAAATATCCCGTTGACAAACTTCTCTGATGGGAGGACTGCACTCGAGGTGAAGTTTACCTACGGACAAAGCCAGCCATTCGAGGACCTAACTAGACCTAAGTGCTAGAGCCTACTGTAACTACATAGCCAAAAAGGCATTAAGAGTTGTTAACCTAATCCTACGTAGCTTTTTCTCTGGTAATATTACACTAATAACTAGAGCATACAAAACATTTGCTAGACCAATACTCGAATATAGCTCATCAGTCTGGAACCCACATTACGTATCTGATATTAACACAGTTGAGAAAGTTCAGAAATATTTCACAAGAAGAGTTCTCCACTCCTCTACTTGTTGCAGAATACCTTATGCCACCAGACTCGAAATTGTAGACCTGGAAAACCTTGAATTACGCCATCTTCGGTCCGATCTAAGTATAGTATATAAAATCATACATTGCAATGTCCTACCTGTCAACGAATACTTCAGCTTCAACCATAACAACACAAGAGCAAACAATAGATACAAACTCAAGGTTAACTGCACCAAACTTGATTGCAGGAAATACGACTTAGCAACAGAGTGGCCAATGTCTGGAATACTCTACCTGACTCTGTGGTTTCTTCCCTAAACCCCAAAAACTTTAACCTTAGACTGTCTACTGTTGACCTCACCCTATTCCTAAGAGGTCTGTAGGGGGCGTGCATAAATGCACCAATGTGCCTACTGTCTCTGTCCTATTGTTTCTTTTATATATTTTTTATTTTTCTTATATGTATCCATGTATTCATAACTATGTTTTTACTTGTACCTATTATCTTGTAAGCAATTGACAAAAATACATAAATACATAAATACATAAAAAAACCTATTCATCTAAACAAATCTAAATCCATCACAACAACAATAACAACTGCATTAAACCCAGGAGTTGCAATTGATAAGCAGCTCAGCAGATCGATATTGTCAGATGGAAACTTGGTCTAAAGAGAAAAGATTGCACGGACATGACACGCAGGAACAGATGGCAAAGGAGTCAAAGTTTCTGTTTGCAGGAGAGTTCCCCTTGCTTCTTTGGATATCCCGCCCCCTCTCCAAAAATGGGTCTACCTTTCTGTTTGGATTCCTCTTATGCAAAGCAGTAGATAAGGTAGAGGCTCCCAGAAGCCAAGTTCACTCTGAATTATTTGACCGACAATGACTTAGGCAGCCATTCCATGGTTTTCTTCCAGGATATATATATACATATATTCCCACCAGAGTTCCCCGTAGCTTTGTGCATTTTCCATTCATGTTTTCATCAAGGTTCCTTGGAGCTCAGTTGTTTTCTTGCAGATGTTTCATTACCCAACTAGGTAACATCATTGGTGCAGGGTGGTGGTGGTGGTGGGGGAGGAGGAGGAGGAGGAGGAGGAGGAGGAGGAAGAAGAAGACAACAAACACCTTGGTTTCCTTGGTGCTCTCTGAGGTTGATTGTTTTCTTAAAGATGTTAATTACCCAACTAGGTAATTAGTTCTAGAAGGAAGTAAGGGTTGGGAAGAAGAGGAGGAAAGGGGAGGAGGAAGAAAAGGGGAAGAGGAGGAGAAGGAGATGGGGGAGGACTGTGGGTTCCTTGGTGCTGAGCTTGGTTGTTTTCTTGCAGACATTCATTACCCAAAACTAACAGATAACAGATAATCAGAGTTGGAAAGGACCTTGTAGGTCATCTAGTCTAACCCCTCACCCAAGCGGGAGACCCTACAGCATTTCAGACAAACGGCAGTCAATCTCTTCTTGAAAGCCTCAAGTGATGGCACATCATCAGTGCTAATAAGGGATGGAGTTGTCTCTCGAGTGATATTCTCATCAATTCTCATCAATGCGTTCCAACCTCTTGCCCCAAAGATGCCAACCACCAGATCTTGTGCAGAATTATCCAGCTCTCGATCCTCCCAGGATAGATATGAATGAGAAGTTAGTATCCCTTTTCATTTAGCAAAGGTTTGGCCTGTTCTCCTGTACCAGATTAAGTTCTATAGAAATGACCAATGTTTAGGCATCGTGACTTTTAGCCAGTGGATTTATGGGTCTGTGCTTTTCTGCATTTAATAAAATTGAGCATTGGAGAACCTGCAAAGGGGTTGTAGTATATAGAGTGGATCGGTATTGCCCCAGCCATCTTGCTTATTCTGTTTTCTTTTCTTTTTTTAATTTATATTTGCACCTTAATATTTGAATTACTGTTAGGCTGTTTTTATTGTCACGGTGGCTGTATGCCAACAATCTGTGAGATGGGTGGCTACTTAAATCTGCTAAGTAAATAAATATCAGAAGAATTACCAAAGTGACCTCAGATGCAACTTGCATAAGAAGAAAATATCAGTGCACAAAAGAACCAGCACATGCCTTGGCCAGTGTAATGGTTATTAATATTTACATCCAAAATCTTCAACTTGTTCCATTTGCGATAGGCATGTAGACATGTTCCAGGTTCAATGCAAGCCAACTTTCCTAGAACTTAAGGTTTGTGAGCAACCCAATAATGGAGGTTCATCTTGAAAGCACTACAGGTTTTCTGTGTCTACTTTGCTGTGTAGAGTAAAATGGTTCTTCCCATCTCCTCTTAAAAAAGATACTTCTTTTGATCATTATTACCTCTTCTCTTTTTTTCAAAAATTGCCATTTATTTGCAAAAGTCAACCAAGACCATAAACATGGCGGAATACTTTAAAAAAAGAGAGAAAAGAACACATCAAACTTCTCTAAAAAGAAGAGAAACACATGCTTTAAAAAGCAACCCATCTTGTAGCACGTCCTCCAGAAATATTATTTCTTTCTGAGAAGAAGGAAAAATAAATAAAGTTAAGCTTGCTCCCTTTGTTATTTCTTCTAACAGGAAAAAAATAATAATACATAACCTGCCTTTTTCCTCTCTGTTTCTCACACCTACCTGAACATTTGAATTATTAGCCATTTCCCAAGAAACGACAGGCAGCGAAAAGCAGCTGCGGAGAGTTCCGCTGCAGCCTTCAAGTAGCCGTGGATTTACACACACACGCGCACACCCACACACACACACAATAGGAGAAAGAATGCTGCTGCCATTTTAAACTGGAAAACGGAACAGATGATAAGTTGGGAATTGCACAAAGCCTCCAGAGCATGTCCTCCTCGGAGCAACTCTGAAGAAACAAATTCCCACCCCAGGGTGACTGATAATGGAATACCTTCTCCTCATCCTTCTTCTAAGGCTGAGGGTAATGATGGATGGAGGAAGATCTGAACCCTGTTGCACCTGGAGGACAGTTTACCAACTGCAGCAAAGTCATCACCCCCACGAGTTAGAAAGCACCAGCTGATACCCGCCATATTTCCCGTGGTGCTTCCTCCCTTCGCCCAAGACTGCGGTGACAACCGACCGCACCAATACCCTAAATTTGGTACTTCAGAGAAGATGTTAGATTTCCCTGGCATTGCATAATTCATTCCATTTCTTCTAGGCCTCAGGAAGGGAGAAAGGGAGGGATGCAAACTCCTGAAGGCACCACTTCTGACCTCCAAAAGTCCTACCCAGCAATCTCCCTTCTTTCGCTCCTGGCATTATGAGCATTTTCCTGAAATAAAGACTCAGTTACAAGCAGTTCCTTGGAATTGTAAAATCCAGAAGCCTTTTTTTTGTTTTGTTTTGTTTTGTTTTCCAGGAAAGCAGAGCCCTAAAGTAAACTGAATTGTGCTCCCTGTTCTGTTCTGTGTTTGGATTTTTTCTTCTGCACAAAGGCAGAGCACGTTATAAAAAGCCTCAGATGTGTATTAACATATGTTCCAGTGAGCAATCTACCCACAAGAACACGGTAATATTTGTGTATGTGGTTTTTTGCTCACTCTCTCCATGCTATTCATAGACTACTCGGTAACAGTGAAGTCTCTGAACAGCTTACAGAGAAAAGCCCAAGAGAGTACTTCTATCCTTCTCATGAGTTGTGGATCTCCAGTTTCTATCATCACCTTTAAACAGAATAACAGAGTTGGAAGGGACCCTGGAGGTCTTCTAGTCCACCACCACCCCCTTTTCAAGTAGGAGACCCTACACCATTTGAGACAAGCGACTATCCAATCTCTTCTTTAAAAACTTCCAGTGTTGGAGCATCCACAACTTCTGGAGGCAAGTTGTTCCACTGATTAATTGTTCTCACTGTCAGGAAATTCCTCCTTAGTTCTAGGTTGCTTCTCTCCTTGATTAGTTTCCAACCATTGTTTCTTGTCCTGCCTTCAGGTGCTTTGGAGAATTGGTTGACCCCATCCCCACCCTCTTCCCTGTGGTAGCCCCTCAAATGCTTCAAGACTGCAATCATGTCTCCCCTAGTCCTTCTTTGCATTAAACTAGTCAGACCCAATTCCTGCAACCATTCCTCAGATGTTTTAGTCTCCAGTCCCCTAATCATCTTTCTTAATCTTCTCTGCACTCTTTCCAGAGTCTCAACCTCTTTTTTTTACATTGTAGTGACCAAAACTGTATGCAGTACTCCACTTGTGCTTTTACCAAGGCATCATAAAACGGTTGCAATTTATAACGGAATAACAAAGTTGATATTGATATTAGCAATAGCAATAGCATTTCATATCACCCCATAACGCTTTACAGAACAATCTGGGCAGCTTATAATGTCAGCCTATTGCCCAAAACAATCTGGATGCTCATTTTACACTGACCTCAGAAGGATGGAAGGCTGAGTCAGCCTCAAACCTGTCAGGATCAAACTCTAGACTGTGGGCAGAGTTAGCCTGCAATACTGCATTCTAACCATTGTGCCACCAGGACTCCTGTTCATCTCCAACGCAGCTTGAACTGGTACGAACTGGAAGTCCAACATTTAGGCTTCAGACAGGGAAGTTGTGATGGTGTACACAACACCAACAAACCGGTCAGCCTCTTCCACTGTCGCTAGCTAGACCCTTGATTGCCCAAAACATACAGCAACTGATCCATCTTCCCATGCGTACCTTGTCAGTCCTTCCACGTGCTGCTGTTGCTTTTCTCCCAGATTCCTGCTTTCTTAATTATTTTCACTGTGGAGAATGGACAAAGTTGGTGCCACTGAAGCACCTTCTCAAAGGTGCTTTTTTTTTTTCAAGAGGCAACTGGACTTTCTGGTTTTTCTTTGAAGATGTTTCGCTTCTCATCCAAGAAGCTTCTTCAGCCCTGACTGGATGGTGAAAAAGGCCACCTAAGTCAAAATTGAACAGCCCTCTCTCAACAGAGAGGGAAGGATATGACATCCTCTATTGCCAGTCTACAGTTCCAAGAAGACTCCACACCCATTTGCACTATTCAAGTGACCCTGAGGACACAGACAAACCTCCAAGTGGCCTCAACGGCCCTCTAAAAAGAACACAAATGACCAGCTATCTGCAAGGAGTATAAATCCTTCCATTCCCCACCATCCTGTCAGAGCTGAAGAAGCTTCTTGGATGAGAAGCGAAACCCCTTCGAAGAAAAACCAGAAAGTCCACCTGCCTCCTGAAAAAAAAAAGGACCTTTGGGACAACCACAACCTGGATGACTGAGAATCTCTATAGACATTGAAGGATCCTCCTGTCTCCTTTTCACACTACCTGGGAGTAAAAACCACCAGGGAGAATTCTTAAGAAGATCCGATTTGCAAGAAGGAAGTTCTGTGCTCTTCAGGGTGAGAGAGAAGCCACGTAACCTCCCCAGTAAGTAGCTCCAGAGCGAAGGTGTTGATGGACTGGGGTGTGAGTTTAAATTAATTCCAAAGAACAGTTTCTGGAAAAGAAGAAAAACTTCACCCTCCCTTCCTCTTGCTGACTACTGCCATGTAATAAATACACCAAATATCAGATTAAAAACAAACACATTTATCATTAGTGGCAGAACATTGTTAAAGATAACCTGACTCCCTCACAAATCTGCCTAACAAACAAACTCCAGAGATCCTGGTGTCAGCCTCGGAAGCCATGTTTTATTTGGAAGCTTCGAGGCTGCCACATTTAGTGCCTGGGAAATTGGAAGGGGGGATTTCTTAGTGAGGTGGAAGATTAGACACAGCAACATTCTTTCTCAGAGAGTCAAGGACACGTTGCCCTGCACCTGGAGAGGAGTCTCTGGAGGAAGATCTCCAGTTGGGATGAAGATTTGATTGGGCCATGTGGTGGACTTGAAGATCTCTAAGGTCCCTTCTTCCATCTCTGTTATCCTGTTATTATTCTGGGTGGAAAGCTTTGCTTGAAGAAAGTTTAGCTACCAAGGGACCATCTTTTTTTTTCAAATCTCAGAAACAAAACAAAACAAAAGAATACATTTTATGGATACTGGCACAGCGGAAGGGAAGGAAACAAACATTAAACCTCCCCTATCCCTACATATAAGAAGTATTTATCTTAGAATAGAATGTTTCATTAATCACACAGGGAAACCATTTGCAGCTATTTTCGTTTTAAATTTTCAGTCAAATGTTCAGATTTGCATCTCTTTGAACTATGTTACACCAGTAATTGGGGATGAATATTTTAAATCAGTCTTGAATCACTCTACTCCATGTAGACCAAATATACTAATAACTTGTTCATGTGTGGACTGCTAATGTATTTCCTCCCAGCTTCTCCTCAGCCTGACAGATGGAATGCAGTATGAAAATTAGTTATATCAGCCACTGGGAATATTCGCTAGGTTTGGTGGAAGGAGGAGGGAATGTTTAAACACTTCCTGTTTATAAGCAAGCCAAATCATCGAGAGAAGATGATAAGGGGAAGTTGTAGGCAACCTAAAGATCACTATGTGTCTATAATAAGAAATAAGCAATTAGGCTCAAATGACATTAAGGTAAAAGTAAAGGTTCCCCTTGCACATATGTGCTAGTCGTTTCTGACTCTAGGGGGCGGTGCTCATCTCCATTACAAAGCTGAAGAGCCAGCGCTGTCCGAAGACGTCTCCGTGGTCATGTGGCTGGCAGGACTGAACGCCAAAGGCACATGCAACACTGTGATCTTCCCACCAAAGGGGTCCTTATTTTTCTACTTGCATTTTTTTTAACGCGCTTTCAAACTGCTAGATTGGAAGGAGCTGGGACAAGTAATGGGAGCTCACTCTGTTACGCGGCACTAGGGATTCGAACCGCCGAACTGCCGACTTTTCTGATTGACATCTTAGCCACTGAGCCACCGTGTCCCCTCTCAAATGACATTAGGCTGCACACAAAAAAAGGAAGGTCAACCTATTCTCCAAAGCACCTAAAGGCAGGACAAGAACCAATGGATGGAAAGTAATCAAGGACAGAACCAACCTAGGACTAAGGAGAAATTTCCTAACAGTGACAACAATTAACCAGTGGAATGGCTTGCCTTCAGCAGTTGTGGGTACTCCATCACTGGAGGTTTTTAAGAAGAGACTAGACAGCCATTTGTCTGAAATAGTATAGGGTCTCCTACTTGAAAAGGGGGGTGGACTAGAAGACCTCCAGGTTCCCTTCCAACACTGTTATTCTTACATTCTGTTTTCTTTGCCACTATAACACATTGGCTATTACATCTGAAGAAGATAAAGTAGAACCTATAATTTAACTGTCATTATTATCCTGGTTCTTAACAAAGACAAAGTCACATCAGTCTGTCTAGAAATTTCAGTGTATAACTCTACATAAGCAGAAGCTTCTATGTTCCTTTTAAAACAGCAAACAAGTCATCATGCAGGATAAGAAAATATACACAAACTTTTATCATCTTAGGAATGAGTTGTTTGTACTCCAAAGGAGTTCTGTCTTCACAGTTGTCTCTGCGTGATTATTAAAAAAAAAGTTGAGTTGTATATGCAAAAGAGCAAATAACCTTCTTGGCTGCCAGGTGAGCTAGTCCTTGAGAAATCTCTCCAAGATTTCTGGTGAATTGTCTCTACAGTTGCTGGTCTTGATGTTCCACCTCTTTGTTATTTCCTCACTCACTTTCCTCATTTGCTTTTTCCCATGAGAAGCAGCAAGGACCTCCTTTCATCACGGTTCCTTCACCTTAGAGAACAGGCAGACTTGGATCATATGAAAAGAAGTTATTGGAAACATTACGGAGGAACACAGATTATGCAGGGATGATGTCAAAATCTTTGGTGGGCACCTGAAGATTTCTTGTAGAATTGACAAGAAATCTACAGATTTCTTGTAGAATAGACTAAAAACTTCTACAGATTTCTTGTAGAATTGACTGAGAACATCTACAGATTTCTTGTAGAATTGACTGAGAACATCTACAGATTTCTTGGAGAATTGTCTGAGAACTTCTACAGATTTCTTGGAGAATTGTCCGAGAACTTCTACAGTCATCTTCAAGGATCACAATGGGATATATTTTGTGAGCGCTGAAACCAGCACTCTATTTTAAGAACAACAATCTGCATTGTGCCACTGAATTTGAATTTAGGGCAGAAATATAATTGTAGTTTTATCAGGTAGGAATCTATTCAGGAGAGTTATAAAATTTTATTAGACATCTCCTGATATCATCAACTCTTATGTGAATTATTAAAATAAGGCAGAATCAGGATGTGTCATTATTGCTACTACTTTCTTGGTCGTAGCATGAAATATTATCCCTTTCTCACTCTATAGATATAGATATATGAAGCATGGATTACTGATGAGGTCCATCAATTCCAGAGGATAAAACATACAAAGAACGGTTGCAGAAATAGGGTATGTCTACTTTAATTAAAAGAAGGACTAGGGGAGACATAAAAGCAGTCGTCCAGTATCTCAGGGGCTGCCCCAAAGAAGAGGGAGTCAAGCTATTCTCCAAAGCACCTGAAGGCAGGACAAAAGCAATGAATGGAAACTAAATCAAGGAGAGAAGCAACCTAGAACTAAGGAGAAATTTCCTGCCTGTGAGAACAATTAATCAGTGGAACAGCTTGCCACCAGAAGTTGTGAATGCCCCAACACTGGAAGATTTTAAGAAGACATTGGACAACCATTTATCTGAAAGAGTATAAACTTCAACAGGGAGCTGGACTGGAAGACCTCCAAGTTCCTTTCTGTTATTCTGGTTTTACTGATTGATTGATGCTACTCATTCTCCTGTCTCATTTCTTGGTAGTGTACAAACTCCCACCTGTAAAGATGTTCAAAACTAAAAAAAACCCATGAAAATCCAGCAGTCCAAAAGCTGTATGAAACTCCACCTCCTTCCCTCAATATGCAACAACCCCAAACCCCAATCTTTTTAAAAACATGGTGGAATAAATATATTTGAATTGCAAAGAACAATAAAAATTGCTGGGTATTGTTTGAATAATGTCCTATTTCAAAACTCCAAACTTCCCCTGTGCATTTTCTTTAGCACTGCAGAGACAATAAAAGCCCTTGGAGATAACTTGGGGTAAGAGCCAGCCAGAAGTGATATTCAGCAGATTCTGACCAGTTCTAGAGAACCGGTAGCAGAAATTTTGAGTAGTTCGGAGAACCGGCAAATCCCACCTCTGATTGGCCCCACCTCCATCTCTTCTCTGCCTCCCATTGAGTCCCAGCTGATCGGCTGGGTCTTCTTTGGTTGCCCTGCACAGAAGAACGGAGCTGGAAAGCAGGTTAGTGTGGTGGGGAGGGAAGGGGGATTTTGCAGTATCCTTCCCCTGCCACGCCCACCAAGCCACGCCCACAGAACCGGTAGCAAAAAAATTTGGATCCTACCACTGCAGCCAGCTATCTAAAGGTGAAGCTTTAGAGCCCCAGCACCAAGGACCTGAACCATCAAAACCAGTGCCCTCAAAGGCAAACCCCATGAAGCACTTCAGAAAAATATCATACTTTATTAATGTCCAAGGCACTGAAAAGTCAGACCCGTGGGACTTCCATCCCTTTCCATCAAGGGGGCTGAAAATCCTATCCTATTCCTTTAACAAGCCTAGATCTATATGCTAAATTTTAACTCCACGCGAAACAAACCACGGCAAGCAATTCTCTCATCTGTTTTACGCATTTTCGCGAACAGGAAAAGTCAATTGGAAAGGACTCAGAAGGACACGTCAACTTCAAAAAGTCACTAAACAAACTCGACTTACAATCATTCGTTTAGAGACTTTTTGAAGTTGACACGGCCTTGGAAAAGGATGAACACGAGAGAAAGTTCTCGGCTTACCTTTGTTTTATGTCACATTTGTTTTTGTGACTGTTTTGAAGATGCAACCTTATTGAAAAAGGTGATTTGATGACCGTTTTTTCAAACTTATAACCGTTGCAGCTTTCCCCACGGTCATGTGAACAAAATTCAGTGGCTTGGCAACTGACTCACGTTTATGATGGTTGCAGTATCACAAGATCTAGTGACCAATTTTTGAGACCTTCTGACAAGGAAAGTCTACGGGGAAGCCAGATTCACTTAAAAACTGTGCTACTAACTTAACAGCTGCTGTGATTCGCTTAACAACGATGGCAAGAAAGGTTGTAAAATAAGCAGAACTCCATTAACTGTCTCACTTAGTAACAGGAATTTTGGGCTCCACTGTGACTGTAAATCGAGGTACACCTGTACTTATTCAAGCCTAGAATTTTTTTTTTAACATGGTAGTATTTGAATTAGCATGTCCACAACGCCATTTCCCTTGGCTTTAACTGTCAGAGAAAACCAATATTTAGTTCTATTTGCTAGAGGATGATTAAAAATTGTTTATTTGATAGCCCTGTCCCATAAAAAGTAGTAAGTCGCTATCTTCTTTCTGTTTTGTGTCATAAAACCTGAAAGTCAGGACTCCACACAACCACTCAAATAAGAACATTATTTTGCCGTCAAAGAAAATACTACACAACAGCCAATAGAATACATGGCCCTTGCCACAGGAACAGGAAGCTCAAGTTCAAAGCCCAAGAGAAGGTATAAATATGCTTCACCATTAAACCATCTTTCTAATCAGCCTCCATGTTTTCAGTGTCTTTCTCCTGGCTTGGAACCGAACCAGACGGATATTTCTTCCAACAGAGAAAATCTAAAAATGGCCAATGAAAAGTTGGAATCCCCCCCCCGCCCCAGCCAAGTGGAAAAGTTACCTCCTGCTCTAAACCTGATCATGTTTCCCCCAACACTAAATTAAATGAAAAACAGCCTTCTCCCTTGCCTTAAATTATTAGCTAATTAGCCTTGACTAAGACACAACAATGTGCTTGTGTTGGCAAGCTGTGAAAAGAACATACTTTGATTGAGAAGATCAATGGTGTTGTTTTTCCCTCCGACTCACAAATAAGCAAGCCACTGGGTTGTAAGTTTCATCCATCTCTCTCATTTGTCAGGCAAGCTGGAGATATTGACAGATCAGCAGAGAAAACACCATGACAAGCTGTCACTCTGGAAGAAGGGTTGAATCATATTAAAGAGACATCCTTCTTAAACCAGGAAATGAGATTTAGAAGACAAGAGCTACCTGTGTTAACTTCTAACACAATCCTTAGATACAACAAAGTCATCAAAAGCTTCAAGCCCCTGTAAGCGTTATTGCTATTTATTCCCAACTAAGAAAACTCCCAGTTTGCCTTCACTTCAAGGTTTCAACAAATGTGACTTAATGACCTCTCTGAAAAGGTGACACAAACCACACACTAATGTAAGAGATGGAAACTTATGAATGAAGGCAAATATACGTGTCCCAGATTAATGTTGCAGGATCCAGTCTGGGTCAATCGCCAGGGACCAGAAATTTAATCTTCCGAGGTTTGAGATTCGATCTGGAGCCCTTTATTTTCATTTTGAAATGCAATTCTGTCCAGCACAGAAAGAGATAAGAGGGATAGAAGGAGCAGCGTTCTCCCCTTCTCTTAAATGTTTAACCAAGACAAGGATTAAGCTAAAAATGGTTAATTGGTCTTTTTGATTGACTTCAGTGATAACTGCAGAGAAGGATGTATTTTTATTCCCACTCTTAGGGGACAAAAACCTCACATACAGTTAGGAATGTTCAGCTAGTTCTTCTAAGTGTGAATAACTCAGGTGTCACAACAAAACAATGTTTCGTTTGTTTTGCTAGCAGATTTTCATCTTAAAACTTAATGTCATGAAAGGAATTTCCCCGTGTTTTGCAAAAATTGTTAATTCAGGTACATTTTACAGCCTGCTGATCTCAAAGTGCAACCCTTTAATGTATCGTTGCCATCATAACTTCAGTAAATATCTACTGGTAGTGTTCAGTTGTTGTTCAAAGTTGTTCAAAGGACCTTTACAATGTAAAGTTTACACCCATGCAGTGCTAATATGTCTGAACCTCACTGTAAAATCGGTCTGTGTTATTATCCTCTCATGGCAAATAAGAAACAAAGTGTTGCTTGAGGCTATGGGATAATCTCATGGAAAAAGCCAAATTTGACTAAGGGGTTACCTTAGGTTCTGCATCTCACACTTGCACACTTAATAACACAAGCCCAGAAAAACATTTTAAATCTGATAGGTGTGCTAATAAATTGAAAAATGATTCCTATTTCTAAATAGTACCACCACATCTTATTGACATAGGTAAGTTTCTTCTGACCATTTCAAGGGTCAGGCTTAAATTAACGCAGTTAGGTGAAGAATTAGGAGAAAGGGAGCAAAGATAATCCAATGATGAAACCAATCCTGAAAGAAAGGCTGACATGTTTGAAGCTGTTTTGGTTTGCCAAAGAGGCACGAACAACAGCTGCAAATGTTGTGTGCTAAAATGCATTCGTAAAAAGGATAAGTAGAAATTTCTTAACAGTGAGAAAAATTAACCGGTGGGACGGCTTGGCTGCAGACGTTGTGGATGCTCCAACACTGGAGATATTTATGATTGGACAGCCGTTTGTCTGAAATGGCCTCCAGCTTGAGCGGAGGGGGGTTGGACAAGAAGACTTCCAAGGTCCCTTCCAATTCTAGTATTCTTTATTCTGTAGAGCTGTTTGGCTCAGCTCTGAAAATAGAAAACGTCCTTTCCCCAAATACAAATAGCTGTCCGTTGCTATTAACATGGCTGGGTTATTTCCATTTTGCTTTGAAAGCTAAATGAACATCCAGGTTCAGAGGCAGTGTATCTCAGATCAGCAATTGCTTGATGGCATTAATTTCTCCCTGTGAGCAGCCAGGAAGCACTTGACTCACAAAAGATAAGAGAGAGTAGGAACTTAGGGCTTTCTTAAAAATTGCTGGATTCCAAGTTTCAGCACCTCTAAGGTAGCTTGGTGCATATCCAGGGATCATGAATGCTGTAGTCCAATGACATCCAAAGATCCCAGGTTCCTACTCTTCAGGATTAGCTAAAGATAGCGAGCTTGTCAGCTGGAGAGCTGACAGCACGGGTTTGAGACCCAAGCTCTGTGAAATAGGGTGAGTTCCCACTCCTTGCTTCCACACCTGTCCACCTAGCACTTGAAAAGCATGCAAATGCGAGTAGATAAATAGGTACCCCTTCGGGAGAAAAGGAACAGCAATCCATGTATCTTTGGCTGGCCACATGACCACAGAAGTGTCTTTGGACAATGCTGGCTCCCTTGGCCAAGAAACAGAGATGACCACTGTGCCTTTGGACATGACTGGACAGGGAAAACTTTACCTTTAACCTCTGTGAATTAGCATGTTTTCACTGAAGATGTGAAACACTCTGGAACGTGGCTTCCTTCAATTCACAAAGATGAGCATGTTACAAGATCGATTTTTTCCCCACAAAAAAAAACCCAACAGAAATAACAATTCTGCAAAGGTTTCTGAAAAGCTTTACTGCTCCGGAGTATCATATCATAATCTCCGACATTTATTTCTCAATAAGGGAAGATACCACAACTCCTTCTCTTCCTCCCTCCCTCCTTTCCTGAGGATTCTCATTCTTGTTAAACAAAATCTCACTTCTGCTAAATTATTCTCCTTCTGTTTTTTTTTTTTTTTTTTTGGCCCCTCAAACAAAAGAGAATCCAAAGGAAGATTCTTAAGGAAGATCCGAAATATTATTTACCCCTGTTAAAAGAAATGACGCAGGCCCTCCAAATGGCAAACCAGAGAGGATAATCCTAACAAGACGGATAAAGACTAGAAATCGTGCATTTCAAATGGAAGAGGCGGTCGTTGCAACTCTCTGCCTTCCACTAATGGATCATTCTTACATAACTACAAGGTCTGTAATTCCAGATCAATCTGGGGCAGATTTAGGAAGCCGTTGGTAATCCCGATTGAAAACTTAGGAGCACAACCGAGGAGTGCACAACCATCAAATTGCGAGAGTCAAAAATAGGACAGTGCCCAGATGAACAGCAAGCATTTCTCGGCCCCGTTTGGGTTTGACTTTAGCAAGAGATTTTGCTGCGATATAGAAGGCTGTGGATCAACTTAGGGACTTAAAGGAAAGGAAGCAGAAATACAAGAGGAGGGGAAAAGGGGGGCAGGGCACTACACAACACAGAGATTGCGCAGAGCCTTCGGAAATCTTGTAAAATGAGAAGGAGCAAAATGGACCGATTCTGAACTATTTTTCAACCAGCTACCTCCTTCGAAGCATTGTTGCTACAGACCGGACATAATCAGAGTGAAACTCCGATGCTGTCCTATCATCTACCCAAGGAAGGTCAATTATTCTGCTAGAAAGGCCACGACCATCTGCCCAGCATAATTGAAGTCTTTTTTTTTTCCCTGTTATTTTTTAGAAGAATTCCCAACAACTGGAAATCTGAACGAGTTGAATTTTGAAACCGCTCGGGCGCTCTTGATGTCAAATTCTCTTCCAAAATGAGGCTTCATTTAAACTTTCTATTTAAGAACTGATCTGATTATACAGGCTGTCCTCAACTTCAGTTTGATTAGTGACCTTTCAAAGTTACAACAAAATTGAAAAAAGAGAGATTTATGGCCATTTTTCGCACTTATGATTGTTGCCGCATCCCCATCACGTGATCAAAATTTGGACGCTTGGCAGCTGACTCATATTTATGATGGTTGCAAAGTCCCAGATTTACTTAACAATCATGTTACTAACTTAACAACTGCAGTGCTTCACCTAACTGTGACAAGCAAGTTTGTAAAATGGGGGAAAATTCACTTAGACACCATCCCACTTTTGTTGGTTTGTGTACTATGGTGATACCATGTGACTGCAGTAGTGTGTTGGTGGTTTCTGAGATTTCTTGGTGTGTCTGTTTTGTGGTTCCACGGCAGGAGGTGCAGACGGCTGAGTTCTCGGAGAGCGAGGACTCAAATGAGGGGCCTGCATGTGATGTAGGGATGGGGCCAGGACCATCAGGGAGTAGAGCGCTGCCTTCAAAGATTGTGGAGGCTGGCAGCAGTGAGGAAGAGGCCTCCGAGGAGCCTGTGCCCAGTGTGTGTGTGCGCGCAGGGCTGCTCGAAGGAAAGAGCAGCTACAGCAGCATAGGCAACTCAGGAGTAAGTCTGTAAGGTAATGGCCCCTCCCTTAAGAGATAAAAGCCAGCTGAGAAACCGGAGTTCTTTGCAGGAAGCAAAGAAGTTTTGCACTCAAGCCCTGTGGACATTCGGAATATCTTGGTTGGTGTTTGGAAACTCTTTGTGCTTGAAATATCTCTTAGTAGCTTTATCTATTGTTCTTGGCAGCCTTGCACAACCTTGGCAAGGCTGGTTCTTATCAGAGACAATTAGTTTGAAGCAGCCTTTTAACCGGGAAGGAACAGAATTCGTAAAGAATCATTAAAAGGTTTTGCTATTACCTCTGTTTCGTGTTTGTTTCCTTGGAACAAGGTTTGGGTCAGAACAGGGTTATGCTTTTCATGGGTTGAGCAAACCCCACCCTCACCAGCACTGATAATATTACCTAGTCAGGTAAGGAAACGTCTACAGGGAAACAACCTAGTAAGGACACCACAGTTCAACCCTGAACTACATATATTCTCTTCTGTTGGAACAGTGAGAAGGTGACTTTTTGTCCAATTTTATGCACTTTCCTTATGGCTACAATAATTACAATTCCTGCTTCCCATTAATGACTGTTATCCTTGTTCTAAAAAATCATGTTGATCTCTCTTATCTAATTTCATGTTAGCAGATCTTTAACTGGAAACACAAAACTGATCCCGGTTACGTTCTCATTAATATCTACCAGTTATTATCATCAGCCCCCAATTACATATTAGACACAAATTATAAAACTCAACATTTACAGCACTGGCTCCCATTTGGTGCTGTTTTGTGAGTGTTCTCACTGTGATTGTTCAGCTGGCCGAGTTGCAATCTTTTAATATTTAGTGTGCAGATATATTCTCACCTCCTGGATTTAAAAAATAATAATAATCAGAAGAAGGATGCCAATTCTGTATTGCCCCACTTATTATCAGATGCAGGGTGCTGAAGGGAAGCTTGCAAACTGAAAAATAAAAGAATAAAAACTACATTTATTTTGGAAAGGAGGAATTCAAAGCAGTTTCCTTTGATTGGAAGTTGACTGGCTTGTTCTGCACTGTAAGTCTTATTTATACCAATGGAAGAAGAATTGTGGTCTAAGGGCAATTGAATGTATGTTAGCAGGTATTCAGATGATAAACAAAAGATTTTACAGGTAATCCTTGACTTCCAACAGTTCATTTCATGACCATTTGAAGTTACAATGGCACTGTGATGACCCGGGGCATGGCACAAAAACAACAAAGTCACAAAAATAGGTAAACTCCCTTTAATACCTCCAACTTGGCCCCCAATGTTCAGTTATCATCGGCTGGAGAAAAAAAATCTTTCAAGAACAGTTTTTAAAGGGAATAAATTCCATCCAAACTCAAAGGACATATAAATTATAAACAAAAACCAACACAAACCACATTGCAGGATAAGAGATTGAAGACGTCAAAAGATAACGAAATACACACACTTGGATGTACGCCAGAACTCAGATAAGATTTGACAAACCAGAATAATTTCGCGCTTTGCTTTGAGCAACTTTGCTGTGTGCAGTTTGCCCTTTTAAACAGTCTTCCCAGCTGGAGCCAATGAAGGGGATCAGGGCCCTTTCCTCCCCCATAAACCATTCAACTCCCATTGCTCCTTTATCCGTTCCTCCCTGCGTGTCCTAGGATGAACAGGAGGTGGGCCTGGGTCTTCCTCTGAATGCCCAGCCAGACTGTACCCTTCCACAGTTTCCTCCACAGCCACCAGAGCCACACTCCCACTCCCTGTCAGCTGTTCCACCTCTCCCTCAGAATCAGTTTCCAACAAGGGCATGACAGGCACTGAAAAATGTGGTTTATAACCATTTTTCACACTTACAGCCGTTGCAGCATCCCATGGTCATGTGATCCAAATTTAGACACTTGGCAGCAATTGACTCGTATTTATGATGGTTGCAGTGTCCTGAGGTCAGGTGATCCCCAACTGGGATCTTCTGACAAAGTCCAAGTCAATGGGGAAGCCAGATTCACTTAACAACCATGTGACAAACCTAACCACAGGAGTGACTCACTTAACAACTGTGTGGCAAGATAGGTCATAACACAGGGCAAAACTTACTCGACAACTGCCTCACTTAGCTTGGCAACAGAAATTTTGGGCTCAATTGTGGTCATAAGTCAACGTTACCTGGGTGCAGGCAAGCATACGAGGGCATCAGTGTATGTTAAAAGACAGGTTTACAATTTTCACACCGCAGCTATGATTCCAACACATTAATATAATAGCAATCACCCTTAGACTTATATACTGCTTCACAGTGCTTTTACAGCCCTCTCTAAGCAGTTTAAAGAGTCAGCCTGTTACCCCCAACGATCTGGGTCCTCATTTTACCAACCTCGGAAGGAGGGAAGGCTGAGTCTACTTAAGGAAGGAAGGAAGGAAGGAAGGAAGGAAGGAAGGAAGGAAGGAAGGGAAGGGAAGGAAGGGAAGGGAAGGGAAGGGAAGGGAAGGGAAGGGAAGGAAGGAAGGAAGGAAGGAAGGAAGGAAGGAAGGAAGGAAGGAAGGAAGATAGCAATAGCCCTTCGACTAAGCGGTTTACAGAGTCAACATATTTGCCCTCAACAATCTGGGTCCTCATTTTACCCACCTCGGAAGGAAGGAAGGCCAAGTCACCCTTGAGCCCGGTGAGATTTGAACTGCCAAATTGCAGGCAGCCGGCAGTCAGCAGAAGTAGCTTGCAGTACTGCACTCTCACCACTGCGCCACCGTGGTTCTCTATAAACCAAGAGATGGCTTGAACATGAGTCTTTTTGGCAACGCACAGAAACATAGAAAATTCATGGCAGAAAAAGACCCCCAGAGTCCATCAAGGCTGGCCTATTGATTTTTTTTTTCATTTGTTTGTTTGTTTCAATTTATTTATTATTTTAATTCTTGGGGATATATATTATATTATATTATATTTTTATTTTATATTATTTGGCTCATCATAGTGAATGTAGTTTGCTGAATTTGCTAAAATCCACTCGCTTCTTCCTTGCTTGCCCCATTTTTCTCAGAGATCACCAAGGGCAGGATATTAAGTTTGGAATGAGGTATTTCTAAGTACAAGCATCCAAAGAAACTCCAAAATTCAAAGATAAAGATGCGCAAAGATGTTTAAATGTCTGGAGTTTACTGCCATCCCTCTATGGACAGTTATCTCCTTTAATCAATATGTTTTCTACCCAATTGGGGTTTCTCCTCTTTGTCTATTTCCTTCTCTGATCATTGAAGTTCCTTTTGCTGGAGAAGGACACAGGCCCAATCCTCGGAGGATTCCAAGCATGTGGGATTTGGGTAACCCCCTGGGATGAGTTTGAAGTCTATTGCACTGGCGATAGTGGATTCCACACGTTCGTCAAGAGTTTTGGAATACAGTCAACACGTGGGAGGCATACCAGCACTGGTGAAGCAGTGGAAGTTGGTTTTGAAGTCTTAGAAACAAAATTGATGTTGCTAGACAAGGGAATCTAGTGAGGAGCTTACGTTCTATGTTCGATCCATGGTAACAAAGCAACAAAGATGATTAGGGGACTGGAGGCTAAAATACACGAAGAACGGTTGCAGGAACTGGGTATGTCTAATCTAATGAAAAGGAAGACTAGGGATGACATGATAGCAATCCTGCAATATTTGAGGGGCTGCCCCAAAGAGGAGGGAGTCAAGCTACTCTCCAAAGCACGAGAAGGCTGGACAAGAAGCAATGGGTGGAAACTAATCAAGGAGAGAAGCAACTTAGAACTAAGGAGAAGTTTCCTGACAGTGAGAATAATTAATCATCTTGCTTTCAGAGGTTGTGGGCTCTACTACTGCAGCTTTTAGGGAAGAGACTAAAGGAAGAGGAAGAGGATAACCATTTGTCTGAAATGGTATATAGGGCTTCCTGCTTAAGCAAGAGGTTGGACTAGAAGACCTCCAAGGTCCCTTCCAACTGTTATTCATGTCAAGTGCAGGAAATCAGCAGTCCAGGCACAGTTCAGATGAATATGTATAGGTTTATTGTACACTAAAGCTCTCTACAAGAATCGGAACTACTAACAGTCAAAGCGAGATGACCGAGGATAAGAGTCAATGGAATTCAAGATCGGTTGCACTGTTCTGATCCAAACCTTGTTCCAAGGAAACCAACACGAAACAGAGGTAATGACAGCTGAATGGAATATAGTCCCTATGGATGCCTTACAGGTAACAGCAAAACCTTTTAATGATTCTTTATGAATGCCGTTCCTTCATGGTTAAAAGGCTGTTTCAAACTAATTGTCTCTGATAAGAAGGAGCCTTGCCAAGGTGGTGCAAGGATGCCAAGAACACTAGATAAAGTCACTAAGAAATATTTCAAACACAAAGTGTCTCCAAACACCAACCAAGATATTCCGAACATCCACAAGGCTTGAGTGCACAAACTTCTTTGCTTCCTGCAAAGAACTCTGGTTTCTCAGCTGGCTTTTATCTCTTAAGGGAGGGGCAGCCTTACTCCTGAGTCGCCTGTGCTGCTGCAACTGTTCTTTCCTTCGAGCAGCCCTGCGTGCACACACACTGGACACAGGCTCCTCAGGAACATCTTCATCATTGCTGCCAGCCTTTACAATCTCCGAAGACAGCACTCCATTCCCTGATGGTCCTGGCCCCATCCCTGTATCACACACAGGCCCCTCATCTGAATCCTGGCTCTCCAAGACCTGAACCATCAACACCTGCTGCCAGCGAAGCACAGCATGGACTGAGATGTCACGAAAGGACTCGAGACTGATGACGCATTTGGCCCCTCCCTCCAACTCAGCTTTTTGTTATCGTATCAGGTTATCTGATAAGCTTTTTGTTATCTTATCAGGTTATCTTTTACAACTCTTTTCTGTTATCTGTAATTTTCTCTGAAATAAAGGATGCTACCTCAGAATATGATAAGGAAGAGGTTGGAGGAAGACTTTCAGATTAAGCATAAGAAAATACTTAGAATGGGCCAACGGATAGGTTGCAATTGAACCCATATGGAAACAGGCTTGTTGGTACTTATTACTGAAAAGGAGCTATTTTACAACTGAACTTTAGAGAAAATGCCAAAAGGAGTATCTGGTTCAGGAATAATTGACCATTTAAGGTAGGGATTTTTTTTTTAATGTTAAAATGGGAATAGCAAATTCAAACTGAACAGCCGGCCCAGAAAATGTCAAAAGGTTCACGGTGAATAAGTTCAACTGATTTATGTCCGAAGAGGTTTTTTTGTAATTTCACTGGCAATTTCTTCCTTATTTCAGGCTAGATGACAAGAAAAAAAAAAACAATGGGAATGGGCCACCGAACATAGATTTCCACCTCTCTTTAAATTCAAGGCCTGAGCTGTCTTCTACACATCAGACAACGCTTTCCATTCAAACCCTGGCTGCTATTGTTATTTGATTTAGCACTAACAGCATATGTGGCATTGAGGGACCAGATTAAATCTGATTAGGGATTTCTGCTTTCTGGGGGGAAAAAAAAAATTAACTAATGAATCACTCTGCTCTCAGCTCCAATTAATATTAAAGGCTATTAGATTGGTTTGAAGACATTACAGGAAAGAGCATCTTGGTAGAAGGAAATCAGAGGGGCAAAGAACATTGGGATGAAATCTATCTATCTATATATAGAAGTGAAATACCGTTCACGCATCATCACAAAATCTCCAGAACCGTAAAGCCTATAAACTTGAAATTTGGCGTGTATGTTCCTCTTGGTTTCTAGGTGCTCACTAAGAAAGGATTTTCGAAATGACCATCAGAGCATTAGTATTACCTATATTATTATTATTAACACGCTCTGATGCTAAGGAGTTTTACTCCCCCTCCCCACCTGAAAAGAAACCTGTTCCAAACACAAGCAGAGGAGAGGAGTTTCAGCTTCAGAGCACCAAGCAGCTTTAGTCTAGAACAGTTGAGCTAAGCCATGGCCAGGCTCCTTGCTGTCTCCTTCTTGCTCACACAGCAAATACTGTTTCAGGTTCCAAACAGCCCCCAACTCTCCCACACACTGACAGGACCTTAGCCAAATGAATCCCGATGGATGCTGGTAGGCAGAGGCAGAATTTCCTCCCCTTCTTTTCCTCCTCAAAAACTAAACCTGACCACATAGTTTCGTAACGAAGCTAGTATATTTATAGTCGTTTTCTGACCTGGTCTCACACCTCTTGCTGCTCTTCAAATGTGGTTGGATAACAATTTCCAGCAAAGGGAGACCACCTCTCCATGACCTATGGGTATTGTAACTGAGCAACATCTGAAGAACCACAGAACATTAGCAACGTTTGCTAGAAAAACATGGATACTACAGAAACAAGTTTTAACGTAGGGAGTCCTCGGCTTACGACCCCAATCGGGCCCAAAATTTCCATTTGCTAAGCAAAAAAGTTGTTGAGTGAGCTTTGCCCCATTTCACAGCCTTTCTTGCCATGGCTTGATAAGTGCGTCACCACAGCTGTGACGTTCATGACACAGTTGTTAAGGGAATCTGGCTTCCCCGTCGACTTTGATTCTCAGAAGGTCGCAATAAGAGGATCACGTGATGCCGGGACATGGCAACCATCATAAATACAGGCCAGTTTGCCAAGAGTCTAAAGGTTGATCACGTATCACCCCAGGGATGCTGCAACGGTCGTAAATATGAAAAAAAAAAGGTCTCCTTTTTCAGAAGCATTGCAACTTTGAATGGTTACTAAACAAACTGTAGTTAAGTCAAGCATATTCTATGGTGTTCACAATTCCATTTTTAGAGCATCAACACCAAAAATCAGCACCAAAACCCTAGCCACTATAGAAAACCCCAGCCACAGAATTATCAGAGAAGCCATAGAGATTGAAAAAAGACCTGAAAGCATGAATAGAAGAGATGATTCCACCAGACTGTCAATCATTTAGAAGCCTGCACTCACAAACAAAAAAATCTCCACACCACAAGCCAGGCAAACACCTGGGCACAAACAGATCCCCCCTGATACCTCCAGCTCAAATACACCCCAACAAGGCACCCAGATGAAACCTAGCTTCCTAACAAATGATAGCCATCCATTTACTCGGAGCCAAGCCGCACTAAAAGCCTCCAATACAGGAACACAATGTTGCCAGCCAGTCAAGACACAAAAAAGCCACAAAACAGACAGAAGATATTAGAAACACCAATCAAGCAGAAAACAGCAAATTCCAAGACCAATAAACACAGACCAAGACTCCCAACCAATCAGGATGAAGAAAAAACCATTCTGGCACAGCAGTAGGCTAGCCCCAAATTTAAAACTGAAACAACTGTAAAAGTCTGACTCACAGATGAACACTATACAGAAGCCTGATGATGGCAGATGAGATTCTGCCGAAATGTTGCTATAACTTTAAAAGCACAACTATAATGACGTGGGAAAATACCCAAAAAAACCTGAATACCATACATGTAAGTACCCATGAAAACTTAAGAAAACATATATATATGGAGGAAATAAGGCTTAACAATGAACTCCAGATGATTAATAATCTTGACTAGAATGATATTCAACTATTACTAACTTCTCAAGAAGATGGATTTTTTTAAAACCAAGATAAATAGCTGGCTTCTGCACCATTGTAACAGTGATTGCTCCGCCGATCTTTCAGATCAGACCAACAGGCTATATATCAGAAACACATGTCTTCTTTCACATCCAACTTGACTTCTGGAACAATGGGCAAAGAGCTTCAGACCAAACGAAAGGAGCGGGGTCGCCTGGAAGGCCAAATCAGATTTCATTTCATCTTTAATTAAATTAAGCAGCGATGTGCAATATGTTTCTAATTCAGACTGTTCCAGCTATGTCTGAGGATCAAGATGGCCTGTTTTGATAGGTTTGGAAATTGTTTTGAGATCAAAAGGGAGTGAGCATCCCCATTTCCCACTGAAGGACCTGGTTTCCACTCAAACGCTTTGAAGTCAAAACCCGTTGCAAACCCCAAGATTTTGCCATTTCAACAGAAGAGAATATGTGTGGCTCAGGAGGGAACCGTGGAGGTTCTTGCTCTTTTCTGGGCCTTGTTGTTGGTTTAAAGACATTTCAATACCTGACTAGCTTCCATCATCAGTGTGTTTCACTGATATTACCTAGTAGGGTAACCAAATGTTTGCAAATGAACAGCTCAGAGGGCATCGTGAACTCAACTTTCCCATTTATGAATGAATGCATGAAAGCAAAACAAGTTAAAGAATTAAAATCCAATCCAGTAAACAGTCTGATTTACGGGCAGGTAATTTGCTAGTGTTTTATATTTCTGAGAAGGAGTACACCAACTATTCTGATTACATAGAAACAGAGAAAACATATGGCAGAAGAAGACATAGGACACCGAATACCGTAAGAGATGGAGACGACCTTGGAGGCCTTCTAGTCCAACCCCCTATAGATAAATGGTGGTCTGGTCTCTCTGATGCAGCACCCACAACTCCTGAAGGGAAGCCATTCTGATGGTTAATTGTCCTCACCGTTAGGGAATTCCTCCTTAGTTCCAGGTTGCTTCTTTCCTTGGTTAGTTTTCATCTGTTGCTTCTTGTCCTGCCTTCTGGTGCTTTGGAGAATAATTTGACTACCTCTTCTTTAGGGCAGCCCCTCAAATATTGGAACACTGCTATCATGTCACCCCTGGTGCTTCTTTTCTCTAGACTGGCCATACCCAATTCCTGCAACCGTTCTTCAGATGTTTTATCCTCCAGCCTCCTAATCATCCTTGTTGCTCTTCTCTTCACTCTTTCCAGAGTCTCAACCAGGGGTGGGATTCTACCAGTTCGCACCTATTTGCTAGAACTGGTTGTTAACATTCTAAGCAGTTTGGAGAACCGGTTGTTAGAAGAAATTACTGGCCTAATCCTGTAAGGAAGGCAGGAAGGAAACATTCTGGTGTTGCTTACAGAAATTGCGTCTTCGTTAACCCTTATTACATTCTTGGCAGGACTAGATTTCCTGTCTCTGGAACTTCTCTGGAGTTGTTGTTTTTTTTTCCTCCTTTGCTGGTACTTTGCTTGTGTGGAGTGACCATTCAAAGTTACAATGGCACTGAAAAAAGTGACTTATGACCATTTTTCACACTTACGACTGTTGCAACATCCACACAGTCACGAGAGGCCAGGCAAGGAGATGCGTGCCACGATGTGAGTGATGTTGAGTTGGCCACATCCAACCAATAACATGACCACCAAGCCATGTCCACCCAGTCACATGACCATCAAGCCATGCCCACCACCTAAGCCACGCCCACAGAAACGGTTGTTAAAAAATTTGAATCCCACCCCTGATCTCAACATCTTCTTTATATCGTGGTGATCAAAACTGGACTTGCTATTCCAAGTGCGATCCACCCTACCTAATAATCCTTTGAGTTCGTTTTTTGTTTTCTTTTCAACTACTGAATTTATTGGTTTTAGTTTTAGTTTTTATATTTTATTCTTCTTTTTTTTTTATTTGAATGATAGACATGTGTTCATCCCAGCCATGTTACTAATGACTGACCACTTTTGGAAGTTGATTCCAAACTTCTGCTAGTCTTTCTGTGCGCAGTAATCCTTTTCAACATTACTCCCGAACTTCGCTCCTGTCCGTTTGAGATTGTGCCCTGTGGTCTTGATTTTTGTTCAGTAGTGAAAAAACTGCCTTCTAGAACCCTTATTCACACCCTTAATATGTTTAAAGGTTTTAACCGCATCCCCCTTTTCCCTTCCGTCCTCCAGGCTGTACAGATCCAGTTCCCCCAGTCTCTATCTCCAGTTGGTTTTCCAGTTTTGAAATGTGGTTTTTCTAATGCCAATATTCTAACACTTAAAAAGCCCAGCAAAACACTTTTTTCTTTCTTTCTTAGACTGAAACTTTTAGAGAACCTCAAGAACAGATGGAAGCCTACTCGAATTCACAGTGAAACGGACGTTTAAGAGCACTTGTGAAGATAATTATGGAAGTTTGTCTTTCAGACTTCAAAAGTGCTTTAAACTGGAGTCAGATGTCTAAGACTAATGGCCTCAAAAAGAATATACAATGAATGAAACAGAAGATCCACAGCACCTCAGGGAACAGGAACATTTTAACAAGTCTCTTGAAGAGAAGAACAGCCACTGCAAATCCAATCCTAACCAGGACATATTTCTCCCCAAGTTTAATTAAGATTAAATCCCTGCATCCTTTTAATACCATCCTTCTGCAGTTGAGTGGATCATATATAGACTGTGTCATGTCTCTCGGTATCTTCATTGCAACTTGTGATTGAAGTGCTGGAGCCCATCGTCAGGGAACTTTTCTCACACCATTTTGTGTGTGTGTGTGTGTGTGTGTGTGTGTGTGTGTTGCTGGGTTTGTTTGCTGGCTGACGGCTGCAATAAGTTGAAAAGGAATGCCACTTACATGTCCTCTCCCACCCAACTTTTGAATAAAAGCCATCCTCCCACACCCCGAAAACTGCCACTCAGGACAGAAGACCAAAAATAGCCCTCTCCCAAAGGGCTAAATGGATCTTGTGACACGTGCAGCTCTCTAAATAGCATCGTTCTTGGTGTCCATTACATTCCTTAAGCTCAGCATGTGTTCCTCTTATATATATTTTTTTAAAACCCACCTCACCCATAAATGTCAACCAGTCACCATGCGGGTACAACATCCCAAGGCAGCAGCCTAGCTATATCCTCTTCATCTACCTGGCAACATCGTGACTTCTGTTCGAGCGATCGTCCCCAACTCAAGAAAGACTAAGTGGTCCGAAAAGAATGTCTATTCTCTGCCCCACCCAAATTATAAATAAATAAAACTAAAGAATGAATAAAAATAAGATTATTAAGAGTTAGAAAATAATAGATAAATAAATTGAAAAGAAAACAAAAAGAAGCAAAAACATTCGGAGGGCAAACTCAATGGACCGCCGGCTCCTTTTCCGCCATTTTCTGTGGTAAACTAGGATTGAGCAAACTTTTATTTACATGAAAGAAGGTGGATATATGTGCCCCAGGATCCAATCTGGGCCAGTCACCAGGGCAAGAAGTTTACTCTTCCAAACTTTTGGACTCGTGTGGGAGCCCATCCTCCTGGAACTTCTGTCTAGCAGAGTGTCTAAGGAGATTCTCAGATATCCAGGTCACGCTTGTTCCAAATTTTGCAGGATCTAATCTGGGTTGTTCACCAGGACCAAAGGTTTTGCCTTCCGAGTTAACTTGGTACTTTTTTTTTTAAACCGGCAGAGACAAAGTGTTCACTGGAAGAGCTTAAAAAAGCCACTTCATTAATAATCTATGTATAAACAATACAACTTCCAATTTCAGAGTATTTACAGTTGAATTAATTTAGCTGCCCATCTCACCAATGTGGCGACTTGAGGGGTGGGGAGCTTACTAGGGTACTGTATATGTAGAAGAAGGGGCAAATCCTGGGGGCGGAATCAAGAGAGGAATCAACTTAGAGTCCTTACGTTGCCACAAGGGAACTATGTCCAACCTCCTTTGAATTCTGCTAATACTTATATCGCTCTATAATGCCTTTGGTAAGACCACACTTGGAATATTTCATCCAGTTTGGGTTGCAACAATATAAAATGATGTTGAGAAATCTAGAAAGAGTGCAAAGGAGAGCAACAAAGATGATTAGGGGGCTGGAAGACGAAGCATATAAAAAACGGTTGCTGGAATTGGGTATGTCAAGTTTGGCAAAAAGAAGGACTAGGGGAGACATGATAGCAGTCTTCCAATATCTAAGGGACCATCACAGAAAAGAGAGGGTCAACCTATTCTCTGAAGCCCCTGTAGGCAGGACAAGAAGCAACAGATGAAAACTAATCTAAGCAACCTAGAATTTATAAGAGAGAAATTTCCTGACAGTGAGAACAATAAATCGGTAGAACAACTTGCCTTTTCCAGGTCACCCCAATTAATTCTACTCACTGTCTTATAGCATGTTGCTACCTTTAACCAGCAATGGCTGGCTGGCTGGCTGACTGGTGGCTGCTGCTGCTGCTGCTGCTGCTGCTACAAGCCAGCAATGGTGGTGGGTGGAAAAAGGCAGGAAGCAATGTTGTGCACATGCACTATAAGGAGTGACTGGGTGGGGCGGAGCGGGACAGAGCAGGGCGGGGGGGGGGGAGAATGCCGTCAGTGATTGTTGTGCATGCATGCGATGTCGCGCATGCGTGATAAGAACTGACTGGGCAGGGAATGGAGGAGCGAGCAGAGAAGGGTGAGGCCAGACAGGTTCTCCAAACTACCGTTATTCGTAACAACCGGCTCTACCGAACCAGTGTGAACCGGTAGACTCCCACCCCTGATCTTCACCAAAAGTGAAACTACAACCTCTGAGGCAACCAAATCTGTTCACAGTTAAGTAGGGTCAGATTTAGAACAGCCCAACCCTGTGTCTCTTTTTCACCCTTTTGGAAAAAGGAAAGGCTCCGAAAGATCGCCGAAGAATATTCAGGATTTGCAGTCTTGATGGCCAAGTTGGCTTTCCAACAAATGACTAGGTAGCTAAAGTCTCCCATTATTGCCTCTTAGATGTTGTGGATGCTCCATCACAGGAGGGTTTTTAAGAAGAGACTGGCCAACCACTTGTCTGGAATGCTCTAGGGTCTCCTGCTCAAGCAGGGGGTTGGACTAGAAGACCTCCAGGGTCCCTTCCAACTCTATTATGATTGATTGATGTCTCTCCTCTCTTAGCTTCTGAAATTTGCTCCAGGACAAGATTATCCAAGAATCTGGCTTGTCAGCCCATCAGCACATGCTCCACAATAATGTCATCGTTGTTGTTTCCACTCCCTGGTGTTCCACTTCTCTTGACTCAAAACATGCACTCAAATTCCTGTATTTCTCAACCTGAGTGCATTTCCTTCACTTATAATGTTCTTCCTCCTCTACCGAAACCCCTATTTCCCTTTTAAAGAAATGGTGTCATTCCACCTTGGGAACCACCCATTTCAAGACTTGAAATTTGGGAGGTAGGTGAGGGGAGAGAAGATTTCAGGAAAAAATGGTGTTGGAGCCCAGAAGTTTTCCATTCTCGTTCATACCTTAACAGGTGCTCTCAACACAAAAATTCAACCCTGTTCCTTATGATAGCATTGTAACATCATCAGAAAACCTTCTGAAGTTCTCTTTATGGTCAAGTTGTGATTCCCAACTCTTTGGACTACATATAACTATGTTTACTCTCAAGGATTAAAAGCAATCTATATATATTCAATCAGCAATGATAGTTTTCTAAATAAACAAACTATGTTTACTATCAAGGATTCAATATAATCCAGATATATTCAATCATCAATGCTAGTTTGCTAAATAAACTATGTTCAATATCAAGGGGTCAATGCAATATAGATATATTCAATCACAAATGATAGTGTACTAAACTAAACAATATTTACTATCAAAGATTCTACACAATTAGATATATTCAATCAGCAATGCTAGTTTGCTAAACAAAACAAATTCTGTTTACCATAAAGAATTCAAAGCAATCTAGATACATTCAATTAGCAATGATAGTTTGCTAAACTAAACAAACTATGTTTACTATCAAGGATTGGAAGCAATCTGGAAATATTCAATCAGCAATGATAGTTTGCTAAATTAAACTATGTGTACCAACAAGGATTTGATGCAACCTAGATACGTTCAGTCATTAACAATAGTTTGCTGAACTAAAGAAACTATGTTTACTATCAAGGATTCAAAGCAATCACAATATATTCAATCAACAACGATACTTTGCTAAAGAAAACAGATATTTTTTCTCAAACTAACTGTTTTAAACTTGAAGCTTCTTCTTCTAAGAAGCTGAAGCTTCTTCTAAGTATGCAAACATCACATGAAAAATATGATCACTCCTTTTTACTACGTAAAAACAAAGTTAACCCCCAAAAGAATAACTTCTTTTGTGACAGGCAGATCGGACGGGAGAAAAATCGTCAAGACAACCAACTGGCACAAAAACTCTCCACCCTGCCCTGAACCCAAGGAAGCATTCGTTTGTACCTCCTTCGGTGTGGTTTTCCACAACAAGCTGGGAACTGCTGTGTCCTTAGAATCACTCCAGAGAGATGAGCCCAGGGTAAGAGAGTCATTGCAGGGCAGTTCCAGGAAGAAGGTTTCAACACGCCCGGGGATCACGCTGCTGTCCATCATTTTCCTTTTATAACAACAGGTATTTATACCCAAGAGAGCCAAGCTCGCGTGCAGCAATGTACGGGGTTCGGCAGCCACCTCCGTCTCCACACCGCTGACATGTCAGAGCTCAGAGAAATGCGGTTGATCCAGCATGCCACAAGGGTAAACAGCAACTCAGATGGATTTGAGGAACACGAAGCAAGAGAGATGTGCTGTTCGACTCCAGGCTTGCTTTATACATAGATGGGCAAAGGAATGGAGGCATAGAAAAAGAGTTGGGTTTGGTAAGGTTGAGATAAATAGAAGAAGGAGGGACAACACTGGGTGAAGAGGGTGGATAGTATCAAGGGTGTTGCTGGACTGTCCTTCGAAGAGCTATGAGCATATTAAGATGAAGAACAGAGAAGAACAATCAGGATGATTAGGGGACTGGAGGCTCAAACATACGATGAACAGTTGAAGGAACTGGGCAGGGCTAGTCTAGGGAAGAGAAGGACCAGGGGAGACAGGACAGCAGCCTTCCAATATTTGAGGAGCTGCTACAGAGAGGAAGGAGTCAAGCTATTTTCCAAGGCACTCGAAGGCCAGACAAAGAATAATGGATGGAAACTGATCAAGGAGAGTCTCAACCTAGAAATAAGGAGGAATTTCCCGACAGGGAGAACAATCAACCCATGGAACAGAAGTTGCCCTCGGAAGTTGTGAGGGCTTCATCCCTGGAGGCTTCCAAGAAGAGAACGGACTGCCCTCTGTCAGAAATGGTGTAGGGTCTCCTGCTTGGGTGGGGGGGGGTTGGACCACTAGATGACCTACAAGGTCCCTTCCAATTCTGTTAATCTGTTAAACAGTTCTCCATGTGCTCTCGAACAGTTGAGACAGATTTACTAGAACGAATGTGAAGCGATAGTACTCAGTGACTGGTGAGACCACACCTGGAATACTGGAATACCGAAGCCATCTTAGAGTTTTTGTGTTGCCACACTGGAGCGAGGGACAGGAAGGGGGTGGATTAGAGACAACTGGGATTGTGTAGTCAATTAAAAAAAAAAAAACCTTTCCCAAGACTTTTTCCGGGGAACCAAGGACATTCTCGCACCTAGCTGTGGGAAGGAGGAGTGATGTCACCAGACCAGCAGATGCTGCTGTGATTGGGCCGTGTGACTGATTGTTTGGGGTTAAGGGAAAAACTTTTAAATAGGTGAAAACTGAGGGACCCTTCAGAGTTGGTTTTCATCAGATAGGTGCCAATATGATATTTCTAATAAAGCTATTCTTTGAGGAATTTGCCTGCCTCGGAGTCCTTACTTGTTAATGGATTTAACAGAGTCAAAAAGAGGGCTGTGAAAATATCTACACTCCTCTCACATCCCGGACATAAACTGTTTCAACTCCCACCCTCAAAATGACGCTATAGGGCACTGTACACCAGAACAACTAGACACAAGGACAGTTTTTTCCCAAAGGCCATCACTCTGCTAAACAAATAATTCCCTCAACACTGTCCAACTATTTGCAAAGTCTGCACTACTATTTCTATTAATCTTCTCATCACTCCTTATCACCCATCCCCTCCCACTTGTGACTGTAGGACTGTAACTTTGTTGCTTGTATCCTAACAATTTATATTGACTGTTTCCTATGGTTTTATTGCCCATTTGTGCCCTATGACTGTCATGAAGTGTTGGACCTGATGATCGTTAACTCTTGACGAATGTATCTTTTCTCTTTATGTACACTGAGAGCATTTGCACCAAAGACAAATTCCTTGTGTGTCCAATCACACTTGGCCAATAAAGAATTGTATTACTATTCTATTTATTACTGACATCGGGTTTGGTTACCACAATACCCCCCAAAAAAAAGAAAGATATGAGACCCTAAGAAAGAGTGCAGAGAAGAGCATCAAAGATGATACTGGAGACTTAAAAACATACAATGAACAGGAATTGGGTACGTCTAGTCTAACGAAGAGAAGGCTTTAGGGGAGACATGTTTGCCAACTTCCAATATTTGAAGGGCTGTCACAGAGAAGAAGCAGGGGGTCAACTTATTCTCAATAGAACCTGAGGGCAAGAGAAGAAGTAAAGGATCATTAAAGAGACGTCCGACCTGGAACTAAGGAGAAATTTCCTGATAATGAGAATCAGTAGAACAACTTGCCTCCTAGAATTGCGAAAGCTCCAACATTGGGGGCTTTCAAAAAGAGATTGCACAGCCATTTGTCCAGAATGTATACCATTTCCTGCTCCAGAAGGGGGTTGGCTAGAAGACCTCCAAGGTCCCTTCCAACCCTATTATTCTATATTCTAATTGTGTCAAAATCCCTTCCAACAGTTTAAAGTTAACAATGGGTATTAAGGGCCCAGAAATAAGAGGATTCTTCATACCAGAACAACCAGGGATGTGGTCACAGGCATCTTTCTAAACATTCACTACACTACCACAACTGACTACAACCAAGTATTTATTTTTCAAGCCAGGTCAGTTCTGGAATATTATTTCAACTGAAAACTTAACAGAAAACAGCCTTTTGTTTTCGTTTGAATTAAGCATGTGGTTGTTTTTCCCCAGCACTTCAAGAAAGAATCTGCATTAAACTTGTATTTTAGTTTTAAATCAATGGATTTATTTGTTAATCAGTTAAAAGGGAGCTAATTACTCAGGAAAAAAAAATTGCTTGCATTTCCGACTGCTTAATAATAGAGCGTTTTATACACAACATTTTTCCTACCTATTTTCTTTTGCGTAAATCTGCTTTTAACGTTAAAAACGATTACACTGTAATAGATGCAAGGTTAAGATGCTCAATAAATTGACTCTGTTTCCATAGTTCAGTGTTTTTTAATACATTGAAAGGCATACAATTATCATCCTAATTAATAAAGCACAATAAACGTCTTATACCACTTCTGGGATTAGGAGTTTAAATTACAGAGTTAGTTTACAGTACTTCTCAACTTACGACCAAATTGAGCCCAACATTTCTGCAGCGAAGCGAGACAGTTATGTGAATTTGGCCCTGTTTTACAAGCTTTCTTGACACGGTGGTGAAGTAGTCACTGCAGTTGTTAAATTAGTAGCACTGGTCACAAAGTTAATCTGGATTTCCACTGACACTCCAACCGTCATAAACACAAACTCACTCCCAAGCATCCGAATTCTGATCACATGACCATGGGAATATTGCAACGGTGTTAAGATTGAAAAATGGTCATAAATCACTTTTTTTTTCCCAATGCCGTTGTAATTTCAAAAGCTCACTTAAAACAAACAGTTGCAAGTCAAAGGCTACTAAATACCGTGTTTCTCATATAATAAGGCCGGGTCTTATTTTTTTTTTGAGCCCCGAAAAAATGGCTAGGCTGTCTTTTTGGGGGTGACTTAATTCTCCCCCCTTGCATCTTTGGGCAGGCGGACGGGCGGCGACGGCTTGGATGTTGACCTCGGCGTTGGTGGGGCACTTCGTATCGGGGTCAACGCAGGCAGCACCATATCCGGGTGTGCAACAAAAGTACTTCCTAACGGCAAGCCCCCCCACCATTCCCCCCCATTTCCCATGTTTTAATATAGGCCTTAATTTGTGGGGGAGGGGCTTAATTTCATTTCATGCCTATAAAACATGCTGGGACTTCCTATTGGGGGAGGCCGTATTGTTGGAGAAACGGGGTACAAGGACAAACCTTCATGGCCATCAAGTAAATCAGATCTCCAAGCTTGAATTGTGTCAAGGAACAATTTTCCACCTCTCTATATAAAAGTGAAATGCCACTCAGGCATCGTCACAAAAGCTCCAGAACCGTAAAGCCTACAAACTTGAAATTTGGCGCGTATGTTCCTCTTATGCCTCACTAAGGAAGGATTTTTCAAAATGGCTTCTAGGTGCTCGCTAAGAAAGGATTCTTCAAAATGACCCTTAGAGCATTTAGAGTATTTCATATATTATTATTATTAACACGCTCCGATGCTAAGGAGTTCTACTCCCTCTCCCCACCTGGAAAGAAATCTCTCCCCGATGCAAAACACAAGCAGAGGAGTTTCAGTTTCATTTTCACAGCAGCAAGCAGCTTTAGTACAGAACAGTTGAGCTAAGCCATGCCCAGGCTCCTTGCTGTCTCTTTCTTGCTCACACAGCAAAATACTGTTTCAGATTCCATGTTTCGGTTTCCAAACAGCCCTCAGCTCTCTCACACACTGGCAGGATGCTAGCCAGATGAATACCGATGGATGCTGGTAGGCAGAAGCACAATTTTACCTCCTTATTTTCCTCCCCCAAAATGTAAGCCCCACCACATAGTGTAGAGCTAGTAAATATATGGGAAAAATGGAATGACGTTAAAAGATAACCCCCTTGAGTTTCACAGAAGAGTCGTAAGAGAGGATTGTTGGAGGGAGGTGTTTTTTGGACTTCCATGCTAGCTTATCATTAGGCCTGCCTATTTATGAGGGTCAACATATTAAGCCAGATCTAACCCCTGTTTCCTGCAGATGTTCTCCTCTTGTTCTAATGATTATCTTAGAAGCCGGAGAAGGCATGTGAGCAGTTGCTTAGCAACCATCCTCTTTTGCTTCAAGGTAACTTAGAGGCAGTAGGAAGATAAATAGATGAATTGCCTCGAAGCCATCTGCAAACTCCTATCCGGCGCACTCAACTGAAGCATGAAGACGATTTAATACTAAAAACCACAGGAAGCCCTGCGTGCCCTTAGAATTGCCCTCTGTCTCTCTTTCTTGAAAGGTACCAAGCAGCTCCCAACAAAGGAACAATGAAAGCATCACCTTCGGTAGATGGTCTCAAAAGAGGAGCTGCTTCTTAGTGGGATTAGGCCCTTAATACGCCTTAGCCAGTAAGTTCCCTCCTGCTAATTATTCCCCTCTCTTTTCTTTTACAATAACACTGAACATCTATCAAAGTAACAGAATAACAGAGTTGGAAGGGACCTTGGAGGTCTTCTAGTCCAACCCCCGGCTCAAGCAGGAGACCCTAGACCAAGGGTCTTCAAACTTGGCGAGTTTAAGACTTGTGGCCTTCAACTCCCAGAATTCCTGAGCTAATATGAATTGGAGGAGGAATTCTGGGAGTTGAAGCCCACAAGTCTTAAAAGCCGTCAAGTTTTGAAGACCCCTAACATGGGGGGGCCTTCAACATCAGCCATTTTAAGACTTGTGGCCTTCAACTTCCAGAATTCCCGAGCTAATATGAACTGGAGGAGGAATTCTGGGAGTTGAAGGCCACAAGTCTTAAAAGCCATCAAGTTTTGAAGACCCCTGCGGTAGACCATTCCAGACAAGCAACTTCCCAATCTCTTCTTCAAAACATCCAGTAGAATTTGATTTCAAATCACGTGAGGTGTTAACAAACTTAGTAAGACCACAATTGGAATACCGCATCCAGTTTTGGTCACCACATTACAAAAAAAGATGTTGAGACTTTGGAAAAAGTGCAGAGAAGAGCAACTAAGACAATTAAAGGCCTGGAGACCAAAACGTATGAAGAATGGTTGCCGGAACTGGGTATGGCCAGTCTAGAGGTATGATGGGGGACATGATAGTAGTCTTCCAGTATTTGAAGGGCTGCCACACAGAAGAGTGAGTCAACTTATTTTCCAAAGCACCAAGAAGGTAAGACAAGAAACAACGGATGGAAACTATTCAAGAAGAGAAGCAATCTGGAACTAAGGCCAAATTTCCTGACAGTTAGAACAACTAACCAGAAGAATAGCTGGCCTTCAGAAATTGTGGGTGCTCCATCGCTGGAAGTTTTTAAGAAGAGACTGGATAGCCACTTGTCTGAAATTGAGCAGAGGGCTGGACTAGAAGATCTCCAAGGTTCTGTCCAGCTCGATTCTGACTCAGTGATGGAGCAGCCACAACTTCTGAAGGCAAACTATTCCACTGATTAATTGTTGTCACTGACAGGATATTTCTTGGTAGTTCTGGGTCGGATCTCTCTTTGATTAGTTTCCAGGAGGTTCTGCCATCATATCTGGAGGACCAAGAGATTAAAAATGATCTAAACTGAATTCAACCAAATCCAGCTTCTTCTTCTTTTTCTAGTAAAATCTTGTGGTTCATAACCTAATCATGAGCACGGTGAGACCCAGAACGAAAAAGGAGAAACATTTGCCCAACTACAAAATTGTAGCTGGCCCAAAACACCCCACAATTTATCAATAACGGTGCCATAAAGACATTCATAAGGTTCATATTCTCTCAGGGTTAACTCAAGCCCATCAACAAACTGTCATCCCAATGATTAACGGCAAATCTTCAATTCCAATAGCTTCTTCTCCTAGCTCTTTCCTTTACCTAGAGAGAAACTGGAAGCTTAAATTCCTCGGACTGTCATTGTGCCTGGAGCAAATTATTTTGCACAAACTATTCCTCACTTCGAAACAGAGACTAATATTTGCAAGCCTGGCTGGAAAGTATAAAAAATCATCCCTTCATCTGATATACTACAATATCCTTTAGTGACCAATGAGGTCAAAAGCCATTTAATTATTTAAAAGCAGATTATTAATTAAACATTACATTACCCATACTAATTTTTTTGGAAAAAAATAGAAATCACAATGGTCAAATCCAGCTAGTAACAGTTACTTCCACTTGCAATTTCTGTAGAAATCTGAACACCTGTAGAGCGGCATAATCAAGTGATATTATTCTCTGTATCATTGAATGACTCACCATTTAGGAGTAAAATTGCTGGTTTGAGTTATCTCTCCCACTTGCTTGTCGCTAAGAAAGGCAAATGTGATCTCACACAGTAAGTTCCTCAGATTCTTTCTGGATGGGAAGAAAAGAAGGCAAAAAAAAAATGTTTTCTTTTAAATATTATTCCATGAGAACCTGTCTCTTGCAGCCTTGAACTCAACAACAAGCCTCTGAGAAAACTTGAAGTGGAGAAGTGGAGGAAATAATTGATAATGAAGTGGAGAGATAATTGAATTGAAAGAGCATATTGTTCTCCACCAGTACTCCTCCACATACAACAATACATTCAGGGACTGTTCGAAGTTACGACACTGAAGAAAGTGACTTATGACCATGTTTCAGACTTATGAACATTCATTGCAGCATCCCCCTGGTCACATGGCTTATATTCGGACGCTTGACTAGTGACTCACATTTATGATGGTAGAATGTCTTGAGGTGATCCCCATTTGCAACCTTCTGACAAGCAAGATGAATGGGGAAGCCAGATTCACTTAACGACTGTGGCGAGAAAAGTCCCAAAACTCACTTGACAAATTTCTCCAAATTTCTCACTTAGCAACAAAAATTGGGGGGGGGGGGGTCAGTTGTGCTCGTAAGTCAAGGACCTGCATTTCCCTTTCTATGAAGGCCAAGAATTATTTCCACTCCTTACTAAGCATCCTGGTCATTTCAATTGGTTTTATCTCAATAAGATGTTCGTATCAGATCAATCTGAATTTATTTCCTTGCTTTTATTTCCTTGACCAAAACCAAGTACTGCTCTGTGCCATAAGCCACGGTATTAAATCTAATGCTTTTTCGATATTTTAGAATAGCAACATTTTTTTTTCTTTTCTCTTAATGAATTGTGGCCCTTTTGTGTTTTATCTGCTGGTCTAAGACTAGATAAGGATTTGGTTTGATTTGAAATTGGAAGCTCCCTTCCAGATGTCCCTACAGCAGAAATTCTTCTTCTGCACTTTAATTTCTGTAAGAGAAAGATTTTTTTTTCAGGTGCCAAGACGTGAAATTGTGAAGATAGAATTTTTCATTCTTGCTTTAGACGAGGATCTTTCATTCATAAGAGAAAAGTATCAGATGCTATTTTTTCCCTCTTTCTAAGAAGTAAAGCTTCTATCGTGCTTGGATTTATGATTTCATCACTATGTTGCCCAAATGAGTACATTGCTTGAGTAGATGTCTTCTCTGTTCTTCAAACTGGCCACACGTGCATTGTTAAAATTAAATACATTTCCCATTTTTATTAAACATAATACTCCAAAGGCCATTTTGCACATTACTACGTAAGCAACAGGCTCTGGCTGACACTGTATTGTTCTGAATGTGTACATGTTTTAAAAGACATTTGTGGTTGTCCTTTTGTGGTTCTTCTTGTTGTCATCTCTGTGCCCATTGAATAGGCAGCGGGTGTTTGGAAAATTCAACACTAACCACCATGGAAGAATTTGATAGTTTGGGTCAAAATGGATGAATTGATTTCTTTTGATTAGAGAAAGACATAATTATTGATGACTGGAATTCTGCCAGTGATGGACTTCATGAAAAAAAAAAGAACTTGTGTTGTTGATGATTAGACAAGTTGGATTACAGAAACATACAACTATAGAGAGAGAGCCCCAAAGGTGCTTTTTTCAAGAGGCAACTGGACTTTCTGGTTTTTCTTTGAAGACATTTCACTCCTCATCCAAGAAGCTTCCGAAGATCTGAAGAAGCTTCTTGAGACGAGAAGTGAAACGTCTTCTAAGAAGAACCAGAAAGTCCAGTTGCCTCTTGAAAAAGCGCCTTTGGGACAATCCTGACCTGGATGACTGAGAAGCTCCATAGATATATATATATAGAGAGAGAGAGAGAGGTTAAAATAAAATATATACTTGTGTCTGCTGGGAAGAATATTGAATGGGAGAAAACTTTCTCTTCTATTTTTTCAACTTTACTTACACTTTGATCTTTCTTTGATTTCTTTCATTTTTCTTTCTTCTTCCCTGCTTTGCTTTAGTTTGCCCTAGTTTTATCTTTTTGTTTAAAAGTTAAAAGTTTAAAAAGTTTTAATAAAAATTGTATATGGAAAAGAGGTAGAGAAGAGAAGGGAAATGAAAGGAAGAGGGAAAGGAAGGGGAAGGAAGGGAAAGAGGAGGGAAGGGAAGGGAATAAGTTCTTTGGGTTTTCTCACAGCAAAATCAGAATCACTGTTCAGAAAGTTTTCTATCAAGACTTGGCAGCAAACCTACTGTTGCCAGTATCATCTACCAACAAGCCAGTCCCAGTGTCTTCTGTTACTATACTTTAGGTTTTTTGTTCATTCTAGTTACAAAGCAGGTGTTAGCATCTAGCCAACCTTGATCTTCAAAAAGCTAAACAGTCTTCAGGGGATATTCCAGGACTATAGTCTAGTTGAAAAACTCAAAAAAACCCAGCATCTCAATGGAAGACAACCCAATTCCTTATATTGTTGTCAAGAAAACTGCCACCTCATCAGCACTATTTTAACATTCAGTTTAGATAAATTAAGGGACAAAATACATCGGTTTGACCCAGTTTTCCATAGAGCTGTCTCGAGTGTCCAGGTTGGGAGGAGCTCCAGTCTCGGCTCTCACAGGCTGAGCTTGAGATTGAGGCACGCCTCTCACCATCACGTGGTCCTCCGGGCGCGCCCCAGTTTTTTGCTCAGCCTCGTGGCAGTCAGGCTGGTTTTCCTTTTGCTCCTGGTCGTTCTAGCACCTTGTGTTTTCTTTTTTTTTTTTGATCAACTTGGACTCTCAGACAGCGCAGGAAACTGAGGTTTGAGCTCCCTAGGGAGCCTTTTTCTTCTAAGGGGAATTGTTTCACTATCCTTTTAAGGGAGAATCCAGAGCTTCGAGCGCTGCCCCCCCCCTCCGATTGCTGCCTTTTCGCTCCGTGCGAAGCTGCATCGTTTCTTTCCTGCCTGTTTTTGTTCTTTGGCCGTTTCCCCCCCACGAACGCCCTCTAACCCAGGGAGATGCTTCCCTGCCTCTCCCAGGTACTTCTTTGTGGCCTCCGGGCCTTTTTAACTTCTCCTGGGTGATAGCCGCCGCTGGGGATTGCCTCGTCATTGCGCCCTCCATTTTGGGCTCCCTGTGGCGTCAGCCATCTTGGGAGTGGCAGGAGTCGCCGCCATCTTGTGTGTGGCCGCATGGCCGGGCGCCATTTTTCAGAGGCCTATAACAGGGTTTTTCTTAAGGTTTTATAGGCAGACTCCGGACTGCCTATATCCTTGCCTGTTTGCACTTAGTTTCTATCAGGCTAACCAGGGTTAGTTGGCTCTGTAGCCCTTCCCCCAGCAGGCGAGTTAGCAGCTCTGCCATCCCCCTTCCCCGGTCCGTCCGGCAGGGGTAGCTGCCTGGCGTTCAACTTTTGGCTAATTGGCTTCTGGGCTAGGCCCTGCTGTGCAACAGCCTCCTATTTTAAATACAAAAAAAAATTTTTGATCAAAAGGGGGGTGCGAAACGTGCGCTAGGATACCCGGCCTCTACGTAGGCCACATCCAAACGTGCAACTGTCCGAGGACCCGTGATGGCACTTTACTTTAAAATTTTTGGTTGGTAGCCCCAGGGACGCCTGCCACTGCTCGAGGCCTACCTGCAGGCCGCATTGTGTTTGATTCCTGGGCAGATCCTTGGAATGTCCAAATCCCTGCTGGTACCTTGCAATCCTGCCTTGGTACTCCTCTAGATATAGGAGTCTACTGGCTACACAGTCTCTCCCCAGCAAGGGAGGTAGCAGCTCCGCCATCCCCTTCCCCGGTCCGCCTGGCAGGGGCGGTTTTTTAGCGTCCATCTTTGGCAAATGGCTTCTGGGCTAGGCCCTACTTCTCAACAACGTGCAAAGCACCTCTGTTGCCCTTGACCTAGGGGGTGCGAAACGAGTACTGGGTTTCCCGGCCCCTGCTTAGGCTGTGTCCAGCCTTGTTAATCACCTCACGTTAATCAAGAACTTTCCCTCCTTTCTCCTCTCCAGATGGCAGACGACAATGCATCTCGTGGCACTTCACTGAAGGCCAAGGCTAAGTCTCACCACCTGCGCAAACAAGCACAGGAAACATCCAAAGCCTCTCAAAGGGATGCCCTTAGGTGACACAGGGCCCTTGAAAAGGAGATTGACAGATGCTCTAAGGAGTCAAGCTCTGTGCCTCTGGACCCTTCCAATCCCACTCCCTCTACCTCCACCCATCCTCCCTCCTCCCCTGCTTCTGCCTCTTCATCGCAGCCTGGACAGGCCCCTGAGGCCACCTTCCCCCCGCTGCTGCAGGTCTGCGCCCGGAGGAGCCTCACCCACCCCCACGGTGGAAATCCCGAAAATCTCAAACGAGCGATGGAGCTGGCCATCCGGCACGGGATAGCACAACAGTTTCAGCAGCTGACCGGTCTGGCCCCTAGGCCTGAGGCCCCCGAGGCTCGAGGATCAGCAACTTCGCATGGTCAGGTAGCTCTCCACGGGGACTTGACCCTGCCCTTGGAGATGGAGGAGATGGAGGCCCAGGAACTCGGGGACCCTACCCTCTTTGGGGACGAGGAGGATCTCGAATTGGGGTCTGTCGTAGACAGTGAACTCCTCTCGGGAGCAGGCCCCCAGAAGGGGACATGTCGGAGGACGAGGGCCTCTCTCCAGGCCAGCCCGCGTTTCTGGGGCTGTTTAAACCACATCTATTTAGGTCCCTCCTGTTCAAGGCCAGGAATACCTCGGGCCTGAACCCTCCCCCCACCCAACCCAGCGGCATCGGGGTTCCTCCCGACTCCATTTTCTCCCAGCCTGTGGTGGAAACCGAAGTGATTCCTGTCCCACCCATATCCTCTGACATGGTCCCAAGGCAGCTAGCCTCCTCGGGGCCTCCTCCTCCTCCCAACGCCCAGGACAAGCGGTTTTTCAATCTTGAACCGCAGTTCTCTACCTTGCTCGATCCCCCTGTGGGCGAGCCCGTAGTAGGTCTGGCCTCCCGCTCAACTCCCAGCGAGTCCTCGAAGCTCTCCAGCCCGAGGACAAGCAGGCTGAACTGGCCCTGCGCCGCGCTCATTCCTCTGATGCCTGGGCGGTCAGGGCCTCCACGGCCGCGTCTTTTTCACCAGAACCTCCATCAAGTGGCTCCAGCAGCTCAAGCAGCACGTCCCGCAGCTAATCTCAGAGCGCACCAGGATATTGCCAAGATCCTGGCCGCAGCGAGTTCTCTGCAGACGCCACCTTCCAGGCTGCAAAATTCTCCACCAGGGCCATCTCGTCCCAGGTTACTGCCCGTCGCCTTCTCTGGCTCCGCCACTGGCAGGCGGACGTAAAAAACAAGGCTAAGCTAGCATCAGCCCCCATCTCTGGGGGGAAGCTATTTGGACCGGTTCTCGACCCATTCCTGCCGAGACCCGCAACAAGCGCAAATATCTCCCTTCTCTTGCTAGGAGGTCTGATTTCAGAGGTTCCTCTCCCTCTTCTCGCCAAGGTTCTTCCCGCTCTTCCTCCTTCCCCAGGTACTACCAATCATCTCCCTACAGGCCTCCTGACCGATCAGAACCAGACAGGTCCGGAGGCACCTCGTCCAGGAAGCCCTCCCGGGGATCCGGGAGAGGTTCGTTCCGTCGTTCCCGATAATGCAGTCGCCCCCAGGTGGCTGCCCCCTCCCCCCCCCAAAAAAAAAGAAAGAAAGAAAGAAAGAAACAAGTATAAAAACGAGGAGAAGGAGAGCGAGAAAGCCTCCTCTTCAGGCTTCTCGCCTAGTCTGGCTCCACTCTGACACTTAACTCCTGCAAAATCTCTTTCTCTTCAGCCTTGCCCAAACCGTTGGGGAAGCCTAATCCTCATATCTGCCTTACCTCTCCATACCAAGACTCCCGGTGAGACCATACGGCTCCCGGACGCAGGCTCATAGTCTGGAGCACCCTTGTCCTCCTCACCTTGCCCCAGGGCATCTGGCTGGCAACACATTTATCCCCACCCCATGTTAGCTGGGGTTCCTTCTCTGGGCCCCGGCCCACAGCCTCATAATCCAGATACACGGACCCCTTGCCCTGGTCCTCACTACTACCCTTAGTTCCCTCTGGGGCGGTCCTCGGTCAGTTGGCTCTTGAGCAGGGCCGACCGCCTCGCTCTGGGCGGAACCAAACTTGGTCCCCACTAGCACAGGTCACAGTTTGGGAACTCCTTACGTCTCCCCTCCATCACTCTGACCTGGAGTTCTCTCAGGGGGGTTCCCAACAGGGTCTATCCCATAACACCCTAGGGCGTCCCATCGCCACCCTCGCAACGGTGACCCTCCGGTTATTGAGGGCGCCTCCCCTCACTCTGGCTAGGTCTTCTCAGGGAACTTCCATCCTCGCCTCTGCCCGGGCTCCTCGTGCCGGGTCCCTAACAAGGTTTTGGCCGCTCTACCTAGTCTCCTTGCCCCACGGTCTCAGTAAGCATCCGTGGCATCCCGGCAGGGCTACCTTTAGACAGCCCGTCTCCTTCATCAGGCCCTCTCGTTGAGGCATTCCAACCTCCGAGGGGTTCTCCTGTTGGGCGTGCCCTCCAGCGGGTCATCAGGGTTCCAGGAGAGGTCCCATTCCAGACGGGAGCCCACCCGCAGGACTAGCCAAGCTTTGGTATGTCCCAACCTGGACACTCGAGACAGCTCTATGGAAAAGGGCGTTGGTTCTTACCTGATACGCTTCTTTTCGTAGAGCTGTTGAGAGTGTCCAGCCCCACCCGTAGGCCGTCTGGTGGGAAACCCTGCTGTTCGACCGAGCAAACTAATATTTTTTTCCTGAGTAAGATGAGAACAGGACCTTCCTTCTCGTCTTCGCAAAACTGGGGCGCGCCCGGAGGACCACGTGATGGTGAGAGGCGTGCCTCAATCTCAAGCTCAGCCTGTGAGAGCCGAGACTGGAGCTCCTCCCAACCTGGACACTCTCAACAGCTCTACGAAAAGAAGCGTATCAGGTAAGAACCAACGCCCCTTCTCACATCGGGAAGAGTTTCATTTCTACGGTCAGTTCTGTCGGTCAGTTCTCTCCTGGTGCTTGTGTTTTGTTTCGAAGTGTGAAGATGACACAGAAGTGACACGGTTGATTTATAACAGTCAGCAACTACATCCAAACCTTGTTAAAGAATGGCCTTAACATTATCTTTGGACAGGGTGGAACCATGGAAAATGCTCCGGTAATGTGAAAACCAGTCTCCAGCCAAACAATTTCAAGAGCTTATGGAAAAATCTCCTCCCTTAGAAAACAACTATAGATAGCAGCAAAGACTACAGCTAGGCAATTAACAGGAACTGGCTTCTAGATCCTCTTGGAAAAACAACTCAGGAAAAATGATCTTTATTTTAGGTAAACACTAAAACAAAGAAGAAGAAAAAAATTTGACTAAGAGGTCTGTTTACGTCATTCACGATGGGTGGTTCTCCTCCTTCAGGGAGGATGGGATGGGGGTGAAAATACAAGAAATAGGCCACAGCTAGTTGTGTTTCTGTCTTCATTAAGGCACCACAAATCTGAGCGGTTCGCTCCCATTATCTGCTAGGCGTCATTGGACTAAAAGAACTCAATCAGATGAAATTCACATTTCCTGTATCTTGAATACAGTTTAAACAATCAATCTATATAGGAAGGGAAACCTAAATTAGAGTGACAGCTATCTAATTTCTCATGCTTGAAATATATCGAAAGGAAGGGAGGGAGGGAGAGAAGGAAGGAAGGAAGGAAGGAAGGAAGGAAGGGAGGGAGGGAGGGAGGGAGGGAGGGAGGGAAGGAAGGAAGGAAGGAAGGAAGGAAGAAACGAAAGGAAGGAAAGAAGGAAGGAAAGGAAGGAAGGAAGGAAGGAAACGAAAGGAAGGAAAGAAGGAAGGAAAGGAAGGAAGGAAGGAAGAAAGAAGAAAGGAAGGAAAGGAAGGAAGGAAAAGGAAGGAAGGAAGGAAGGAAAAGGAAGGAAGGAAGGAAGGAAGGAAGGAAGGAAGGAAGGAAGGAAGGAAGGAAGGAAGGAAGGAAGGAAGGAAGGAAGGAAGGAAGGAAGGAAGGAAGGGAAGGAAGGAAGGAAGGAAGGAAGGAAGGAAGGAAGGAAGGAAGGAAGGAAGGAAGGAAGGAAGGAAGGAAGGAAGGAAGGAAGGATTTCTGAAAACTAATGAAGGAAGGAAACTTCTCTCTAGAACCACAAACTTACTTTAGCTTAATTGGCTGATAAGTCTGCTATTTAGGATTTCAGACCATTACAGAATATAATTTATATTTATATTCTATTCTATATAGAATAAAATTTAGAATTTCAGACTATTAGCTAAATATAATTTGCTTATTTTTCTCACTATTTTGCCAATCGGATTTTACTATAACAGGGGAAAGAAATGCTCAAAATACATTGGGGTGGGGTGGGTAGGAATTGGTAGCAATCGTTGCTAACCGGTAACTCAAAACAGTACATTTATTGAGATCTGTTTGTAGGTTTTACTAAGCTAAATCAATTGAAAGGCTTCAACAGTAGCATTTAAACTGAGCGATAACTCAATGAAATCATGTCTCCGGATGAGGCGTTTCGCACCCTGGCTTGTAAAGTTTACCCACAACACACAAGCTGAAAAGTTTATATTTTACAAGGCAGTTTGCACAGCTGATCCTCGGAGTTCAAAGGATATTATTTTTCATTCTGGTTTCCCCTTAGAAAAATATTTTCCTGGCAACCTTCTTATGAACAGCCTTTTAATCTGGCTTCAGAGCCCGGCTAGATCCGACCTTAGCACCAATCCTCCGCTCAAAACTCTAAAGGATCTATTGGGGAGGAAAAGATCCCTAACCCTGGCTCAGCCACCGCTTCCCTCCATCCTGGGCTGCCCATCACAAATTCTCTCCAGAGATTTGCAGCTTGGTGTCACTGTTGAAAAAGACTGTGGTCAGAGGTCACTCCTTATTTCCTGTCAGAAGTTTACTCCCTTCCGATTTGGTCTCGTTGCCAAATGAACAGCTTCTTTGTGAGCTCTGCAGCTGGACGTGCTGGAAAGGGATCGACAGATCTGTCCTTACTGCAGTCTGATTTCTCAGAATAATAACAGCATAACAGAGCTGGAAGGGACCTTGGAGGCCATTGGATATCCAATCTCTTCTTAAAAACCTCCAGCGATGGAGCACACGCAACTTCTGGAGGCAACTTCTGTTCCACTGGTTAATTGTCCCGACTGTTAGGAAAGTTCTCCTTAGTTCTAAGTTGTTTCTCTCCTTGTCTAGTTTCCATCCATTGCTTCTTGACTTGCCTTCTGATGCTTTGGAGAATAGCTCGACTCTCTCTTCTTTGTGGCAGCCCCTCAAATATCAGAAGACTGCTATCATGTCATCCCTGGTCCTTCTTTTCACTAAACTAGACATACCCAATTCCTGCAACTGTTCATCGTATGTTTTAACAGTTGATAAACCATGGGCTAAATTCACATAAAATATGACACCATCAAGCTTAGTTCAATGTATCAGAGTGAGGTTCAAGGAATCCATTTAACACACTCAGACCTTATTCGTTGCTGACTGCTGACAACCAATGTGGGTTTTTTAAAATCAAATTTTCCTCCAGGATTGCAAGGGAATTATTTAACCAATACAACTTGTACAGCAAGTTTGATTGAGGGAGAACAACAGGTTCAAAATCACCCAGCAATGGACGTGAAGTGGGGTCTTAGGTGCGCTCATGATGCACTGACGTTGAGACTCTAGAAAGAGTGCAGAGAAGAGCAACGAAGATGAACAGGGGACTGGAGGCTGAAACATCTGAAGAATGGTTGCAGGGACTGGGTATGTCTAGTCTTATGAAAAGAAGGACTAGGGGAGACATGATAGCAGTCTTCCAATATCTCAGGGGCTGCCCCAATGAAGAGGGAGTCAAGCTACTCTCCAAAGCACCTGAAGTCAGGAAGAGAAGCAACGGGTGGAATAATCGAGGAGAGAAGTAACCTAGAAGAGGAAAGATTGCCTGACAGTGAACCAGAAGTTGTAAATGCTCCAACACTGGAAGTTTTAAAGAAGAGATTTGACAACCATTTGTCTGAAGTGGTATAGAGCAGTGGTCCCCAACCTTTTTGGAACCAGGGACTGGTTTCACGATTATTTATTCTTCCACGGATCGGTATCTGAGTAACGTGAGACTCCACCGCCATCGGGACGGCTCTTCGTTTGAAGCCACCCCCCACTTTGATGAAACTAAGGCACGAGCACCCAAACGCCGCTTTCCAACTGAAAATCCAGAAGCACTGTCGAAACAAGATGGCGGCGCCCAAGCTTTGCAGCCCGGTAAAAAATGATCCACGGACCAGTACCGGTCCGGGGGACCGGTGGTTGGGCACCCCTGGTGTAGAGTTTCCTGTCTAAGCAGGGGGTTGGACTAGAAGACCTCCAAGGTTCCTTCCAACTCTGTTATTCTATTCTATTCTGATGATGTTATCTAGTTTGGTAATGAAACATCTTCAAGAAAACCACCAAGCTCAGAGATCCCTAAGGACACCACAGTTCAACCCTGAGCTACAAATATCCTCTTCTATCAGGAACTCAGTCTAGTTTTCAGAAACAAAAGGCTTTCAGAAACTTATTGACAACCAAACAAAGTCTGCAGCACAGGTGTTCATGGTATCTCTGGCCATATCCTAAAGACTGTAATAAGTGTGAAAGTACATTAACACATGACATAAAGGCTTATTCTGGCTGTTCTTTACTGGTTCACAACTCTTAATGTTGTCAATAAGATTTTCATCAGGGAATCAAGATATACAGATGTCAAGGTTTGGCTGAATTGTGTTCTTAAAATTTGGGTTTTAACTATTTATGAAAAACTTTTCTGCAACAAAACAATAATATGGTGGGTTTTTTTTTTTTTTTTGAAGAGCCGCTAATACATCGTCTATCAACAGTTGTTTTGAAAAAAAATGAACACCTTTGGCCTTTGACCTGACTCTCATATTAACTTACTTTAAAAATGGACAATAGGATTCTCCGTGGGTTTTTTTTTTAAAGTTAAATCAAGTTGCAATATTTCTTTAGAATTTATATAATGGTAAGCCACTTTGTTTTGTTTTTGAAACTTTACCATTTTGCTTGGTTAGCATTTGTTTGTTGCATTTTTTAAGCAATCAAATGATATATTTTTTTAAAAAAATGAGCTAAAGTTCTTCAAACCTTAACCTTCAGAGGCTGACCTTCCAAAAATGATCAGCATCTCCATAAACAGTCCAAGGCAGCCAAATAATTCGGTAGTTTTCTGTCCACTTTTGCTAAAAGCCCTTCAACATTCCTCCAACCCAGAGGTGGTATTTAGCCAGTAGCGGAAATTTTGAGTAGTTCGGAGAACCATCAAATCCCACCTCTGACTGGCCCCGCCAACCCCATCTCTTCTCTGCCTCCCATTGAGTCCCAGCTGATCGGCTGGGTCTCCTTTGCTTGCCCTGCACAAGAGAATGGAGCTGGAAAGCAGGTTAGTGGGGTGGGGAGGGAAGGGAAGGGGGATTTTCCAATATCCTTCCCCTTCCATACCATCAAGCCACACTCACCAAGCCACACCATACTCACCAAAGCCACGCCCATAGAACCGTTAGTAAAAAAAAATTGAATCCCACCACTCCGCCAACCAAATTCTCAATCATGAAGGAGACCATGCTGATATTTGCTTACACTTTCTAGGGCCAAACTGACATCATGCCCATCTGCTCAGAAGCTAAAGATTCACATCAAAATTTAGCTTTTTCAGATGCACGATAAATAAGAAGAGAACTTATGCCCAAATATGACAAGTGAACAATATGGAGCCCAAAGGAGACACTCTCTCTCTCTCTCTCTCACTCTCTCTCTCTTAAAAACCACTAGCCAAATATTTCTCTAAAAGCCATTAGAGCAGCTAGAAAAATCAATTTACAAAGCAACTCTCTATATTTGTGCTCAAAGGAAACCTAGCTAAGCTTAATGGTACTTGCTCTTAAGGTAAGTATATCAATGTGACTTCTTTATAGGACTGGAACAGATCTATGCAAACAAGTTGGCTTTCTACACCAGTTTTATTCTATATTATTTGGTTGCTGTCTCCCCTTCCCCTGAAGCCTGCAAAGTGGTGTGGACTACAATTACCATTACTCAGGACAGTCCAATTTTAGAGGAAGATGGGAATGGAGATTAAAAAAAATGCACATTATTCATGGCAAAAACTCAACCAAATTGTCTTTCCCCCCACAAAAAAACTGTTTTGTGCTTTTCTTTTCTTTTGTAGAGAAAGAAAAGAAGGGATGACAGTGATTGGCAAACCTACATTAGTTTAGCAGGGACCTGAAGAGACCAGCTGCAAGTTATAAATGTCCAGGCCAGCAAACATGTGTGGCATCTTCTGTCTTGCCAAAAATTCCAAGCAATTAGAAGAGCACTTTCAGCTCTTCTGCAGATAGAGAGAATAAACATGTGAACGGTGGAGAAACAGAGTAGAATGGGTGGGTGGGGGAAGACCTTTATATGGATTTTATAATATACAGTGTGTTCTTTAAAAAAAACACACACACACAAATAGCAACCTGTCTGGGTTTGCCAATCCTTTCTCCTTTACATTCCTGGATAGTTACAAAACTTAATTCCGATATTCTGATATTCTCTCTTCCAAGAAAACTGAGGTTGTAAAAGAAGTAGAAAAGTCAGCAGCTACCGCTTCCACAATCCTTAGTTACTGAGCTCATGAAATGATGCTCGTAGATAGGAATTAACACAAAGTAACTTGGATCCATGCAGAAAAATCTGCAATATTTCTAGCTAGTTTGGTTTAGTGGTGAAGGCACCAGGCTAGAAGCCAGGAGGCTGTGAATTCTAGTTCCATCTCAGGTATGGAAACTGGCTGAATGACTCTAGACCATCACCAGGATAAAGTGAGTTCTAGTCCCGTTTTAGGCATCAAAACCAGCTGGGCAACTTTGAGCCAGTCACCAGGAGACCATGAGTTCTAGTCCTGGCTTGGGCATGAAAGTTGACAGGGTGGCTTTGGGCCAGTCACCAGGAGACCATGAGTTCTAGTCCTGGCTTGGGCATGAAAGTTGACGGGGTGACTTTGGGCCAATCACCAGGAGACCGTGAGTTCTAGTCCTGCCTTGGGCATGAAAGTTGAGGGAGTGACTTTGGGCCAGTCACTCTCTCTCAGCCCAACTCACCTCACAAAGGAGGAAGAATAGTTTCTGTCTTTGCCACCTTGAGTTATTTATAAAAACAATGAAGGCAGGATACAAATGAATATTCATTATAAAGTCACTGGAGGTTGTTCTCAAAATATTGTAAACATCTGACAACGAGGGACTGTTTCAGATTCTGGTCTTCTCCATACAGTAGGTCAGATGTAGCTGTCCGGGATGCCTCACCTAGGTGGACATTTTAATGTTCAAGCGATCAATAAATGTAAAATAAAATGGTGTGTCCTGAACCTAAGTGGTTTGCTGTTGCTGTCCTCCACCCTCTCTCTAATGACAAATTTCTATTTGCCAGTGAAGTTCTAAAAGATGGCAAGTAAAGTCTAGGTCAGCTGATGTTCTCTGTGCAGCAGAAATATAAGCTTCAATTATGCTAGTTGTCTGTTTGAGGCATTCATCCAATTTTCCAAATGAGGCCGCAGACTCAGAAACCTCAGATAAACCCAAATAAGAATCAAAGCCTGGAATTCGCTGGATGTGTAGAGTAAGGAGGATGACCTTGGATAAAGATAAACACAATCCATTATCAGAATAAAGAGGGGCGAAAGCCATCTTAAGTCTACAACAAACAGCAATATGTGGGGGAAGCTCACACACGTATTTCCTTAATTTGCCGAATTGCAAGATTCCAATCTCAATAAGGTGGAACTGTTTTCCTGGCTTGGTTTACCTAAAGACCCAGTCAGTTTGAGCCATGTTTTGCTTAAACCTTTTGCACAGGTTTGTTGCATTCATTCATTCATTCTGTATACAGGTGTTCCTCGACTTACAACAGTTTGTTCTTCCCTTACTTGATGATCCTGCTAAAATCAAACATGGAGAGTGGCGTGAAATGGGATGGAATAGGATAGCAAGAGAATGTAGACCAGGAGTGTCAAACCCGTGGTGTCACATGATGTATCGGGACATTTTTCCCCTTTGCTAAACCAGGTGGGGGCGGGGCCAGCACATGATGCATCTACCCCCTGGGCCACAAGTTTGACACACAGACTTATATAGCGCTTCACGGTGCTTTATAGCTCTCTCTAAGTGGTTTACAGTCAGGGTCCTGATTTTACCCACCTCTGAACGATGGAAGGCTGAGTCAACCTTTAGGAGCAAGCAAGCAAGCAAGCAAGCAAGCAAGCAAGCAAGCAAGCAAGCAAGGAAGGAAGGAAGGAAGGAAGGAAGGAAGGTTGCAATAGCCCTTAGATAGTGGTGTGGAGTGTAATTGAATGGAATGGAATGGAAGAGAAATGGAAGAGAATTGGGGAGTGGAGTGGAAGAGAATTGGAGAGTGTAGTGTAGTGGAATGAAGTGGAGTGGAATGGAATGGAATGGAATGGAATAGGAGAGTGGAGTGGAGTAGGAAATAGAGTAGAATAGAGTAGAGTAGAGTAGAGTAGAGTAGAGTAGAGTAGAGTAGAGTAGAGTAGAGTAGAGTAGAGTAGAGTAGAGTAGAGTAGAGTAGAGTAGAGTATGGAACAGAACAAAACAGAACATCCACATTCTGACATGTAGCGGTCTCTTCTCTGTGCATTTTTATATTTCATTTTGGGAGAGTAGAATAAAAAGTTTTGAAATGGCCCAGGGACATTTTTTTTTAATATAGCGGGGCATTCTATGCTTACTGTGAATAACATCGTAAATGGTGACTGATGGACATGCATTAATTAAAATATAACCATTCTGACATGGCCATTCTCAAAAGGAAACTTTTCAGAGTTGCGGCGAAATGAATGTGATAAAACAGAATAAATGTCCAGAGGGGTTTACTTTTGAATATTAAATCATGGCATTTGATAGCTGTCAACTTGGACCAGGGAAGAAAAAAATCAAGCCAGTGTGTAACGCTTTGCACATTAAAGTCCTGACTACGAGCTCGTCTATCTGCCTCTGTTACTTCATCTGCAACCTTGTTTTATAAATAAACCATATAAATAGGCTCCCTTTGATTGCTTTGAGCACACAACATTAAGTGTTAGGGCACAGCTTTAGGCATAATTGTACAACTGAATTCATCAGCCGCCTAATTATCATGCATTTTGCATTTATTTCTGCCAATTAAAAAAGGCAGAAACTATTAACAACTTTTACATAAATACCATATTTGTTCTCTGCAAAAGACACGAGGCTAATTTGCCAGCGATTAACCGATTATCTAATTTTATAGCTGTCATCCTGCACGATGCCGCTTACCCCAAACCTATCAGGCAAACGACAAAAAGCACCCCCATAAGTTCTATTATTCTGCCACATCTCTTCAGCCTTCGTGTAGAATAACTGTCAAAATTTGCTTTGCTTTTTCCTGTTTCTTCCTTCCCTTTCACTATGAAAGGTCGCTTTCCGTAAGCCATGATGGAACACAGCACGATCTTGTCAAGAGGCAACTGGGCTTTCTTGTTTTTCTTTGAAGACGTTTCACTTCTCATCCAAGAAGCTTTTTAAATGAATAGACTAGAGCTGGAAGGGACCTTGGAGGTCTTCTAGTCCAGCCCCCTTCTAGTCCAGCCCCCTTCTAGTCCAGCCCTCAAGCAGGAGAACGTAAACCATTTCAGATAAGTGACTATCTATCTCTTCCTAAAAAAAACCAGTGATGGAGCACCCACAGCTTCTAGTGGCAAGCTGTTCCACTGGTTAACTGTCCTCTCTGTTAGGAAGTTTCTCCTTAATTCCAGGTTGCTTCTCTCCTTGATTAATTTCTTCAGCTCTGACTGGATGGTGGGGAATGGAAGGATTTATATTCTTGGATGAGAAGCGAAATGTCTTCGAAGAAAAAAACAAGGAAGTCCAGTTATCTTTTGAAAAAGCATCTTTGGGAAAATCTGGATGACTGAGAATCTCCATAGATAACAAGATCTTCGTTCAAATGAGAGGCTGAACCCTTGGTTTGCAAGCCATAGTTTAAAAGCAGGACAGTGTTTACATCTCTGTGTTACTAGTACCTGTGGTTCATCAAGAGAAAAGTCAAGAAAATCAAGAGATGGAGTATGGTGGGTAGACGTATTCCCTATTTGAAAAACCTGATTGGCAAGAAGTTTTCTACACTTTACATCTGCATGAAGTCTTTGAGCCATTTCCAAGGTACCTATAGAAGATAATATTTGTAGCTCAGAATTCCAAAGTGGGGTCTTTGGTGGTCTCTGAGCCTGATGGGTTTCTTGCAGACGTTTCATTCCCGAGCTAGGTATCATCCACAGTGCTACAAGGGAGCAGGGTTTGATCTCTGTTTGTATTGTCTTGGTGGTTCCTTGATTGGGCTATTGATTAGGCTGATCATACTGATTAGACTGTTAATCAAGGAACCACCAAGAACTTTCCCATAGAATGAACCACTTGCATATTAACAGAGGGCAAACCTTCTAGCACTAATGAGGTTACCTAGTTGGGTCATTGAAAGGCCTGCAAGAAAAAAACCAAGGTCAGAGAGCACCAAGGACTCCACGGAGATGTCAGCGATGTTTGGATGAACATCAGAGTGACTCTTCTGGATCACACTAAGACCTGTTGTTCTCAGAAAAGCCAAGCTGATGCACCAGCAGGAGATGGAGAAAGATACTCTTCGCCATCGTTCTTCTTTGCAATTGGTAAGTTGGATGTATGCTCCTGCCAACTTGGAAGCAATGTGGGAAATTCAAGAGCCGTCCCCAAGGAATTGATCCAGTGCCTCCTTAAAGGCATCCCAAGTTAATTATGCAAAGTGTGAAGAAGGCTGGAACTCTTTTAATTCCTGCATAAAACCGTTGGACTGATTCATCTGGGGATTTAGAAAATAGAGTCCTTAGTATGTTGATCAGATCTCTTTGAGTCAATACACATCTTCATTCCCTACTTGCTGGATGCCTGGATGACAGGCAATAAAATGAAGCTGGAAAGTGTTTTGTAATCCTGGGTTAGAAGTCATGTTTTCCCCCTAAAGGATCAGCTTGGGGATATTTCCAAATCCACCTTTATCATTAGAGCCACAAATATTGTGTAGAGCACCAAGCAGCTTGTACTAGCTTAAACTGGTATGCTCGCTGCCATCAATATGAACAAGGATCGCGCTATTTCAGATTCTCATTCTCAGATATCTTCAGGTCTAAGATTGCTGGGGTATGTGGGATACGGAGCTACCTTTGAAGACATTCCTGTTTCTTTGGTTAATATAGAACAAGGGTCTTCAAACTTGGCAAGTTTAAGACTTATGGAATAGATAGAGGGAGAGGGAGAGGGAGAGAAAGATAGAATAGATAGATAAATAGAAATAGAAAAGATAGATAGATGATAGATAGATAGATAGATAGATAGATAGATAGATAGATAGATAGATAGATAGATAGACAGATCAGAGAGGTAGGTAGATAGATCAGAGAGACAGATGAAGGTAGGTAGGTAGGTAGGTAGGTAGGTAGATAGATAGATAGATAGATAGATAGATAGATAGATAGATAGATAGATAGATAGATAGATAGATAGATAGATAGAATAGATTGAGGGTCTTCAAACTTGGCAAGTTTAAGACTTGTGGACTTTAACTCCGAGAATTCAGCTAACATGACCGGAGGAGGAAGTTGAAGTCCACAAGTCTTTTAAGCTGTCTATTTATACATCATAAATCATCTATCTGTCTGTCTATCAATGATCTATATCAAGGGTTAAACTTGAAAAGTTTAAGACTTGTGGACTTCAACTCCCAGAATTTCTGAGCTAACATGACTGGAGGATGAATTCTTGAAGTCCACAAGTCTTAAAGTTGCCAAGTTTGAAGACCCCTGAAATAGATAGATAGAGAAAGAGAGGTAGAATAAATAGATAGAAAGAGAGACTGATAGAATAGATAGAGGGAGAGGGAGAGAAAAATAGAATAGATAAAGAGAAAAGATAGATAGATAGATGGATGGATGGATGGATGGATGGATGGATGGATGGATGGATGGATGGATAGATAGATAGATAGATAGATAGATAGATAGATAGATAGATAGATAGATAGAGGGGCAACTTTAAGACTTGTGGACTTCAACTCTCAGAATTCCTGAGCTAACATGACTGGAGGAGGAATTCTGGGAGTTGAAGTCCACAAGTCTTAAAGTTGCCAAGTTTGACCTTTCTGATCGACAAGCTCAGCGTCTTAGCCACTAAGCCGTCGTGTCCCTTAATGGCCAGCCATCAACATCCCAGTCACCAACTAATTAGCCACCCACAACCAGGCACCACATAAATATACACATAGAATAGTCCAAAGCACACATTCTGGAGAATAGAATAGTCCAAAGCACACATTCCCTGAGGATGGGCTCCAGCAAGAGTCCGAAAGCGCAGAAGGTCTAGGTGACTGACTTAGATTGGATTCTGCAACATTATCCTGACACACATATATTTGCTTTCATGAAATACATTTTTCTTCTTCCCAGCCCTTATTTTTGAGCATTCCTAATACATTGTTATATATATATATATATATATTCTAGTTGTCTGTTCTGACCCAACCCTAGTTCCAAGAAAGCAGACATGAGACAAAGGTAAGCACAACCTTTTAATGTTTCGTTACAAATCTCGTTCCTTCATGGGTAAAAGGCTGCTTCAAACCAATTAGTTCTGATAAGAAAGAGCCTTGCCAAGACTTTGCAAGGCTGCCAAGAACAACAGATAAAGTTACTAAGCAATAATTCCAACACAAAGAATCTCCAGACACCAACTCAGATATTCCTAACATCCACCAGGCTCGAGTGTAAAACTTCTTTGCCTTCTGCAAAGAACTGCAGTTTCTCAGCTGGCTTTTATCTCCTCAGGAAGGGGCCATCACCTTGTAACCTTACTCCTGAGTCACCCATGCTGCTGCAGCTGCTCTTTCCTTTGAGCAGCCCTGTGCGCTGGGCACAGGCTCCTCAGGGGTCTCTTCATCGCTGCTGCCAGCCTCCACAATCTCCAAAGGCAGCACTCCACTCCCTGATGGTCCTGGCCCTATCCCTGCATCACATGCAGGCCCCTTATCTGATTCCTCGCTCTCCGAGACCTCAGCCATCCACACCTGCTGCCAGCGAACCACAACATTGTCACATCATTCTCCTAAAAGAGTCAGCAAGTGTTAAATACTAGATAACTTTCCCATATCTTTGCTAGGATCAATATTACCCTTTCAAATTGGAGCAAAACAATAGTTGCAAAAATTAAGAGGGGCTAAAAGACACAGACTGGATGCAGCCCTCTGACTCAGCCCAAAATCTCGATGAGATCCCCAACACAGAATACACGACATGCTTACATCTGCTTTTATTATTTAATGCCATTACAAGAGGAGCATAAATCACTGATTTTGAGAGGATCAGCAAAGAAGAGCAAAAATGAAATTAGGTGTTACGTTTTCAATCCTCCTGAACAACAAAGGCAATCCCAAAAGGAGCTAGGCACACCAATTTGGTAAGAAAAAAAAAGCAAATCATATGAACGAAGGTGGGGTTTTTTTTAAAAAAAATATATAAATCTGTCATGACAGGAAAATCATGACAAATGAAGCAATTACAGACAACGGTGACAGATGCACATTGGGTTTGGCTCAATCCCAAGTCAAACCTGGGACCTTCAGTGAGATGAAGGAATTCCTAAGGCAAAACTGGATGTCTAGTTTGAAGGTGGCAAAGCAAAATGTAGATCTTTCTGAAGTTTCAGAAACAATGCTTCCAAGCAGAGAGAGGGGGGGGAGAAGGGAGGAGAGGAGAGAAGGGAGAGGTGGAAGGAAGACGAATGGAAGGAGAGAGAGAAGAGAAGAGAAGAGAAGAGAAGAGAAGAGAAGAGAAGAGAAGAGAAGAGAAGAGGGGGAAGATGGAAGAAGAATGAAAGAAGAGAGAAGGAGAAATAGAAGGAAGAAGAATGGAAGGAGAGAGAAGAGGAGAGATGGAAGGAAGAGAAGAGAAGAGAAGAGAAGAGAAGAGAAGAGAAGAGAAGAGAAGAGAAGAAAGATGGAAGAAGAATGAAAGAAGAGAGAAGAAGAAATAGAAGGAAGAAGAATGGAAGGAGAGAGAAGAGGAGAGATGGAAGGAAGAATGGAATGAAGGAAAGGAGAGAAGAGAAGGAAGAGATGGAAGGAAGAAGAATGGAAAGAGAGAGAGGAGAGGAGAGAAGGAAGGGATGGAAGGAAGAAGAATGGAAGGAGAGAGAGAGAGAGAAGAGTAGAGTTCTGATATAATAAACTCCAAACAATTTCACACTGCTTTAAAGAAGATATAGTAGATGAATCTCATCTACAGATTGTTCCAAAGCCTGTTCTTCATCAATTCTTCCTTTTCTAAGACTGTTTGAAGAGTTTTCTGGTGGAGTCAAAGATAGAGACTGAGGGAGAATTTGTGACTTCTTATCCAATTTCAACTAGTTGCTTCTTATTCCAGTTTCCTATGAACTTTTTTTTTTCCTCATAAAATCCAGATTGAATTAGCCCCTAACAGCCTGGTGACGGGGATACCTGCTTCCTGTCACATCCACAGATGACGCAGGACTACTGTGGCTTCTTCGCTTGCCCCTGTCTTGCTGTGGATTGGTAGGAAGAACAGCCAATTTCAATCAATTGCCAGCAGTCAATATAATCTTCCTCTCTGGCCTTTTGCTCCTGGATGGTAATCAATAAATAAGTCTTCGGGGTTTTTTTCCAGGGCTGATTCTCTGGAGATTTAGAAACTGGAATAAAACTTGGAAATGCTCAACATTTAATGGCACTTCTGGTAAGAAGGTATTGTGAGATTGGGATTATTATTATTTTTTTTAATTTTGAAAGGCAGCAAGGGTCACTTGAGGGCACCAGAGGTATTGTTCTGCTAAACCTAAGAGATCAATTGTCTGGCTTAAGAGTTAATTTAACTTTCATAAACTCTTGTACAATGTACCCCTCTCTACGCGGCAGTAAACTTTTCCTTTAGTAAACCTTTGTTTAACTTAAAAATATATACCTATACTTGGACAATTTGGATTCACTTGGATTAATCTACATGTTAAAGATCACATTGTCATGTAATACTGTGTAACTCTTCCAAAGACACACTGAACAAGGTATTTTAAATATCATTTTGGTTATACCAGTGGATCAAATTCGCCAGAGTGCCACAAACGAAGATGCCTGAATACCTGAATTCTCTTCTTCTTCTTCTTTTTCTTCAGCGTTTGTCTCGCGCTCGGGCGAGGTCCGCTAATGTCCTTGAGTACTGCTTCCACACCTCTCTGTCTGCCACGTGTGTCGGGTCTGCCTTCGCGATCTCTAGATCGGCCTTGATCGTGTCCATCCAGCGTTGTTTAGGTCTACCACGCGGTCTCGCTCCTCCGACAGTCACCTTCATTACAGATTTGATGATGGATTCTTCCTTGGCGCGGCTCACGTGGCCGAACCATCGTAGCCGGGACTGCCTCATGACCGTGGGGATGGGCACGACGTTGAACCGTCTACGCACTTCTTCGTTCCTGACGCGATCGAGTAGGGTGAGGCCTACCGACCATCGGAGCATTCGCATCTCCATTATCTGGAGTCTGCTTTCGACTTCTTTGGTGGTCGGCCAGCACTCTGCGCCGTATATGGCCACGGGCGCACCACAGAGTTATAGATTTTCGCCTTCAGGCGCATCGGCATCTTCTTGTCACAGAGGACGCCCGTGACGGACTTCCATTGCCCCACGCTGCATTGATCCTGGCTGCCACCTCAGTTTGTAGTAGGCCTTCTTCCCCAAGAGTAGTTCCCAGGTACTTGAAGGTGGAGCGCGCGGTAGCTCCTGCCCGTTCACGTGGATGGAGCCTGTCATTTCATTGTCAGTGGTCAGGTATTCGGACTTCTTTAGGTTCAGCCGGGCCCGAACTGCTCGAGGCGGTCGTGCCACTGTTGGACTCGGTGCTCTAGTTCAGCCTTGCACAGGTTGGCCAGGAACACATCATCGGCGTGAGCAGCAGCGTCCATGGGGCAGGCGTGTACAGGTCGTGTGTAATTGTGTCCATCACCAGAATGAACAGCAGTGGTGAGAGAGCAGAGCCCTGGTGTACGCCGACGGTAATATTAAACTCCTCTGATATCCCAGCTGCCGCTTTTACACGGCTTTTGTGACATCTGTATAGGAGTTGGACCCATTGTACGAGCAGCTCAGGCACGCCGTGGTCTCGCAGTGCGTACCAGATGAGATCGTGCGGGACTCGGTCGAAGGCCTTTTCCAAGTCTAGGAAGGCGGTGTGGAGCGGGATTTTCTTCTCTCTGTGAGCCTCCATCAGCATCCGCACACCGAAGATGGCGTCGGTGGTGCCGCAGTTCTTGATGAATCCAGCCTGGTTGACGCTGATGTCGACGATGTCCCGAATGCGCTTATCAAGGACGCGTTCAAAGATCTTCATAGTGTGTGACAGTAACCTGACCGGTCTGTAGTTGGAGCAGTCCGCTGGGCTGCCCTTTCCCTTCCAGATCGGAACAGTGGTGCTGCGGTACCAGTCGTGTGGCACTTTTCCCGTGGAGACGATGTTGTTGAACAGCTCGCACAGCCACAATGCCGAGCCCGGTAGTGCCTTTTTCCAGAAGTCGGCAGGGATGTCGTCTGGTCCTGTTGCCTTACCGTTTTCATGGCCTTGATGGCGTCGGCGACCTCGCTGGCATAAATGCCTGAGACTGGGCCTTCAACTGGGTCACCTCGCGGGGTTCGTGGGTGTGGGAACTCCTCGGTGGAGATCTTCTCGAAGTATTGCCGCCACCTCTCCGCAGCGTCTCTGGGGTTGACGATCAAATTTCCCCTTTCGTCATTGATCCCATGAAACTGGTCAATGTCCAGGGTCTTCCTGTGTCTGCTTTTGGCTAGGCGGTAGATCTCATTCTCGCCTTCTCGCGTGTTCAGCTTCTCGTAGATGTCATCGTAGTGGGAGCTTCTGGCTGTCGCTACTGCTTTCTTGGCTGCCTTTTTGGCCGCCTTGTATTCGCAGAGCTTCTCGCTGGTCTTGTCCTGAAGAAAGGCCTTGTAGAGCCATTTCTTCAGGTGTACGGCATCTTGTACTTCCGATGTCCAGAGCCATGTATCTCGTTCGATGCGTCTCCGTCCTGGCTTGGTGCAACCAAGCTGTTGGCAGCCGGCAGTGTGAACAGTGCTCTTCAGCATGGACCACGCTTCCTGTGGCCCGTCGACCATCTGCGGGAACTGCTCCGGTTTGATGAGGGGTCCCGCCATCTTCTTCTGGTTCCACCACTTGATTCGTGGCTGGTCTGCATTCCTTTTGTCAATCCTGGTCTTGGGCTTGCTGATCCTGATCTTCGCCATCAGTGGCCTGTGCTGACTGCTCGATTCGTACGGGTACGCCTTGGCGTTGAGCACGTTTTTAGCGGCTCTTCGTCGTACGATGATGTAGTCGATCTGTGTGTGGTGGCTCCCGTTTCTGCTATGGTAGGTGAGGAGTTGAGATTCTCGCCTAATGAAGCAGGTATTCGTGATGGTCATATCATGGGAGTCGGCAAAGTCCAGGATCCTCTGGCCATTCTCATTCGTATCGCCTGTGCCGTGCCCACCGTGGCACTGGTGTCCGTTTTTGTCCCACCCTACATGCCTGAATACCTGAATTAAACCATTAAAATGTTGGTGTATATATATTTTTAAAAAGACCATAAAGAATCTGTTTTTTCTGGAAAAGGGCACAAAAGAATGCAAAATATTTCTTTTTATTAGCTGCATTACTATTATCCTCTCTGTTCCATTACCTTCTCTTATCGATATTATTATGATTATTATTACTTTGATATATGATTATTATGGTATTACTTTGTTGTTTTGCATGTACACTGAGAGATTCTGCACTGGAGACAATTTTTTTGTGTATTTAATCACACTTGGCCAAATAAAGTTATTCTATTCTGTTCTCTTCTCTTCTCCTCTACTCTCTACTCTCTACATTCTATTCTATTCTATTCTATTCTATTCTATTCTATTCTATTCTATTCTATTCTATTCTATCCTACTCTACTCTACTCTACTCTACTCTCTTCTCTACATTCTATTCTATTCCTATTCCTATTCCTATTCTATTCTACTCTCTACTCAACTCTCTACTCTACATTCTAGTCTAGTCTAGTCTAGTCTAGTCTATTCTTATTCCTATTCCTATTCTATTTCTATTCCACTCCACTCCATCCCACTCCATTCTCTCTTTCATTCTATTCTCTATTCCTATTCTTGCTCCATTCTGTTCCATTCCACTTTATTTTATGCCATCCCATGTCATCCGATCCCATCCCACTTCTACTTCCATGACTTATCTACAACATTCTTCAGCTTGATCAAACCTTTACTTTTTCAAGCTCGGCGGATTAAGGAGAAACTTTTAGTTTTGCGGATCAATCACCGGTGTTTCCTTTTTCTGGGTAATCAACATTTCAAATAGGATGGGCCCAAACATTTTCATCCATTTTGTTGAAAAACGGCAGCTTTCATCCAAATCTGTGACCATTAAACCCACTTTACATGGGTAACATGGTTATTATTTTTGTTTTTAAGTAGAGCCGTTTGTGGATTTCCCATGTGACACCCAGGGAAGTCTAAATTGCTTAATTTCATTTTGAGCACAACCACAGTTCTTATCAAACAGGTTCTGAGCCACTCCAAATGGAACTGGGCAGCTTTCCAAATGGCATGTAATCAAGGCAAGTTTAGGATTCATGCATGTGGCTAAAATTAAGACAATCTTCAACATCAACCAACATATCAATTTACGCAAACTTTTTTTGATGCCATCAGCTACTCTCACAAAGAAGAATGGAATTTCAGCAAGTCTTAGAGAGGAGAACAGGAGGCGAGGGATTAATAACCTTTGGGATTAATAACCTAAGGTTTGCAAATTAGGATAATCTAATTGGAAGAAAATTAGCAGGCATTTATGAAAGCAATTCAGTGATAGCTTTTAAGCACAGGTTACCTCCTGCTCCTAAAGTTTTGTGGCTACGTGGAAAGTAACCGGTTTGATCACTTTGTCTCATACATATGCATGCAAATGAGACCAAAACCATTAAAGGTTCTTTCTGTTATTGACCTGGAAGTAAAGCTGCTTTCTTAATGTTTATCTAGCAACTGTTATTTCAGAAAAGGGGAGAAAAAACTAGATTAAAAGCCCATCAGGAGCCACAGTCTTCTTGCCTTCAATTATTCAGGGGTCTCCAAATTTGGCAATTTTGGACTTCAACTCCCAAAATTCCTCAGCCAGCTCCCATAGACTTTGCCCATCTATAATAACAACTCCTGAAGGTTTTTATGAAGACATCTTGGTACGAAAACACGTTGTCGTGAGCTTGCACCTGGCTTCCAAAATTTGATTGTCCAAAATATACCACCTTCATAGACAACCCAGACTAAAATAAACAAACAATAAAAATCTAACCAAGCCAGGGTTACATGTAGAAGAAGAGCAGGCAGAATGGAGGCTGGAGTTAAATATGTCATCAGCTTAGAGTCCTTACGTTGCTACAAACAATCCAAGTGCAGCCCCCGCTCCTCTTGAACTCCTCTTACCCTTATCTAGGGTCAATTTAGTGACGTTAGGGCTGACCATATTTTTATATGTTGGCTTGAATAAATCTTCTGTGCCTCAACCATAATATATAGTCTTGATCCTTGGTGCCTGACATTACACAAACACATCAACCCTAGGCAGAAGACCAAAATCAAGTTCTTTAGGGAACTCTAGGAGAAAAAGCACTGTCTGCTCCTTAGGTCAGGAGCCTCAACAGAGTTGTATTAGGTACTTTCAAACTGGTTGGAAGATACCACAGACTTGCGTGCATTTCAATCCACCTGGATTTTTGAATCTCAGCAATTCAGCTCAATGGTTCGAATTCAACATGAGCCAGATCTGTAGTTCAAATCAAACTGTACACCAAAGTAAAACAGAAACAAATCCTGAATTCAGATCAGATCTTGGCTAATTTGCACATCTCTCTCTAAAACCATGCATGTAACATCTACTGACTTTGTCTCCCCCCAAAGCTAAACAGAGCCAGACCTGGCTCTGGCTTGGAGGAGGGGAAACTTCCCAAAAAATCCCAGAACCAGAGGCTTGGACTGTGGTATAAAATAAATATTTAAAACACCTCACAAATTCCTGAGATGGTGGCAAGCTACTGGCAAAAAAATATCCATCATGAACATGTCCATGAAGTTATCTGAAGTCTAGCCAACTGAAAGAAGATTTGCTTTTTCCTGAGATGTTAAATATCTTTGCTTTTCTTAATAGGATTTTCCTTGTGGAGTCCTTGGTCTTTTTTTGAGGCTGTTTTGACTTACCACTATTGGTAGGAATACATCGGCAAAAACAAAGGCAACCTTGATACCATGGATCCAACATTTCAATCTTGAGTTAGAGCTATTCTGCAAGATTTATTTTTCTGGCTTGTTTTAAAAAAACGGTTTCTTCCCTTGCATTGAGTCAATGAAGACTCAATCATCCAGGCCAGAGGTGTCTAAAGGTTGACAACTGGACCCAACGTTGTTAATCTGACACATTTCTCATACTTTGACTGATGAAGTTTTTTGGATGAGCAATGAAACGTCTCAGGTTAACAAAGTTTGGTCCAGTTGCTATGATTCAATCTTTAAACGCCTTTTGCCTGGATGATTTGAGTCTTCATTGACATATCGCAAGCCATTCTGGGGCGAAACCCCTGACGTTGGTGTGGCAAGAGTTGGTACATTTCAACAACTCTCTGCCTAACTAATTTTGCTCTGATGGATGAGAAGGAGGAGGAGAAAGAGGAGGAGAAGGTGGAGAAGAAGGAGGAGGAGGAGGAGGAGGAGGAGGAGGAGGAGGAGGAGGAGGAGGAGGAGGAGGAGGAGGAGAAGGAGAAGGAGAAGGAGAAGGAGGAGGAGAAGAAGAAGAAGAAGAAGAAGAAGAAGAAGAAGAAGAAGAAGAAGAAGAAGAAGAAGAAGAAGAAGAAGAAGAAGAAGAAGAAGAAGAAGAAGAAGAAGAAGAAGAAGAAGAAGAAGAAGAAGAAGAAGATGATTCAACCTTTAGATATCTCCCCAGTTGGTCAATTAAGGAAGATGGTGGAAATTTTGTCTCTAAAAAGAGATGAGAAATCCTTGGCTCCTTAATACTGAGAGCTTTCAAAATTATCATTGGAATTTTTTCTAGATAACATAATAATTATGAAACGCCTTTATTTCAGCTGGTAAAGGGGCTCAGTTGGCACAGATCCAATAACATGCTGGTTGCTTCGTCCGTTAATGCTATATGTCCAGCATCAAGAAGCAGGCGGGATATCTGTTGGATTGTTTATTTTCTATTTTGAGTCAGGTATTAAAATAACCTCAGAACATGATAGGGGACGGCTGAGGATTTGCTGTTCCATCTCAGGAAGTAAAACCTTGGATAGGTCTTATCCTGGAACGAAATCCCAGCTGACCAATCAGAAATCATGTATTTTTTAAAGTATAATTCTCAAACGGTTGTTGAAGTTAGTAGTTTGGTACATTTCCTAAATCCACTAATGCTATGAGCCCCATGGAGGTGGAAGCCAATGCAGGATGATTCTTACGGAGGCTGGAAAGCAAGCAACAGAGCCGCAGCCCTAAACCATGATCACCATTAACCACAATTCAATTTTCAAGGGTTAGCATATACATTTTCAAGGTTTGGATATAAACTCGAGCTTCTCCAGTACAAATTAATCAAAAGGAACTGTATCAAATGTGATGCTATCTTTGAGAGGCAGAGACTTAAACCCGAGTCCCCCGTTTTCTTTTTGGTTAGAGGAAATTTTAAAAGATGCAAACCATATAAACTAAAGGGTGTTGTATTTCACAGAAACTTGCCTTGCCAAAAAGATAATATGCCAGTATCAGGGACAAACAAACAACAACAAAAAACCCACGAAAGGAAGAAGTTCTGCATGTAATGTATACATAGTGCATGGATTGATATAATTTGAGCATCATATAGCATGATAGAAAGAAAGAAAGAAAGAAAGAAAGAAAGAAAGAAAGAAAGAAAGAAAGAAAGAAAGAAAGAAAGAAAGAAAGAGAAAGGGGAGAAAGAGAGAGAGAGAGAGAGAGAGAGAGAGAGAGAGAGAGAGAGAGAGAGAGAGAGAGAGAGAGAAAGAAAGAAAGAAAGAAAGAAAGAAAGAAAGAAAGAAAGAAAGAAAGAAAGAAAGAAAAACAGTGCAATCTTTGGGCAGTATGGTTAATCAAATCAAACTATCCAAACTTGTGGAAAACAAATAACTGAAACATAGAACACAGCTAGTCCTTGACGTACGACCACAATTGAGCCCAACATTTCTGTCATTAAGTGAGAGTTTGTTAAGTGGGTTTTGCCCCATTTTATGACCTTTCTTGCCACCGTTAAGTGAATCACTGCAGTTGATAGGTTAGTAACCCGGCGGTTCAGTGAAACTGGCCTCCCCAATGACTGTGCATGTCAGAAGGTCACAAAAGAGGATCCCATGACCCCAGGACACTGCAACCGTCATAAATATGAACCAGTCACCAAGCGTCTGAATTTTGATCAGGTGAACATGGGCTGCTACATAGGTCGTAAGTGTGAAAAACAATCCTAAGTCACATTTTTTTCAGTGCCGCTGTAACTTTGAAAGCTCACTAAATGAATTGTTGTAAGTCGAAGATTGCCTGTAGAACTTAAACCAGCAATTATAATTTTGTTTATTTTCCTACCATCCCATTTTCTTCCAAACACTGAGAGTGACAAAGAAACACCAAGTTTACTCAAGATGCTGCAAGATGGTTTAGTGAGGCGTAAAGAACCAGGAGCAGCCATTATAGTTGTGCTTTTAAAGTTGTAGCAATGTTTCGGCAGAATCTCATCTGCCATCATCAGGCTTCTGTATTGTGTTCATCTGTGAGTCAGACTTTCACAGCCATTTCAGTTTTACACACCCTAACCAGGCACCCAGATGAAACCTAGCTTCCTAACAAATGATAGCCATCCATTCACTTGGAGCCAAGCTGCACTAAAAGCCTCCAATACAGGAACACAACGTTGCCAGCCAATCAAGACACACACCCACACACAAAAAAGCCACAAAACAGACAGAAGATATTAGAAACACCAATCAAGCAGAACACAGCAAACTCCAAGACCAATAAACACAGACCAAGACTCCCAACCAATCAGGATGAAGAAAAAACCATTCTGCCACAGCAGTAGGCTAGCCCCAAATTTAAAAGTGAAACAACTGTAAAAGTCTGACTCACAGACAAACACAATACAGAAGCCTGATGATGGCAGATGAGATTCTGCCGAAACGTTGCTACAACTTTAAAAGCACAACTATAATGACGTGGGAAAATACCCAAACAAAGCTGAATACCATACACATACACACACACATGTATGTATGTATGTATGTATGTATGTATATGTATATATGTATATGTATATGTATATGTATATGTGTATATGTATATGTATGTGTATATGTATATGTATCTTTGTATTCAGCTTTGTTCGGGTATTTTCCCACATCATTATTTCCCATGTCATTTTATATATATATATATGTATATATCTCAACACACACACATACACAAAAAGAAACTAGTCAACCAATGGTCAATGCTAAATTGGCATTAGATAAGGGTCAATGGCATTCAAAGGGAAGCTGGATTGGGGGTCTCTTGTGGCAATGCAAAGACTCCAAGCTTATGACACATTTAACCCCGCCTTCTAGCTCAACCTGTTCTCCTGCAGGTTTGCAGAAAAAAAGGAGCGCAACTGAATGCGTGCGGAGATTCTCAAGCACCCAAATCATGGTTGTCCCAAAGGAGTCAAAAGGCAAGTGGAACTACAGAGTGGGATGACGAAGCAGAAAGACACTGGTCCCTCTGGGAGAAAGAAGCATACGCAGTCCATTGGGCCCAGCTGAGCCATGTGAGAAGCTTCAGCCAGCCCAGGTCAAGTAATGATATGCAGAGCTGGGAACCCAGAACCTGTTTCCTTAACAATATGCACGCACCTGTTTGGACATCTACAGATAACCGAGGGATGGGATGAGATGGGATGGAATGGAATAAATTTATGAAAGAATGGAATGGAATAGGAATAGGAATAGAATAGAATTTTATTGTCACTTTAAATGTACACTAATCAGGGTACATTAAAATGAAGTTTTGTTGCATTCAGCTCCCAAAATATAGCCACACACACATACACACACACACACGTACACAGACATATATGACACAGAGAAACATCACAGTCTGAAGTGGTTGTTAGGGTCTCTCACAATGCTTCAACCTCTAAACACAAAATGTTTATAAGAAGTATCCTGAATAATGGGGGGAGGGTGGGTAGCTTGTTCCACCACTGGAGGCTTTCAACAAGAGATTGGATAGCCATTTGTCTGTTACGGTATAGGGTCTCCTGCTTCAGCCGGGGGTTGGAGTAGAAGGTCCTCCAAGATCCCGCCCAACTCCCTTATTCTTATAGCTATTTTCTCTTCCAGGAAGCAATTGATTGTACAGTTACAGATTTACATTTTTGGCACAATACTGTGTCATTATGGCAATGAATATTCATTTATCTGGAACAGAGAACTGCATTAAAAGGAAATCTAGGGAACGAAGAGACGGTCTGGCTGAAAAATAGTCAAGCAATGATCTAAAGCAAACGGACTCTTATCTAGAAGGTTTTTCTTCTTTAATCTACAAGTCTTGCAGTGAGGCTTTAAAAGAAAAAGATTTAAAAAAAAAAATTGGGAGAAAAATAAAATCAAAAGTGGCGTGTTGCACATCAATTATTTTGATTACTCACTCTTAGAATATAAACACTCAGTACGCCCTGAGAGGATGATCACGAATGAGTTGCATTACTAGAGAGGGAGGTAGAAGTTTAAAGGACTTAAGTCAAGTTAATACCAGCCTGACAAACCATTTCTGTCCAAAACTGGCAATATTCTCTGGAACGACACAATCTCACTGCTGGAGATTCTTCTGCTTCCTCTTTCTCTCTCACCCATTTCCTTGTTGGGAATATCATTTGAACTCCCTCTAGAACCCAATCTAGAACAAACAAGATAGCCGGCTGAGAATTGGTTTGCCTGCAGAAGCTATTTGGTGCTTCATCACTGGAGCCTTTTGAAAAAGAGACTGGATTTGTCTGGAATGGCATAGGGGGGCTGGACTAGAACAGAGCCCCTTCCCTAACTTTTGGGGCACCAGGGACTGGTTCCGTGGAGAGAGGTTTTTTTCCATAGACTGGGCGGAGCGTGGTTTCGTGTGCTGCCTGCATCCTGTGAATGGGACTTTGCTTGTTTATGTGGCCGAGTTTTTGGTATATCGTGGCCCGTTGCTGATCCACAGACTGGGGGTTTGGGGACCCCATGACTAGAAGATCTTCAAAGTCCCTTCCAACTCTGTTATTCTGTTAAGCAAGATAATTGGCTGAGAAACTTAGAAATTAGGTAAAATTAGGGACTACCTACATGCTAGTCATTTCCGGTTCTAGGGGGTGGTGCTCATCTCCGTTTCAAAGCTGAAGAGCCAGCGCTGTCCGAAGACGTCTCCGTGGTCATGTGGCCAGCATGACTAAATGCCGGAGGCACACGGAACACAATTACCTTCCCACCAAAACGGTCCCTATTTTTCTACTTGCATTTTTTACCTGCTTTCAAACTGCTAGATTGGCAGAAGCTGGTACAAGTAACAGGAGCTCACTCCATTATGCAGCGCTAGGGATTCAAACCGCCGATCTGCCAGCCTTTCTGATCGACAAGCTCAGCGTCTTAGCCACTGAGCAACTGCGTGGCCTGGTTTCTGGTATGTTGTGACCTAATGGCTAGGGGTTTGGGGATCCCTGGACTAGAAGATCTTCAAAGTTCCTCCCAACTCTTGTTATTCTGTTAAGCAAGATAACTGGCTGAGAAACTTAGAAATTACCAAAACGTTTATTTCTTAGCTCAAGAAACCATTTATATCTCCATCCTGGTTCTCACTCATTAAAACAAACAAACAAACACTACAAAAGTGATACTAATGGGGAAAAAAATCTGTGGCAACACTGAATGTCTTAAATATAACACCAAGAGAGCAACCTGGGTTACTAAAGGATAAAGATAGTGGAAGAAGAAAAGCTTTCACCCAGTGTCTTAAAAAAAAAAAAAAAGCAAAGTCATAAACTTCCTTTGCTAACAAAATATTTACATTCAGGCAAAGAACACAGGACTGCAGCCAGCTACAAAAATCTCTGTTCCTCTTCAACAGAGCAGAGAGAAGTTGTAAACGTGAAACAATAAAACAAGCAACCATTGTTATAGAAAACATCTGAGCATCATCTTTGTGGGAGCCAGTTTGGAGCTCCCTCGTTGTCCTTTGCAGAACCGAGAAGAGAGTTGACTACCAATCCAACTAATTACACAATAAGAATTAAATTGGAAGTGAGGATAGCTGTTCCTTCCTCATTAACTTCACTTCTCCACCCCTGGCCTTTAAAAAGATCTTTCCTTCGGGGGATTAATTGAAGAAGTTGCTCAGAGCAAAGTCTAACTACAATGCTACATGCAGATTGGAACTAGATGAGCTGAGAAATCCCATTTTAATGATGCATTGCAATGTAAGAATTGTTGATTTCCAAGCTTGCTTTTTATTTCATGAAGTATATCCTTTTGGGGCTCAGTTGTGATGGTAAGCTGAGGACAAACTGTATTGGAAGGGTTGCTCTTAGCAATGGCCAACAATTTCTCAACAGTGTAACAATCAACATTTTATCATAGTAAAGAGGAAATAATCTTTTCATTTTCTTTCTGGGAATCCCATGAAAATTAAAATATTCAAATTAATGACCTGCAGTCCACCAACTGTATAAGGCACAATGACTATCACGGAACTAAGGAGTCGCAGTTAGCCACACAACTAAATCACGACATTGCTATCAGAAAGGAAAAACACTGAGAAATAAACAGCAACCTATTGGTGGTGGTGTTGATTTTTAAGTGACAAATGTTGTGCAAATACTTATATTCAGCTGCTTTTATCCAACACAGCATAAATAAGGCATAAATTTATCCATAAATACTTATTGGATAAATAAGGACTTAGATTAATTGATAGGACTAATTAGGCAATTAAAAATCAACAGGTTATTCAATCTGCATGAAACAGACTCAAGAATTATTTAAGAACTCACGAGCAGATGGCTAGGGAAATCTAATAAGTGTTGTTTACTTGAGTTTCTACCAAGTTTCTACCAACATCCTTTCCCCTGAAACTCCTCAGAAGCAAATTTTTAAATGGAATTATGGGAAAAGGCTAATAGTAAAAAGATAGTTCTTGCGCTAAACAAAAGCAAGCAGTGAGAGATTCATCTTTTCTGAAGTCTATTCCTGATCATCTTTTCTAGAACTATTTATTTTATTTTATTTAGTAATGTCCTTCATGAGCAAGGAGATGGCCAAGTTTTCAGGTGATATCAAATTATCTAAGAAGGATAGAATCATTCCAAAACAACTTCAGAAATAATACTATGATCTTTTTAAGGCTGGGTAGATAGGCGACGAGATATAATATATTGTCAGGGAATTGTTAACATCCAGTTCCAAATACAAGTAGTCCTTGGCTTAAGACCACAAGTGAGCCCAAAATTTCCATTTCTTTAGTGACCATTCAAAGTTATGACCCGGAAAAAAAGTGGCTTATGGTTTTTTTTTCACACTTACAACTTTCACATTATCCCCAGGATCAAAATTCAGACGCTTGGCAACTGACATGTAGTTATAACCAGGGGTCATGTGATCACTTTTTACAATCTTCTGACAAGTCAGTGAGGAGGCCAGGCTCACTTAACAACCCACATGGTCAAAGATCTGCCTCTGTGCATTTTGATCATTAGGGAAAGTGTGACAACATGGTGCTGATCATACCATACCATACCAACCAAGAGAGAGAATGGCTTTTATTAACAGCGTCAAACATCTTCAGAACTGACAAAGACTTTGCTGATTTATTTATTTTGAATTCCTCTGGAATTAACAGAGAGGTTTCTGTAAGAGTTTTATTCCTGAGCTTTAGGACCAATGTGATTGTGGTCAAAGTAACGTGAAGTATTTCAATAACTAGTTATAACGAGGCTGTGCTTTTTCCTTGGTGATGAACATCTTTGAAACATAGGGTGGGGGGAGAGAGGGAGAGATGGAGAGAGAGAGAGAGAGAGATGGAGAGAGAAAGACAGAGACAGAAAGACAGAGAGAGAGAGATGAGGGAAGGGAGGGAGGGAGGGAGATACAGTTCCAAGAGTTATATATAAACTTCGTGATGGAATTCAGTTTGCAACACCAGCTTCTCACTCCCTACTTCACCAGATTCAGCCTCAGGCAGGCAGCAAAACAAAGTAGTAAGAAAACAAGAGCTCATAGCCTGTCCAAATATTTCCAGAGCAGCACTTATGCAATCTGTGGAACATTAAGTACTCAAGAACTGTGCTCTGTTGATAGGCAAAAGAACACATTTGAAAGGCAACTCCGTTTGCCAACCAGCTATCAACCAATATGTACACAAGATGTTCCTGTGGGTTTCTATTTGGAAGCTACCTGGTTTGCCTTTTCCTCTCCTGCTTGAAAAGGTTTCATGATAGATTAACTAACCTGAAGGTTAAAAGAAAAAGAAAAAAAACAAACCAACAAGCAAATGAGTAATTTACACAGGCAACCCCTTCCCGCAGAATTTGCTGGAAAACAGCAGGAGATGTCAGAATTGTAGCCGAGTGGGAAATCAGATCTCCAAACATATGAACCCATCCTTCTGCAAATGGACCTTAGGTAGCAGAATCTCGTACCCCCAAAATAACAAAAAAATATTCTGCACCTCGACAAAAAAAGTGGAGGCAGCATCTGCAGGAAAGAGGCACAAGAATTATGCACCTCTTTCTGCTCAAAATTGAGAGATTCTTATTCTCCTGCTTCTCAACTTCACAGTTGATTGTCTCTTTAGCATATTCTGAGGTCAAATGCCGGTATAAATCAAGTTATAGAAGGGAATCTTTCTTGTTGCAGGATCCAATCTGGGTCGATCACAGGGACCAGAGGTTTTGTCTTCTGAGCTTTCAGATTCGGGCGGGAGCCCATCCTCAGGGAATTTATCTCTACATGCTTTGTGTGTGTGTGTGTGTGTGTATGTGTGTGTGTGTGTTTTCTTAAGTTTTCGCGGGTACTTACATGTATGGCATTCAGCTTTGTTTGGATATTTTCCCACGTCATTATAGTTGTGCTTTTAAAGTTGTAGCAGCGTTTCGGCAGAATCTCATCTGCCATCATCAGGCTTCTGTATACAGAATATTATATACAGAAGCCTGATGATGGCAGATGAGATTCTGCCAAAACGTTGCTACAACTTTAAAAGCACAACTACAATGACGTGGGAAAATACCCGAACAAAGCTGAATGCCATATATATGTATGTATGTATGTATGTATGTATGTATGTATGTATGTATATATTCTTAAGTTTTCGCGGGTACTTACATGTATGGTATTCAGCTTTCTTCAGGTATTTTCCCACGTCATTGTAGTTGTGCTTTTAAAGTTGTAGCAACATTTCGGCAGAATCTCATGATGATGGCAGATGAAATTCTGCCAAAACGTTGCTACAACTTTAAAAGCACAACTATAATGACATGGGAAAATATCCGAACAAAGCTGAATACTATATATGTGTGTGTGTGTGTGTGCGTGCGTGCGTGCGTGTGTGTGTGTGTGTGTGTGTGTGTGTGTGTGTGTGTGTGTATACATGCTTTGGGCTGTTCTGTGAATCATGTTTATGTGGTGTCTATCTATTGGCTGATTAGTGTGTTGATGGCTGGCGACTGGCTATCGTTCCCTTGGGCTGCCCAGCCCTCATAGAATTGCCTTCGTTCCTGAGAATTATTAGGACAAATAACTTGCATGCAGGCTAGAAACTAGGAGCCTGGGAGTTCTAGTCCTGCTTTAGGCGCAAAGTCAGCTAGTGAATTTAAACCAGTCACTTCCTCTCAGCCCAGGAAGCAAGCAAGGGCAAACCACGTTTGAAAATCTTGCTCAGAAGGCTGCAAGGAATAGTCCAGGTGGACCACCAGAGTCAACACCAACTTGAACACATCCTTCAGTCCTTGCTTTAGTCTCTAGCAAGCCAGATACCTGTCAAATTCTTGGCAACAGAAAATAACAGTCTCAGAAAGTCCCCTATAATCTGATTTACTAAAAGAGAAAAAGGGATTAGGTTATGGAAATCTCATTAACTGGAGAACTTCTGCTTTAACGCCCACAATTTATCTCTAGGATTATTATGGAAGGGACTTCTAAGATGTCTTGGGAGAAACTGATTGATGAACAAAATATCTGGCTCTCAGGGAGGGAAGAAGGGGGTGGGAGGGAGGGAGGGAGGGAAGGAAGGAGGGAAGGAAGGAAGGAAGGAAGGAAGGAGGAAGGAAGGAAGGAAGGAAGGAAGGAAGGAAGGAAGGAAGGAAGGAAGGAAGGAAGGAAGGAAGGGGAAGGGAAGGGAAGGGAAGGGAAGGAAAGGAAGGAAGGAAGGAAGGAAGGAAGGAAGGAGGAAGGAAGGAAGGGAAGGGAAGGGGAAGGAAGGAAGGAAGGAAGGAAGGAAGGAAGGAAGGAAGGAAGGAAGGAAGGAAGGAAGGAAGGAAGGAAGGAAGGAAGGAAGGAAGGAAGGGAAGGGAAGGGAAGGAAGGGAAGGGAAGGAAGGAAGGAAGGGTGGGTCAAGACAACCACAAAAAAATTAGCAATAGCAAAAGACTTCTATACCGCTTCAACAGGCCCTCTCTTAAGCGGTTTCCAAAGTCAGCCTCTTTCCCGCAACAAACTGGGTCCTCATTTTACCCACCTCGGAAGGATGGAAGGCTGAGTCAACCTTAAGCCAGTCAGAATCTAACTGCTGGTAGTTTGAAGAATTAGCCTGCAATACTGCATTCTAACCACTGTGCCATCCCGGCTCTTACAAAATTAGTTATTACTGATATGTCATTTAAATTTGGAATAGGCCAGCACAGAAATTGGCAGAGTATAGAAGAGACAGAATTATATTCCACCGAAGAACAAGCAGAACATTAAAAAAAAATACAGTTCTTGAAGGTCCTCATTGATTTTCTAAAGGATTAAATGTTCTGCACTAACCTGTTAAAGACCAACAGATGACTTTCCATCCTTCCATGGATTGCAGAAGCATCTGCAATACATTGAGGGAGATCAAACCCAGTTCAATTGGACAGAAATCCCAAAGAAACAAGGTAAGCTCTTCAGAGTTGTGTCGGGCTTGTTGGCAAGGCTGCTTTAGCCTAGCAAATCTTTGACAGCTAGAAAGGGTGACAGCAGGTAAACTAAAGATTTTTTCTGGTAATTCATTAGATGGGTTATGGGCCTGATAAGCAAGTTAACAACATAAATTACTTGAAACAATCTCTCACCAGGCTCAGCCAAAACTGGAGATAAAACACCTTTTTTTCATTAACATTGAAGACCACTTAGAGAAGCAGCAGTGAAATTCATCATTTTCATAATCCTTCTGACTCCCATCAGCCAGGGTGGAGCAATTCTGTTTTTTCCCCTCCCAGTGGTTGTTTTTAATGGGGAAAAAGGGGGATGACTTGTTAACTCTGCCAGCTTCTAATTGTTGCAGTTGAGAAAACAGATTCTGGAGCCAACAAATCCTAGTTCATTTTCTTCTATATAAATATCACCACTGGTAGATTCTTATTGAAGTTTCCACAGGCAGAATTAGGGTATTCCAAGAGGGACAAGGACTTCCATCAGTAAAAAGTCTTCCCTGTCCCATCCTAAATACTTCCAGTGAGAAAATTCAAAGATGAGAGGAAATCTAACATCGGCGTTTCAGATAAAATATCTGTCTTGCATTCTCTGTATGTAACTTTAGATCTTTTCTCTTAAATATGTTAGAGGAACATGGTCTTGGTTGTAAACTACCTGGAAGACTCTGGCTACTGCGGTCTGGATGTCCCCATATCTTCAGAGTTCAGGGAGGTGTTTATTGATTGTTCCTTCAAGCTTCTAATAAATGGCGCAAGGGTATAGTGTGTTTTGTTTCAGCTGATTTTATTTATGATTTATGAGGATTATCATTTTTATGTGAGCCACCAAGAGTCTATAGAATTGGTCAGGATGCCATATATGGAAATAAATATACAACTGAATTCCCTGTAGGCTATCTTGGAAGGACTATTGGGAAAAAAAAAACCTTATATCTAGGGAACATAATGCAAGAATATTTTTGGAGATTCTCAGTCATCCAGGTCATGGTTGTCTCAAAGGTGTTTTTTCAAGAGGCAACTGGGACTTTCAGGTTTTTCTTTGAAGACATTTCACTTCTCAGCTCTGAGCTGAAGAAGCTTCTTGGATGAGAAGTGAAACGTCTTCAAAGAAAAACCTGAAAGTCCAGTTGCTTATTGAAAAAGTACCTTTGGGACGATAATGCAAGAATGTCAGCTAGGGGTCAACTGCTGCAGGGAGTAGACATTATTTGAGGAACACCAAACAAAGACAGAATTTCTTTGTAATGTCTGAGTAGGATTAAGATTGTGCCACACTGATTTTGTAGAGGGAAGAATTGTCCATTTTTGTTTTTTAAGGTTCCCTTTATCGGAATTTCAGAATAACTTATCAAAATAACAGAATAACAGAGTTGGAAGGGACCTTGGAAAATTTCTAGCCAAACCTTCTGCTTGAGCAGGAGACCTTATACTGTTTCAGACAAATGGTTGTCCAATCTCTTCGTAAAACCTCCAGTGATGGAGCATTCACAACTTCTGAAGGCAAGCCTTTCCTGCCAGGAAAGTTCTCCTTATTTATGTACATTTAGTCATGTTATGCTGGGGAATTCACTGAAGAAAGCAATTATGTTGGGAAGAGTGGTCAAAGGAAACCAGGCCTCCAAAAAACACAATGGGTAGACACCATCAAACTGACATGAACCAGAGCATAGAACAACTCAAAGAAGTAGCGCAAGATTGGAAGATGTGGAGAGACCTGGCCCATAGAATCACCAAGAGTTGGACACAACTGAATGGATGATATCATCATCACCATCACCACACAGATTCTATTCATCAATACATCCAAGATGTGTTCCATACATATGTTCTCTCCATGCTACAATTCCTTTTCAGCAACTGATTTCCATATTTTAACTCCTCTTTCCCTTTATGTCATTTTTCACAGGTATTAATTTAACTCTACTTGACCTAGGTACAAATTTAGAATGACTTCAATCAAATGTTTAATTTGGCATTTTTGTTCAATGACTAACTTCATCCCTCTATTTGATTTGGTACCCTCTGCTTTTCCTGTATATATTGAAACTAAAACATTTTTTATAAAGAAGACTATTATTAATGTGATTTTATCTCTACTTGGATTCAATGCTGAATTCTTTGAATTTCTTACAGCACTGTCTGGAATTCCTTCTGTTGTTGCATTTTTTAAATAGTTTGGAGCACTTTTCTTATATCCTTTCCCCCATCCAAATACTTGTTTCAAGGTTTAATTGGGTTGTCCACATTGAAAAGGTCAGAGTTCTTTTTTCCCCTAACTGAACCTACAGTATTTAAGTAGATTTATGACAGCTATTACTGCCTCATCCTGATATTTTTCCTGCTAGGGTACAGCCAGCATAACTCTTGTACCTAGGTATGTTCTGTTTTCTTTTGCACTGGAATCTCCATGAGATTTCAAACAGCATTACATTCTTCCAGTAAAATCAACACATTCCTACCTTTGTTAAAAATGGTTGGAATTATAAAGGATTATATATCATACTTACGAATTCTTATATATTTTTCAAATCCTTAACCTTTAGCTTCTGGACAGCATAGGATAGGATGTAGAGTAGAATGGAATGGGATAGGAATCGGAGTAGAGTAGAATAATAGCATAGAAAAGTAAACAGAGTGGAGTGGAATGGAATGGAATGGAATGGAATAGAATAGAATAGAATAGAATAGAATAGAATAGAATAGAATAGAATAGAATAGAATAGAATAGAATAGAATAGAATAACTTTATTTGGCCAAGTGTGATTAGCCACACAAGGAATTTGTCTCCAGTGCAGCATCTCACACTGTACATGCAAAACAACAGAGTAATAATCATAAAAATGATATCAATAAGAGGAGGCAGAAGAGAAGGTGAGAAGGATAATAATAATACTACAGCCATGCTACATGTGTAAATCTTCTTAGACATAATACAGTACTATGGGAATTGGGTGTTTAGCAGAATGATGGCATGAGGGGAAAAAAAACCCCTGTTTCTGGATCTAGTTGTTTTGGTGTGCAATGCTCTACAGCAGCTCCTCCGAGGGAAGGAGTTGAAGCAGTTTATGTCCAGGGTGTGAGGGGTCTGTAGATATTTTCTCATCCCTCCTTCTGACTCGTGCAGTATACAGGTCCTCAATGGAAGGCAGGTTGGTTGCAATTTTTTTTTGTGCAGTCCTAACTATTCCGTTGGAGGGTTGTAGCTTTCTCGTTTGGTCACTGTCCCCAAACTATTATATACCATCAGTGAATATAATACTTGGATGGTTATCAATAAAAGCCATTACATACATATAGGCTTCTGGAAGGTCTTGGGTTTTCACTGATCCTTTAAACATCAAGAGGTTTCTGAACAATGTTTTGGCTTAGATTAGACAATGGTTATGTAAGTTAGCTTGCTGTTGAGGACACTCTCATTTGCTGTCTCTATAATTCCAGCATGCCTGTCTACATCTTACACAATAGGGCCAAGTGCAAATTCATTCATTTGTGTGGCTTATTTGGAAGGAGCTGTCTTTTCTTTCATTGTACACAGTCGCTACACATCTAGAGGGCACATGTTTCCATGCTCTGGCAAGGACTCCTGACTGGTACATTTGTCATTTTTAAATAGAACCATAAATCCCCCTTACTTTTTTTTTTCTTCTTCCTAAGGATCTCGCTCACAAAAGGTGGAACGCACAAGACCTTAGCAGATTTGAAGGGGCTCATTTTCACTGCTGCTCACCACAATTCCTCCAGCATTAATGACCTCTCCTTCCTCAGGTTACATCAGTTGTCTGTCAAGATGCCTTATCAAGCCACAGAGTCAACTCACAAGCCTTTTGGGAAACTTTTATCTGGTTTGTTGCTTTAGCCTTTTCTCTACAAACCTAAGAATTTCTTAAGAATTACTCCACTTTCCCCTGTCCATTCTTCTTCTACCTATTACAGGTGGTCCTCAACTTACGACCACAATTGAGCCCAACATTTCTGTTGCTAAGCGAGACAGTTGTTAAGTGATTTCTTCCCCATCTCCTAAGGTCTTGTGTTCCTTTCCTCCCACGTTCCTTTAATAATTAACAAGATAATAATTAACAAGAATGCAGGAACAGATCTTCACCCAAATGAATTGAACTCATTGTCTCCTACAAAACCCCGCTCCCCTTTCACTCTTCTTTATTCCCTATGGGAGGAGCCATTCACCATCCACCTGAGCCTTTTTTCCCAAGTTCCTTAGCTGTTCCCTTCATCTGGCAGCTCTGTGCATGTGCACACTGGGAACAGGCTCCAGCTGTTCTTCTGCCTGACTGGTGCCTGACTCTGAAGGCAGCTGATAACTGTCAGATGGCCATAGCCCCATCCTTGCCTCCAATGCAGAGCACTGGTCAGAGCCTTCCCCAGACTCCAGGACTGGCCCACGTTCTTCCCCAACCTCCTCACTGTCCGAATCTGCGAATCTGGCTTTCCCATTGACTTTGTTTGTCAAAAGATCATGAAAGGGGATCTCATGACCCCCAGGGACACTGTAATCGTCATAAATATGAACCAGCTGCCAAGCATCTGAATTTCGATTACATGACCACGGAAATGCTGAAAGGGTCATATGTGTGAAAAATGGCCATAAACCAATTTTATTTCCAGTGATGTCGTAACTTTCAACGGTCACGAAGTGAAGTGTTGTAAGCCAAGGACTACCTGAATGCATCCTAATTTCTCTTCAGTACAACTTATCTGCCAATCTCTAAGGCTGCTTCCTTTCTTATTTCCTCTCATCATTTCCGTTCCGCTTTGAAACTCTGGCAAAAGCTTTTCCTGGAGAAAATGTTAATGGTGGCCCATCATTTGTAAGAGATTTATATGATTCACTGTCTCATCAGGGATCAGAAAATATTTACTCTTCTCTGTGCTCAGGAGTTAAAAAGGCTAGAGAGCAGAAAAAGTCACTAAATTTATTTATTTATTGTGATAAAGGTAGAAAGTCTTTTTTTTATAGATTTATTTTCTCTATTATATAGTTAGTTTTCTTCTTCCTTTGTTCTCTTTTTTTCCCTTTCACATTTTAGTCCTCTCTATTCTCTTTTCTTTTGAGTTTAGCATGCATTCGATTTTACTCTTATAATAAAAACATCATATCAACGGAGACCAAAATACACAAATACACAAATACACACACACGCACCCATGCACACTCCCCGTGCAATTAAATTCAGCTTAGGGCCATCAGTCCTTTTTCCTGTATCCCTCCCTCAACCTCGCCATCTGCACACAAAATAAATAATGCAAATTGATGTTTTATGTATTTAGTTACTTTGAAAATTAGATCTTAAAATGGATTATGCACGTATCTGGTGGACTGCTTGGCAAGAGATGGAAGAGTTACTTCCTGTCGAGAGAGCAATAGAGACGGAGGTTAAGACCAAGCAGCAAATAGAGAAAATGGTATACTAGCAACAAGAGAATGTTAATGAAGGGGACAGGTGCATATCATTTCTAAGCCTGGTAACAGAATTCCCCATTTAATCTCTGACTCCTAAACCTTGACTCTACATGGTCCATGAGTACAAAAAGCGAACTTATGTGCCTAGACATCTCTTCACATAGATGACGTGGTTTGATCTGAAAAGGCCAAGCGGTTTGAGATCTGGGGAATCTTTGACCCTTCATCCAATCCAATGTATGTTAAATGGACATGAAATGCCCCTTTCTCATTTCTGTTTTTTTTTTCCTGTATAATTCAGTATTTAAAGCTGATATGCCTTCACTTATAATATTTACACTAAACAACTTCCAATGTGAGAATACACCTTATAGGAGGAGCTTGTAACTTGTTCACTGGATTAAATTGTTTTCCAATAAACTGTAACATCCACAGTGAAATGCTGCTTATAGTATGCACTATACAGATACAAGTGCAAAAGATGTAGGTTTTTACATGTAGGTTTTACATTAAAGCAGTTTTCTTTTGCTTGATCCTGAACTTTAATGAATTTTAGACTCATCAATCCAAGCACAATATAGCCAAATCTCTTCACAAATTCCAATTTTGGGGAATATAATTTAACAAGGCATTAACCTCCTTAAACCTCTTTCCCAGTACTAAGTTCATCATAGAAGTAGTATGAATTCTTGAGAAAATTATGATTATGCATTACATAATCCTGGTGTACCTCAATCTCTAAAATTTATCAGCTGTGAATCTTTGAACTCTTTTGTTAAGACTTAATGCTGGGCAAAATGATTCTATATGGCCTAGGTTTAAGGAAAGAAATTATAATTCGTTTGTGTGTTTGATATCACACCCACTTCTCAAAAAAAGTGAAATGTTTGACATTTTAATTATGAGGTATAATTGGAGTTCTTGAATTGTCCCTATTTTTTACACTTGCTTATTTTGTTCTTTTTTATTGTTTTAGTTCGCATTAATTGATTTTTCTAAAAACATATAATTTTTTTTTTCTCTTTCATAGCTTAAAAGAAAAAGCACACATTTTGTTCATATTTGCTCTGACCTGCAGGTTTTTTTAAAAAAAAATCAACAAAATAGGGAAAAAATAGGCTTCACGTATTAGAGTGAAAAAATTTTTTCAATGTAAGTTAGTGGAGATACAGGTAGTCCTCATTTTACAACAGTTTGTTTAGCGACCACTTGAAGTTACAACGGCACTGGAAAAAATGAGGCATGGACATTTTTCACACTTATGAAAAAGCACAACATCCCCATATTTGTTGTGGTTCGCCGGCAGCCAGTGTAGACAGCAGCGAAGTCGGACAGTGGGGAAGAACGGGGACCAGTCAGGGAGTCTGGAAAGGACTAGGACAAGGGTCCTGCATCCAATGCAGAGATGGGGCCAGGACCATCTGGGAGTGGGGTACTGCCTTCGGAGCCTCCAGAGTCTGGCAACAGTGAGGCAGAGGAACAAGGGGAGCCTCTTCCCAGTGCGTGTGTGCACAGAGCTGCTAGAAGGCAAGAGCAGCTGAGACAAAAGGGGCTACTCAGGAGTAAGGCTGGGAGGTGATTGCCGCTCCCATAAGGGATAAAAGTCAGACCAAGATGACGAAACCTTTGCAGGAAGCAAAGTCGTTCGATCGATTCAGAATCATCCTTGAAGCTCTTTGTACTTCGGTTGGGGCTTTTTTGTACTTCGGTTGGTTTCTTTTCTAGTTCATTTGATACTTCTATTGCTGGTAGCACTTCACAAAACTGAAAGGTGGGTGCTTATCTCGGGGGACTGTTTGAGATTAATTCCGGCTGGGAATGAAAACAATTCCCAGCAGTGCAATAAAAGAAATCTTGTTTTTAAAATAAGTTTGTCTGTGATTACAGTTTAGGAAGCCTAGGTCAGAACAATATTCATGTAATCAAAATTCAGACACTTGGCAACTGACTCATATTTATGAGGGTTGCAGTGTCCTGGGGTCATATGATCCCCTTTTCCCACTCCACAACTGTGGCAAGAAAGGGTCGTAAAATGAAGCAAAACTCTCCCAACTGTCGCACTTAGCAACATAAATCTTGGGCTCACTTGTGTGGTCGTGTACCTGTACTCTCTTGTCTCCTGCTCATATTAGACCTCTTTCTTTCAGTTTCTCTTTGCTATTGTGAGTATTGTAAATTTCACTCTTTCAACAACCAGCGCTTTCCTTTAACTGTTGGCCTATTTTGGGTCGTTTTCAGTTCCTCTCTCATCGGTGCATCCAAGGAAATTCAGAGACGGCTACGCAAGCTTTAAGCATCACATTTTTTCCTTAGTCTGCAACATCTGGAAACTTCAGAGCAGGATAGATCCAGAGTCCACAGCAGTTGTCCCAGTGGTGGAATTCAAGTTTTTTTTACTCCCAGTTCTGTGTGTGTGGCTTGGTGAGCGTGGTGTGGCTTGGTGGGCATGGCAGGAGAAGAATACTACAAAATCCCCATTCCCTCCTCACCACACTAACCTGCTTTCCAGCTCCATTCTCTTATGCAGGGCAACCAAAGAAGACCCAGCCAATCAGCTTGGACTCAATGGGAGGCAGAGAATAGATGGGGGCGGGGCCAGACAGAGGTGGGATTTGCCAGTTCTCCAAACTACTAAAAATTTCCGCTACTGGTTCTCCAGAACTGGTCAGAACCTGCTGAATACCACCTCTGGCTAACACGTTTAACTAAATAAATCAATAACCCCCAGTTCATCTTCCATACTCTGCATGAATGGAGCTGACATACAAATCAGGACTGACACCCTAAAAACAGAAGAACAGCCAAGAAAAAAAGATAGCCCTGTACTGATTTAACACCTAACTAAAACTGATACGGGCTATTTTGTACTTGTGGATTGCTGTCAATTCACACTATTACTCTAGGTGTGCAATGCCAGTTTTCACCTTTTTCATCAAAGCAACTTTCCATTCCCACTCTTTCACCTACTCAGATATTTGTTTCTTGCACAGACTATATATCTTGTGTTCTGACCAAGTTAACAGACCCCATTTTCATTGCCCAAGAGAACAAAGCTAACAGCAATAACTACTCCTTGCTAGGTAATTATTATGGAAGGGATTTTTTTTTAATAAAGTGCAAATGAGCTCTAATCCATCTCTCACAATGGCGAAGATCTATTGAAGAGTTCATTCTAATTTGGCTAATTTAGAAGACCACCCCGAAAAAAGCATCAAACTGCTCATTCAAATAAATCCTCCACTTCAATGCAGTCCTTTCAGGAAAAATACCAAGTACTTGTTCAGACACTTCTATGATCTAAGGGTTTCATTCAGGCTGAATTAACCATAAGCAAGCATGCCCACTTATGATGTGCCAGCCTCATGGGTGCAGCCTCTTCTAGATTAGCTAGCTTCCTTCCTTCCTTCCTTCCTTCCTTCCTTCCTTCCTTCCTTCCTTCCTTCCTTCCTTCCTTCCTTCCTTTTCTGGTTTTTTTTTCACGAAAAACCAAAGGTACAAATACAAATTAGGTGAAATTTCATTCATGAACAGTAATTGTGAGAGGAACCTTGGAATCCTAGCAGACGATCATTTAAACATGAGTCAGCCCTAATAGTGCTGTAACAGCCCCCCCAAAAAAACCAATACAATCCTTGGTTGTATAAACAGAGGCATAGAATCATGTAAAATATTAGTACTGTTTTATCAGACCACACCTGGAATACTGTATCCAGTTCTGGTCACCACACTACGAAAAAGATGTTGAGACTTTGAAAAAGGTGCAGAGAAGAGCAACTAAGATGATTAATGGCCTGGAGACTAAAACATATGGAGAATGGTCGCAGGATTTGGTTTTGGCCAGCCTAGAGAAAAGAAGGACTAAGGGGGACATGATAGCAGTGCTTCAACACCCAAGGGGCTGCCACAAAAGAGGACGGGGTCAAATTATTCTCCAAAGCACCAGAAGGCAGAACAAGAAACAATGGATGGAAATTAATCAAGGAGAGAAGCAACCTGGAATTAAGGAAGAAACTTCCTAACAGTGAGAACAATTAATCGGTGGAACAAAAGTTGCCTTCAGAAGTTGTAGATGCTCCATCATTGGAGGTTTTTAAGCAGAGACTGGAGAGCTATTTGTCTGGAATGATACAGCAGGGGGCTGGACTAGAAGACCTCCAAGGTCCTTCTAAATCTGTTATTCTGTTCTGAGATTCTTGAGTAAAAGCAATTACATGAAGCAAAATTGGGAAGTGATCGCTATCGAACTTACAACTTATTGAAGAGCACAGAGGTAGATTTGTACAGGTTCATAAGCCAACTCAACAAAACCAAGCAATGCCTTATAGTAATCTACTTATTTCATGGATACTTTGCTTTTAGCTATGTTTTGACTTAAGAAAAAAGCATTCCTTCTATGTTGGGGCTACATGAAACAGCATGAAATTTGGGAACAAATGTCAGCCACATTTTTTTAAACAAAAATACAACATATCATTACAAACAAGGTCTAAATACTTCCTCAACTCGCACAAGGCAGAGGGCAACTTGCTACTCATCCCAAACCATAAACACCACCGATAAAATTTGCTCACACTTTGCTTAATGTTTCAAATGTAGCTCCACTTCATTAAAATATGCTTATAATTTTACGCACTCTTGTATGATTCATTAACCCCCGGATAAAATGAATGAGCTGTTGATTTAGGGATACTGTTAATGGGATGCTGGGGAAGTTGTGGATCAGCTGCTTCCAATCATCCCTTTTTGGCATTCTATCTTTCCTTAGCTGGGCTCTGCCCTTCCCTTCTCCCTAAACGACAAGAACAAATGATGTGGCCTGGTCAGGGAGCTGTTAGATGCACTACTCTTACCGTCAAGAGTCTAGAACTACAGAACATAGAATAATAGAGTTGGAAGGGACTTCAGAGGTCTTCTAGTCCAACCCCCTTTTCAAGTAGGAGACCGTATACCATTCCAGACAAATGGCTGTCCAGTCTCTTCTTGAAAGCCTCCAGTGTTGGAGCACCCACATCTTCTGAAGGCAAACTGTTCCACTGGTTGATTGCTCTCACCGTTAGCAAGTTTCTCCTTAGTTCTAGGTTGCTTCTTTCCTTGATTAGCTTCCATCCATTGTTTCTTATCTTGTCTTTTGGTGCTTTGGAAAATAGCTTTGATCCGCTCATCTTTGTAGGAACCCCTCAAATATTGGAACAGTGTTATCATGTCTCCCCTGGTCCTTCTTTTCATTGGACTAGTCATACCTAATTCCCGTAACCATTCTTGGTATGAAACTTGGAGCAAAGTTGAAAGACTAGCCTAGAGGCAAGTTTCCTGGAATTTTATTTTATTTTTAAATTTTCAATTCATCCACAGGCTATGGGGGACTTTCCAATGAAGGATAAGATTCATAAAATGAAGACAAAGGCAAAACAATTATAGACATGATTACCACAGTGTAACCTTATTTCTAATATTTTATGGGGTCCTTTTGGATCATGAGATAGGAACAGAATAAGCAAAACCACACTTCCGATACACAGAGAGGAAATAGAAGTCTTCCTTTTATTTCCATGGAAAAAACCCATATACTCCCAGGAATATAAATAAAGATAAAACAATGCTGTTGTTTTATCTTTAGAATGGAAGATAAGAAGAAAGGAAGAATCTGTGAAAATATCAGTAGTATAAATGCAGAATTATTTGATTCGGTATTGTGGCCTCTTGCGATTAAATATTCTACTATATCAGTGACAGAATCAAAACACGATTTCCCCCCCCCCCCCCCCACCTCTGGTTTGCATTTCTTAAGAAGCTATTTGCTCTCAAGTTGACCAGGGATGATTGAGGATAGGAAATGGGCTTTTGTTAATTTTTTTTTCTTTTCTATCGATTTTATTTGTGTGTTCTTTTAAGCACTCAAGTGAAGTATGTAAATGTCCCAGTATGAAGAAAATATTGAGTTATGCAAAAAAAAACCTACGGATTTCACCCAAACTTGCCTATTTCTTATGATATGTGAGCAAATTAAACTGAACCTTCCACAGATGATATTTTTTTAAAAAAAGAAAAAAGAAAAGAAAGCACAAAACAAGTCCAGGTGTTTCTTTTCTACCATTGTATTGACTCTCAATAGGAATTTGAAACTGCCATTGTGCGAGGCACTAGAAATATTTATAGCTGGGCCAGTAGGTGTATGAATGTTATCTGATACATAAAACAAATTATGTCGTTTTAAAAAATTAGATTTAAGAATAGCTGCTTGGCTGTGTGTGTGGTTTGCAACATGTACTTTATTGCAATATTAAAATGCCAAAAAAGCCAACAGTTCTAGATTGCATTAACAGAGGGATAGAATCAAGATCACATTAAATGTTAATACCACTTTATATTGCCTTGGTAAGGCCACACTTGGAATACTGCATCCAGTTTTGGTCACCACGATGTAAAAAAGATGTTGAAAGAAACTCTAGAAAGAGTGCAGAGAAGAGCAACAATGGCGATTAGGGGACTGGAGGCTAAAACATATAAAGAACGGTTGCAGAAATTGGGCATGGCTATTCTAGCGAAGAGAAGGACCAGGGGAGACATGATGGCAGTGTTCCAATATCTCAGGGGCTGCCCCAAAGAAGAGGGGGTCAAGATATTCTCCAAAGCACCTGGAGGCAAAACAAGAAGCAACAGATGGAAAATAATCAAGGAGAGAAGCAACTTAGAACTAAGGAGAAATTTCTTGACAGTGAGAACAATTAATCAGTGGAACAACTCGCCTCCAGAAGTTGTGAATGCTCCAACATTGGAAGTTTCTAAGAAGAGACTGGACAACCCTTTGTCTGAAATGGTGTAGGGTTTCCTGCCTAAGCAGGGGGTTGGACTGGAAGATCTCCAAGGTTCCTTCCAACTCTGTTATTCTGTTCTATTTTAGAATACCATGAAACCATAAAATGACATTTCAATTGCCTTTTGACACACTTCTATTGTAATGTTGTGATCACTTTTGCTAATCCTTAGCAGAGTCTTGTAAGCAAGGCCTGTAAGAATCATCAAAGAACTGCAACCTTCCAGTCTCGATATCTGTAAGAGGAATAAATCCCTAACTTCTTCTCAACTTCTTAGATTACAAGTAAGAGACACATCAAGAACTGAAGAAGCTTTTTGGATCGTTTTCAAAGAAAACACTAAGAAAGTCCAGTTGCCCTTTGGAAAAAGCCCTTCGGGATAACCATGAACTGGATGGCTGAGAATCTCCATAGATAGGAGAGACACCAAGGCTATGACATCTTGAGGTGGCACTTTCTGAGGCTCAGTGAAATAACACCAAAACAGAACAGCAAGATGGACCACAACACCCATGTTCCTCAACAAAGGACCAAGAAGGCTCCATATTTCCTCATTTTCTAAAAGAGGACTGTGTTGTTGTCTCTACTTTGCAAGCAAGAGAGATGACTCTTTGCCTTAGGTCACCTAAGAAATTTTCCCACAAAATATGGCCAAAGGAAGAAACTTGTCTATTCAGAACGTTGAATGTTGCAAGCTGGGGGAACAAAAGTCAACTTTTGCCCTGTTGTGGTGGGGAAAATGTCCACTTCTAAGGCAATTGGAGATAGATCCAATGAAGCCTATGTTATTGGCATGCACAAACTGCAGTGACCACTGGACCCCTTCCTAACGGAAGGCAAAAAAAAGTCCCAGATAAAGCAAGGTCAAGCAAAACAAAGGGAGAAACAGCAATCTGGTTTTAATTATCTATCTCCCGCCTCTCCAAGGTCACCAGATTTAGCTTCCTGCTTTCGCTCAGGACTGTATTGCAGTCCTGCTTTAGCCATCTGTAATTAAAAACGCTGGAGATTTTCAAGAAAAGAACAGACAGCTATTTGGTCCGGGATGGTCCACGTATTCTGGGTTTTATTTAAATAGAACGTGAAAATAATGTTTAAGATCTACCATTGGCTAATCTTGTCGTCAGTTCAAAATTATTTCACATACATCTCTATACTAACCTAACAGATGTCTAGGAGTAGGATATATGGCATAAAATCTGCCTCAGGTGCTCTATATCTTCAATAGTACTTTTGGTACAGTATTGTCTTGTTTAGCTTCTGGGGCAATAAATACCTCTGATCCATTATTGGTTAAACAATTTCTACTTGGCTTCTTTGATGTGATAAGACAAAGGGATGAATCCCATTAGAGAATAGGACTCAGCTAAGATCTCTTCAAGGAATCCATGAATGATGCCTCCTGATGTTCTCTGGCCACCGGAATAAAACTGAAGAGGTAACTGGGTCAAAGGCTGGACTCAATTCACTCGACAGATTCAACCTATCATCCCAATCCATTCAAATTTTAGAGTATCTCAGAATAATAAGAGTTGTTAGGGACCCTGGAGGTCTTCTAGTCCAACCCCCTGCTCAAGCAGGAGACCCCATACTATTTTAGATAAGTGGTTGTCCAATCTCTTCTTAAAAACCACAAGTGATGGAGCATCCACAACTTCTGAAGGCAAGTCCTTCCACTGGTTAATTGTTCTCACTGTCAGGAAATGACTGCTTAGTTCTGGGTTGGTTCTCTCCTTGATTAGTTTCCATCCATTGCTCCCTGTTCTGCCCTCAGATTCTTTGGAGAACTGGTTGATCCCCTCTTCTTTGTGGAAGCCCCTCAAGTTTTAGAACACTGCTATCATATCACCCCTAGTACTTCTTTTCATTAATCTAGATATACCCAATTTCTGCAACAGTTCATCATACGATTCAACCTTGAGCCCCCTAATTATCTTGGTTGCTCTTCTCTGCACTTGTTCTCAAGTCTCAACATCTTTTTTATATCATGGCAACCAAAGCAGGATGCAATATTCCAATTGTGGCCTTACGAAGGCATTATAGAGCAGTATTAACACTTCACATGATCTTGATTCTTTCCTTCTGTTAATGCAGCCCAGGATTGTGTTGGCTTTTTGGGTGGCTGCAGCATCTCTGCTTAAAAGTTTTCAGTGTTCCTTCAACTTGCTTATAAATCTTAGAGGCAGCATAAAATTTATTAACATTTAATTGTAAAAGTTGATATCTATATTTTATATTTCATCTTGTTTACAACCATCTATACTTGTGTAACAGTCTGTTTATATTGCACACGATAATGTTGAAATTCATACATACGTACAATCATGTGAAATTATGCTATTATTAATACTTGTTTTGCAAATATTCTATTTACCACTGTAGGTGGGCTGTTTTGCCAAATGAATCATAATAATTATTTTTGCCAGTTTATTAATAGGTGTTAGGTAGATTCTAAATGTTAAGTGGATACAAAGGAATTTAAAAAAAAACCCACAACACAATCTTGATTAGTATTGTTACTTTTGTGAACCATCCACATATGAACGAAGTACATACCCTCTATTTTAAGTAGTTGGTTTATTAAGCTTAACTTCTAAAAGATCACACAAATATAATGTAGGCACTAAAAGTACTTTGTAATAATTTTCTCATTGGACGTTTATTAATTTCTTTAATAAATAATACTTTATTGATCAGATATAAGGCTTCTGATTTGTTGAAACGAAGAGAATTACAGTTAGAAACAAAATCAAAGTAAACTTCAAAGGGAACTCATCAAAGCTGCCACAAGATGCAGCTGCTTTAATCCACTACAGAGCAGTTATGTGTCTGCACAATACTGTTCATGAAACAATGGTTTTGACAAATTGCACAGCCCTCATTTGTATTCTCTCTGACACAACAACTCCGTATACAAGCTAGCCTCAATTACTGAAGTCTTGCGATTATTTGGAAACTTTAAATGACTATGCCCAGAGAGATGAACAGGCTAAAGGTATGGAAAGTGCTGAATTAAAAAGCAGTCATTAGCAGGAAATGCCACAATATTACTTTTCATGCTAAAATTTCAGGCCCTTTATTGTCTTCATGCTCAGACATGTGGAACTTATCGGAGGTAACCTGATGCTTGCAAATGACTAATTAGCTGAAATTTAGAAAGGCAAATATAAAAGCAATTGGGGGATAATACAAAGTTTGTCCTGCAGCCATATCAGATACTATTTTTGCAGTGCTTAATTTTTCTCTTTCCTCCCTCCCTTTCTTCATTGTTAAAAAAATATAAAACAATTATGCTTTTCACTTTCGAGTATGCAAAATGACGCCAAGAATGGAGAAAGAGCCAGAAAGAATAAGACAAAGAAATTAAGGAAACGTGGGTAAACCTATTTTCCATCAACACCTTTTCATTGTTCTTCTCCTAGCTTTTCTATCTTTGCAGATCATCCAAACTTCCACCACCTCCCTGCCTCTCTCCCTCCATTTCAAAATATTATTTCAACACAGATTTCAAAAGCTGAACCAACAGCTGTCATTTTTATATGTTTATTTGTCCCCTGTCAGAATCCCATGGAAGCCAATTTCACATGTCAATCCAAGTATCATTGAAGACTCCAAAACAATACATTGATATTGTAAAGCAGACATGTTGCCTCAAATAAATTTCAGTCTTTTTAAAATTGTGGGTTTGGGTTTTGTTTTGTTTTTTAGCATGGACTACTGAAAATTTTGACATTCGTGATTCACCTAGTATCTTCAATCTGCACCAACTAATTACTCCCAAGTAGTCTTTTTTAAAAAAGTCTCAAAAACTATGAAATAGCAACTAGCCAAGAAACACAGAACATCTTTCCTCGAGGAGTGGACTTAGGAGGAGGAAGAGGAGCAGTGGTAGGATTCAATCAGTTCTCAGCGGTTCAAAAGAACCGGTTGTTAACTTTCTGAGCAGGTTGGTGAACTGGTTGTTGGAAGACGTAATTAGGACAGAGAACCGGTTGTTAAATTATTTGAATCCCACCACTGTAGAGAAGATAGAAGATAAAGTAGCTTTTGTAACCTAAGATCATCCATTCAACTCGTTGTAAGGGAATCTGAACAGCCCCCAAGAGAAAAGATAAGTGAAGAGGCTGCTTCTACAGGTAGTCCTCGACTTACGACCACAATTGAGCCCAAAATTTCCATTGCTAAGCAAAAAAAAAAATAAGTGGCTAAGTGCGTTTTGCCCTGTTTTACGACCTTTTTTCAGACATTAAGCGAATGACTGCAGTTGTTACGTGAATAGCATGGTTGTTAAGTGAATCCGGCTTCCTCACAGACTTTGCTCGTGAGAAGGTCATAAAAAGGGGATCACTTGATCCCAGGGATGGTTGCCATCATCATAACTATGTGCCAGTCACCAAGTGTCTAAATTTTGATCAGGTGACCACGTGGATGCCACGACGGTCATAAGTGTGAAAAAGGAAGCCACTTTTTTCAGGTGTTAACTCTGAACAGTCACTAAACGGATGTTCGTTAAGATGAGGAATACCTGTATTCTATGCCAACCATCTTGGATTTAACTATTATTCCACCAAGAAACCTGCACAAAAGGCCTTTTAACACAGTCTGCCCTGATGACGAGAAAACATGTCGGGCTGATCTGACAAGACAGGAAAGGAAAAAAAAAATGTTTTCATTAAAAACTGAGCAGAGCCAACTTTTTCCCCTCCATCTCCTCAAGCCAACGTTTCTCTGGAGCTTTCCAGGATCAGCAAACCCAGAAATCCGGCAATTTGGTTAATCAAGATTAAAAAGAATTTGGAGCAATTCTACCTGACTGCCTCTTTAATTATATTTTACTCTTCTTAGGTTTTAATCTCAGCATTCCTGTTGGGTTTATCATTGCCAGCCTGGCCTGATAGCAGAACATCTAATCAACATACACAGCTAAAGGTTTATACAGGGGTGGGATCCTGGTTCGGGGAGCGTGCACATGCGCACCAAATGCACACTGCACGCACGTGCGCACTACCGGCTCCAGCGAGCATTTACCTTCTCCAGCTGAGTGCCACGCAAAGCAGCTGAGGAGGTAAAAGCACAGGATAAAGGACAGCCTAGAGCCCAGGTGGGCCAAACACACAACCAGACGGTCATCACAGCGAACTGTTTCGGTGTCAGCTGCACTTCGGAGCTACCGATCCTATAGAAGCGGGCTGAACCAGTAGCATCCCACCCCTGGGTTTATGCAAGGCTTGGCTGTGGCTAAGTCTGGCAGAGAAATTATTTTCTAGGCTAAAACCTGACGAGTGAAAAAAAGAAACGATGAGGCCGCACGATCTCCAATACCTACCAAAGGTTCTAAAAAGTGAAGTCGATTTTCTAGGCAACAAGAGCAAACCAGAACAACATATAGGGAGAGTCCCTGACTTACGACCACAATGGAGCCCCAAGTTTATGCTGCTAAGTGAGACATTTGTGGAGAGAGTTTTGCTCCCACTTTTATGACTTTTTTTTAACCAAAGTTAGCAACCCGGTCAGTGGTGGGCTGCAACCAATTAAACGACTGGTTCTGTGAGCGCATGCTTCGCACCGATCGTCGTTCGTACCGGTTCACTAAAACCAGTCCAAACCGGTAGCTTAACCCGGTGTTTAAGTCAACCTGATTTCCCCATGGACTTTACTTGTCCGAAGGTCACAAAAGGGGAATCAATGACCCCGGGATACCGCAACCGTCATAAATATGAGTCAGTTGCCAAACATCTGAATTTTTATTCATGTGACCATGGAGAGTTGTAACTGTGAAAAAACAGTCCAAAATGTACAAAAAAGTACAAAAATGTAATAGTCCAAAAACTTCTTTTCAGTGCCATTGTAACTTTGAACAGTGACTAAACAAGCTAGCGTAAGTTACGGACTACTAACGTCATTGCCCAGAGGATCATTGGTTGCCCTCTGCCCTCTTTGGAAGAGCTTTAGAGCTCCCGCTGCCTTAAGAAGGTTCAAAACGTTCTCAAAGATCCATCTCATCCTGGGAACCCTTTTTTGGAACTATTACCATCTGGCAGATGGTACAGGATAATAAAAACAAGGACAAATAGGCTGAAAAACAGCTTCTATCCCACAGCACAAACTCTACTGAATTCTACTGTATAGTGCAATATCAGGAGTTTTCAATTCAGTTGCACAGAATGCAAAAGATGTGTGTTTGTGTTTTTATTTTTATAGTTACAATGTACACTGAAGATGGCATTTAATTTCGTTGTATAAGGTGCAATGGCAATAAACTAAACTAAACTATACTAAAGTAAAGTAAACTAAACCTGTATACCTGCAATATCTTCTCTGGTGATATAATTTTCTAAAAAATGCGAAGGCAACCGACTCCACTAAGAAGTTACACAAGGCTAAAAGTTTCCACGCCATCTCCTTCAGACCTCGCCCGTTTTTCCTACTGCCCCGATGAGGAAATTTAACAAGCGGAGCATTAAATGGGCAAATAATTACCTTTTAACTCTTGGAAGAGGCCAACATCAATTAACACGCAGGAGCTCTTAACAAACAGAGAGAGGAGGAGGTGGGGGCCCAGAGCAGTTCCTGCAGTCATCAAGGTCCTTCCTAACAAGAGGAAAACCAAAAAGAAGAGGAGGAAATGGTTAACTATTAATTTTCATAACCCTGATGCTGTAGAGAAGATGCTAACTCCCAAATATGAAAAGAATAATCAAGACGTAGGCTGTGAGGGCTCTAACAAATTCACCCCCATTCAAACCATAAGTCTCTAGCTAGAGTAAAACAATTTATTAGGAGTGGCCATGTTGGAGTTAGCTGGGTGCAGTCGACACTAAAATACAACATTCATTTCCCCCTTGACCCTGGTCTCCCACCCCCTGGACGTATATTCTCCAATGGAACACATCCATAGCCAAGAGTCATCAATCATGCTGTCCAGTAATAATCTTGTACACCAACAGCTTCAGCTGCCTAGGCGATTATCTGAGGCATTTAAGGAATGCACTGTTTTCCCCCACTCCCTTTCTGCTGGCAGCTAAAGAGACCAAAGGAGTATTTTTAGTTGACAATAGGCATGATATTTAATCTTCCACTATTACACTACTAAGCGAGGTGGATATTAAGTGGGGTTCGCCGCCATTGCACGACCTTTCTTGCCACCAAATGTTAAGAGAATCACTGCAGTTGTTAAGTGACCCCAGGACATTGCAACCATCATAAATATGAGTTAGTTTCCAAAGCATCCAAATTTTGATCATTTGACCATAGGGACAAAAACATATGAAGAACGGTTGCAGGATTTGGGTTTGGCCAATCTCGAGAAAAGAAGTTCTGGGGGGGACATGATAGCAGAGTTTGAGGGGCTGTCACAAAGAAGAGGGAGTCAAGCTATTTTCCAAAGCACCAGAAGACAACAAACAATGGATGGAAACTATTTAAGGAGAGAAGCAATTTAGAACTAAGGAGACATTTCCTAACGGTTAGAACAATTAACCAGTGGAACAACTTGCCTCCAGAAGTTGTGGATGCTCCAACACTGGAAGTTTTTAAGAAGAGATTGGATAACCATTTGTCTGAAGTGGTGTAGGGTTTCCTGCCTAAGCAGGGGGCTGGACTAGAAGACCTCCAAGGTCCCTTCCAACTCTGTTCTATTCTATTCAGTGGAACGGCTTGCCACCAGAAACTGTGGGCACCCCATCACTGGAGGTTTTTAAGAAGAGACTGGTCAGCTACTTGTCTAAAATGGTATAGGGTTTCCTGCTTGAGTAGGGGGTTGGACTAGATTAGAAGGCATCCAAATCCCTTCCAGCTCCATTCGGATACTTTCTGAGTATTTGAGACTGTTTTATGAAAGGCACACACAGTTTTTTTTTTCCTCAAAGCTCTGCTCACGAATAAACATTTCACAAAAATCCTTCCTTGTAGTAAGCAACCTCTTGAAATGCTTCCATTAAAGGTAATAAACCGAGAACACTAAGCTGTGGTCGCTTCATCTCTGGAGGCTTTTAAGAAGAGACTGGACAGCCACCTCTCTGACATGGTATAGGGTCCCCTGCTTGAGCAGGGCGAAAACTGGTCATAAGTCACCCTTTTCAGGACTGTTGTAACTTGAAATGGTTACTAAATAAGCAGTGGTACATTGAGCACAGCTATATTAATGGTGGGCTGAAAGGGAGATGGAAGAAGGGAAAAAGAAGGAGAAGCTGACATCTCCATTCTATGTATGCATCTCATTTGTTCATGTGCTTGCAGTACCGAGCATTTCTTTTTCCACTCCAGCCGAGTTGCATTTATGTACAGGCAGACACACGGCCCAGTGCATGGAAATCACAACAGTTTTAGCAAACGTTGCGTCCATCACCACCCCAAAATTTTAATGCGCAATCTCATCAAATCCCAGCAAAAATTAACGAGGAGATAGCTGCATTCACAATCCTCTGCAACTGTAAATTTTTCTAATGGGTTCGGGACCAACCATTTTCCCAAGTCGTGCTATTAGCAAAAAAATAAAATAAAATAAAATAAAAAATGAATGAGCCTGCAGCCAAAGCAGCGTGTGCTAGGATTTCATTAGAGCTCCTGCTGAGCAGGGTAATTTCTGGTCAGAGCTTGGGTTTAAGAGAACCAAGATTAAATTAGGTACCTTGGAATACGTGTTTGCTGCGCTATAGGTTTACTTATTTAGATTTCTAGCCTGTTGTAATCGACGCAATCTTATAATGTTTTAGCTTTTTTTTCCTCACAAGAGGTGAATACATGTGAACAGGGGAGGGGAGAAGGAAGGAAGGAAGGGAAGAGAAGAGAGAAAGAAAGAAGAAAGGAAGAAAAGGAAGGCGGGAAGGAAAGAAGGAAAGAAGAAAGAAAGAAGGAAGGAAGGAGAGAGTGGAAGGAAGGAAGGAAGGAAGGAAGGAAGGAAGGAAGGAAGGAAGGAAGGAAGGAAGGAAGGAAGGAGAGAGTGGAAGGAAGGAAGGAAGGAAGGAAGGAAGGAAGGAAGAAAGAAAGAAAGAAAGAAAGAAAGAAAGAAAGAAAGAAAGAAAGAAAGAAAGAAAGAAAGAAAAAAGATTTTTAGCAATGAACTACACTTGCAAGCTCACTCATCCATCTTGAAAGAAATGACACACTCCAAATGAAGCCAACAGAAGAGAAACAGAACCACATTTCAAACTGACTTAATCTGAACATAAACAAATAAAATCTGATACCAATGTACTGAAGGGCAAAACTTTCTCTGAATCTGTGAACCCCGGATCCTGGTGAACATTTTCGAATGGAATGGAATGGAATGGAATGGAATGGAATGGAATAGAATAGAATAGAATAGAATAGAATAGAATAGAATAGAATAGAATAGAATAGAATATTCTTTATTGGCCAAGTGTGATTGGACACACAAGGAATTTGTCTTCGGTGCAGAAGCTCTCAGTGTGCATAAAAGTGATTTGTTGCTAAGTGAGACAGTTGCTATGTGAATTTTGCCCCATGGTGGTTAAGTGAATCACTGTTCCAGGAATTGTGCAGCAGCTGTCTGGATGAAGTGTGGGCACACCAACACATATGTGGGGTTCCTTTATATAAATATACAGCCAAAGACCTCTTACACCTTCAAACTTGCTGAGGTTGAGGATCATTGGTGGGACCTAACACCTATTTAAATTTAACTTATTTAAATTTAACATTGACATTTATGGTTATTTTTTTTGTTATCATCCGCAAAAGGAAGACAAGTCAGGAAGTTGGGAAAAATCGTGAGGTAACTTGAAACAGGTCTACAGAACGCACAGATCGAAAATAGCGGGGGGGGGGGAGAGAGACGCCCACTTCGTACACCACAGCCAATCACAGCGCAGGCCGCCTCACGCATGAGTCAGCACTTTCTAACCAGAACTGTGTATTCTGAATTTTTCACTTTTTGTTTTTTTACAAACATATCAATGTGTGAATTTTATTTTGATACAAATAAAATAGTATTAATCATATTTGTTCCATTCAACAAGCATATATAATTCTAGTAATAACACACATATTTTTATTAAATTATAATGTTTCATTGTTTAGTTATTCAGTATTTCAATGGGTCATTTTTATGCCAATCACCCTATTCCAAGATTCAGACCTTTTAATACAAATAGAATATTGTTAATCATATTTATTACATTTAGCAAGCTTATATAATGCTAATAATAATACAAACATTTATGTTAAATTAAAATGCTCCATTATTGTCTTGTTCAACTTATAATCTTTCATTATTTCAATATGTTACAGTAGTTTTAATCCTTTTTTTTTGCATTTAGCAAACACATATTCATATTGAATTATAATCCTTCATTATTTATTTAATCAACGGTTCAATATATTATTTTTATGCCAGTCACCATATTCAACAGTACAGACCTTCAACTTTCTAGGTTCCATCATATCACAAGACCTAAAATGGACACTTAACATCAAAAGCATCATCAAAAAAGCACAACAAAGAATGTTCTTTCTGCGCCAACTCAGGAAGCTGAAACTGCCCAACGAGCTGCTGATCCAGTTCTACAGAGGAATCATTGAGTCTGTCATCTGCACACCCATAACTGTCTGGTTTGGCTCTGCAACCCAACAGGACAGACACAGACTTCAGAGAGTAATTAGGACTGCAGAAAAAACAATTACTACCAACCTGCCTTCAATCGAGGACCTGTATACTGCACGAAACAAAAAGAGGGCTGTGAAAATATCTACAGATCCCTCACATCCCAGACATAAACTGTTTCAACTCCCTCCCTCAAAACGACGCTATAGAACACTGCACACCAGAACAACTAGACACAAGGACAGTTTTTTTCCTATATGCCACCACTCTCCTAAACAAATAATTCCCTCAACACTGTTCAACTATTTACAAAGTCTGTGCTACTATTACAATTAACCTTCTCATCACTCCTTTTCACCCATCCTCTCCCACTTGTGACTGTATGACGGTAACTCTGTCACTTGTATCCTTATGATTTTTATTGACTGTTTCCTAGTATGATTTGATTGCTTATTGTACCCTATGACTATTATAAAGTGTTGTACTTTATGATTCTTGACTCTTGACGAATGTCTCTTTTCTTTTATGTACACTGATAGCATTTGCACCAAGACAAATTCCTTGGGTGTCCAGTCACACTTGGCCAATAAAGAATTCAATTCAATTCATTTCAATTCATTTCAATTCTATTCTAATTCTTATTGTATTGACTATTATTACATGTTGTACCTTATGATTTTTGACTCTTGATGGATGTATCTTTTCTTTTATGTATACTGAGAGCATATACACCAAGACAATTCCTTGTGTGTCCAAACACACTTGGCTAGTAAAGAATCCATTCATTCATATTATTTAAGTACACAACTGCATGTTCTGACCGACTGTATCCTGTACTGTTTCCGCTACTTAAATTCAATACCCTAACAATCACTACGAAACAAAATTCATTTTTTTTCTACTTGGAAACGGCTTCTGGGCTTTGTGCTTGAAGTGGGGAAAATAATAAAACTTCTATTTTTAGGCTTTTGCTGATTAGATAGGTTTTTGTTGTTACAAGAAGTGCTCGACTTACGACTGCAATTGAGCCCCAAATTTATGTGGCTCAGTGAAACATCGGTGGCATCAGCTTTGTGCTCCAATCTACCGCCTTTCTTTTGCCACAACCATTAAGCGAATCATTACAGTTGTTAAGTGAGACATGTGGTTGCAAAGTGAATCTGGCTTCCGCCATTATCACAAGGTTGCCAAAGGGAATCACATGACATCCTTTCCTCCCGGGACCATGGCTACCATCATAAAGATGAGTCAGATGCCAAGTGCCTGAATTTCGATCACGCGGCCGTGGGAAAGGCTGCAACTGCCACAAGAGTAAAAGTTGTAAGGGTGAAAAGCGGGTCGCAAGTCACCTTTTTCAGTGCCATTGTAGCTTTGAAACGGTCACTAAACAAACTGACGACAGTCGAGGGCTACCTGTATCATTTGAAGGAGAGGCGTGAAATTTGGTAGATGATGTGAAGCGGAAGAGCCTTCTCTGCCAATTTATATGGATTTTTTTTTAAAAAAATGAACAGAGAACAGATGAACAGAGTTGGAAAGGACCTCGTAGGTCATCTAGTCCAACCCCCCCATCCAAGCGGGAGACCCTACACCATTTCTGACACATGGCAGTCCAGTCTCTTCTTGAAAGCCTCCAGTGATGAAGCTCCCACAACCTCTGAAGGCAACTTCTGTTCCATTGCTTGATCGTTCTCCCTGTCAGAAAATTTCTCCTTATTTCCAGACTGACTCTCTCCTCCTTCTGTTTCCATCCATTATTCTTTGTCTGGCCTACAGGTACTTTGGAAAACATCTTGACCCCCTCGTCTCTGTAACAGCCCCTCAAATATTGGAAGACTGCTATCCTGTCTCCCCTGGTCCTTCTCTCCACTAGACTAGCCAGGCCCAGTTCCTGCAACCATTCATCATATGTTTGTGCTTCCAATCCCCTCATCATGCTGGTTGCTCTTCTCTATACTTTTTCTAGAGTCTCAACATCTTTTTTATAGTATGGTGACAAAAACTGGATGCAGGACTTTAGGTGTGGCCTAACTAAAGCTTTATAGTATGTCCCCTGAACTTGATTGTATCTCTCTGTTGATACAACTTACGATTGCATTGGCAGTTTTGGCGGCGGCTGCACACAACTAGATTCGTTGGAAGTGGGTAAATATAACATCAGTGAATATACAGTAAGGAGACCAAGCAAGCAGGCAAAACGAAATGATCCAGGAATTCAATTCCGAACAAGTGGCCATTGCCAGCCAAGATAAATCTTTTAGAAGATGAGCAAAATCTATAAGGGAACGGCCTTTTTTATTTTACAAAGCTCTATTCTCTAATAAAAAGAAAGCCTTGCATTATTTTAAGTACCTTTCAGAGGTATGTTAACTTAGTTTATCTGAAATAAATTACTGGAACCTTAGACAATCTGGTCTCAGGTCGTGCTGCAGGAAAGGAGGCCTGTTCGAACAGAGACACCTTATAGATAAATGTGAATTATAGTAATGTTAAAATATATATATAAGATTAGGGGAAACAGGATAGCAGTCTTCCAATATTTGAGGAGCTGCCACAGAGAGGAGGAGGGGATCAAGCTATTTTCCAAGGCACGGGAAGGCCAGACAAGGAATAATGGATGGAAACTGAACAAGGAACAACCTGGAAATAAGGAGGAATTTCCTGACAGGGAGAACAATCAACCGATGGAACAGAAGTTGCCTTCAGAAGTTGTGGGAGCTTCATCCCTGGAGGCTTTCTAGAAGAGACTGGACTGCCCTCTGTCAGAAATGGTGTTGGGTCTCCTGCTTGGGCAGGGGAGTTGGACTAGATGGCCTACAAGGTCCCTTCCAACTCTGTTAATCTGTAATCTGCCTGGAGGAGCATTCAGAAGCTTCAGCTGGTGCAGAATGCAGCTGCGTGGGCAGTAAATGCTATTCAGCAGGTGTAATTTTCCAGGTGTAATTCAAAGAGATGCTTGTCACCTTCATGGCTTGGGACCAGCTTACTGGAGGGATCTCCTTCTCCCATCCAATTGTTTCTACCCATCCAATCCGGTCGGACAGGATGAGCATGTTCTGAGCACCATCCAAGCAATGTCAGCTGGAGGAGACAAGGGGGGACGTGCTTGTTGTAACGTGGCACCTGCTCCCTGGAGCATCCTCCTCCAGAGATTAGGATGGCCCTGGCCCTGTTGGGCTTTTGGGAGGCCCTGGAAAGGCCAGGAGCCCAGGTGTGTGGTGTCCCAAGTGCATGAAAGACACTGGTTATGGTTGGCATTGATTGATTGGTATCTTTTAGCTGCCCCTGTATTTAATTTCTCTCTATGTCTCTCTCTGTCTCTCTCTCTCTTTTGGCAATTTTAACTGTTTTTATCATTGCTCACCATCAGAGTGACTAGATGAGAAAGAAAGAGAGAGAGAGAGAGGGGGGGGAGAGGGAGAGAGAAGAGAGAGACAGAAAGAAAGAAAGAAAGAAAGAAAGAAAGAAAGAAAGAAAGAAAGAAAGAAAGAAAGAAAGAAAGAAAGGGAGGGAGGGAGGAAAAGGAAGGAAGGGAAAAAAGAAAGAAAGAAGGGGAAAGAGAGAGAAAGAAAGAATGAAAGAAAGAAAGAAAGAGGGAGGAAGGGAGGGAAGAAAAGGAGGAAGGAAGGAAGGAAGGAAGGAAGGAAGGAAGGAAGGAAGGAAGGAAGGAAGGAAGGAAGGAAGGAAGGAAGGAAGGATAGAGAAAGAAAGAAAAAACAAAGAAAGGATGGAGGGAGGGAGGAAAGAGAAAGAAAGAAGGAAGGAAGGAAGGAAGGAAGGAAGGAAGGAAGGAAAGAAAGAAGAGAGAACGAGAAAAAGAAAGAAAGAAAGAAAGAAGGAAAGAAAGAAAGAAAGAAAGAAAGAAAGAAAGAAAGAAAGAAAGAAAGAAAGAAAGAAAGAGAAAAAAGAAAAAGAGAAGAGAGAATGAGAAAAAAGAAAGAAAGAAAGAAAGAAGGAAGGAAGGAAGGAAGGAAGGAAGGAAGGAAGGAAGGAAGGAAAGAAAGAAAGAAAGAAAGAAAGAAAGAAAGAAAGAAAGAAAGAAAGAAAGAAAGAAAGAAAGAAAGAAAGAAAGAAAGGAAGGCAGAGAGACACTGGGAGAAATAAAGCATTTAGGCAGAATAATTTTTTTGGCATGGAAGTTTCCACCATCATTCAACAGTTCTGAGCAAACAGCAGAGATTCCCTGCAACCTACAGAGGCTGAACGTAGCTGGCAAAAGGCAGCTTTTGGTCTGTGACAAGTCTTACTTGTTTTGTGCAACAGCCTGTTTTTGTCACCACTCAACTGTCATCTCCTGCTGTTTTAACAGGAGTTTGGGGTTGTCTTGACAAAACTCATTCTCTTCTTGCCTTGCCCATGGCTTTTATGTTTATCTGCCCATTAAGAAAAAGAAATGCAAGATAACTTCCAAGCTTCTTACACACAAACACACACACACACACACACGCACAGAGGAAGCATTCTGCATTTAAAGGCCAACAATGGCTTTCTAGTTATCTCCACCAGATGATCAAAGTCCGTATTTTCTAACAAAGCCCGCGACGGAAAACTTTTAATACTGTGATTCATTACAGGCAGAGTTCCTTCCTACAGACATCCTTTTTAGAAGTAACAGTTACATTTCCCACACAGCTCCGTTTCCTGCCATCGCCAGACCATAATAGCTGGCAGCTGTTTCTCAGAAAGCTGGTGGACCACAGCTTTGAGAAGGGAATACATTTGCCGCTTTGTCATTTCTTTGGGGCCATCAAGAAAAGAAAAGGAGAAAAAAAAACAAACAAACCACAATCTCTATCCCCGTAATCTAGTGGAAGAAAAGAAAAATGCATAAACTCTGTCACACTTTCTCGTATTTCTTATCTCCATTCATTCCACGGACAGCAGGTACCATCAAAATAAGAAGAGGAGGAGGGGAGGGACACCTGAGAAATTTTGAAAACACCCCCCCCCTCCCCCAAACAACCTGCAGCTCGGAAACACTAATAATTGGGAACCTCTCCAACACAACCACGTGTCTTTCACTACAACCAGACATTCTGAAAGGGGTTTAAGGTCACCAAATGTCCAATCTAATTTCTTCTCTGAGACCTCCGGTGATGGGAGCACTCACAACTTCTAAAGGCAAGCTGATGGATTGTTCTCACTGTCAGGAAATGTCTCCTTAGTTCTAGGTTGTACTCTCTGTGGAATCAAGAGGGGGTAGGACTTCCACGGGTAGCAGTTGAAAATAAATGAATGTAGTGTTTCTGCCTGTTGGTAAGGATCCTTAAGTTATTTGAAGGACTGCTGGATGTACCGTAGGCAGAAATGGCAGACCAGAGGTCTCCAAACTTGGCAACTTTGAGACTTGTGGACTTCAACTCCCAGAATTCTTCAGCCATCCTGGCTGGGGAATTCTGGGAGTTGAAATCCACAAGTCTCAAAGTTGCAAGGTTTGGAGATCCTTGGGGTAGATCCACCTCCTGTTTGTGTTGTAACCATGAGACTGCATAAAGCAAAGGAGACTATTAAACAAAACCGAGGAGATATGAAACTCTAGAATAACCCCAAGATGTAAATATAAATAAATATAGGATGTTACCAACCCTACAAGGAAACAGGAAGACTGCAAAACTTCACAATACTTATACTAGTTATTGTATCCCAAATATTAGGAGTCTTCAAACTTGACAGCTTTAAGACTTGTGGACTTCAACTTCCAGAATTCCTCCTCCAGTCATGTTAGCTCAGGGATTCTGGGAATTTGAAGTCCACAAGTCTTAAACTTGCCAAGTTTGAAGATCCTTGTATTAGAACATAGAATAATAGGATTGGAAAGGATCTTGGAGGCCTTCTAGTCCAAACCCTGGCCATGGCAGGAGATCCTATACCATTTCAGACTTTCTTTGAGCTTGACAGGATGGATGCATGTGATCATAGAAAGAATAACAGAACAGAATAATAGAATTTGATCTAAATCACACTTCCAACGCTCTTCGCTTTGTCATTCTGGACGGTTAAGGCGATCATGGATGGTAGGTACAACCAGAAACCCATTCCGCACAGCTACTGTCCCCGTGCCTTTGATGGAACAGAACCTTAGAACAGCTCTTCCTAAGTCCCAAAGGTGAAGCAACTGGACTTTCTGGTTTTTTTCCTTGAAGACATTTCGCTCTCACCCAAGAAGCTTCTTCAGCTATGACTGGATGGTGGAGAATGGAAGGATTTATGCTCCTTGCAGACAGCCGGTCATTTGCATCCTTTTAGAGGGTCATTGAGGCCTGTTGGAGGTTTGTCTGCGTCCTCAGGGTCACCTGAGTAGTGCAAATGGCTGTGGAGCCTTCTTGGAACTGCTGAAAGGACTGTGTTGTAGACTGGAGATAGATGATGTCCAGTCAGAGCTGTAGAAGCTTCTTGGATGAGAAGTGAAACGTCTTCAGAGAAAAACCAGAAAGTCCACTGCCTTTTGAAAAAGCACTTTGGGGACAATCATGACCTGGATGATGAAGAAGCTCCATAGACACCTCTTCATAAAGTGTGAATTTTACAAGGACTTGCACTCCCAATTAAATCACCAATCTCAACATCTATACCTGGCTCTTCACACCAATGATATTTAGTTTTGTTTTGTTTTTCTGGAAAGATAAGCACCCTTAAATCGCTGGATAAAGGCTGAGTTAATAGCACTAGCACTTACACTTATATACCACTTCGCAGAGCTTTACAGCCCTCTCTAAGCAGTTTATAGAGTCAGCCTCTGTCCCCAACAATCTGGGTCCTCATTTGACCCACCTCGATAGGATGGAAGGCTGAGTCAACCTTGAGCCCTGTCAGGATCGAACTCCAGGCAGTGGGCAGAGTTATCCTGCAATTCTGCATTCTAAGCACTGCACCACTGAATGTAGGTTCAGATCTTCAATATGATTTACTTAATGCATCAGATTTTATTGTACTTTAAAATTGTGCTTGATCGTTTTAACTTTTATGGCCTAGTTGTCAAGCGAAAGCAACTGCAAGCACAACCAGAACCACTCACAAAAAGTCCTAACAGTAGTTTTATGGCGGGTCAATTATGTTAACAAGAATCTGACCAGACATGCATTTCTTTGGGAATGGCAAGATAAGGCTTCAAAGATACTTCAGCCCGCAGCGCCCCCTCTTAACTCCTTCCTCCAGCCTATCTGGAAATTCTACCACATAAATCTTGTACTCTATTAAATGTGTGCTGTTGGGGTATGAGAAAAAGAATAAACAGAATAAAAAAATAATAATTTTATCCTAGCTACAAGATGCATTAAAAGAAAACAACACCTAATCTGCCACCCAACCTAAATCAAGTCTGAAATCCGTTTAGAAAACTATTTCACTGGGGTAGAACTTGTGTCTCTGGCGGGAAATTTAGAGCAAAATAATCCTTCATTCTCCCACATGAGAATATATAACTTTCAAAACACCTTTTGACTTTTCCTAATTTTGTATCCAAGGGGGATGGAGGGCCATATTTTCACCAAAATCAAGGTGAGGTTAGTGAGCCCTTAGCTTTATGGTTTTCAGATATACTGTACCTGATGGAATTTACACGGGTGATATTGCGATAGTTAGAGGGGAAAAAACCCTAACAAATTTTAGGTAAAAACACAGAGTGGGCTTTTATGGCCAGAGAAATGGATCTTTTCTTTCTTTCTTTTTTTTGACAAGTTCTGATGATGCTCCTTTCTGACCTCAAGTCTATTGGAGAAGATTATTGGTGGGGAAAGGCAGCGAGATGAAAGTAGAATACATTAACTTCACTTTGACTCAAGACCCCATCACTTTTAGTCTGACCATTGCACTTGCTACTCTGGTCCCAGGTTGGGAAAGATTCCATCCGTGTTAACAAATCACACGAGCTGTGAGCCTCTCAAACAGTGATTGAGTATATTGTTGATCAATATATTCAGGAGGCAAGAGACTGGGGTTGGCAATCAGACAATGTGTATACTTCTAAAGTGCAAAAAGAGCAACTAAGACGATTAAAGGCCTGGAGACAAAAACATAGGAAGAATGGTTGCAGGAATTGGCTAGTCTAGAGAAAAGAAGCACTGGCGGGAGACATGATAGAAGCATTCCGGTATTTGAGGGGCTGCCCCAAAGAAGAGGGGGTCAATCTATTCTCCAAACCACCTGAAGGTAGGACAAGAACTAACAATGGAAACTAATCAAGGAGAGAAGCGACCTAGAACTAAAGAGAAATTTCCTAATAGTAAGGACAATTAACCAGTGAAATGACTTGTCCCTAGAAGTTATGGGTGCTCCATCACTGGAGGGCTTTTAAGAAGAGACTGGACAGCCAGTTGAGCAGGGGGTTGGACTAGAAGACCTCCAAGGTCCCTTCCAAATTGAGCCCTTCTTCTCCACAAAGAAGAGGGAGTCAGCTTGTTTTCCAAAGCACCAGAAGGCAGGACAGAAAGCAATGGGTGGAAATGAATCAAGGAGAGAAACAACCTGGAATTAAGGAGAACATTCTTAACAGCAAGGGCAATTAATCACAGCAACAGCTTCCCTTCAGAAATTGTAGGGGCTCCATCACTGGAGGTTTTTAAGAAGAGACTGGACAGCCACCTATCTGAAGTGGTATAGGGCCTCCTGCTTGAACGGGGGCTGGACTAGAAAACCTCCAAGGCCCCTTCCAGCTCTATTCTGATCGATTGAATTCTGGGAGTTGAAATCCACGCATCTTCAACTAACCACGATTGAGAAACACTGCAATAGACGGAGACGTACGCTTGGCCCAACATGAATAACGACCACCAAGAGAAGCTGGACCTGTATCAGGGTCAGAGCTTTGGCAAGGAAACCTGGCCACCCATCTCTTCTAGGAGACAATTCTCAAAGTGGAAACCACAACGATTAAACCAAGTGCCTTGGCAAGCATCAACATACGCATGGGTTCTCACAAGAGACCAAACGATGCACACAGATAAAATTGTCGTCTTTTGGCAACTTGTCTTGCCAAAATTCAAAACACTTGCTATCCTAAATTGATGCCTCCATGATAGCAGACCTTTTTGCTTAGATTTTTGCCATCGCTTCTTCTTCCTCTCGGCCATTTAGAAAAGCAGAATCGGAGACTGTTATTTTTGGATCAAATATTTCCATTTGATGTCGAGCTTGGCATGAACCGAAAGCAGCTGTTCTCTCGACTTCCTCCTGAGAATATAATTCATCATTAAATCTCCCCAGCCTGTTTAAAACCAGGCAAGTGTTGGGGTTGCTGTTTTTTTTTTTTTAAAAAAAAGTGGAGTGCCCTTTCTTAAAAACCTACTGTGAATTCATTAAATTATTCAACATTCTTCAGTGGGCCAAGGGCGGGGGTGTTAAACTATCTCTCAACCTTATCAATTATTAATGCAATTTCTTGAGAAATATCAAGATATTTTGTAGGAACACAAAGCCAGGTGGGATGGGTTGTTTTTTTTTTAACTTTTGGCAGGAAGAAGGAAAAAAAATGGTAAAATCAAGATTTTACCAGTCAATGACCACTTCAGCTTCAACATCAACAATACAAGAGCACACAACAGATACAAACTCAACGTCAACCACTCCAAACTTGATTGCAGAAAGTACGACTTCAGCAGCCTTGAGTGGTCTGTGCCTTGCATGCACTACCTAACTCTGTTGTTACATCCTCAAACCCCCAACTCCTTTAACCTCAATGGACCCCAACCCATTCTGAACAGGTCTGTAAGGGGCATGCGTAAGTGCAACCCTATCATCTTGTAAGTGATTAACAAATCAAATAAACAAATAAATCAAATAAAATAAGGAAGGAAGGAAAGAAGGGAGGAGGAAGGAGGAAGGGGGAAGGAAGGAAGGAAGGAAGGAAGGAAGGAAGGAAGGAAGGAAGGAAGGACGGAAGGAAGGAAGGAAGGAAGGAAGGGGAAAGGAAAGGAAACAATACTCATTCCTAAAAGGTCTGTAAGGGGCGTGCACACATGCACAATTGTGCCTCCCGTCCCTGTCCTATTGTCCCCTTTTATTTGTGCCTATTTCCTGTATTCTTACTCATGTTTATACTTGTACCTATTATCTTGTAGGCAATTGACAAATCAAATAAATAAAAATAAAAATAAATATAGATGAAAAGAGGGAAAGGACAACGTCTGTTGAAAAAAATATAGCCCCTTAAGAATAACGTCTAGGTGTAACTTTGAACAAAAGCCTTATCAGGACTGAATACACTACCATGCCCAAAAACCAATTTACACATTGTGCAACTACTACTCCACTTGTGTACAGACAGTCTGGGCAAGCTAATTAAATTTACCTGGGTGCTTGCACATCTGTGTAGGTACACAAACACACATATCTCTTGTATCCAATCAAAGCTTTATCATGGTCAACAACTGGCATAAATGCATCTTTTATATCTAAAAACAGACTGGAAACAGAAATGCACAGAGTTACCCCCAAAACAAATACTGATCAGAGAAGAACTCAGGGTTCAGCTGAGGGGCCCTTAATGCTCTCTGAGCTTCGCTCTTTTCTTGCAGACGTTTAATTGCCAGGTAACATCATCAGTTCTAGAAGAGAGTGGGGTTTGCAAAGCGAGCATAGGCAATTCCCTTCTAGCACTGATGATGTTACCTAGTTTGGTACTGAAAGGTCTGCAAGAAAACAACCAAGCTCAGCGAGCACCAAGGAAATAACAATATTGAGCATGTTTTTCTCCTTTGTGTTAAAGATTTTAAGTACGATCATCCCTCACCAAGAAAGAGTTGCGACAACATGAAATGGATTTAGAACAGCTTTCTTGCTTTTTCAAAGGACTCTTAACTGTGTTTTTCATTAACATATCTCAATGTCTAAATGCAAATCTTCTCCTACCATTTTTCATAAATTCTTCTCCTCCTTTTCTTCAAAATGGTTCCCTGCTGTTTTTTTTTTTTTTTGTTTTAATCTTCCAGTAAACAAATGGATGCATATGTCCAGATATTGCACATTTCTTTTAAAGTGTTTCTCCCCATTGGGTACATTTTTGAAAATCCAAAATCAGAATAGTCACCGCAAAGATAAGCCTGGAGAGTGTACAGTACAAATCAATAACAACGCCAGCATTATTTTTGCCAAAGTAGCACCCATCCGATATTTTTTTCAGGAGGAAGTTCTTCTTTTTTTGAAAGAAAGAAAGAAAAATGCATGAAACGAAAAGACCCACTGAACTTGGCATGCAAGCGTGATAGAACATGAAATAAAGCAATTGTTTTGGAAAAACTGGACCCTGCGAGAGTTATAATCCACTTCAGACGTAGTTAAAACTTAACTGCTGTGATAATAATTAGTCTGAACATTAATGGTTAATAGACTCCATCTCAAACACTGACAAAGCAAGCTGGGCGAACGTCATTGGAAATTTTTTACATTATGTTTAAAGATCATGAGAAAGTTAAGCAGTTAAGAACCTCTCAGCAGCAAAATTATTGGCATCTATCTCTGATTTCTGTGTACTGTGACGTGATCAATATAACCATTTATTTTAAGGCAAGGGGTGTCCGATTTTTGGCTTGCCTGGGCCTGATTGAATGAAGAAGAATTGTCTTGAGCAACATATAAAATATAGCTTTATAATATAATATATATTTATATTATAAACATAATATATATTACAAACATAATATATATTATAAATATAATATATAAATATAAATCTCTCTCTATAAAAGCGAAATACCCCTCAGGCATCATCACAAAATCTCCAGAACTGTAAAGCTTACAAACTTGAAATTTGGCACCTATGTTCCTCTTGGCTTCTAGGTGCTCACTAACAAAGGATTTTTCGAAATGACCCTCAGAGCATTTAGAGTATTTCCTATACTACTACTACTACTACTACTACTATTATTATTATTATTATTATTATTATTATTATTATTATTATTACGCTCTGATGCCAAGGAGTTCTACTCCCCCTCCCAATCGGAAAAGAAATCTCTTCCAAATGCAAAACACAAGCAGAGGAGAGGACTTTCAGTTTCAGAGCACCAAGCAGCTTTAGTACAGAACAGTTGAGCTAAGCCACGCCCAGGCTCCTTGCTGTCTCCTTGCTCACACAGCAAATACTATTTCAGTTTCCAGACAGCCCTCAACTCTCTCACACACTGACAGGACGCTAGCCAGATGAATACCGATGGACGCTGGCACAATTTCCCCCCCTACTTATTTTCCTCCCCCAAAACTTGCCAGCTCACATAGCTTCGTAGTGAAGCACGGATACCCTGCTAGTATAAATATATAAGATAAAAGAAGAGAGGCTCAACTTATTTTCCAAAGCACCAGAAGGCAAGACAAAAAGCGATGGGCGAAAACTTATCAAGGAGAGAAGCAACTTGGAATTAAACAGAAAACTCCCAACAGTGAGGACAATTCACCAATGGTATATAAGTCAAAGAGCTCTTGCTGTGGCTACTGAAAACTATAATACTCTACAATATAATGCTTTTCCTTGACACTGCAAGGTGAGAAATTGTGATCTTGCCAATCTTGTGCACACACACACACACACACACACACACACACACACCTCTGCCTTGTAAGTCCCACGTGCCACAATGGTACTGCCTGTAGACTGGGCTGTAACAAACATTGTGGTTATTTCTCAGTGAAGAAACAGCTGCCCTTTGGACCCAACTCTACACCTTTAAAAATCTTGTTTTCGTCTGGTTTTCCTGCCATAACCTGGAAGCTGGGAAGCTGCGGGCATTAACAACGCCGAAAAACAATGTTAAGTCAGATGCCACCTTTACAGCATTGGGTTCCAAGCTTCAGCGTGATATATTTCTACATAATTTTAGTTCTGGTTAGCTAAACACCCTGGCTCTGAGACATTTTCCTCACGAGAGAAGGCTAAAGGGTCAAGAAATCCAATATTCTGTTTCCAAGGCAGGCAGCTAGATGGTTTTAGAAGATCACAAGCAGAGTGTAAGCATGGTCATAATTCCATTTTCCTCCCAGCTTCTTATATCCTGAGAAAATTGTCTTTGCACCTGGGGATTCTATTTAGTATCACAATTAATAGCTCCTGGCAGAACCATTCTCCGTGGTGGTGTTCTGTCGTTTTAAAGTCAGGGGCTTTCACGGAGGCAAATTTTGGTGCGCCGTGACATCCATCAGTTACAGAGAATGCAATCCAATTGCAGCTTCCCAAGAACTCCATCTTCAAGAGACAGGATTGAAGAAAAATCTTGCTAGCTCTTAAGAAGTTCAGCTGGCGTTTAAAAGCCTACGCAAGCCAACTATCCTTTTTTATCAGCCCATATTAAAAATTTATCAAATAATTCCTTTTGCGTTCTTCCTACACTCTATAAGATTCCAAAATGCAAACTATTGTGCAACTTCTCAAATATGTTGAATTCAATTTCTCTGTCTCTCTCTTTCTATCCATCCATCAACTATCAATCTATCATCTATCAATCTATCATCCATCAATCTATCATCTATCAATCATCTATTTATCTACCTACTTATCATCTATCATCCATCCATCTACCCACCCACCCATCTATCATCTATCTACCTACCTATCATCTATCTATCTATCTATCTATCTATCTATCTATCTATCTATCTATCTATCTATTAGATTTATACTGTCCACCCTGGGAAATTATCAAAATAAAGATTTGGGTAATGCCCAATCTTGAAGGTGAAACAGCTGTGCATTTTCACCTCCATTATGACACCAAACTAGGGTGGATAAAAATTGATGATTTTTTTAAAAAAACAAAACAAAAACAGATTTTAAAAAAAATTAAAATGGATTCTTTTTTAAATTTAAATCGGATTTTTTTTTTATTTTTATCAAATTTATTTTAATAAAATGCTTTTGGAATAAAAACCTGTCCGAAGATATTTTTCTATTTCAGATACATTCATAATTTAGTTCCTCCGGCATGAAATGGAGCTTAGTTATGTAGTGTGAGGCTGTGTATATTCCGAAGTACTGGAACAGTCGGTGGGTCAACAGCAGGTAAGAGGAGGAGCCACTGCAGGACAGAGATGGCACAGTTTCTCTTTAAAAATTGTGATTTAAATTGAGTTGATTTAAATCAAGCCCTTTTACTAGTGATTTAAACCCTGAATTAAATCGACTTGGTTTAAATCAAATCCGCCCTGCACCGAACAATTCATTCAATTCTTTTTTTAATCCTGCTCTGTCTCCCCAAGGATCTCAGGACAACTTAATTGCATTCGATCCAGGAAAGGAGATAAGAAATATGGTGCTGTGGGGGGTGGGGAATGAGTGGGGGAGGGGAAAGAGAAAGATGAAAGGACCTATTCAGGATAGAATATCTATAAAATCCCATTCAATAGATGTTTGTATAGAGTCCTTATTGAATGAAAAGGGTGAACTTAAATCTATGCAAAATCTAGAGGAACAAGGTATAAAGATGAGCTGGTTTTCATATGCGCAAATACATTCTAGGTATGATAAAGATTCTAAAACAGAAGGTTTCTATGATAAATTGACTGACTTGGATAAGATTTTGACAGGTACTGATGAAAAGGTGATTAAAAAATTGTATGGATATTTATTAGAAATTAAACTAGAAGAAGAACAAGTCAAAGAAACAATGATTGCTTGGGGGGGAAATTTTGGATATGGGATTGATCTAGAGAAATGGCAAAAATTGTGGTCTCAAAATTATAAAATGACGATGTCAACAGCATATAAAGAAAATTTGTATAAGATGTTTTACAGGTGGCATCTTCCCCCAGCAAGAATAGCAAGAATGTTCAAGAACAAATCTGAAAAATGTTGGAAATGTCATCAGACACCTGGCTTATATTACCATATGTGGTGGACGTGCGCGGATCCTAAAAAATATTGGACTAAAATCCACACGTGGTTGGAAAAAATGACAAAAAAGCATATAGACTTGAAACCAGAGATATTTTTATTGGGAATTTTACCTGAAATATACAGTAAGGAATTGAAATATTTGATTGTAAATGTATTAACAGCGGCTAGGATTTTATTTGCTAAAAACTGGAAAAATGGGAAAATACCAACACAGGAGGAAGTTATTAAGAAAATATTGGAATGTGCTGAAATGAGTAGATTGACATTTGAAATCAGAGAACAAGAAGATAAACAATTTTATAAGATTTGGGATCTATTTTATCAATGGTTAGACAATAAAAACATGGTAATGAAATATGCAGATTTTTAGAATATAATGAATATATAAAGATGTATTATTTTTATCATAACTACATAATAATAATAGGATAGATTTGGGGTGATAATATGAATTGTCATAAAGCAAATTAAGTAAAATATGGATTATCTTGTAAAACATGAATGAATAATAGTATAGTCAAATGATTGATTAACAATGATATTAATGTATTTAGGAATATTTGATTGACAATATGAGAACATATACAATGCAATTGTAAGTGATGACTATGAAATGGAGGCACAAAACAATTTGTAAACCAACCGACACACTGTATGTATATATACGGAAGATGGCTTGATGTTTTTATGTTGTGTTTGTCTATGTTTGTCTTAAAAAACAACACAACTTTTTTTTAGATGTTTGTATAGAGTCCTGAACTTATGATTACAATTGAGTCCAATATTTCTGTTGCTAAGTGAGACAGTTATCAAAAGAAAACCCCAAATTTATTCCAAAATTGGAAGATGTATTGTAAACTTGGAAGTCCCCGGCTTATGACAATTTGCTTAATGACCATTTGAAGTTGAAACAATCAATATGTGACTGTTTTTTTCACATTTACAATCTTTGCAGCGTCCCCCGCGGCCACGCGATCAAAATTTGGAAGGTCGGCAACCGGTTGTTATACTCGTGGTGGTCGTAGCGTCCCGAGGGGTGGGTGGATCACGAGGTCCCCCTTTTGTGACCTTCTGACAAGCTAAGTTGTTGGGGAAGCCAGTTTCCCTTCTCAACCAGGTGACTAACTTCTTCACAATTGCAGGATGTTCCCTTAACAGCTGTGGCAAGATGGCTCATAAAATGGGGCAAAATGAGTGCATCGCTTAGTGACCCCCCCCCCAAAAAATTGGGTTCAACTGTGGTCAGAAGGACTCCATGTTCCTGGGTATCCTTCAAGCCAAGAACATCAGGCACACTGAAGTCAAGAAGAAGGTTAGAAGTGAGCGTGGAGAAGATCTTAAAACACAAACTCAAGATATACCATCAAGGCAAGGGCAATTCCAACCATTAGAGACACAAGTGGAATATCAACAGAACTGAAGGCCACAAATAGGAAGACAGAGAGAAATGATGACAATAAATCATGGCCTTCATTTTGATACACACATCATTGAAAAGGCACAATGAAGAATGTTCTTCTTGTGCCAATTCAGGAAACTCAAACTGTCCAAGGAGCTGCTGATCCAGTTCTACAGAGGAATGATTGAGTCTGTTGTCTGCACCTCTATAATTGTCTGGTTTGGTTCGGCAACCCAACAGGACAGACAGAGGGTCTTCAGAGAATAATACCAGCAGAAAAAAAACAATTACTACCAACCTGCCTTCCGTGGAGGACCTGTATAGAGCATGAGTCAAAAAGAGGGCTGTGAAAATATCTACAGACCCCTCACATCCTGGACATAAACTGTTTCAACTCCTTCCCTCAAAACGATGCTATAGAACAGTGCACATCAGAACAACTAGACACAAGGACAGTTTTTTCCCGAATGCCATCACTCTGCTAAACAACTAACTCCCACAACACGCAAATTACTTAGTATGACTGTATTACTATTATTCTTCTCATCCTTCCTATTATCTATCTCTTCCCACTTATGACTATAACCATGTTTCTTGTATCTTTACAACGCCTATTGTTCTATTTGTTTCCTAGTATGATTTGATTGCTTATTAGTAACCGATGACTATCACTAAGTGTTGTATCTTATGATTCTTAATGAATGTATTTTATTTTTTTCTTCATGTACATTGAGAGCTTATGCACCAAAGATAAATTCCTTGTGTGTCCAATCACACTTGGCTAATAAAGAATTCTGTTCTAAATCATGCCCTTCATTTTCACACACACACACACACACACACACACACACACACACACCAACCTCCCTCGGAAGCAAATTTAGTGGAGACAAGATGGAGGACAAATAGAGCAAGAAGACAGACACTTCTGGCCGTATCCGTTGTATAATCAGGTTACATAAGGGATCCTTCCCTGCCTGGACAAATTTTGCCATAAGCTGGTGTGAAGTATGGATTTGCGAGCAACAAAAGCAAGTTATTCTTTTCACATGGAACATGGTTGACCTTCAGAGGTCATGGGAATTAATAAAATTACATGACAGGATTTGATCCACAAAGATGAAGCGGTGTCTTACAAGAAGGCAACGGAGCAGCAGAGTCAAAGCATTAAAGAGAGCCCAGGAAAGACACATGGGAAATATTGTTTTAAAAAAAGCTTTATGGCTTATTAATAACTTGGAATAAAAATATGGGCTTGAAAATGTAGTGCCTTGCTACAACTTTGCTGCCAGAATTTCCTAGGTAGGATTTTGGTCCTACAATGCAATTATTTAATTAAAGAGAGATAATATAGCACAGTGGTTAAAGCATTGGTCCAGGACTGGAAGATCCAAGCTGACCAACAAGGCATCCTGGGTGACTTTGGACCACTCCCTCCAAGCTGTCTCCAACATTTATTGGGGCATAATGCCAATAGTAATGGGCAACCTTGGATGTAATCCCAAAACAAGTGGAGCACTGCTGGAACCCCATCAGCATTGACAAAGTCACCATCAGTCAATTGCAGAAGGCAGCTTGACCAGAACAGCTTGCATCCTGCAACAATATCCATAATACCATCAAGCAACAACATCTGTCTATTTAAGGTCCTTAGGATAGACTCTTTATGGGGACAAAAATGCCAAATCCAGTCTGAACATCTGGAGGACTATGTGACCAGCAATAATAATAACTTATGAAACTTGCCTGATTCTCAGGTGATTCTGGGTGGCTCAAAACAGTCAAACAAAAATACAGTACAATACAATACGAAGGAAGGAAGGAAGGAAAAAAGGAAGGAAGGAAAAAAGGAAGGGAGGGAGGGGAAGGGGGGAAGGAAGGAAATGAAGGAAAACAATGCAAAGAGGGTAATAAGAATTACAGTCCTTTTTAGCAAAGACTGACAGAAGTGAAAGTAACATCCCAGATATTTTTTAAAAAGAAAATCAGGATAAATAATAGCACAGTGACAACGATAATGAGATTTCAATGTCACTTTTCAGGAAGACAAGCATAACCCAGAAGAAAAGGGAAGAGATGTTTCAATGTTTACTGCTTATTTGTCTGTCTCTCAAGGTGAGCCATCAATACAGTTGCACCTGGCTGATGAGAAGTCCATCACAACCAGCAAGGGGAAGAAAAGGTGCCCCCCCGTGCTTTATTACCTCTTGATCTCTTCACATTTGGGTGGGTGGGATGCCAATCCAAAGGCTGTCTTGCAGGAGGAACTAGAATGGGGGAATGATCTGCACTGGCATCTGGAGGCTCTACATGCGCCCCTCTTACGTGCTCCATAGCACGTTAGCAACTCTTCTGGAAATGGATTTCTCTCTTTTTAACCTCTGTGATGGATCACCCAGTGCCATAGGCCACATCAACAGAGGGACTGCATCAAAATTATCTGAAGTGATTTATACTACAGTGGTGAGACCACACTTGGGATAGTGCATCCAGCTTTGGTCGCCACAATATACATAAAAAAGATGCGACTCTAAGAAAGAGTGCAACGAAGAGCAACAAAGATGATTGGGGAAGTGGAGGCTAAAACATACGAAGAACAATTGAAGGAACTAGGTATGTCGAGGCGAACAAAGAGAAGTTACTAGAGTGATATGATAGTATCATATACTGAGGGGCTGCCACAGAGAAGAGGGAGTCAACCTGTGATGACCCAAGGTGGGATACAAAATGAATACAGTCACAAAAAACAGGTGAAGCCCCTTTTATTCCTTCACTTTGCTTCCAAGCTCCAAATATCCTTGACTGGAGACAAAAAACTCCCACACAAGCAGTTAGAAGAAGGAGGAAATGCTGTTTAAACTGAAAATGCTGTTTAAATTCTAAAGAGTAAAAAAGAACACAAACCAGGCAAGATAAGGGCTTAAAGACGTCCACAAATATCAGAACACACACTGGGAAGGACGCCAAACTCAGAGAGGAACAATAAACTAGAGATATTTACATATCTCTAGCTTTTTGTCCAGCGTTTGCCAGTACGCAGGTCCAAACTCTTATTCAGTTGTCACACCTGCAGCCCATGAAGAGGATCAAGGCCCTCTCCTCCCAAGGAGACCACATCTCTCCCTTATCCTCTCCTCCCTGCATGCCCTAGGATGGATAGGGGATGGGCCTGGGTCCTCCTCTGACTGCCCAGCCATCTTTGGCCCTTCCCCAGCCTCCTCTACAACCTCTGGAGCCATACCTCCACTCCCTGTCGGCTGTTCCTCCTCTCCCTCAGAGTCAGTCTCCAACAGGGGCATGACACAACCTATTCTCCAAACCATCAGAAGGCAAGACAAGAAACAACAGATGGAAACTCATCAAGGACAGAAGCATCCTGGAACTAAGGAGAAATATCCTCACAATGAGAACAAATTTCCTGACAATGAGAACAATTAATCAGTGGGACCAGCTTGCCTCCAGAAGTTGTGAATGGTCCTCACTTCAGGTTTTTTAGAAAAGAGTTAGCAACCACTTGCCTGAAATGGTAGAGGGTCTACTCTTCGAGCTGGAGGTTGGACTAGAAGACCTCCAAGGTCCCTTCCAACGCTGTTATTCTGTATAATTGAAAACCAGGGGTGGATTGACAATCTTTTTTTTAATGATTGAGGACATTTTAAGGGACTCTTAATAATGGGCGAGGAGGCTCACGCTCTCACAGAGGCTTTGAATGATGTTACTCACACGCTGTGAGCAAGGTTTTTCTTCTCACTCTTTCCAAAGCTCAGCTTAGAAATGCGTTTCTACACAAGTGAACCTCACAACCACCACAGCAGTCCGACAAGTGGATTCCAGCAGGTTAGTTCAACTGGGCGCGCTCTGCAACTCCGTTCACGGGCCTTCTAAAACATCGAGAAAAGCTTCCCCACTCCCCCAAAAAATGACAAGGCAGGGCACCTTTGGAGATGTAGAAACCTCCAGGTCGACAGCTCTTCTCAACAAAGCGTCAAAAATTCTCACCCTCCTCCTAGGCAAAGTAGAAAGAGCAAGAAACGTGATGCGACTAAGTGGTAGAGAAAGCCCGCCATTCGGAATAACAACAAGAGGGAAAGTCTGTTTAGATATGCAAGGATCCCATCTGTTAGAGCGACTTAGCAGATGGTCCTTTGACCACATATCTTGGCAAAACCTATGCTCTGTTCTGGAAAAAAACAAAACCCATGCCTCTTCCGTGCTTGGAACGGAGATCATTTGAAACCAAGTGTTTCTTTTTTCCCCTCTCTCCCATCTCCAGTGGGTTCCCAGTGTCCTCAAACAGCGGGAAGCCCTTGTTAGCTTCTTTCTAAAGCTTCCAGGTCACTCCCCACATATATAGCAGCAGGTCTCTTCTCATTAGGAAATCTCCTTCCCAATTAAATTGGAAAGTCTAACTCTTGTGTGGCTGTTAACTGGGGTGGGGGAGAAAAGACACTCGATTAAGAAAAGTGGCACAACTTTTAGATGGGGTTCTGACCAAGGATTCCTGAGACAGTAACAATCACACCTGTTCCCCAAATCCTTGTTTTTTATTTCAATGGCTGTGAATTATATGCCTTCACAGCCCGTAATGAGTCCCAAACATTTTGTGAATAGTCCAACAGAACTCCGCCACAGTTGTTCAGGATAAGTCTAACAAGCACCCACCTTTATCTCCCTTGAAATGCTGCCAATGACTGAATTGCCAATTAGTTATACAAGGCCAAATGGAGCACAAAGTCCACATGGAGCTTTGGAGCTTAAACCGAACAGAATGAATCAAGTTGCTTCCTGCAAAGGCTCATGTCCCTTTGCTCCTCCCTTATGTCTTATGGGAGGAGCCAATCTTCTCCAAGCCTTACTCCCGAGTCACCCCTTTTGTCTTAACCGTTCTTGCCTTCTGGTAGCTCTGTGCAACCACGTACTGGGAACAGGCTCCCCCTGTTCCTTTGCCTCTCTGATGTCAGATTCTGGAGGCTCTGGATCAGCACATAACTCCCAGATGGCCCTGGCCCCATCTCTGTGTCGGACGCAGATCCCTCGTCCGAGCCTTTCCCAGATTCCAGGACTGGCCCATGTTCCTCCCCACTGTCCACCTCTGCTGCCATCTCTGCAGGCTGCTGGTGGACCACAACAGTTGGAAGATGGAAGCCAATATGGAAGCAACCGTTTAGGTTGCAGGAGCTAATCTAATGAAGACATTAACTAGGGGCGACATGAGATTTGAGCGACTGTCCCAAAGCACCTGAGGAGAAGACAAGTAATAACGGAGCAAAGTTTATCAAAGAGACAGCTGGTATAGGATCTCCTGGTTGAGTAGGTGGTTGGACTAGAAGACCTCAGAGGTCCCTTCCAACTCTGTCATTCTGTATTTTGTGATACAGTATGAGAGTTGGAAGGTACCTTGGAAGACTTCTAACTCAGCCAGGAGACCCTAGACCATTCCAGACAGATGGCTGTCCAATTTCTCCTTCAAAGTCTCCAGTGATGGAGCACCCACAACTTCTAAGCAAGTTGCTCCACTGATTAATTGTTCTCACTGTCAGGAAATTTCTCCTTAGTTCTCTCTTGGATACGTTTCTGTCTTTTATTTCTTGTCTTATCCTCAGGTGCTTGAGAAAATAAGTTGTCCCCCTCTTCTTTGGGACAGCCTCTCAAATATCACATCCCCTTTGTTCTTCTCTTCACTAGACCAGACCTAACCAATTCCTGAAAATCTAAAACGCAAGAGGAACTAAATTATACATTTGAACTCTTCATTTTCCAAGCTGTTGGAAATTCAAGTGAATTCTGTATCACAAAAACCCAAATCAGACTTTGGGGAGTTTTCAACCAGCTCCAGAAGTTAAGAGTTCAAATTCACGATTTAGCTTCTCTTATTTAGTTAATTCTCCTCTTGGACGGTAGAAAAATTATTCAAAAGGTCCGGCTTTTGGGTAGGTAAACTAGAACAAGGCATGGAAGCACAACTTCCTGAACTGAAGCCAACTTTAAAAAAAATAAATAAATCTGAACCAAGGCCGGGAAACACCAGAGTAGAATTTTTTTCCCCACATGGCCATTTCTTTTTTTGTCTGTATTGCTCCTGTATCTTGAAAAGCTTTTGGGAAACAGCTGGAAAGTTCTAGATCTGCAACCACTGAAATCAGATTTGCCCCTTTCTGCTTTTTTTAATACATTCAGACTCTCCCTAAGTGGTCAAAACGCAATTCGTTGTGACTTGGCAATTTTAAGACAGGTAGACTTCAGTTCCCAGGATTCCCCAGCCAATACGAAGTCCACAAGTCTTACCGTTTGCCAAGTCTGGAGACCCCTGTGAATATTGGATTAAAAGGAGCAGGTAAAATTTACAAAAAAAATCGGTCCAAGGCTAGATGAAAACAATCGTCCCAAACTTAGTTGCTAGGCTGGTTACGTTGCCAGCCTATAAACTGAGTCCAGTTTCTAACACAACCGGTCTTCACACTTGTTTGTTCTTAGCAAACAACCCTTGTTTATATTTCCTTAAACCTCCAGATATTGGTCTCACTTTCCATCCATTTATGCCCTCTTGACCTAATGTTCCCCAAAGGCTGTCATTTGATCTTTCCAATAACTAACAACTAAGTTTGGCCAGAAAAAATATTCCCATCCGAGGCGATGGTTCCTATGCTTTTTGGTGACACAGGAGCCTTTTGACAGAGAGACCTCAACTTACAACAGTTCACTTAAGTGACTGTTCAAAGTTACAGTGGCACTGAAAAATAGTGACTTTTTTCACACCTACAACCGTTGCAGCATCCCTAGGATCGTGGAATCAAAAATTCAGAGGCTTGGCAACGGGTTTGTACTTAAAGATGGTCGCTGCATCCCCAGGGCACATGATTCCCTTTTGTGACGGTTCTGACCAGCAAAATCAAGGAGGGGTTACCAACTTAATGATGGCAGTGATTCCCTTAACAAATGTGGCAAGAAAGACTGTAAAATGGGGCACAAATTCATTTTAACAAGTGTCTTGTTTAACAACAGAATTTCTTGGGCTCTGCTAGCTGGAATGAGCTCAGATCATGCACTACCAAAGGCCACCATCGGTTTTTACACCCAAGTCTCAATCTATGGTAGTGTTGTGGTTAGCCGGCGGAAGGTGCAGATGCCTGAGGAGAGCGATGACTCTGATGAGGGGCCAGGACCATCAGGGAGTGGACTGCTGCCTTCAGAGATTGAGGGGGCTGGTAGCAGTGATGAGGAGGTTCCCGAGGAGCCTGTGCCCAGTACACGTGCACGAAGGATTGCTCGGAGGAAAGAACAATTACAGCAGCACAGGTGACTCGGGAATAAGGCTGTAAGGTAATGGCCCCTCCCTCAAGAGGATAAAAGGGCAGGTTTGGAAAAGTGTTCTTTGCAGGCAGCAAAGAAGCTCTGAAACACAACTGGTGGACATCTTAGTTCATGTTTGGAGAATTTTGTAAATTAGTTCTTATCTCTGGGTTTTTGGCAGTCTTGACAAACAACTTGGCAAGGCTCTTTCTTGTCAGAGCTAATTGTTGGAAAGCAGCCTTTTATCTGTAAAGGAACAGAATTGGGATTAAACCTTAAAAGGTGGGGGATGCTGACTTTGTCTGTGTTTGCTCTTTGGGAACCCGGTTGGGTCAGAACAGGTAGCTATTTGCTGCGGTGAAAATTCAATCAGCATTCAAATTGTGCTAGGTTTTTTTTTTCTACCTGTTGGGCTATCCTTCTTCCAATTCCTCTAACTTGCCTGCAGTGAAAATCAAACGGGATAATGTGGGCAGCACCATCAACAGGAGATCAACTCCAGAAGCTCAGGTCACAGCTCTGAAGGAATGATTGATGACCCCAAAATGATCAGGTGGCCAAATGGTTGCCTTGGGTGGGTTTCCAGGTAGAAGACCCTAGGCTCAAAATCAACTCTTCAATATATTGAAAACCATGGTCTGCAGAAATAAAAAAACAACAACCATTACATGGTTTTTTTAAAAAAAAGGTGTTGATACTCTGGAAAGAGAGCAGAGATGAGCAACCAAGACAATTAGGGGACTGGAGGCTGAAACCGTCTCCCCCGGTCACAGTTTCAAACCTGCTTTCAAAGCGCTTGCTTCCAAGTGAATCAAGGTGAATTTGAAAGCAAGACAAGAGGCCTTCCCCCTTCTTCTCCCTCCAGCTTGAGTTGTCTTCCGCTGGGCTATAAATAAACTCCCCGGTTAGATAAAGAAGAACTCTGCAAATCCAGTTGTTACTTCTTTAGAACTGACCCTTCCCCCTTTCTCTTCCTCTCTCCCTCCCTCTCTTTCTTGACCCCTGAAACTATTGAGCTTGGAGCAGTGGTGGGATTCCAAATTGTTTCCCACCAGTTCTATGAGAGAGACCACCATCATAAACCGTCCTCTGTGTCAGCGCTAGTGAGGTGAACTGTTTTTTTAGCTCAGCTGAGGCGCGGCAATTCGTTCTGCCCTGCAAATCAGCTGAGCTAAAAAACAAGGGAATACAGAAGAGGTAAGAGCAGGGGCAAGTGGGGAGGACCAGCCAGAGGTGGGGTTTTCCATTTCACTGAACTGGCCAAAATTTCCGCAACCGGTACGCCAAAACCAGTCCGAACTGACTGCATACCACCTCTAGCTTGGATACCCTAGCTCTTCTTTTGGAAACCACGTCTCCGATGTCCAGCGTTTAAAAAGCTCAGCCTAGCAGCCACTGAGGGGGGGAAAAGCAAGAAAACACACACACAAACACACACACACACACACACACACCGTGGGTAGCAAGCCAAAGTCAGGGAAGCGACAGGAATTGATAAAACCTTCCTCACGTCACTCTGACACTCCATTTATCAAAGCCCTAAATCTCATTCTCTGCTTGCCTCCATCAAAGGCTGCCAGCTGCATGTTTATTGAGATGCTTCAGCCTTGACGGGTGGCGTATTGCTAGCATTAATGATGGGGAAACAGTCCGATTGATTCGTATAATGATGATGATGATGATGATGATAATAACAATAATACATCGTTCCTTAATGTTTCGTTTTCTGCCAGCCTCCTTCTATACCAATTTTTTGTTGTTGTTGTTTAGCAATAACCAAAATGGTTTCAAAGCTTCCCGCAAATACATTGGGGTGAAAATCAGGTTGCAAGTGTTTCCTTTTCTTTCACCCCTTGTTTTTGCAAGACTAGGACAGAGATATACCTACCCAGGCACCCTGGGTTCTCTGTGAATTATTAGCGGAAAAAACTCATTTACATTCTGCCGAGCAATAAATAGGAACCTGCTGATATCTATTCATTCAAGCGGGAAAGCCTCAAAAGGAACCAAGGGGATTTCATCAAGGACTCCAAAGACAGAGAGGATGGTTAAATATCTGGATCCTTCCAATCTTTAGGGGCTCCACAGAGATTGTTTGCTCTTTTGCAACCATTTAGGAAGGTTCTGTCTTTTTCCCCAAATAATTGTGCCCAGAACCGTCAAACGTATGAGTGCCTTTGTTTTGTTTTTAAATAAAGCACCGGAGGGAAAGACAAGAAGCAACAGATGTAAACTGATCACGGAGAGAAGGAATTAAGGAGGAACTTCCTAACAGTGAGGACAATCAACCAGTGGAACAGAAGTTGCCTTCAGAAATCGTGGATGCTCCATTATTGGAGGTTTTTAAGAAGAGACTGGACAGTCATTCATCTGAAATAGTATAGAGTCTCCTGCTTAAGCAAGAGGTTGGACTAGAAGACCTCCAAGACCCCTTCCATCTTCTCCTCTCCTCTCCTCTCCTCTCCTCTCCTCTCCTCTCTCCTCCCTTCCCTTCCATTCTATTCTATTATTATTAAACCTTAATGGCAGGCACCCTTGAAGGCAGGCACTAGTAGATTGTTCTCAACATTGGGAAATTTCTCCTTAGTTCCAGGTTGCTTCTCTCCTTGCTTAGTTTCCATCTATTGCGTCTTGTCTTGCCTTCAGGTACTTTGGAAAATAAGTTGACCCTCTCCTCTTCTCTGTGGCAGCCCCTCAAATATTGGAAGGCTGCGATCGTATCATCCCTGGTCCTCCTTTTCACTAGATTGAACAAACCCAATCCCTGCAGCTGTCGTTCATATGTTTTAGCCTCCAGTCCCTTAATCATCCTGGTTGCTCTTCTCTGTACTCTTTCCTGAGTCCCTCAACTTTTTTTAATAACATGGTGACCAAAATTATTCTAAGATGGTCTTATTAAGGCTTTATAAAGCGGTACTAATACTTCACATAAACTTGATCCTCTCCCTCTGTAAATGTAACCTAGGATTGCATTGGCTTTTTTTGGCTGCCGCCGCACACTGTTGGCTCATGTCTAAGCGATTGTCTACTAGGACTCTTAAGATCTCTCTCACAGTTACTGCTATTGAGCTAAGTTTCACCTAATCTCTACCTCTGCATGTGGCTTTTCTTTCCCAAATGTAAAACCTTTCTTTTCCCTACAGTGAATTTCACGTGGGCGGAGCGGAATGATCATTTTCAACTGGAGTGGATAAAAACTGATGATTTTTTTTTTAAATAAAAAAAAATCAGATTTTAAAAAATTTAAATCGGATTTTTTTTTTTTAACTTTCATCAAATTTATTTTAATAAAATGCTTTTGGAGTAAAAGGCTGCCTGAAGATATTTTTCTATTTAAGATACATTCATAATTTAGTTCATCCGGCACGAAACGGAGCTTCGTTCATCCGGCACGAAACGGAGCTTCGTTATGTAGTGAGAGGCTGTGTATATCCTGCAATATTGGGACTGTTGGTGAGTCAACAGCAGGTGAGAGGAGGAGCCGCTGCAGGGCAGAGATGACACAGTTGCTCTTTAAAAATTGTGATTTAAATTGAGTTGATTTAAAGCAAGCCCTTTTACTAGTGATTTAAACCGTGATTTAAACCGACTCAATTTAAATCAAATGCACCCTGTCTAGCAAACCTTAGAGATTAATAGAAGCTGCAGTATATGTATGTATGTATGTACCGTGTTTCTCATAAATTAAGGCCGGGTCTTATATTTTTTTGAGCCCCCAAAAAATGGCTAGGCTGTCTTTTCAGGGGTAACTTAATTCCCCCCCCCTTGCATCCTTATCTAGAGTGCCCCGCGGGCAGCCTCGCCACCAGCCGCTCCTAACAGGTGATCATGGCGGAGCGTAGAGAGCTCCCTACTCCCATCAAACACCTTTGCTGCAGACCCAAGACCTTTGGCACCCGCCACTATTGCTTTCCCTTCTGCCCATTCCGCCGCCACGTTTGGAGCTGCCGCTTCCGTGTTTGGTGTGCCGCCGCCATTTGGAGTGCCACCACCATTTGGAGCACCGCCACCATGTTTGGAGCTGCTGCTTCCGTGTTTGGAGTGCCGCTGCCATTTGGAGTGCTGCCACCATTTGGAGCACCGCCGCCACGTTTGGAGCTGCCGCTTCCGTGTTTGGAGCTGCCGCCGTGTTTGGAGTGGCGGCAGCGCTCCAAATGGCGGTGGTGCCCCAAACAGTGGCAGTGCTCCAAACGCAGAAGCGGCAGCTCCAAATGCGGACATGGCAACTCCAAACAGCGGCAGTGCTCCAAACAGCGGCAGTGCTCCAAATGTGGAAGCGGCAGCTCCAAATGCAGAAGCGGCAGCTCCAAACGGCAGCGGTGCTCCAAACGTGGAAGTGGCAGCTCCAAACACGGTGGCGGCATGGGCAGAAGGGAAATCAACAGCGGCGGGCGCTGAAGGTCTTGGGTCTGCCGCAAAGGTGCTTGGCAGGAGTAGGGAGCTCTCCGCGCTCTGCCATGATCGCTCATTAGGAGCAGCTGGTGGCGAGGAATTGCTGCCCGCGGGGCGCTCCTAACGGCAAGTGCCCCCACCCTTCCCCCCATTTTGCATGTTTTAAAATAGGCCTAAATTTGGGGGCAGGGGCTTAATTTCATTTTATGCCTAGAAAACATGCTGGGTCTTCCTATTGGGGGAGGTCGTATTGTTGGAGAAACACGGTATGTATGCATGCATGCATGGAGTTGGGTTTTTTTTTTTGCTAACAGATTTTGAGTGCTCTTTTAGCACCTGATTCATTCAGCATTTGAAAGCAGAGTTCAATGTTAGGGAACAAACTCGAGCTAAGAGAGAAACGCAATTGATTTTCTTCTTCAATCCCTTTTCTTTTAAAAAACCTGTCGTCACGCATCTCCACAGCCGTCGAAACTCATCCGCAGAATACAAATAGGGGACAAAACCAAATATGAATCCCGACATTTTCTTACAAATTCTTTCCTTGTCTGCAAGGCTAAGTGTGGCCTCCAGAAGGGAAGGAGAAGGAGAATCTGTTTGATCTCTTCACCGGGTCAGCTTAGGAGATCTGTTTTCAGCTGCTGAGTTATAAAGACAGCACCGTTATCAGCAAGCAGGAAGTGCAGCTCCTGTTTCTGGCTGGTGTAAATTACAACTCGAAAGAGGCTGCTCTGTTGTGGATGAAAAGAAGGACAGGCTTTGTGGGGAAGGAAAAACAAAACAGGGGCTCTTTTCTTAAGCTTGTCTTTCGTAAAAATACTAAACCTGCTCTGGAGATAGGAAAAAGGATTTCTCTCTCACCATATGCTTCAAAAAAATTTCCTGAAGATTTGGGAAAAGGAAGGAAGGAAGGAAGGAAGGAAGGAAGGAAGGAAGGAAGGAAGGAAGGAAGGAAAGAAGGAGAGAGAATGAAGAAAGGAAGAGAGAAAGAAAGCGCAAGGAAGGAAGGAAAAGGAAAGAAGGCAGGAAGGCAGGAAAGAAAGGAAGGAAGGAAGGAAGGAAGGAAGGAAGGAAGGAAGGAAGGAAGGAAGGAAGGAAGGAAAGAAAGAAAGAAAGAAAGAAAGAAAGAAAGAAAGAAAGAAAGAAAGAAAGAAAGAAAGAAAGAAAGAAAGAAAGAAAGAAAGGCAGGCAGGCTTGTCTGGGCCCAATGGATAGCCGGACTGTCTGAATTCAGAGTAATCTATTTTTTTATTTACAAAACTAACTAAAATCAGCAGTTCCTGGCTGGAAAAATCCTTACACCACAAATCCAATTAATGATCTTAAATCAATCTATTTCAGCCCTAGTTTCCCTTAAGCATTATTCTGTTGACTTTCCTTACACAGCAATAGTAAGGGAAATGCTAAATGCTATAAATAGCGTTGCAATCTGAAATCTATTAGGAATTACGCAGTCTATATGGCAAGTCTCTGTGCATGATTGCCAACAAGACAAAGTGGCTATGCAGCTATCTGGATTTGAAGAGGATCTGGGAGCAAGCAGCAAAGACAACTTTTATCCGGATAGTTGTGTAAAGTCAGGTGGAACCAAAGCAGTTATAGAATGGATCCCACTCGATCAAAAGAGTCCATGAAAGAGACCTAAAATGAGATGGGTGTATGACATCAGCAAGTATGGCTGGCCCAACTGGCAAAAGAAAGGAGCGTATGAGTTGGAAACATGGAGAAAAGGCCTTCATCCTTCAATGGACAGACAATGGCTAGAAGGATGATGAACAGAGAATCACTTATGGTGAGTATGAATGTAGCTTTGGTGTCTAGCGCATTCTTCATACCCAAGTCCCGTCATTCTAGGAGGAAGAAAGGTCAAAGCACTAGAAGCATCAGGACAACCAAGCATGGCAAGAAGTCCAGGCACAAAGTGAGAAAGTTAAAAGACCAGTTTGAGTACCCCATGCTGATGAGGTATAAGATTTAATAGCTGCCAGCTGCTGTAAGTCTGATGCAATGCAAGGCTGCTGAAATAAGGACGAATCAGCACAGCATGGGTATTGCTCTTTTAAGATGAAGAATGAGTCCACTGAACTTTATATAGGGAAGCCATTAGAGAGCATGTTCTCTCTCCTTGTGTCCGGTATTCATTGCAGAGTTCTCCGTGTAGAGTTAAAAAGACTGATTGCTTGTAAGGTATTTCGCCTACCACATATATTTCTGTATATGTCTTGTAGATAAACCACTGTTAAAGGTCTTAAATCTCTGTGTGCTGTGTTTTGCTCCTGGGTTGTTTCATAATAGTAGTCATGCTGCAATCGCTCTGACACGTGCTGTCTATAACTGGCCAGGAGACCAGAAAAACTGAAATAAAGTTTTAAATGAAAGGGGTGGTATACTTCTACTCATGCCAAGAGACTCTTAAGAGCCAGAACCTGCACATGGCAAACAGATGTGTTTTAATTGCAGAATTCATGTTCTGTCTCCAGCATCCCTTCTACTTTTTCCATGCATGTTTATTTGTTTGTTTATATTTTGTATTTCTTAACCGCCCATCTGCCTCAGAAGCTGACCACTCTTAGCAAATAACTCTAATAATAAGCCCTGTTGAGAGATTAAGGATAACCTGTTGAAGCAACATGATCAAGATTGTGTGTGTGTGTGTGTGTGTGTAAGTATAGAATGAATAAGTCGTAATTAGACACAAAATACTGTTATATCATTTGCAAGAGGAGGTGTAAGCAAAACTGACAGTTGCTGATTCTTAACTCTGGAAATGCTAATTCTTAAGACACTGGAACTAAGTTTTTAAAAAGGGGTTCATTTGGTCAAATATTAGTTTAAGCAATCTATGATAGAGACTAGATAGATAGATAGATAGATAGATAGATAGATAGATAGGAAGGAAGGAAGGAAGGAAGGAAGGAAGGAAGGAAGGAAGGAAGGAAGGAAGGAAGGAAGAATTCTTTATTGTCCAAGTGTGATTGGACACCCAAGGAATTTGTCTTGGTGCAAATGCTCTCCGTGTACATAAAAGAAAAAAGACATTCGTCAAGAGTCAAGAATCATAAGGATAGATGAATAGATAAAGATAAAGAGGGATACACATATGGAGATATAGAGATAGAAGAGAGAGGTAGAGGTGTGTGTGTGTGTGTGTGTGTGTGTGTGTGTACGAGAGAGAAAGAGAATATGTCTAAAAAAAGGGGGAGGGAGAGGGAGAGAAAGAAAGAAATGAGGCCTGGAAGATATACCATACATTATTAAGAGCCCAAGACCCCTATCCTCAAAGTTTGCAAGTGCAGAATGCTGTCATGACAACCACATGTGCAAGACAACATGTCAGACAGAAGACATCTTATTAATGACAGCTTACATCAAACAAACGGCTTCTTAAGAAAAGCAGCTAATTATCCAAAGACATGAATTGTACAAGGATGTGAAATGTGCTCAGCCCTACCTTCCATCAGGAGATTAATTTAAATCCACGTGTCACCCATATTACTCAATTTAAGCCAGGCAACGCTACAAACACACTGCAAAAATCTTGGAAAGCAAATCTTACTCTCTCCCTCTCTCTGTCTCTCATTCTCTCTCTCTCATTCTCTCTCTCTCTGTGTCTCCCTCTCTCCCTCTCTGTCTCTCACTTTCACTCTCTCTTTCTCTATCTGTTTCTGTCTGTCTGTCTATCTCTCTCATATTCTCTTTCTCGGTAGCTGTGGGATGGTTGAAATTTCACACATATTAATTATATTCTTATAATTAGCTCTCCTGTAATTAGACCATAGACAATAAAGGGATTTCCTCCTTAATAAATAGATCACTCCATTGCAGGCTACTTTATGTGAATTGTACAAAAACCAAACCACCAAAATATAGCAGGAAAGAGATACAGAAAACTCTGCTGTGGTTTGGTGTTCTTTCCAGATATTTATCTCCCCGCATCTGTCCGTTTTGTGCTACCTGTTCATTGTGACCTTGCAATCTCCAGCTCTCTCGCTGGCAGCCTCCAAAGACATGAATTAAATCTGAAAATAACCATATGCAAAATAGGGGCTCTGTCACTGAACTACAGTCAGTTATAAAGCTATTCAAACAATTGCTTACAAACACAGCACAGATTATGTTACTTAGTTTGGTAGTAAAATGTTTGCAACAAAACCACCAACCTCAGAGAGCATCCAGAACCTCACAATACCAATTGTATTTTTGTGATATTACTAGTTGGGTGGTGAAATGTCTGCAAGAAAACCACCAAGCTCAGAGAGCACCAACGACCTCACAATACGAATTGTATTTTTGTGATATTACTAGTTGGGTAGGAAAATGTCTGCGAGAAAACCACCAAGTTCCTGTGAGAGGAACTTTTTGCCGGAGCTACCAGAGCTCCTAATAAAGGAATCTTTTGAATTCACGTCAGAGGGTTTGTCGTGTTTGAGGAGCGGAGTCAGAACACGAGAGTTCATGTAGTGACTGCTCAAAATTACAATGGCGTTGAAAAAAAGTGATTTAGGACCGTTTCCACCCTTACAACTGTTGCAGAATCCCCAGGGTTGCGTGATCAAAACTCAGATGTTTGGCAAATGGTTCACATTTATGACAGTTGCAGTGTCTCGAGATGTCAACAAACACACACATTAGTCCCCAAAACCCTTTGTTTTATTACAACCACTGTGAATTATAGTCGTTCACAGCCCATAATGAGCCACAAACAGTTTGTAAATAGTCCCACAGAAGTCTGCCAAAGTCCTTCAGGATAACTCTGATAAGCATGTGCCTTTATCTTCCTGGAAATGCTGCCTACAACTAAATTTCCAATTAGTTATACAAGGCCAAATGGAGCACAAATTCAAAATGGAGCTTCAGGTTTCAAACTGGCCAGTACAAACAAAGTTGCTTCCTGCAAAGGTTCATGTCCCTTTGCTCCTCCTTTATGTCTGATGGGAGGGGCCAATCATCTCTAAGTCTTACTCCTGGTCACCCCTTTTGTCTTAATTGTTCTTGCCTTCTGGCAGCTCTGCGCACACGTGCACTGGGAACAGGCTCCCCTTGTTCCTCTGCCTTGCTGCTGTCAGATTCTGGAGGTTCCAGAGTCAGCACATAACTCCCAGATGGCCCTGGCCCCATCTCTGTATCGGACGCAGAATCCTCACCAAGTCCTCCCCAGACTGCCGATGTTCCTTCCCACTGTCCAACCCTGCTGCCTCCTAGCAGACCACAACAATGTCAGAGTATATTCATGAACTGGAATAGAGCTTAGTAACAATGTCAGCCAATGAGAGCTGAGGTGAGGGCCGAAACTTAAAGAGGGAATCTGGGCATGGCTTATCTCCATTCTGTGCTTAGCTCTAAGGTGAAAGAGAAACTAACTTGCTTGCTGAACTAAAGTGAAACTGATGTCTGTTTCTGAGCTCCTGGGTTGCTGTTCTTCTCTGAAATGTCACATGTCTGCTTCTGCTTGAGTTTGCTCTATGTTGGAGAAATCTGCAACTAGTATTGTTAAATCTACTTCATATGTTTATAAAGAAGTTAAATGAAGCCTCAGCCATCTGTGTTTACGTTCCTGGCGCTGAATTTATGCTGCAGTACTCTGAACATACAAGTGGTCACAAGGCACCCCACTTTAATAAAGCTTTAGCGTAAGAGATTTCTGACACGATCAGCCAACACACTCTCAAGAGTGTGGCTTTTGTATAACACCACCAAAACTGTAACCTTCTTCTCAAAGGCTCCGCGAGCCCTTAATTTATTTTATTTTTTTTTATGCCACTTCATTTATGGACCTGTGAAGATGGTGTCAGGTGCTTTGTTTGTTTCCTCTCCTTGAACTCCCCAGGATCAAAAGGGATAACTTGCCCCCACTTCCTTCAAACAGATATAATTCTACAATTATAACACAATGCCAAGGATATTGACTGTAAACAGGTCAATAGCTGTCAAGGTCAACTTGCTTGTAAAACCAGAAGAGACACATACACAGAGAGAAAAGAAAACCACATTTTTAAATAGCAAGAGGAAAAAAAATATCCATTCAAAATTTCAGGACTTCCTCTCTCTTTCCCTGAATATCTGCTTTGCCATCGGTTTTTATCACCCTTGCAATACAATTGTAAATATTGGGAGCTTTCAAACATTCTCTCTCCATTTTCCACTGCAGTGTGTAATATTCCTGATAGCAAGATTCACAAGAAGGTTGTAGATTTTGCTAAAGGATTGAGACTGGATTGTCCAGAAAACCAAACACAAGTTTTCAGATGAAGTGTAAGGGCCTACCAACTTTCCAGTCACGTTTGTTCTCTTTGAGTTAATGTTTACTTTTATTTATTATAAGCTGATACTCCATACAGGAAGTACCACTTCCTCACGATTCACGCGCTTGGTTTTTAGTTATTATTTAACTCTTGTTAATTTTAATAGTTTTATATTTGTTTTTACTGTTCTATAAGCTGCCCAGAGTCACTTAGGAAGAAAACAAGGAAGGAAGGAAGGAAGGAAGGAAGGAAGGAAGGAAGGAAGGAAGGAAGGAAGGAAGGAAGGAAGGAAGGAAGGAAGGAAGGAAGGAAAAGAGGGGGAAGAAAGGAAATAAATAAAAAAAGAGAAGGGAAATAGGAAGGAAAGAGAATGAAAAAAGAGGAAGGAAGGAAGGAAGGAAGGAAGGAAGGAAGGAAGGAAGGAAGGAAGGAAGGAAAGGAAAGAGGCAGGAAGAAGGAAGGAAGGAAGGAAAGAAAGAAAAGAGGAGGAAAGGAAAGAAATAAAAAGAAAGAGAAAGGAAATAGGGAGCAAAGAGAATGAAAAAAGAGGAAGGAAGGAAGGAATTTTCCTGAAAATAAACATGGTGAGATCAAGGAAAGATCTACTTTCCCCTTCTTTCCTCGTTCAACCTCTAGTTTTGGTAAAATTAGGCTACAATAAAATTATTGATCCAGGATAACAAATTGAGCTTCATGGAAGGATATTCTTCTGAGTCCAGATTCTTCTCATGTTAGTCTAACATACTCATTTCACACAGTTCTGACCGCTTGAAGCATCCCCATAATCAGGGGATCAAATTTCAACTGCTTTATACTTACAACGGTTGCTGCATCCCGAGGTCACGCGATCCCCTTTTGAGGCCCTCTGACAAGCAAAGTCAAACGGGGAAGCCAAATTCACTTAACAACCAGATTACTAATTTACCAACGGCAGCGATTCACTTAAGAACTGCTGCAAGAAAGGTCATAAAATGGGGGAAAACTCACTGAACAAATGTCTCACTTAAGAATGGAAATGTGGAGCTCAATTGTGTTCATAAGTCAAGGACTACCTGTGCAAAGTTTAACACCTCATTAAAAATGAAAGCCAGCTAAAGGATGCCACAATTCAACGTGAAGCCACTTTAAATTCTCTTCTACTGCTCCTATCTTGCCGGCCTGTTCAGCCATCCGATGAGAAAGACAAGAACTTTTTGGTCACTGATGTATATATATCCATATTTGCTATTAGATTTTATTTTCCCACCCAAACAGCCTACTAGAGCAATTATGAAGCTGGCAGGACTAGCCAACACTGTCCAGAAGATAAGCTCAAGATGCAGAAGGATTTTGACAGACTTGAACATTGAGCACTATCTAACAAAATGAAATTCAATGGTGAAAAAAGTACAGTTCAACATTTAGGCAAGAACAACCAAATGCACAGGTATAGCACAAGTGGTACCTCACTCAATCGTAGTAACTTGAGAGGGATCTTGGAGTCCTAGTGGACAATCACTTAAAGATGAACCAGCTGTGTGCTGCAGCTGCCAAAAAAGCCAACACAGTTCTATGTTGCATCAACAGAGGGATAGAATCAAGATCACATGAAGTATTAATACTACTTTATAATCACCCTTGGTAAGGCCACACTTGGAATATCGCATTCAGTTTTGGTCTCTTAAGATGTAAAAAAAATGTTGAGGCTCTAGAAAGGGTGCAGAGAAGAACAACAAAGATGATTTAGGGGGCTGGAGGCTAAAATATATGGAGAAAGGTTGCAGGAATTGGGAATGTCTGGTTTAATGAAAAGAAGGACTAGGAGAGATATGAGAACCGTCTTCCAATATCTCAGGGGCTGCCCCAAAGAAGAGGAAGTCAAGCTATCCTCTAAAGCACCTGAAGGCGGGAAAATAATCAGCGAGAGAAGCAACTTAGAACTAAGGAGAAATTTCTTGACAGTGAGAACAATTAATCAGTGAAACAACTTGCCTCCAGAAGTTGTGAATTCTCCAACACTGGAAGTTTTTAAGAAGAGATTGGATAATCATTTGTCTGAAATGCTATAGGGTTTCCAGTCTGAGTTGGAGGTTGGACTAGAAGACCTCCAAGGGCCCTTCCAACTCTATTCTATTCTATTCTATTCTATTCTATTCTATTCTATTCCTTCATTCCATTATGCTATGCTATGCCATTCTTCTATGCTATGCGACTCTACCCTACCTTATCCTATGGTATTCTAATCAGATGTTTGGAGTCTCTCACAAAAGAAAACAAGTCATTCATTCCAGGATTGGTTTTTATTAAATTGTTATTGCCAAGGAGAGTCTTGCAGAGACATGTTTTCTGCTGCAGCTGCCAGAATCCAGTGGACAGACATGGGAATTAGGCAACTTGTCTTTGGAGGTGGAACAACAACCACAAGCCAGAGGCACCAAGAAAGCTTGCAAGGCCAGAAATAACTTCAGATTCCAATTACAGGCCTCCTGGCAGCCACAATCATGAATGTTCTTTTCATGCTCTTCTTCCAATTCTGTTGGCATCTCTTGCCAGATAAGATTTATACGGTTCTACTCAGGACAACCTGCTAGTATCATTGGCCTACTGTAACTGGAGAGACGTGGTGGCTGAAAACAATCTGTAAAAACGGCCAAAATCAGCCGGAAAAATGGCCTGAAAATGGCCAGAAAAATGGCCGGAAAATGGCCCCCAAAATATCCAAAAAAGAGACACGTGTTCACCGGCCAGCTGGTCTTTGGTTTTCCGGTGCTCCAGCACCTGCACATGTATGTTCATGCACGTGTGTTCTGGTTTGGGCACTCGGTGCCGAAAAAGTTCTCCATCACTGGTTATTTTCTCTAGTAGGCTTTTGGAGGAGGAAAAATGAAATCTAATAGCAAAATATATCAGTGGCTAAAAAACTCCAGTATTTCCAATGAGTCAGCCAGTCAAAGATTGGTACCTAAGCAGGAAGTAACAAAGGCCTTGCCTTTCTTTCCCTTTTTTTAATGCATTTCCCTACTGCTACAGTAGAAAGAATAAAAGGACAAATGGTTCATCAGGGAAAATACTCCTGTCTTCTTCTCCTCTCTTTTGTTTTCCTTCCTTTTTGAATCACCGACCTTGGAAGAGAAAGTCAAAGGATCTGAGGAGCTCTGAAGTCACAGGGCTGCATCTATGAAGAGAGGCCTTGACATTTGAATCTCCCAATCAAAGAAACAGTTGCTTCATTTGATTGCAAGAAATGCTTAGACTTTGGAAGATTATCTTGAAGGAAAACCTTGAGTTCTTTTCCAGTGGGCAGAAAAACACCCCCCCTTTGAGAGAAGTCGAATTGAAAAACAGCTGGGAATTCGATAGGCCACAGCTTAATGGTTAGACCGAGAAAGCAGGATGCTGGAGACCCCAAACTTCTATTAAGCATTTTTTATAGCAATAGCCCTTAGACTTATTTCTTAGACTTATTTGACCTATTTCTCTCTCTGGGCACAATGAACTATATCTGCCAAACAAAACTCTGCATTGGTGACAGGAAAAGCATCCGGCCATTAAACACTCTGCTAGCTCCATTCAGTTGCCCGCACTCCACCCCACAAGGGATTATGGAGTAATTAAAAGATGATGTTGACAGCAATAACCCGTAGACAGACAGACAGACAGACAGATATAGATATAGATATATAGATATAGATATAGATATAGATATAGATATAGATATAGATATAGATATATAGATATAGATATAGATATAGATATATATCACTTCTTGGTGCTTTCCATCTTGGTGCTTTCCATCCCTCTCTAAGCAGTTTACAGAGTCAGCCTTTTGCCCCCAACAACCTGGGTCCTCATTTTACTGACCTCGGAAGGACGAAATCTGAGTCAACCTTGAGCCGATCATGATCGAACTACTGACAGTGGGCAGAATTAGTCTGAAACACTATATTTGAACCACCATGCCACCACAACTAGTTACTATTCCAAAACAGAGTGGTCAATGTCTGGAATACTCTACCTGACTCTATGGTTTCTTCCCCAAACCCCAAAAACTTTAACCTTAGACTGTCTACTATTGACCTCACCCCTTTCCTAAGAGGTCTGTAGGGGGCATGCATAAGCGCACCAATGTGTCTACCATCCCTATCCTATTGTTTCTTTTTATTTTTCTTATACCTGTTATAACCGCTTGACAAAATAAAAAAAATAAATAAAAAATAAATAAATGTCAGCTCTAAAGTAAATATGGTCACCCCAAATCCGGGAGCCATAAGCACCCACAATATAACAAAACCACACTGCCAAAATTCAGCAGCAAAGTAGACCAGCTTTGTCTTTCTACCAATCAAGAATTAACCACCTGTCCGTCTGTTTTTCGATCTGTCTGTCTCAAGATCCTTTGGGAGAGAGAACTTCATAGGCAATCTGGAAGCGCTTAACTAAGCGGCAGAAACTATTGCCTCTTGTTACTTCTCTTTCTTCAAAAAAACCTTTGGGAGGCAAGTTGTTCCATGGATTAATTATTCTAACTTCAGTTAGGATGTCATCGTAAATGCCAGAAACCTTGAAAGCCTGCTGCCCTGTTTCAAATAACCTGAGATAACCTTATAAAAGTACTTCCTTAAATATTAATTGCTGGTATTTATTTTAGAACGGCTGATAGAATAGCCTTGGCTGATTTGTAAGACAAAAACACGCTTTGCAAACATGCCTATTACAAGGTTCGTTTTCCAAGAAGTAATCGCTGATTGCAATTCCCAGCTGAACATGTACTCAAGGGGAGATCCAAGTTTGCCACTGGTAATCTGTACAGTCTATATAGTATATGATGTTGAAGCTTTCTTGCCACTTCTGCTTATGTTTGAGCGAGGCTTCAACTTATTCCAAAAATCAGACATCATAGTCCATACATAAAGCACAATTTGTGGGCAGAAAATTTGCTTCCTTGTTTTATTTTTTTTCAATAAACTTGATTAAAGATTTTATATACATATACATGTTTTCTTAAGTTTTCGCGGGTACTTACATGTATGGCATTCAACTTTGTTCGGGTATTTTCCCACGTCATTGTAGTTGTGCTTTTAAAGTTGTAGCAACGTTTCGGCAGAATCTCATCTGCCATCATCAGGCTTCTGTATTGTGTTCGTCTTCTGTATTGTGTTCGTCAGACGAACTCAGTACAGAAGCCTGATGATGACAGATGAGATTCTGCCAAACGCTTACAACTTTAAAAGCACAACTACAATGATGTGGGAAAATACCCAACAAAGCTGAATGCCATACACATATACAGATACAGATACAGATACATACATACATACATACATTTACATATATATATATATATATATATATATATATATATATATATATATATATATATATACATATATATACACATACATTCATACATACATACATACATACATACATTACATAACACATAATATAAGACATTTCATTACAAAAGAAATCACTGTGAAAAACAAAACTAATACACACAAAACATATATGTTTCTCATCAATTAGACCGTGTGTTCTTTCCTCAAAGACAATTTTCCTAATAGTCATTTCCTATTGTTGGTAAATATTCTTAATCTAACCCCTTTATTTTTTCCCAATCCTTATCTTTTTATTCTCTGTTTTTTATCCTTAATCCAATTATACCATTTTTCGCAAACTGTACTATATTTTGAGTCTACCTCTTCCTTTAATTTTTGGGTAAGTACATCCATTTCAGCTCAGTCGAGGACTTTCTGGATTATCAGATTGTTTGTTGCCGTTTGGTCACCCTTCCAGCATTGTGCCAACGCAATTCTTGATGCCTCATTTTAAACCTCATTGTTCAATCCAGAATTCCCTAAAACATCTTCAAAATTAATAATAATAATATCGTTCTCTCTACTTCCCCAGGAAAGGCAGGTGCATCTGAAAGCTGCTTAAAGGTGAGGTTTTATCTTCAAGAATATAATTCAAGCTGTTTAACAATTCCAGGATGGTAGGGAAGGATAGAAACCAAAATATTTGGGTGGGGGGGAGTTATTGGCAGAAAAGAAAAGACCACTCAAACACTCACAGAAAACACTTAAATATTTGCATATTTTGTATTCAATCCAATTCAGATTCTCTCAGTGGCCAATTTCTCAACTGAAGAATTAAAATATTCAACAAAAATAGCAAGGGGGGAAGAGAGACAGAGACAGAGAGAGAGAGAGAGAGACACATAGAGAACAAGAGAGAGAGAGAGACAGATAGTGATAGAGAGTGTGTGAAAGAGAGAGACAGAGACAGACAGAACTAGAAAAAGAAAGAAAAAAGAAGGAAGGAAAGCAGAGGGAGGAAGGGAGGGAGGGAGGGAGGGAGGGGAAAGAAAGAAAGAAAGAAAGAAAGAAAGAAAGAAAGAAAGAAAGAAAGAAAGAAAGAAAGAAAGAAAGAAAGAAGGCTAAGGCAAAGAATTCTGAATTTGAGGTTTCTTTCTGAGTTTCTTAAAATATTTTGAAACAGAAAACATGATATTTTGCAGTACTATGTAAAATGTTTACAAAAGAAAAAGACTACATAGTTCAATTCTGTTCAGATTTGCCATTCTTGTAGTTGTAGTTCTTGTGAATGAAGCAAAGAAGACCTCCTTACAAAGGTTATCATGTCTAAAGAGGCCAGAGTGTTCTTCGATTCTGAAGAAACATTGGGAAGAAAGAAACACACCACCTTGTTTGTGGAGTTACATACCCCAAAGTATTTTCTCATCAGCAGTAGACTTCAAACTCTATAAAAACTAGGATTGCAGAAAAGCCATGATTACCACATTGGCCCCAACAAGATCTCAGAATTCCTGACTCACCATCCTCCTCTATCTGGATCCTTTTGATTGGGAAATACCTTGAAACCCCTCAGCTCTTACCATCCTACCCTCACAATGACCTAGTTATTCTGTCTGCATTCTGGGATGGAAACATTTTGTGTTCAAAATATTTTGTACAGCCACTGGTATCTTTTCCTGTTTTTCCCATACTAGAGGCCTGCTGATTTTTTTTTTAAGGATTACTTAATAGAGAAGCTGAATACTACTGGCTTTTTTCAGCAAATTGATACAAAATATTGAGAGAATACAACTGGAGTGCTTGGTACTTTGGAGGGGTCTATGACAATATGCCAACTCACCATGGCCAGCTCACCATGGGCAACTCATCATGGACAACTCACCATGGGCAACTCACCATGGGCAACTCACCACAGCCAACTCACCATGGCCAGCTCACCATGGACAACTCATCATAGCCAACTTGCCACAGCAAACTCGCCACAGCCAATTCACCATGGACAACTCACCATGGACAACTCACCATAGCCAAACTCACCATAGCCAAACTCACCATAGGCAACTCACCACGGCCAATTTGCCACGGCCAACTCATCATGAGGCAACTCACTGCTGGACAAAAGTTACACTAATATCAAAGAAATGGTGGATGAGAATCATTAAAGAAAGGGTGCAAAAGGAGGAACAGAATGAGATGTGAATGACAAAATTTATATATTTTTAAATTTATTTTAAATAATTCAATTGAATTGTGAAATTGTCCTGTGGCAAGTTGTCCCATGGCATGTTGGCTGTGGTGAGTTGTCCCACAATAAGTTGGCCTTGGTGAGTTGGACGCTACAAGTTGCTGTGGCAAGTTGTCCCATTCTGACTTGGGAGACACCAGAGTAGAATAGAGTGACTTGTGTACCTTGCTTATATGGTTCCTAATGGATACAACTAGGTCAAGTCTATCAAGGGAGCTAATGGCTTGGTCCAGGCATGGAGCTGGTCTTGGACATCAGAAAACGATATCTGAGGAACCTCAGTTTGGATAGTAGTTTCTTCTCTGTCCTGTCCTAATCTATTCTTCTGCTTAGAAGCTTCTTCTCTATGGATGAAAAATTCCCAAGTTGCCAAAAGAAGAAACATGAAACCTCTGAGAAACTTCAGTACTCTTATCAAGTTTCTCTTCCTTCCACCACTCAATTTCTTCTTCCCAGTGAAGGGAATTGAGAAATACAAATACAAGTCAAGAAATAGCCAGGAAAATTGGTTCTCTTTCAGCTTGGAGTAATGGTTAAAGATCCTGGGTTCAAAAATGGGAAGCAATAGGTTCTAGACCTGCCTTGGGCATGAAGCCAGCTAGGTGGTCTTAGACCAGCCATTCTTTCTCAGGAAGAAAGCAATGGTTAGACTTAAGCGTAGCACACAAAATAATCTGCTACAATGTCCTACCAGTCAATGACTACTTCAGCTTCAACCACAACAATATAAGAGCACACAACAGATACAAAATCAATGTAAACCGCTTCCAACTTGATTGCAGAAAGTACAACTTCAGCAACAGAATGGTCAGTGCCTGGAATACACTACCTGACTCTGTTGTTACATCCTCTAACCCCTACTCCTTTAACCTCAAACTAACCACTACTGACCTCACCCCATTCCTAGGAGGTCTGTAAGGGGTGTGCATAAGTGCACCATCGTGCCTACCATCCCTGTCCTATTGTCCCCATTTATTTGTACCCATTTCCTGTATTCTTACTCATGTTTATACTTATATCTACTATCTTATAAGCAATTGACAAATCAAATAAATAAATAAAATAAAATAAAACCTTCTTCCAAAAACGCTGCCCAAAAAACTACTTGAATTATTCCAAACAACGGTCAAGAATTCAAGTCAAAGCTGAATAGAAGGAGCACACACGAATCCCTACTTACACATAAAGTCTAACATTCAAACGTTTATAGCTTGGGACAATCCATCACTCAACCAAAGGTTCCTGGTTAGAACTGTGTTATCAAAAAACATTATTTTAATCAAAAACATTCATCAAAGGGAAAACTTTTGACATTTACTCTTTTACTCAACTGATCATTGATGGTGTTCCTTAAAGAGTTGCTCCATAACCAGCCTCAACAATGTTAGTACCCCAGCAAACTACCAATTATTATTTATCTACCTAACTAGCATGTTTATTTTATTTCTTTTTATTATTATTATTATATTTTAATTTTTAATACAGTAATTCCAACTTCAATTGAACAATGTGTTGTCTGGGTACAAACATCTTTGTTAAACAATAATCCTTCATTACATATTAATTCTTCAGTATTTAACATAGTAACGTCCACCTATTATTAATACTAGTATAGTAAGAGAATTGCATATTTAGTTATTTATATATTGACTGCTGCTAGAATTGCATTTGCACAAAATTGGAAGAGTGAAGAGATACCTACAGATGAGAATGTGATTAGGAAAATATTAGAATGCGTGGAAATGAATAGATTAACTTTGGCAATTAAGGAGAAAGACCAAAGTGATTATTATTTGGCATGGGATTTATTCTATCAATAGTTAAATAATAAAAATGGAAGTTAGACATAGGGAAACAAAATAAAGACGATGTGTTAAAAGAGATAAGTTAATATGTTGACTCACATGTTGCATACTGCTACATTAATACTGTATAATCGATTAGTATTATTAATAGGTAGCATGCTCATTTTGAAGCAACAACATGAAATAGTTCCTTCCGCACTCCTTCTCTTTCTATCCCTGTCTACCTCTTCTAGGTGTTCACACTGTTCTTCCCATCACCATCAATACCACTGTCTGCTTCCCTTTATTTCAGAAAAAAAAGGAAGAAGAAAAGCAGAAGGGGAAAACCAAACGATGTGTTTATCTTTTCAAAAGACGTCTAGAAAACTCTCGAAGATCCTACTCAACTCTCAAAGAACCCACTCAATTGGTTGCTGCTTTTTTTTCAGGAGCTTCGACCGCTATTTAAAGCGAGAAGCATGTCTTTCTAGATCTCATAAATGATGCAAGTATCCTTGTTTAGAAGACAGGCTAATTTGCGAGCTGAAATCTTGAAAACCGGAAGAGCAGCTGAAATATTTCCAGTCGAGAAAAACAGGATGAACTCAACCAAAAAAAAAAAAAAAAAGCAAGGATGATTGAGTTATGCAAGAGGGAAAGAGACAAGGGACTCTGCTGTATTTGTATAATTCATGCAGAGCCTTCTTTGGATGGAAGGACAGATCCTGAAGCTGGAGTTCAAATACAAGTAGTCCTCAAAATTAGGCCCATAATCGAGTGCGAAACTTATGCTGCTAAGTGAAAAATTTGTTAAGTGACTTTTGCCCCGTTTTAGGACTTTGCTTTTTACATGACCCCAGGGTGTAATTACAACCATCGTAAGTGTGAAGCAGCTGCCAAGCATTCCAATGAAACCCCCCATGTTCAGAAACCAAGTTCATCCAATTAAGAATTTATTAGAGAAATCATATTGGCATATCTGGGACAACCCAAATCTGAGAGTTCCAGGTATAAGAGAAATTCAAAGATCCATTCCCTGCATCCACCAGTCCATCACATGACTCAATCAAACATTGTCCCAACTGGAGACCTTCCTCAGACACTTTCCTCCAGGTGCAGGGCAGCATGTCCTTGACTCTTTGAGAAAGAATGTTGTTGTGTCTAATCTTCCACCTCTTTATGAAATCCCCCCTGCCAAATTCCCAGGCACTGAATGTGGCAGCCTCGGAGCCTCTGAGTAAAATATGGCTTCCAAGGCCAACACCCATGACCATGGGGTGGCCTCAACAGTCCTAAGTGTGAAAAATGGGCATAAGTCACTTTTTTCAGTGCCATTATAACTTTGAAGGTTGTAAGTCAAGACCTATTTGTGCTTGGCCACCTAATGAGAAGAGAGGACTCCTTGGGAAGAGACCCTGATGATGGGAAAAATGGGACAGTAGAGGATCAGAAGGTGAGATAATACCATCGATGCCACAAACGTGAATTTTAGCCAAATTTGGGGGCAGAGAACAGGGGGGTGATGGGGTCACGGGGAGTTGGGGGTGACTTAGTGATTGAACAACAACAACAAAATAGAATAGTAGAATCTTAGTAGAGGGGACCCGGTGGCTCAGTGACTAAGATGCTGAGTTTGTCGATCAGAAAGGTGGGCAGTTCGGCGGTTCGAATCCCCAGTGCCACATAACGGAGTGAGCTCCTGTTACTTGTCCCAGCTTCTGCCAGCCTAGCAGTTTGAAAGCATATAAAAATGCAAGTAGAAAAATAGAGAGCACTTTGGTGGGAAGGGAACAGCGTTCCGTGTGCCTTTGGCATTTGGTCATGCTGGCCACATGACCACAGAAACATCTTCGGACAGCGCTGGCTCTTTGGCTTTGTAACAGAGATGAGCACTGCCCCCTAGAGCCAGAAACGACTAACACGTATGTGCGAGGGAAACTTTACCTAGAATCATAGTATGTAGCACCATCTTCACATAACTCCCAATGATATGGAGGCCATATGCCTTTATCTGCCAAAAGTTGACTATCCCAGGATATAAGGGACAAGGGTATTCTTATCCCTTTTGAACTTTTTAGTTCGGACATTACTCTCTGATCTCATGCTGCCTTTCTTCAAGCAGTCACTGTTCTCAACCCAACCACCAACATTCTCAAATCAGGAAAAAAAAGAGAGAAGGAAGGGAATATGCAGTGGTGGCGCAGTGGTTAGAATGAAGTACTGCAGGCTGACTCTGCCCACTGCCGGCAGTTCAATCCTCACTGGGTCAAGCTTGACTCAGCCTTCCATCCTTCCGAGGTGGGTAAAATGAGGAGCCAGATTGTCGGGGGCAAGAGGCTGACTCTGTAAACTGCTTAGAGGGCTGTGAAGCAGTATATACATCTAAGTGCCATTGCTATCTTCCTTCTTTCCTTCCTTCTTTCTTTCTTTCCTTCCTTCCTTCCTCCTAAAGATTGACTCAGCCTTCCATCCTTCCGAGGCTGGTAAAACGAGGACCCAGAATGTTGGGGGCAATAAGCTAACTCTGTAAACTGCTTAGAGAGGGCGGAAAAGCACTGTGAAACTGTACATAAGTCTAAGCGCTACTGCTAGTGCTCTTTAAGGAGAATATACATTTAAAGAGTTTACCTTCCTAGCCAATCGTGTGCCTTCTCGCCACTCCCCCCTGCATATGATTGGAAGATTGGTCCCGACCTACATGCCTCCATGCGGTTACAATACCGCCTTCATTTCAGCAAGCTCCTTTGCAAGACATAGAAGCTTTTCCCCACCGGGGGAAAGCGAAAGGCAAAATCCAATACTAAGATTCCCTTCTCCTTCAATTTCCTGGACATTAATTTCCCAACAGGATCTTGGGCTTTGCAAATTGAAGAGGAAAAAGCTCCTGTTAAATGCACCAGGAATTGAAAAGGCAATCCCCAGCAGTGTAGGTACACCCTACCAAGCCAGGAACATGACAGCCATTCTCTTTAATCGTTATAAGCTTTGACTCTCTCTCTCTCCCTGCAACAGAGAACAACACCTAAATATGCAGGAGAGGCAGTTTTTAAACAGCTTACCAGAAGCTGGAGCAATCATTCTTACCTGGAAAGCAGCTACTCGCAGCTGCTCGGCTACCTGTCACCACAAACACCTCCCTTTCTCCTTATGATTTACGATGCTTTGCCCAGCACTGAACCTTGCATTACTATCCTCCTTTATTGCCTGCAGCTGTCATTCTTCCGGGTAATTCACTCACTAACCCAGGTTTCATAGAGGGAAGCATTGGAAAGGCAGAGACACTGATTTTAATCAACTCAGAATCGACAAGCTGCACCAAAAGATCCCGAAGACACGGACTGGGCAGCAATAAATGTGGAGAGACTTTCCAGGGAAGGACCTCGGCTCACATCAGCCTCTGAAAGGACAACAATGCAGGTTTACCCCTACAGCAGGGGTCTCCAGCCTTAAGAACTTGAAGACGTGTGGACTCCAGCTTTCAGAATTCTCCCGCCAACCTTGATAAAGTTAAGACTTATGGACTCCATCTCCCAGAATTCTCCTGCCAACTTTGATAACGTTATGACTTGGGGACTCCAACTTCCAGGGAGTTGAAGTCCACAAGTCTTAACGTTACCAAAGTTGGAGACCCCTGCCCTGCTCCTACTACTCTCTACTCTGCCCTACTATGAAGTGTTAAGACATGCTGTGTTAATAGTATTAAACATCTCAGCCAAAACAATACATGTGTATTACAATATTCTGTACAAAAAGATCAAGGGAAAGATTTTCCCCTGTCCAGCTGAGTCTGAGTCTTGGGGCAGTGGTCATTTCCGTCCCCTAACTAAGGAAGCCAGCATTGTCTAAAGACCCTTTCCATGGTCATGTGGCCAGCATGACTATACACTGAGGTGCATAGAATGCTGTTACCTTCCCACCAAAGTGGTACCTACTTACCTTTGCATGCTTTCAAACTGCTAGGTGGGCAGGAGTTGGAGCAAGGAACGAGAACTCACCCCATCCTGCAGTGCTTAGGTCTCAAACTGCCTACAAGCTCAGCATAACAGCTAGGTGACCGAACCCCTCTTATTTTCTTAATATATATCCCAGACATGGAATATATATTAAGACAATAAGACCATAAAGAGTAACCCTGCTGGGTCAGACCATTTAGTCCAGCAGTCTGTTTTCACACCATCCAACTTATCCAACAATCTTCCAACAGATGGAAACCTCCATGACTAATAGCCAAGTAAGCCATAACTTCCACGAGATTTGTCTAATCCCTGTTTGGAGCCAGCCAAACCAGTAGTCAGCATCTTATCTCTTGGTTGTGAATTGGAAAATTTAATCACACTTCATATAAAAATAGATTTCCTTTTGCCCATTCTGATTTTTCTAGGATTCAGGTTCATCGAGTGACCTCTGGGCATTTGGGAAAGGACAGACAAATGTTTTTAATATGATCACTATAACTTTTAAATAATGACCCCAAAAAGTTCCAAAAACCAGGACATTTTGGAGTCCATAATTATGCAGAAAATTCTTCACAACTATAACAAGAAAAAGAAAAAAAAACCAACCCCAAACCCATTAAATTATATGCCTATGATTTCTGTTCCAAATTTATATCATTCCTATTAAATACAGATGTATATTGTATAATGTATAATATTGGAAATGTCAACAAGTTGATGGTACTTTTTATCATATGTGGTGGCTATGCCCCAATACTAAGACATATTTGACCAAAATTAAAAATTGGCTACAGGAAATCACAGGCTACCAAATTGAATCTAAACCAGAACTTTTTCTACTAGGAATTATTAAAGGTCAATGTTTCGCGGGTATTTGTATGTGGATCTTTGGTTATTTGGGTTTCCTCCTGCGTAAAGTTGGAAGTATCTAGGTGACGTTTCGACGAAGTCTCATTCATCATCTTCAGGCTTGTGTCTTTGGCTTTGTGCTTCTCAAGAGTAACTCTAAGACTCTGAAACTCCTAACATCCCCAGTGAGGAATTAGTCCAACAAAAAATAATGGAATGTGCTGAAATGGTCTTGCTCACATTAAAAATGAAAGAGAAAGAGGACTCAGAGTATTATTCAATCTCGCACAAATGGTGTGAATGAATAGTGAACAGATATAAGCAATAAGATGTGAAGACTAACTGTAACAGACCTTAAGAAAATAATTTGTAAATATGTAAAATATATAAAAATATATGATAGAGTCAATTATTGACAAAGATAATAGTTATTGATAGTTGTATATTAAATGTATGAAGACTTATAAGTTAACAATAGTTGTAGATGTCAAAATGCTGTTGAAAATGAGATTATGATTTGAGTTGTATTGGTGGAAAACACAATAAAAATCTAATAAAATAAAAATAAATAAACACAGACAATATTTTTCTGCCCTGGATTCACCTGCAACGCTTCAAGCATTCAGACCTCCTTAATACTTAGCAAGCTGTTTGTCTGTTCGGCTGTTTCTATTGTTCTATACATTCCTCCATCCTACGGCATTTTAATTAGTTTTTTTAGTTCCTCTTAATTAATGGATCTTGGTTGGATGTTCTTTTGGTTGCCTGCACTAATCTCATTTTAAAAAAATAAAATAAAAAATAAAACATGGTGTTAAATAAGGACTTTCCCGCCGGCCAATCTTGCGGAGATTTTTCTAAGATAAACTTAACTGCGTTCGGTTGGACTTTACTCTCAAACAAGGATAGGATTTCAAGAGTAACTCGCAAGCAGGAACAAACACACCCCACAAACACACTCACTACACCTTTTCAGCGTATCTGCTGTCTGCATTGTTCTTCTTCTGCTTTTTAAAGGGTTTCTGAGGAAAGGCAGCCAGCCATCTTGATTGGAATGAAATGGCCCACCTCGCTTGTCATACAAAGAAGCAGTAACACACAAGGAGAGAATTCACATTTCAGCAACAAGAGAAGTCCAGATTGTATTATTCATCTTCAGGTGAGGCAGGGCTTATTAAGCTGATACTTTTAGGACCACAACTGAGTTCAAAATTGGTGTTGGCTAAGTGAAGCACTTAAGTGAATTTTGACTCACTTTACAATTTTTCATGCTACACACTCCAAAGCACCTGAGGGCTGGACTAAAAGTAATGGGCGGAAACGAATCAAGAAGAGAACCAACCTAGAACCAAGGAGAAATTTTGTGAGAGTAAGAATAATTAACTAGTGGAACAACTTCCCTTCAGAGGTTGTAAATGCTCCATCACTGGAGGTTTTTAGGAAAAGACTGAACAGCCATTTGTCTGGAATGGTATAGACTCTCTTGCCCAAGCGGAGCGATGGACTAAAACGCTTCCAAGGTTTCTTCCAACTTGTTATTGTGTTATACTTTGCAATAGCCCCCGTGTATTTTTGCTATGTGAAATGGATGAATCACTTATCCACTGATTATAGCCCGAGATAAGCGATCAGCAAGATTAATTTATTACAGCTCCTGATATCCGAAGGAAGAACTAAATACAGCCAGGAAATTCTGTTAAGCTGCCCTAAAGGAACATTTAGAAAAAAACAAAAATCCCATTGCCAAACTTGTGGCGTTCGTCATTCTTAGCAAAGTCTCTCGACCAGCCAAGGTTAGTCTTCCAAGCCTTCAGACCTGCTTGGAAAGGGAATTCAACAAGACACTCCCTTGCATAACTTGTCAAATATTTAAGTGTAGAGAATCAATGATTAACCCAACCTAAATACCCAAAGCCACCCAGCTGAGGAAAAGAAAAACCCTTGTCTTTATTCCAGGAGTCCTTCTCACATTCAAAATGCTCCCACTTAAGTCTTTCTCTTACTATTTCTTCGGTAACAAGAAGCCACGATTGAAAAATAAAATAAAATAAAATTATTCAGACTGGTTACTGGATTCCTCGACGATTGCCTAACAAAACCAGCCTTCGCGCAAAACCACAAGCCATTTCAAGTGTGTTAACCAAGTAAATTATAGCCTTGTTTTCAAAATTACGGCAGCGGCAACTGAGTGACAGAGAAAAATCATAGGTAACTGCTGACCTGTAAGGTAACAGGATAACAATGGAATTGACAAGAAAAGCTGAGCTGAAGGAAAAAGAGAAGAAGGAAGAAGGGGGAAAAAAAGAAAGATAGGCTTGTGTTTAAGGTATTTGTGGATTTCTAGCTATTGAAGAGAACCAGTTGTTTTCATGACTGGCAAAATGTGTTTATTCCTCCAATGTGGTATGTCTCCAATCATTGGCAATGAAAGAAAGAAAGAAAGAAAGAAAGAAAGAAAGAAAGAAAGAAAGAAAGAAAGAAAGAAAGAAAGAAAGAAAGAAAGAAAGAAAGAAAGAGAAAGAAAGAAAGAAAGAAAGAAAGAAAGAAAGAAAGAAAGAAAGAAAGAAAGAAAGAAAGAAAGAAAGAAAGAAATGGGCAGCAAATACATATTTGTCAATACGAGCTGCACTTGTAGAGCAAAGATTTATGACAATGGCCGTGTCCCCGGGGATCATTCAATGTCCCCTTGTGTGACCTTCGAATGAATGACGTCAATGGGAAAGTCAGAGTCACTTAACGACCAAGTTACTAACTGAATTAACTGCAGTGATTCGCCTAACAACTGTGGCAAGAAAGGGTTGTAAAATGGAGCAAAAACTCTTCTTCACAACTGTCTCGTTTAGTAAAAGAAATTTTGGGGCTGGTGGTGATAAATCAAGGACTACCTGAAGAAGCAGATCTGGCCAATTTCTCCCTGGAAGGCCGTAACCTTGTAGGTTATATAATTCAAGGTAACAGAATAAAAGAGTTGGAAGGGACCTTGGAGATCTTCTAGTCCAACCCGCTGCTCAAGCATTGGAAGACTAATTTAGCTCCTTAGTTTTTCCTTCAAGAAAAAAAGTTGAGAAAACTGGAGTTTAAAACCTTTTTTAAGTCAGCATTTCTCAACCCATGGAGTCTCCCAAGATGGGTAGACTTCAACTCTCAAAATTCCTCAGCCAGGGGAATTCTGGGAATTGAAGCCCAGCCATCTTAAAAGTCCCCGAGGTTGAAAAATACATCGTTATGTTGAGAAAAACACTCGCTCTCCTGTTGTAGATCTGGAGAAAGGTGGGAACTAAACCTCCCCTTATTCCCACCTCCAATAAAATACAATTTCAAGGCAAACAAATGTAACTTATAGTTTTAGAACCATTTAGTTCTCTGGTGTCTTTGTTTTTCAATTCAGTTCTTAGTGTGCTTGCTCTTACAGTTTGACAAAGACAAAAGAAAGTGTACACTTTAGAAGTTGGAACGATCATCAAAAATAAAGCAAGGTGTTCCCAGAAAGACAAAAGGGAAACCCTGTGTAATGATGGATAGAAAGAATTGCCTTTTAAACATTAAAGTGGCCTGTTTGTAAGCTAAAGGAGGCAGAAATGAATTTGGATAGGGGAAGGGAAAATATTAGAACGTCACTTTTTACAGAATGGATACAAAAAATAGATAGAACTTTACAGATATTGGGCATTTTTTAAAATGTATGTTTGGATAATGTAATGAGAATTACTTAAATTTGATAAACAGGATAGAGATTAATCAACATTGTTAGCATGAATTAGACCAATGAGTGATAGCCAGAATTAATTTTGTTCATATATAATAGAGAAACGTTTACCCTGAAGAAGATAGATATAGATGAAGATAGAGACAAAAATGAGGAATTAGGCATTTTTTTGTTAATATATGTTTAAACAATATGAGGATTACTTAAATTCGATGAATGTGATAGAGATTACTAATATTGTTATTGTGGAGTAATATCAGTGGCGGGATTCAAAATTGTTTTACCACCGGTTTGGTGGGCGCGGCTTGGTGGACGTGGGAGGGCCTGTCTTGCACTTTTCTTTTTCCTCTCAGCTGATCATGGGCTTTTTTTACAACCGGTTCAGCTGAACCGGTCCAAACCAGTAGCATACCACCACTGATTAATAAGAATGATACCCAGAACCAACTCTGCTCACACAAAATATAAATATATACCGTATACTGCACAAGTTAAAAAGAGGGCTGTGAAAATATCTACAGACCCCTCACATCCCAGACATAAACTGTTTCAATTCCTACCCTCAAAGCGACGCTATACAGCACTGCACACCAGAACAACTAGACACAAGGACAGTTTTTTCCCAAAGGCCATCACTCTGTTAAACAAATAATTCCCTCAACACTGTCCAACTATTTACAAAGTCTGCACTACTATTACTATTAATCTTCTCATCACTCCTTATCACCCATCCCCTCCCACTTGTGACTGTATGACTGTAATTTTGCCACTTGTATCCTTATGATTTATATTGACTGTTTCCTAGTATGATTTGATAGCTTGTTGTACCCTATGACTATCATTAAGTGTTGGACCTGATGATTCTTGACTCTTGATGAATGTATCTTTTCTTTTATGTACACCAAGAGCATTTGCACCAAGACAAATTCCTTGTGTGTCCAATCACACTTGGCCAATAAAGAAATCAATCTATCTATCTATCTATCTATCTATCTATCTATCTATCTATCTATCTATCTATCTATCTATCTCTTTTAAAAAAAATAAAAATAAAAAATATAATAAAAAAAACCTGATGAACAGGGTGTTCCCAGAAAGACAAAAGAAGAACCCTGCATAATTACCCAGTTAACATAATTAACATATGAAATTTATTACCAGAGGATGCAACTGCGGCCATTAGCTTAAATAGCTTTTCAGCAGCATTGGACAAAATGCAGAGAAGGCAGGTCTCTGTCTGTGTCCATTAAGCTTTTAAGAATTAAAATGTAATTTCTGCCTTCCTGACCTGTGATGATATCTTGGCTCTGTGGAACCCGGAAGAAATCTGTTATCTTTAGGCCATCTGGCTTCAATCGCCAAAGACATGAGGCAGATAACCAGACTTCAAAATAATCAGAAGAGAGGATGAGGCAACCAACGGAAAAGTAAAACCGGTACCCTCGAGATGAACGTAATTTTTCTCTCTGCCTCACTACACGGTCAGCTTAAACATTTAGGCAATGTCAATCATTCCAGAAAAGCCTCTCTTTTTCTGATTTATGAGGAGGAGGAGGAGGAGGAGGAGGAGAAAGAGAAGGAGCATTTTTCCTTGGATCAATAGCACATGGCCTTGCATTCACAGCAACCTCAGTTTCAAAACCTTGCAGAAACAAGAACAGAACAGAGTAACAAGAGTTGGAAAGGATCTTGGAGGTCTTCTAGTCCAACTCCCTGCTCAGGCAGGAAACCCTAAACCAGGGGTGTCCAACCTTGACAACTTTAAGACTTGTGGACTTCAACTCCCAGAATTCCTCAGCCAGCTTTGCTTCACTCTACTGGTTAATTGTTCTAACAGTCAGGAAATTTCTCTTTAGTTCTTCTAGGTTGTTTCTTTTCTTGATTAATTTCTATCCATTATTCCTTGTCAGGCCTTGGAAAATAACTTGTCTCTGTGACAAACCCTCAAATATTGGAAGACTGTTATCATGTCTCCCCTGGTCCTTCTCTTCACTAGACTAGCCATGCCTAGTTCCCGCAACCTTTCATCATATGTTTCAGCCTCCAGTTCCCTCATCATGCTAGTTGCTCTTCTCTGTACGCTTTCTAGAGCCTCAACATCTTTTTTTATAGTGTGGTGACCAAAACTGGATGGAATATTCCAAGTGCGGGCTTACCAAGGCATTATAAAACGATGCTAACACTACACGTGATCTTGATTCTATCCCTGTGTAATGCAGCCAAGAACTACGTTGGCTTTTTTTGGAAGCTGACACACACAGCTGGCTCATATTTAACTGATTGTCCACTAGGACTACAAGATCCCTTTTCACAGGTACCACCTATACTGTAACTGTGTATTTGGTTTTTCTGGCCTAAATGTAGAACCTTACTGTTTTCCCCGCTGAATTTCATTTTGTTAGATAGCGCCCAATGTTCAAGTCTGTCCAGATCCTTCTGCATCTTAAGCCTATCTTCTGGATAGGCTTCAAACTTGGCAAGTTTTAAGACTTTGTGGACTTCAACTCCCAGAATTCCTGAGCTAACATGACTGGAGGAAGAATTCTGGGAGTGGAAGTCCACAAGTCTTAAAGCTGTCAAGGTTGAAGACCCCTGTTCTGCAGGAATGCATATGGAATTGCAAGGCCCCACCTGAGCTTGGACTCAACTCAACTCATCGTCCTTCATGGCCATCAGTGATGCCAACTTTTTTCAGGCCTGTCGAGCAAATGCTTCCAATGTGGATGGTTCAAAGGCCTGGATTTTTGTTTATTTATTACTCAGTGGATACACCAGGTTGAGGTCAAGAGTTCATCCAGTCTCTTATACAGATAGTCGTTGACTTAGAACAGTTCGTTTAGTAACCATGCAAAGTTACGGCGGCACTGAAAAACGTGACTTATGACTGTGGTTCACACTTGCAACCCTGGTGGAATCCCCGTGGTCACATGATCAAAACTCAGGCACTTGGAAAACGATTCGTATTTATGACCGTTGCAGAGTCCCGGGGTTTCATTTTGTGACCTTTGACAAGCAAAGCCAACCGGGAAGCCAGATTCAATTAACAACGGCGGCAAGAAAGGGCATAAAATGGAGCAAAACTCACTTCACCAATGTCTCACTTAACACCGACAATTTTGGGATCAACTGCGGTCGTAACGGGAGGACTTCTCTATAGTTGCAGCCATCCAATTAAAGGAGTTTAAATCTTAATCATCGCTATTTTAAATAACTGTTTTTTGAAAGAGAAAGAAGAATGAAAATCGTAGCACATACAATGCCTGATTTAATGTATACATTTTTTTTCTAACGTGCGGTAGTCACTGTATACATGATGTGCCTAATAATATAAATTAACCTACTGTATACATTTTTAAAAAAAAAAAAAAACTCCAGTAGTTAGAAAACTCATAGAAAGAAATTATTGTTGCTCAGCATAATGTTACCTCTGCTTCTGTAGAATCAAATAAGCCCATTAAGGGGGAAAAAAACTATTTTGAAAGTTTATTCATGGAGACATTGAACAGAGTTATTTCTCATCTCTGTCTTCATAGACGCTGCGAAGAAGCTTGCTTGCGAAGAAGCTTGCTTGCAAAGTCCAGATTCTTAAAATTTCCTTCTCTTCTGCCAGCATTCCTTCCATAATAGTGTTAACAGTTATGGTTCAAATTTGTCAATACCAATTCACATCTGGCCTGAAGCTATGTTTGACTATCCTTGAACATCCTGTGCCTTTGTGCTAATAACAGCCAACGAACAAGAACTGGGAATATGCTTGTCAGCACCAATCTTCTATCCACTTTCACCTCCTGCTCAAAAATTAAGGCTGGGCCGTATATCGTTCCATGCAAATTTATGGAAGGCATTGTTTTAATTCCGGATATTCGGTTAAGCCTACTACGGAGGCACTGCCAAGTTTCCTATCTTATCTCCAAATTCAACGGGCTGGGATTGGCACACATCAGGATTTTTATATTTTTTTTGAAAGGAAAAAAAAAGCTATGCAAATATATAAAGGCATTATTACAATCAACTCGTCATCTTTAAGAGTTTCTGAAATTAAGCGCTCAATTCTGACCAAAAAGAAACTAGAGCTCTTAGATCAGTTATCAAAAGAGAACTAATGTTATCTTTCATGTACATAAATTAATTCTCTCTCTCTCTCTCTCTCTCTTTCAAAGGGTGTACTAAAATAAACATTGCCAAGCTCTTTGTATTTTGCAGCGCTGTGAGGAACCGGCAAAAACTAGACACTAAAAATCTCTCTTTCCTGGGGAAACTAAAGAACACATTCTTGGTGGAAATATCTCTGGTGAAAATAAGAGATTACTTGCCTGGGTTTCCTTCAATTTCCTTGTTGACCAATGCATACATAAATGCCCGGGTTCAGTCCCTAATCCACTTTTCTATGCTAGGCAAGGTTGGACTGAATAACAAAATTACAGAGTTGGAAGGGACCTTGGAGGTCTTCTAGTCCAACCCCTTGCTCAAGCAGGAGGCCCTACATACCATTTCAGACAAGTGGCTGTCCAGTCTCTCCTTAAAAACCTCCAGTGTTGGAGAATTCACAACTTCTGGTGGCAAGTCATTGCTGGTACAGAGTGGCATTTGGAAGGTAACTCTCCAAGCCCGATAAAGGTCTGAAGTTGTGAAATCTCTTGGAAGACTGTTGGCCGGGACTTTGCTGGAGAGGAATTCACTTTAACCCAAATAAAAAGGGTTTTACCAGGACGCTGAGTCGGCTTCGTGCTTTTGGGACGCCTACGTCAGAACATAGAGATAGATGTGTTTATCTCTTAAGAAGGACTTTCAAATTGTAGGAAGAGAAGATAAATGCCCCCATAAAGGCTAAGAAATACACAACTGAAAGGATCTAATATATTAGAAATTTGGGGGACGGGTTTCAATCACCTTCCCTTTATTCAGAGTTCCAAGGATTTGGGGAAAAGGAGAGAGCCTGCTAGTAAGACTATGCATATTAACTAAGCAAGCACATCAGCTCTGAAAGATGCCTATTGTTTATCTGTGTTGACTGAAGCATCAATTTGGAAACATCTGCAGGGAAAGCTGTATTTCTTATTTGGTTTATGTGCTTATAAAAACTTATTATACCACTCACCACCACAAGGCTCTTAATCTTCACCTGGGAGCTTTGATTAACATTTCATTAGCTCAATTCCATGTGTGTGTGTGTGTGTGTGTGTGTGTGTGTGTATGTATGTATGTGTGTATGTATGTGTGTATGTATGTGTGTGTGTATATATATATATATATATATATATATATATATATATATATATATATATATATATATATATAAATGTATATGTATATGTGTATACGTGTATATATATGTGTGTGTGTGTGTGTGTATTTATTTATTTATATTTGTGGGAGGGAGGTGGTTGCTACAATCAGTGATAGGAGTCAATTTTTTTTACTACCGGTTCTGTGGGCATGGATTGGTGCGCGGGGCAGGGGAAGGATACTGTAAAATCCCAATTCCCACCCCACCCCACTAACCTGCTTTCCAGCTCCATTCTCCTGTGCAGGGCAACTAAAGAAGGCCCAGCCGATCAGCTGGGACTCGAAAGGAGGAGAACAGATGGGGGCAGGGCCAGTCAGAGGCGGGATTTGCCGGTTCTCAGAACTACTCAAAATGTCCGCTACCGGTTCTCCAGAACTGGTCAGAACCTGCTGAATACCCACCTCTGGCTACAAGGCAAACAAAACTCATTGGGAAATTTCCTAAGAAGCGACAGATTATGACCTAGTTCAGACTTAACATTTCTTCCTGTTAAGGAATTCCCAGTGGATCTTAAAGTTGTTGTTGGGTTTTTTTTTTTCCCTTTTCTTTTCAAGGAGCAATTGGAAGACAGTGAGAACAATTAACCAGTGGGAACGGCTTGGCTCCAGAAGTTATTGGACATTCTTGAGAAGGGCTACCTGGACTCTCCTTTGGCTTCAAGGAAGCAGAAATGCAATAGAAATATCACACACACAAAATCACACACACACACACACACACCTTTGACCGCCTGACAGGTTGTCTGCAATTCCCACAAGACACTTAAGAGTTACCTAAATGCTTTCTTAAATCCGTCAAAACAGGCCTTGAGCAGATAGTAATAATTCTGAGCTGCTAATAGGGACCAAGTGGGAAGAAAATGGAATGTTTCCACTGAACCGGAGACCAAGAAGAGATCAAATCACCGAATGAATAGAACAGAATAACAGAGTTGGAACGCTGATGACATCGGGCCAATCACCATGAGACTATGAGTTCTAGTCCCTCCTTAGGCATGTAGCTGGCTCAATGATATTAGGCCAATCACCAGGCAAACTGTGAGTTCTAGTCCCACCTTAGGTATGAAAGCTGGCTCAATGACATTGGGCCATGAGTTCTAGTCCCACCATACATATGAAAGTCAGTTGAGTAACTTTGGGCCAGCCATTCTCTCTCATCCCAACTCACCTCCTAGGGTTATTGTTATTGTTGCTGTGGGGGAAATTAGGAAGACGTATTAGGTAGGTTTGCTACCTTGACTTACGAAGTAACAAGAGCAGGATTAAAACAATTCTAAGTAAATCTAAGCAAATAAACAGTTAGCAAGAGCAACCCAGAAAAGTGACGGTGGCAAGCCCCTTTCCTGCTGGTGACAAGGAATTTTTGCAAATCAAGATCAACAAAGTAATCAGAAATCAGGGTCAACCAGAAGGTGCCTTTTTCATTCATCTTTAGTCAGAGGAAGCGCAGGGATCGGACCAGTCCACAGGTACAAAGGACGGCATCTCTTTCATTTACTTCACATTCCCCATCAAAAACAAGCAGAGCCCCGAAATCATCTTCAAAGCCAGGATAAGAAAGCCAAATAAGAGAAAAACAAAAAAATGAGGAGACAAAAAAAAATCTAATCAGGCTCACTTTCTATTATCCGATTTGCCTCCTTCCAAGGAAGCAAAGGTTGTATTCAGCCGGTTCGGACCGGTTCTCGTGAACCGGTAGCAAAAATTTGGACTGGTTCACAGAACCAGCAAATACCAACTCTGTCTGGCCCTGCCCACCCAGCCCTGCTCTTAAAGCTGTGTGAAAACGTCCTGCATGCTTTACGGTTTATGGTTTGTGACATTTTTTTGGATAGACCATTGATTTTATGATATTTTATGCTAACGATGCCGCCTGGTGATAAGCAAAAAGGGCTGGCCAATTTCATATTGGTAACCATGTTTAGTTACCTAAACCGTTCTTTTCAGGGCCGCAAACAATAAAAATGTTAACAAAACACTAGCATCGGCCTTAGTAATTGCAACACGTATGCCACTGGGTGTGCATCAGTTCATCTGTTTTCATAGTCGTTGTAAGCATGCATTGTAAGCATGCAAGAAAATTCACAATCCCCATCCGAACAGCACCAAATTGCAAAAAGCTTATGCTTTTCATTTAAAATCCACCAGTATTTATTTCCGTATAACAATATTTGCATAGCAGTTAGCATAAAATATCATACAATCAATGGCCTATCCAAAAAGTGTCATAAACTGTAAACCATAAAGCGTACAGGACTTTTTCACACAGCTGTACCTCTCCTATATTCTACTGTTTATTAGCTCAGCTGATCTGCACGGCAGAGCAATTGCCGTGCCTCAGCTGAGCTAAAAAAACAGCACCGCTCACCAGCATTGATGCAGTAGGCATGCCTGCACAGCTCACCAGGGTTGATTCAGACGGCGGTGATTCAGCCCTGCACATGGGCGGCTCACAGCGAGCTCTCCAAACCAGTTGGAAAATTTTTTTGAGACCCATCGCTGCAAGGAAGGACCCACACCCCGAGTAGAACATCTGTCGCATGCACCAATTAAGCTTTTGTCAACACAACTAAGCGGCGCTTGCAGCCTCCCAATTTGTTCTGACACTCCTCTGTTGAAAAACAGCTCCATAGCCTTGTTTGTGGCTTTCCAAGAAGTTGATCCATTCTTTGTTTATGCCAATTTCGAGCAAGCAAAAAAAAAAAAAGAGAAGATCCTTCAAAGAGGATATCTCCCCCCCCACCCACCGCCAAGCAAGCTTGAAATACAATCTTTATTCTTTTGCATTGTGTCACAATTGCTGGCTGCAGTTTGTGTACTGTTGTTATTGCCACTAATGCACAGTAGTCACTTAGGGCTTGGTTTCCATTCTTGCCAATTAGAACCTAGCAGTCGATTTTCCTCCCCAAGGAATGTATATAGTCCACCGAAACAACAAAGTAGTGTTCCCATTAGGAGCACAAGAAAAGGAATGAACTGTGATATGAGTTTGGGTCAAGCCAATTTGCCATTTTAGCAGAAAACCACCTGTGCACAAGAGAACCGGAGCGTGGTGTATTGAATTAAGGCAGGGGTTCTTCAACTCCGACTCCTTAAAATCATAAATTAACTTGAGTTCACAAAATGGATCATGTCCTTCCTTCCTTCCTCCCTTCTTCCCTCTCTCCCTTCCTTTCCTTCCCTCTACCTTCTTTCCTTCCTCCCTCCCACCATCTTCCTTCCTTCCCTCCAACTTCCTTCCTTACTTCCACCCTCCATCCACCTTCCTTTCTCTCCCCATCCACCTTTCTTTCTTCCCTCCATCTTCCTCCCTCCCTCCCTCCATCTACTTTCTTCCTTTCCTTCCTTTCCTTCCTTCTCTCCACTTTCCTTCCTTCCTTTCCTTCCCTTCCTTACCTCTACCTACCCACCTCTCCTTCCTTCCTCTTTTTCAAGTCTTTGTTTCTTCGCGTCAGAAGTATCACATTTTTTTAAAAGGCATAACATTTAAAATATAAAATACAAGATCAAAATATGTACTAGTTAAAAAAGATCTTGCCAGAAACTAACAACGTTAATTGCATTCTGCCGTGCTACCATGAGGTGCACTGATCAGGACACAAGAGACAGGTATATGTGTGTGTGTGTGTGTGTGCATTGGTGTTGCTGTTGTTGTCTGTGTGTCACAATCACAAAGGGCAGAAGTCACCCGCAGAGCCCCATTTGTTCAGTGTTTCTGCCTTTGTAGCCACTGAGTATCAGAACTTGCAGATAATGATTTCTGCTCCTTACTTACTTTCTAATCTTCCCAGCACTCAGAAATGTGCAACCCCCTTCCAAAATATGCTTGCAACTCCCACTGGGCCAGGAGAACCCTTGGATACATTTAGGGGATTTCTAATTTGGAGTGACCATCAAGGATCCTTTCAATTATTGTCAGAAACACAGCAGCTGTCCTCTTTTGTGAAAAGCAGGAGTTTCTTTTGTTTTGTTTTTTGGGAATTTCTGGCGGAGAATTTCGGCAATGGAAATCGCTTAAGAAAACAGATTTGCTGGGACCTAAGAATTCAGCCAGAAAGTTTAGAAACCCTGTGAGAACTGGTATGAGTAAAATAAACTTGGCAGGAAATATTCTGTTGAGTGGGAGAACGTTCTGATTCTTTTTAAATGCTGGCCTGCTCAATTGGGAGTGATTTTATATCTACTCCAACTTTCTCACTTCCTCTTTGTTTACTCGGATTATCTAAGGCTAGCTTTAGAAGGCAAATGGTAGCCTCCTGCAGCCTTTTGTCCCCCAGGTGCTTTTTTCAAGAGGCAACTGGACTTTCTGGTTCTTCTTTGGAGACATTTTGCTTCTCGCCCAAGAAGCTTCTTCAGCTCTGACTGGATGGTAAGGAATGGAAGGATTTATACTCCTTGCCCACAGCTGGTCATTTGCATCCTTTTGGAGAGTCCTTGAGGCCCCTTGGAGGTTTGTCTGTATCCTCAGGTTCACTGGAGTGATGCAAATGGGTGTGGAGTCTTCTTGGAACTGCTGACAACATAGTCTTTTCAGTAGTTCCAAGGGCAAAACCCAACGGCTTTTGCGACCCTTTTGCGACCTTCTGACAAGCAAAGTCCCTTGGGAAAGCCAAATTCACTTAACAACCGTCTGACTAAAACAACTGCAGTGACCCACTTAACTGTGGTAGGAAAGATCCTAAAAAGGGACAAAATTCACAACCGCTGTCTTGCTTAAAAACAGAAATGTTGGGCCCAATTGTGGTTATAAGTCAAGGACTTTTTAAAAAATTCAATTGTGAACACTACACAGTTCAGTTCTAGGGATCATTTAGAAAGGGTCCAAATTCTCCCAGGCCCACATTTTTGTTCCTGAGTGAGACATTTGTTAAATGAATTTTGCCCCATTTTATCACTTTCCTTGCCAAATCGGTTAAGTGTTAAACTTTGTCTCCAAGAGTCTTGGTAAGTGCCATCTTCTATTGGAATCCAAAACTTTGCTCCAAACACTCAATTAAAAAGTACATTCGCAGGTGAATTTGGCAATAACAATGGAGGAGGAGGAGGAGGAGGAGGAGGAGGAGGAGGAGGAGGAGGAGGAGGAGGAGGAGGAGGAGGAAGAGAAGAAGAAGAAGAAGAAGAAGAAGAAGAAGAAGAAGAAGAAGAAGAAGAAGAAGAAGAAGAAGAAGAGAAGGGAAGGGAAGGGAAGGGAAGGGAAGGGAAGGGAAGGGAAGGGAAGGGAAGGAAGGAAGGAAGGAAGGAAGGAAGGAAGGAAGGAAGGAAGGAAGGAAGGAAGGAAGAATCACAAAGTACCAAGACTTACAAACTGAAGTTGAGTGACTTTGGAAAAAGAAATTGTGTGTTATCCCAATTGTAATTGGAGCCCTTGGCGCAATACCTAAAGGGCTGCCTCGCTATTTGGAAATCCTGAATTTATCAGACTTGAATACCCTGATTCTACAAAAAAACACCACCCTACTTGAAACAGCTTATATCCTCCGATGCTACCTGAACAGTTCCTAGGTCCTCGGTTAGGACTCGAGCTGTTGAACTACCAACCAGCCCCAAAGGCTGTGAAACTCATTAAAGATTAACCAATAACAACAACAACAAAACAACAATAATACAATATAGATGCTCCAAATGACTTTTCAAACACACTTGTAAAGCCAAGTCATATGTTAAGAATCGTGGAAAATACATCTAGAACCTAGGAAACTATGATGCTGGAGGAGGAGGAGGAAGAAGAAGAGGAAGAAGAGGACGAGGAGGGGCTGTGGGGTCCTTGGTGCTCTCGAAGCTTGCTTGTTTTCTTACAGACGTTTCGTGACCCAACTAGGTAACAACATCAGTGCCAGAACCTTGCTTAGAAAAACACCAATAGAATCCCTAGAAACAATTAAGTTCTCCTCCCCTACCATCCGTAGGCCTTTCCATGCCTCTGGATTGGCACACTGCAGTGTTACTATTTGTTTTGATTCAGATATTTACTTCCTAGCAAGTGAGCTGTGTTTAATTTCACTCAATTATAACACATCTTTTATCGCCAAAGCTGCCACTGCATTGTTCCAAAGCACTCTTTCACAGATAATGCTGCTAATTATAATTATTAATCTGTTTTTTTTCTTTCCCCCAACATCCTCAATCTTGCTTGAAGTTTAGAGGGCTGCAAATATGATCAAACCTTGAGCCCTCCTTTTGAGTTTCTTTTTTTTTTTTCTTCAGTGAGCATGAAGCTAAAATTCTGTTTTTCAAGAACAGCAAGCCCATCTTTGGATTCCAAAACCATTAAAAAAAACCTTTGCCTTTGTTTATAGAGAGAAACCCAGATTTGAAAGGCAAAGTGTAAAACCCTACAGAACTTTAAAAGAGACACAGAGAGAGAGAGACACACAGAGAGAGAGACAGAGAGAAAGAAAGAGAAAGACAGAGAGAGAGAGAGAGAGACACAGAGAGAGAGACAGAGAGAAAGAAAGAGAAAGACAGAGAGAGAGAGAGAGAGAGAGAGAGAGAGGGAGACATACACAGAGAGAGGGAGAGACAGGGAGAGAGAGAGAGAGACAGAGAGGGAGAAACAGAGAGACAGACAGACAGAGGGGAAGAGACAGAGAGACAGAGACAGAGACAGACACAGAGAGGGAGGGAGAGAGACAGACACAGAGAGGGAGGGAGAGAGACAGACAGAGAGAGGGGGGAGAGGGGAAGAGAGAGAGAGAGAGAAAGACAGAGAGAGAGAGAGAGAGGGAGAGGGAGGGAGACAGAAAGAGTCAGAGAGAGATAGGGAGAGAGAGACAGAGAGAGAGAGACAGAAAGGGAGAAAGACAGACAGACAGACAGACAGACAGACAGACAGATGGAGGGAAAGAGACAGAGACAGAAAGACAGAGACAGAGACAGAGAGGGGGGGGGAGAGAGAGAGACAGAGACAGACACAGAGAGGGAGGGAGAGAGACAGACAGAGAGAGGGGGAGAGGGGAAGAGAGAGAGAGAGAAAGACAGAGAGAGAGAGAGAGAGGGGAGAGGGAGGAGACAGAAAGAGTCAGAGAGAGATAGGGAGAGAGAGACAGAGAGAGAGAGACAGAAAGGGAGAAAGATAGACAGACAGACAGACAGACAGATGGAGGGAAAGAGACAGAGACAGACCGAGAGAGGGGAAAAGAGACAGAGACAGAAAGAGAGGGGAAAAGAGAGAGACAGAAAGACAGAGACAGAGACAGAGAGAGGGGGGGAGAGAGAGAGAGAGTCAACTTCTACATTTCTCAAGTCACTTAATGAAGATCTATATCACAAGCAGGACTGAAAAGCAGCACCACAGAGCTTTATAAGTGGCACAAGATTACCCAGAAAACTTTCCAAAAACAACCTTTTGAAAATATATCCATTATTCTCAATTCGTACCAGCAGAAAACATTTTGGAAGCTACCGCTTGAAAATGGTTTTACGCTCAACATGCATACAGGTAGTTCTCCGTGCACGACCACAACAGAGTCCAGAATTTCTATGGGTTAAGCAAGGCGCTTCTTCCATGAGTTTTGGCCCCAATTTACAATCTTTCTCGCCGCGCTTCTTAACGGAATCCCTGCGCTTGTTAAATTAAGAACACGAGTGTTAAGCACATCTGGATTTCCCCATTGAATTTGCTCGTCAGGAGGTTGCAAAGGGGGAATCACGTGCGCCCCCTGGAACCCCACAACTGTCATAAATATGAGTCAGTCGCCAAGCGTCCCAATTTTGATCTCATGCACAGGGAAGACAGCAACGGTTGTAACTGTGAAAAACTGTCATAACTCACTACCGGTATTTCAGTGCCATTGTAGCTTTGAACGATAACTAAACAAAATGTTGTTTAAGTTGGGGGCTACCTACCCGGTTTCCCTGAAAATACAACCTACCCCAAAAGTAAGTCCTAGCTTGATTTTTACACATGCACGCAATATAAGCCCTACCCACCCCGCAAATAAATAAGCCCTAATTAAGACCCCAGCCAATTTTTACCCAGTGGATGGGTAAAAATTAAGCTAGGGTAGGGATAGGGTGGTGGTGGAGCTGCCCTACTTCTTACCTTTGGACAGTTGTAGCCAGGCCTCGCACAGCCCAACACCTGCCTTGCCGGGCCATTTCTTCTGCAGCCGGCAAAGCTGGCAAGGTTCGATCCAGAGCTCTGTTACTCGCTGCAGAGGCCTTCAGGAAAACCTTGCCGGCTGCAGAAGAAGAAGTTCCTGCAGGCCTCCGATAGCAAAATGGCAGCCAGGGGTGACGTGCACACGTGGGGTTATTCAGTGGATGGCATCCCCCTCAAAATAAGACCCGGTGCCTTTTTTGGTGGCAAAAAAATATAAGACAGGGTCTTATTTTGGGGAAAACACGGTATTTCAGTGCCATCGTAGCTTTGAACGATAATGAAACAAACCATTGTTCAGCTTTGAGCTACCTATATGTTATTTATTTTGTAGGCAATAAACTTTTCCACTTCTTTTTCAGTATCGCCATTTCAAAATCCAACATCGCTCAAGTCTTTTGCAGAGACGTGCATTTTGCAAGCCTGCTTATAAACATTAGCTGCCAGCCCCGCCTTGTCTCTTACTCTATGTAGTATCCTTCACAGTCCCCCAAATGAGGGGGAAGAGAGCTTTAGCCACGTCCATGGAACCACCCACATATTCCATTGCAAAGATCTTGCTTTCAGTGGGCCTTTTGTTCCATGGCTGGCATTTCACCATCCTCAAGTTGAACAGGAAAAAGGTCATCCCTGATCCTCCTGACTTTCATACATCTGAATCAGGCCCTAACAGGAGATCAATCCTAACAGAATAACAAAGTTGGAAGGGATCTTGCAGGTCATCTAGTCCAACCCTCCCCCCCTCGGCCCAAAAAGGAGACAACAACAAGGCATCTTCAGAACCCCATCTGAAAATTGCCATCTCTGCTAACTGTCTGGGTAAATTGACTGCTTTGATTAAAGAAAAAAAAACACAATTATTTTTTTTTCTACTTGGAAACAGCTTCTGGACTTTGTGCTTGGGGTGTGAGTGGGGACGAAATGAAACTTTGATTTTGGGGTTTTGTGGATTAGATAGTTTGTTGCTGCAGAAATGGCTGGTTTACCTTACTGTGTAAAAGTAAAAAGTTGAGGTTTGATGTTACTATATTTAACAGATTAACAGAGTTGGAAGGGACCTTGTAGGTCATCTAGTCCAACCCCCAGCCCAAGCAGGAGACCCTACACCATTTCTGACAGATGGCAGTCCAGTCTCTTCTTGAAAGCCTCCAGGGATGAAGCTCCCACAACTTCCGAGGGCAACTTCTGTTCCATCGGTTGATTGTTCTCAAGGTCAGAAAATATATTATTTCTAGGTTGAATCTCTCCTCGATCAGTTTCTGTCCATTGTTCCTTGTCTGGCCTTCGGGTGCCTTGGAGAACAGCTTGACCCCTTTCTCTCTGTGGCAGCCCCACCAATATTAGAACACTGCTCTCCTGTCTCCCCTGGTCCTTCTCTTCACTAGACTATCCATGCCCAGTTCCTGCAACCGTCCATTGTATGTTTCAGCCTCCAGTTCCCTAACTAAAAAAAGACTGGTGTTGAAGAGTAGGCAGAATGGAGGAAGGGGAGGTGAAAGGGAGAGAGAGAGAGAGAGGGAGGGAGGGAGGGAGGGGAGAGAGAGAGAGAGAGAGAGAGAGAAGTTGAAGTGAGCACCAACGTTGCAAGATGAGCTTCCAATTTGCAGAACCAACCACCACGCCAGCAGAAGTTTGCCAATGGAGTCTCCTTGCAGTTGCACTTCTCAGTTATAGGTGGTTATTCCTCACGCAGTGGTGGGTTTCCATTTTTTCCCACCTACTGGTTCGGAAAGCACGCTCCTCTATTCAACATTTCCACAACCGGTTTATGAGAACTGGTCCGAACCGTCTGAATACTCCCCCTTTCTGTTCTCACACTTAACGTCCGTTACCCCATCCCCAAGTGGTCACGTGATTGAAATCCAGATGTTTTTGCGACTGGTTCATGGTTATGATGGAATCATGGGATTTCCTCCCTTTGCGGAACCTTCCATGGGAAAACCAGATCGACAACCACCGTGTGACTAACTGGACCACTGCAGGGATTCGCCTAACAAACGGTGGCAAGGAAGTTTTGTAAAATGGGGCAAAACTCACTTAGCCGCCATCTCATTTAGTAACGGAAGTGCCGGCTCAACTGCGGTCGTATGTGCAGGATACTGAATGAATTTGGGAGTTGTGTTTGGAGGTTGAACTTTCCTGTTCTTCCGGTCGCTCCTTACCAAGTCTACAAGGCTTCTTGGAGCTCTTTTAAGGAATGACACCAATGTTATGATAACCAGATGCTGCTTCTTCCCACACACACACACACACACACAGAGACCCCAAAGGAAAAAAAAATAGAGAAAGGGCTGGATTTTCCTCATACCACCTTTTCTTTCCCTAAAATGTTGAACTTTTAAAACCAGTTCCACCCCCCGCAACCTTCCAGCCACCTTGTTGTGTGGTCTGTTGGTTGTCCAGGCCTTTTTGCACTGACAAATGGAAATGTTACAAGCCTGCATTCCCTCACAGCCACCTTTAAGCCAAGATCTGACTTCGGTTTAATTTATGAGGCTCGTTAAGTTCCAGGCCAGGCCCCAATATTGCTTCTCTCCTGTTAAGGCTCCTCGAGTGAGAAAAAGACAGCATTTTTTTTCTTTTTTCTTTTTTGCAAATGGACAAAAGGCCAGGAAAACCATCATCTAATCCAGTGAGTGAGGGGCTGGGCTCCCCTCCCCCTTGGATCCCCCCACCCTGGTCTGACTCTGACCCTTTTAGAGGCTACACCCAAGGGAGCCCACCCACCCTGGCCCTAATCTCCTCTCGCAAACCCCCTCCCCCCTAATGCTAGCATATAATCGTGCCACCATTAACCTTTCCAGTTTCTAAGAGCCAAGAGCCCACTGCAAATCCAAGCATCCTTCTCCAGCCCCCTCCCCAGCCCCCCTTCCTTCCTCATCTTCCCCAAGGCAGCCTTGGGACTCCAAAGCTTTTGCCCTTTCAGAGGGTCTCTCGGTCCCACTGGATTGCGCCCCCAGGCATCCAGTGGCTATTCAAGGTTTCTAAAAATAAAAAAGAAAAAGGCCACTTCATTTCCCCCCCTCCCCCAAAAGAAAGCTCAGCCCATTCTCGCAGGCATTCATGAGCCTTTCAATCCTGTTCCTGCTTTCTTACTGTCTCTTGGAAACCTTTCAGAGGGCATTTGTTCAACCTGCCAAGTTAAATCCTTCACTCTCATGTCAAGGGGGACGGGGGAATGAAAGGAGGGGGGAGGGGAGAGAGAGAGAGAGAGAGAGAGAAAGAGAGGGAAGGAGTGACACACAGAGAGAGAAACAGAAAGAGAGAGAGAGAGAGAGACAGATAGACAGACAGACAGAGGGAAGGAGTGACACACACAGACAGAGAAACAGATATAGTTAGACAGATAGATGGAGAGAGAGAGAGAGAGAAAGGGAGAGACAGACAGAGAGAGGGAGGGAGGGAATGACACACAGAGAGAGAAACAGAAAGAGAGAGAGACAGACAGACAGACAGAGGGAAGGAGTGACACACACACAGAGAGAAACAGATATAGTTAGATAGATAGATGGAGAGAGAGAGAGAGAAAGGGAGAGACAGATAGAGAGAGGGAGGGACACAGAGAGAGAGAAAGAGAGAGAGAGAGACATACAGAGAGAGGAGGGAGGGAGCGACACAGAGAGAGAAACAGATAGAGAGACAGAGAGACAGAGAGGGAGACATACAGAGAGAGGGAGTGAGGGAGTGACACACACAGAGAGAGAGAGAGAGAGAGAGAGAGAGAGAGAGAGAGAGAGAGAGATTGCTCAGAACACCGAGTGTCACATTAGAGTCAGTTCTTCTGGCCCCAGAACATCATTTAAGAGATCAGATCAGTAATTCCAGTTTTGTCCATCTGTCTGTTTGTAGGAGACATGTGCACGCCCCAAACACACACAACTCCCAGGGATGATAGGGGACGCCAGACTTCCAAGCCAACCTCTCTCTCTCTCTCTCTCTCTCTCTGTGAGCCAACTCAAACGTCCTACCCTGCGGGGGCCAGGCTGAGCTTCCCAATCCCCCTCCCTCCCTTTTCCTTTAATTGCCCCCTTTTAATTCAAGAGGAAGGGGTGGGGGGGGGTGTCTTCTGGAAAGGAAGGGGGGCTAGTTCTGAAATGGAGGCCTTCTTCCTTCCTTCTCCTGCTCCTTCCCATGTGGGCGCTTCCAGGCAAAAAACATCACACCTCCCCTCACCCCCCAAAAAAAGTTTGCAGGACAGAAGAAACAAAATACTTTGGATTCCCCATTCCCTCCCCCTCCCACCCTCTCCTTCCCCTCCCCCCTCCTGTTTCTAAATCAGCCTTGGAGACTTTCTCCAGGGTTAAAAAGCAGGAACCCCCAGGCTCCTGTTTGAACTGCTGGCATTGCTGGACGATTGCGTCCTTCTGCTTTATTTTTAATTTTACCGGCTAACATTCCACCCAGAGAGAGGAAGGAGGGAGAGACCCTCCTCATACTCCCCATTTTAATCTCTCTCTCTCTCTCTCTCTCTCTCTCTCTCTCTCTCTCTCTCTCTCTCTCTCCACCCTCTATCTCTCTGCCTCTGTCTCTGTCTCTTTTCCTCTTTCTTCCTGTCTTTCTCTCTTTCTCCCTCTCTCTGTCCCTTTCTCTCTTTCTCCTTCTGTCTCTTTCTCTCTCTCCCTCTCTCTCTCTCTCTCTCTCTCACACACACACTCACAGAGACCCTTTCCCTGCGCTCCCCCTTCTCCTGGCCTTCTTGGACAGATGTACGAGGGGAGGGGCGGCTATTCAAGCCCTTCCCTCCCCCACTCTCCCTCCCACACTCCAGCCTTACTTAGCTAGCCAGGCCTCAATTCCCAAGCCTGGTTCTTCCTTCCCAACCGGCTCTTCTTCCCCGCCGCTCACACATCCTTTCCACGCGCCCCCACCCCCCCGATCCACAAAGGCACCGTTTGGGGGGGTTGTTTTGTTTTTAGGAAAAAGCGCTTTTTGCCGGAGTGGAAAGCCGGGTCAGGAGCCGGGAGGGGGGGGAGGGGGTTGAAGGGGATAGGTGGGAGAGCCAGGAAAAGCAAAGGGTTTGGGCGGGCGGGGGGGGGTGTGTGGAAACACGCCTGCACCCTCAGTCCCACCAGCCAAACCAGCAGCTTTATTTTTAAACCTTTTTTTTTTTTTTTGTTTGGTTTTTTGTTTGGTTTTAATGCCACAACCGAGCCTCGCGCTCTGCTTTTTTTTTTTGTTTTGTTTTTTGGGTCTTTTTTGTTGTTGTTGCCGCTTCCCTTGCAAAAGGCAACCTTGTTGCGGCTCCTCCAAACTTCAGATCCACAAACATAACACAACACACACACACACACACACACAGAGACAAAAGAAACCCCTCTGGCGGATCGATCAGGAGGGAACGCAGATTTATTCTTGCCCGGGTTTATTGATTATTTACTGTCCTTGCACGCTTCCGCGTCTTCTCCCTCCTCGTAGGGATTACTATTCATATATATATATAACCAAATAAAACACCTGGTTCTCTCTCTCTCTCTCTCTCTCAACCCATCCCACCACCACCCTCTCTTGGCCACCGCGGAGGCCAAAAAAAAGGGGGAAAGAAAAGAAAGCAAAATAAGCGGCAACTTATTTCATCTCTCAGGCCAATCAATTAAGCGCATCCCTCTTTCTCTCTCAGCCCCCCGCCCCCCGCCTCAGGGAGCTCCCAGGCTTCCCCCACCTCCAGCGCGCGCGCCTTCAACGATTCCCGAAAAGCACCCCGGCCCCTTTAAGAAGTCTTCCCACACTCTACCGCTGGCAAGAGACCGTCGCTGGAGACTGTGAGAGGCCCCCGGTTTTTTTTTTTTTGCAAGCTGACTACCCAAAGCCCGACCGGTCGCCAGCTCCATGCAAGCCCGCCTGCCCTCCTCTCTCTCTCCTCTCTCGTTTCGCCTCTCGGGGGCTTCCCATTGTTTTCTTTGCAAGCCCCCCTCCACCGCCCCCGGCCTGAGGAGGGAGGGAGGGAGGGGAAACCCACCCACCCACTTACCTACCCACCCACCCACCCACTCCCAAAAACGGAAGGACTGCCGGGACCCCAGGACGCAAAAACTTACCCTTAAGCTTCGGCGCTCGGAGACGCTGAGCAGCAGCTGGGGCGACCGGCGGGCGAGAAACGCATAGGGAAGCCGGCGGGCAAAGGAAAGGGGGAAAAAACACAACATCCAAAGGCCAAAAGGGAGAAACGGCATGGAAAGAAGAAGGAGGAGGAGGAGGAGGGAAAAAAACAACCCCTCCCAATATTGTCGTTTCTTCCACCCTCCCCTTTTTTTTCCTCGCCCTGCGGATTTGCAGGTCGTGCGGTCCGGCGCGGCTGGGGGAGGGCGGGAGGGGGAGGTGAAGTTTTGTGTGTGTGTCTGTGTGTGTGTGTGTGTCTGTGTGTCTTATTCCCTTGCTTTTTCCGGGGAGGAAGAGGCGAAGGGAGAAAATAATGAGATTTTTTTGTTGTTGTTTAAAAAAAAAAAACCCGAAGAATTAGGATTTTTTTTCTCTTTTTTAAAAAAAAAGCAACAACCAACCAACCTCAGCCTTCACCCAGCCAAAGGGGAGGAAGGGGGAAGGGGGGCGGCAAGAAATAAAATAAATAAATAAAAGAGCACCGCGTTAGTAGAAAGAATAAAAGTGAATCAACTCGGCAGAGAGAGAGAGAAGCCCAGCAAGTTGAAGTGTCAAATTACAGGGGCTATTTTATTACCAAAGGGCCCCGCGCTGCCGGCTGTTGGCAAAACCTGTCCCAGATTCCTATCGGAAAGGGAGCTGCGAGTAAGACGCCTTCCGCTGGCTGGCTGGCTGGCTGGCTGGCTCCCTCCCCCCCCCTTTCCCTTCTCCGCCTCCCCCCGCCCTCCCCAAGCTCCCTTCGCTTCCACTCCACCTTCTTGACCACCGAAAGTTACAGTCTTGAAAAGCCAAGTTGAACAACGCAAATAATTGTCTTTCGATCCCTCCCCCACCACCTCTCCCCCCCCCCCGCATCAAAGGGGAGAACTTCCTGTCTGGGGAAGCCAACTGAATGGCAGCCGGACCCGCTGATTGATAAATAATTTTTTTAAAAAAAATCACCGGAGGAGGGGGCGAGAGAGAGAGAAGAAAGAGATAGAAAGAGAGAGAGAGAGAGAGACGAGAGCTAGAGAGAGAGAAGAGAGAGAGAGAAGAGAGAGAGAGAGAGACGAGAGCTAGAGAGAGAGAGAGAGAGATACAGGAAAAGAGAGAGAGAGAAAAGATAGAAAGAGAGGGAGAGAGAGAGACGAGAGCTAGAGAGAGAGAAAGAGAGGGAGAGAAAGAGAGAGAGAGAGACGAGAGCTAGAGAGAGAGAAAGAGGGAGAGAAAGAGAGAGAGAGAGACGAGAGCTAGAGAGAGAGAGAGAGAGAGAGACAGGAAAAGAGAGAGAGAGAAAGAGATAGAAAGAGAGAGAGAGCGAGAGAGACCGAGAGAAAAGGGGGGGCGAGACACCGAGAGAGAAAGAGAGAGAGACGTACAGAGAGAGAGAAAGAGATACAGAGAGAGAAAGAGAGGAGACAGAGAGAGAGGGGGAGGAAAGGGGGACCCCACCCCGCGAAGCTTTGGGCACTTTCTTCGCCGTTCTCCGCAGGGAAACCCCACTTCCTTCACACTCAGGGCTCGCTCGCGTGCAAAACCAGCTGCCTTCCGCTTTGCACGCTTATTGTTTGCCGTTCGGGGGAGAACGCGGAGCTCCGGGAATGGGGGGTGTTGAGAGACGGGGTTTTCCTACGAGGCTGGACTGGTCGCTTCCCCCACCCCCAGACCCCTTTCCCCCTCTCCCGGCCCTTCCCGGACCGACCGACCCCGGCTTGGGTCCTTCGAGCGCAGCGGGATCCGGCTTTCCTCCCAGGATACCGCGCAAACCAGACGGGCGCCCGACGAGATAGTTGGGAGAGAGACGAGCCTGTCTAAGCCACGATTCATAGGTGTGGGCGTGGGGGGTGTAGGGTTTGCTCCCCAGGTAAGCGGCGACCCCCACCCCACGCAACCCTCCCCACCCCCGAAAAAACCACCCTCTTTCTACCTGTTTGGAGAAGAAACCTGGCCGGAGCCTCGCGGGAGGCTTACTTCGGAATAAAAGCCGGTTTACCCTTGGCGTTTCGTTAAAAGGCGTTGCGACAGTCGAGACCCCTCAAAAGCTGCTGCGTTTTATGTTCGTTTTTCTCTTTTATTTATTTTTTTATAAGCGGTGCCAATTTATTTATTTATTTATTTATTTATTTCTTATTTTTCGTTTATTTATTTAAATTTATTTATTTTCATTTATTGATTTATTGAAATTTATTTTCATTGGTTTACTGATTTACTTAAATTCATTTTTTTATTTTATTTTATTGATTTATATTTCATTTTTTTCTTCATTTTTGTTTTCTTTCATTTTCTTTACTTATATTTATTTAATTTATTTTTCTTTTCTTTTTTTAAAAAAAAAATTATTTAATTTATTTAACTTATTTTTTATTCTTTTTAATTAATTAATTTATTTTTGTTTTGCTTTATTTTATTTATTTATTTATTTATTTTTATTTCATTTGAATTCATTTTTATTCATTCATTCATTCATTCCTTTCTTTATTTATTTTTAAACTGGCCCCGGGTGCACAGAAAGAACCTGGCCGGGGCCAACCGGATCCCAAAAGATGCCCCCACCCCCCACCCCAGGGAAAGTCCCAATCGGGATAGCACCAGAGAGAACCTGAGGGAGGGCCAACATGGGAGGGAGGGGCTTCTGCTCCAGGGGGGAGGGGCAGAGGGCGTGGATTTAAAAACTCCCCCTTCCTGCGGGGGGGGGGGTGGAGACCCCTTCCCCCCCACGCGCCTTTTTTGTAAGGGGGTTTCTTCATTTGCCCCCCACCCCACCCACTCAATAGAAAGGAGAGTTCGCAGCAGCCTCTCTCTTCCTGTCTGCCTTCTTAGGACCCTCCTTGGCTTCCCCCTGGGAGAGGCGGGGTAGGGGGGGGAAGAGAAGTCGGGTTTCGGCCCCGCGCAAGAAGCGCGATCCTGGCCGGCCTGCCTGCCTTGCGCAAGCAAAAAGCTCCTTTGGAGACTCTGCCCAGCCCCGAAATAGTTTCAACCCCGAGAACCGAGCTGCTCCAGCCCCAATCCTACGACTTTATGGGGGCGGGAGTGGGGGGCAAAGGTGGCAGGGCTGGTGGGGAGACAAAAGTCGGGACCTCTCCCCCCCCAAAAGTCAAGAGAAGTGAACGAACGAGACCCCCACTTTGCAAATGTTGGGGATCCCATCTTTTTTTTTTTTTAAAGCAAGACGGGGTGCTGCCTCCAAATGCGTCTCACCCCCCCCCCCACTCCTCTGCTCCCCCAAATATTTCCAGGCCACCCACTGGAAGGAGAGCAAGCAACGTGCGTTAAGTTAGCCCCCCCACACAAACACACACACCGGCTGCTCGGAAAGGAGGCCAGGACCTCGGTGTCACTCCAATTCCACTGCTTCTCCGCCTGCCTTGTTTTGTGGGGGTACCAGGGAAGGAGAGAAGGAAGGTAGGAAAGGAGGGAGAGAAGGAAGGAAGGAAAGGAGGGAGGGAAGGAAGGAAAGGAGGGAGGGAGGAAGGAAGGAAGGAGGGAGAGGGAAGGAAGGAAAGGACGGAGGGAGGGAGAAAGGAAGGAAGGAAGGAAGGAAGGAAGGAAAGGGAGGGGAAGGAAGGAAAGGAGGAAGGAAAGGGAGGGGAAGGAAGGAAAGGAGGAAGGAAATGCGGGGAGGAGGAAGGAAGGAAAAAGGAGGGAGAGGGAAGGAAGAAGGGAGGGAGGAAGGAAGGAAAGAAGGGAGGGAGGAAGGAAAGGAGGGAGAGAGGGAAGGAAGGAAGGAAAGGAGAAAGGAAAGGGAGGGGGAAGGAAGGAAAGGAGGAAGGAAATGCGGGGGGAGGGAAGGAAGGAAAAAAGGAGGGAGAGGGAAGGAAGAAGGGAGGGAGGAAGGAAGGAAAGAAGGGAGGGAGGAAGGAAAGGAGGGAGAGAGGAAGGAAGGAAGGAAAGGAGAAAGGAAGGAAGGAAAGGAGGGAGGGGAAGGAAGGAAGGAAAGAAGGGAGGGAGGAAGGAAGGAAGGAAGGAAGGAAGGAAAAGGAGGGAGGGAGGAAGGAAGGAAGGGAGGGAGAGGGAAGGAAGGAAAGGAGGGAGGGAGGGAGAAAGGAAGGAAGGAAGGAAGGAAGGAAGGAAAGGGAGGGGGAAGGAAGGAAAGGAGGAAGGAAAGGGAGGGGGAAGGAAGGAAAGGAGGAAGGAAATGCGGGGGAGGGAAGGAAGGAAAAAAAGGAGGGAGAGGGAAGGAAGAAGGGAGGGAGGAAGGAAGGAAAGAAGGGAGGGAGGAAGGAAAGGAGGGAGAGAGGGAAGGAAGGAAGGAAAGGAGAAAGGAAGGAAGGAAAGGAGGGAGGGGGAAGGAAGGAAGGAAAGAAGGGAGGGAGGAAGGAAGGAAGGGAAGGAAGGAAGGAAAGGAGGGAGGGAGGAAGGAAGGAAGGGAGGGAGAGGGAAGGAAGGAAAGGAGGGAGGGAGGGAGAAAGGAAGGAAGGAAGGAAGGAAGGAAGGAAGGAAAGGGAGGGGAAGGAAGGAAAGGAGGAAGGAAAGGGAGGGGAAGGAAGGAAAGGAGGAAGGAAATGCGGGGGAGGGAAGGAAGGAAAAAGGAGGGAGAGGGAAGGAAGAAGGGAGGGAGGAAGGAAGGAAAGAAGGGAGGGAGGAAGGAAAGGAGGGAGAGAGGGAAGGAAGGAAGGAAAGGAGAAAGGAAGGAAGGAAAGGAGGGAGGGGAAGGAAGGAAGGAAAGAAGGGAGGGAGGAAGGAAGGAAGGGAAGGAAGGAAGGAAAGGAGGGAGGAGGAAGGAAGGAAGGGAGGGGAGGGAAGGAAGGAAAAAGGAGGAGAGGGAAGGAAGAAGGGAGGGAGGAAGGAAGGAAAGAAGGGAGGGAGGAAGGAAAGGAGGGAGAGAGGGAAGGAAGGAAGGGAAGGAGAAAGGAAGGAAGGAAAGGAGGGAGGGGGAAGGAAGGAAGGAAAGAAGGGAGGGAGGAAGGAAGAAGGGAGGGAGGAAGGAAGGAAAGAAAGAGAGGGAAGGAAGGGAAGGAAGAAGGAAGGAAGGAAAGGAGGGAGAGAGGAAGGAAGACAGACAGAAGTTGATTTTCCATCTTTAAAAAGAAGAAGAAAAGAAGGTGGAGGCAGGCGGGGAAGAAGAAAAATAATCTTTCCCAGCTTCATGTCAATCTCCTGCAATCTGATGCCCAGTATCCTAAGGATGGGGGGAGGGAGAATCTTTGATCTCTAGGGCAGTAGTAACCAACTGGGGATCTGTGGACGACCAGTGCTCCGCCAGAAAATGTTGGTGGTCCACAGAAAAATTATTTGCATTTTTTAAAATATTGTACTAAATACTATTTATCTTTTTTTTAAAAAGTATCAGTGGTCCGAGGGATTTAAAAATTATGAATTTATTGGTGACTCCCTGCTCTAAAGTGCCAGAAAAAAATGACAAGATGCCTTGGATTGAGTCATAGAATACCAAGAGTGGGAAGGGGCCTTCGAGATCATCTAGTCCAACCCCCCGCTCAAGCAGGAGACCCTACACCGTTTCTGATAGATGGCAGCCCAATTTCTACTTGGGAGTCTCCAGGGATGAAGCTGTAACAGGCAGCCCTTGACTTACAACGGCTCCTTTTAGCGACGGTCCCAAAATCCCTACGGCACCAAATGAAAGTGGCTTCTGACCATTTTTTTTTTTCACACTTTATAACCCTTTCTAGCATCCGCCTCCCCCAATTGTGATCAAACCTCACAGGCTTGGCCAACTGGTTCATATTTATGATGGTTGCCCCGTGTGTGTGTGTCCAGCAAACTCAAGGGGGAAGAAGCGAGATTCACTTAACAACCGGGGGGGGGGGCGGGGAGAACTAACTTGCAACAACAACTGCAGTGATTTGCTTAACAACGGGGGCAAGGAATGCTCCTAAAATGTGGCAAAACTCAAAAATGCCTCACTTAACGACCTTAACTTGGGGAGGGGGGGGGCCTCAGTGTCGTCCGTAAGTTGAGGACTATCTGTCTTATTTCCCCCTGTGTGGCCTTAGGGAGCAGGACTTGGAAGTTAATTCGGGGTTTATTAGTCTCTGCTGGAGATTAAACCTACTGACCCGTGGAAGATGTGCAAAAAGTAGCCTGATAAGGGTGTCCCTCCCTCTTATCTCTGGGTTTCAAAGGGGAGGGAGCAGAGGTGGTATATTCAGCTGGTTCTGACCAGTTCTGGAGAACCGGTAGCAGAACTTTTGAGTAGTTCAGAGAACCGGCCAATGCCGCGTCTGACTGGCCCCGCCAACCCCATCTATTCTCCGCCTCCCATTGAGTCCCAGCTGATCGGCTGGGTCTTCTTTGGTTGCCCTGCACAGGAGAACAGAGCTGGAAAGCAGGTTAGTGGGGTGGGGAGGGAATGGAGATTTTGCAGTATCCTTCCCCTGCCACGCCCACCAAGCCACGCCACACCCACCAAGCCACACCCACAGAATACACCCATCAAGCCACCGTCACAGCTAATTGGCTGGGTCTTCTGTTGTTGCCCTGCACAGGAAAACGGAGCTGGAAAGCAGGTTGGGGGGGTAGGAAAGGAATGGGGATTTTGCAGTCTATCCTTCCCCTGCCACGCCCATCAGGCCACGCCCACAGAAGTGGTAGTAAAAAAAAATTTGAATCCCACCACTGAGAGGGAGCCCTCATTTTGCACTTCCTTTCCTTTCCTGAAAAAAAAAATGAAGTTTTTTGGGGGGTGGGGGAAAGCCACAGAAAAATAATCTGCAACAAACCAGCTCTACTCACGAGGAGGCCTGGAGCTCACAGGGCTCGGCCCCGATTCAGCCTGGAAAGACTTTTGCAAAAGGTCTTGCGAAGACAGAAACACATACGCAGCCCTGCCCCTAAAACCATGAATGAGCCCAGTCTGCCCCGCGCGTAAAAACACTCGTGGTTATTTTGTCAGAAATGGTGTCAGGCGGGTGTCGGCAACCGGCGGCTCTAGAGCCTCATGCGGCTCTTTGGTCTCTCTGCTTGTGGCTTCCTATTGGGTGATTCCCACCACTGACTGGCCCCGCCCCTCGCCCTCCCCTCCCTGTCACTCCTCGCCTGGCCTGCGAAGGTAAAACACAAAAAACATAAGGAGAGAGAGAGAGAGAGAGAGAGACCCATTTCCCATAGAAAAGAGAACACCAGGAGCCACCAAACCTGGGTAGGCGTGGCCAGGGGGGTGTCATGTGACTGGGTGGGAGTGACTTGAGTTGGCCACGCCCACCTGGGTTTTGAGGCTCCCGGTGTTTTCTTTTCAGTGGGAAACAGCCCCAAATGGCTCTTTTGAGTGTTTTTAGGTTGCTGACCCCTGGGGTAGGGTCTCCTGCTTAGGCGTGGGGCGTGGGGGGTTGGGCTAGATGACCTACAAGGTCCCTTCCAACTATCTGTCATTTATTTCTGGCTGTCACAACCACCTCTTCCGTTCCGCTCCCCCTCCAAGGATCGCAAGATCGTCGTGCACCACCATTAGGCGATCCTCCCATCGTCCCTTGTTTCCATGCTCTTGCGTCTCAAAAGTGTTTGCTTTTTCCGCCTTGGGAACTCCTCGCCACTGGATTTGCAAAAACACCCTTTGCTTTAAAAATAAAACAAAAAGTTGGCTATGGTCTCTGGGTTACCCCTACCAGAGGTTACCTGCTCCTCCCCACCCACCCACCTACACACACACACACACACACACACACACCCTTCTTTTTCCTGGCAATCCTTCCTTTGGCTTAGAGGCGCCGAGGCTCCGCTCCGGATGTTGGGAGGCTCCGCGTTTTGCAGCCAGCCCCTCCGTGTCAGATGGAGAGCCTGAATAACAAAGGCAAGTTTGGAGCGCGGCAGCAGCAGCAGCAGCAGCAGCAGCGTTGGGGCTGAGTGACGTCAGGGAACAATGCCCGTGCCAGCAGCAGCTTTCCCCTTCGCCGAGGTGCGCGCGCATCGCCCTCACGCTGCTGCCGCTGCTGCTGCTCTTCCTCCTCCTCCTCCTCTTTCCGAAGCCGGACTCCGCGCTGGGACGTGGAGCTTCTTAAAGGGATACGCACTTTTTAAATGGATTATTTCCCCCCCCCCAAAAAAAGGAGGGGGAAAGCGCTATTGGATGCAGCTTTTCCTTAAGGGTTCATTCTGCAAAAAAAGCCCCCCCCCCTTTTTTTTTTTTGTTAATGGAAAGGCCCCTGGAGGCTAAACCATACCAAGAAGGGCTTGCAGGAATTCAGTTTGGCCAGTCTAGACAACAGCAAAAAAAAAGTTATTTAAATGCAAATGAACAAAAGGGAATTCCACAAACAAAACGAAAAAACGGAAAGCCCCTCTAGCTAGTAAGGAACACATTTCAGAAACTATGTGTTTGGGGTACATGCACAATTTTGTATCTGTATTTATTTATTTATTCTGTTATATTATGCAGCGTACATTGGAGGTGGTGAACCTTTGAAAGCCCTTTGCAATGAAATTTCACTTTAATGTATGCTGAGTACTAGTGTACATTCAAAGCGACAATAAAGTTATTTATTCTATTCTACTATTGTATTCTATATTCTATTCTATATTCTATTCTTATTCTATTCTATTTAATCCATGTCATGTTCTATTCCTAATTCTTATTCTATTCTATATTCTATGCTCTACTCTATTATTATTCTATTCTATCCTATCCATACTCCATATTCCTAATTCATAATCTTACTTCTGTTCTGTTCTGTTCTGTTCTATTCTATTCTTACTCCTATTCTATTCGTTTCAAGACATGCCAAACCTTTTGGGTGACCTCTAGCCAACTCCTGCAGAACCCTCTCCATCACTCCTCTGTCCATATGCAGCTGCTTACCTGAGTTTCAGAATAGAACGGAATAATAAAGTCGGAGGGGACCTTGGAGGTCTTGTAGTCCAACCCCCTGCTCAAGCAGGAGACACAGGTGGCACGCAGAGCCATTTCCGCCAGCACGCGAGCCGCATGCAGACTTACCTCACTGCGCATGTATGTGCCTCACGGCTGATTTTTGGCCAGTTTGAGGCCTTTTTCGGCCTCCCAGAGGCTTGAAAGAAGCCTCTGCAGGTTTTGCAGGAAGAATAATAGGGCCGTTTTACCACTTCCTATAATACCGGAAGTGACAAAGTGGGCCTATTATTCGGCCAGCAAAGCCTGCAGAGGCTTTTTTCAAGCCTCTGGGAGGCCGAAAAACCAGCTGAAAATCAGCTGTGAGGCACAGTGCGGGTAAGGGGGGGTGGCGACGTGGGGGATTGTGCGTGCATGCCTTCTGGGTGCTGGCACACAAACGCGTGTGTGCAAGTGTGCACACAATTTTTGGCACAGGAGGCCAAAAAGGTTAGACACCACTGCCCTGGGCCATTCCAGACAACTGGTTGTCCAGGCTCTTCTTGAAAACCTCCAGTGATGGAGCACCCACAACCCGCGACTCACATAATTTACTTATTTATTTGATTTGTCAATCGCTTACAAGATAACAGGTATAGGTATAAACATGAGTAAGAATACAGGAATTAGGTACATGGGGACAGGGATGGTAGGCACGATTGTGCACTTATGCATGCCCCTTACAGAACTCTTAGGAATGAGTATGCTCTTCTTCCTCCTGCTCCCTCCTTTCTTTTCTCTCCTCCCTCCATTCTTCTCCCTTCCTTCCTTCCTTCCTTCCTTCCTTCCTTCCTTCCTTCCCCTTCCTCCTTCCTCCTTCCTCCTTCCTTCTTTCCTTCCTCTCTTATTTATTTGATTTGTCAATAGCTTACAAGATAGTAGATATAAGTATAAACATGAATAAGAATACAGGAAATAGGTACGAATAAATGGGGACAATAGGACAGCGATGGTAGGCACGATGGTGCACTTATGCACACCCTTTATAGACCTCTTAAGAATGGGTATTCTCTCCTTTCTTTTCTCTCTTCCCTCCATTCTTTTCTCTCCTTCCTTCCTTCCTTTCCCTTCCTCCTTCCTCCTCCCTTCTTTCCTTCCTTCCTTATTTTATTTTATTTTTTATTTATTGATTTGATTTGTCAATTGCTTAGAAGATAATAGGTATAAGTATAAACATGAGTAAGAATACAGGAAATAGGTATGAATAAACAGGGACAATAGGACAGGGATGGTAGGCACGATGGTGCACTTATGCACACCCTTTATAGACCTCTTAGGAATGGGGTGATGTCAATAGTGGGTGGTTTAAGGTTAAAGGAGTGGGGGTTAGAAGATGTAACAACAGAATCAGGTAGTACATTCCAGGCATTGACCACTAAGTGGTCAATTTTACTGCCATAAGTTGAGGACAGCCTGTAGCAAGCTTTCTGAAGCAATTATAAAATGGCTTAGCTCTTTCGTTCTCTGTTATGTTTTTAATACAAAACTATTAGTGCATTAAATGTATAAAGGTGCCCACCTTGGTGACAGCTCTGGGTAACATACCATAACAAATCATTACTAAAAAGATAAAAGTAATTTATGCATTGGCTTCCACAAATGTTTGGCTTTGTTGTTGTTTTTTTTCAAAAGCAAGGATGAGATTTCTGATCCAAACAAACACACAAACAGGAGAAATTGAATGCTCTCCAGGTCCATCCAATCTGAATGCCTTCATTTGATGGCACTGACACCACGGTGTCTGTGTGTGCATTCACACACCACTTAATGGTATTAAAAATTGATTTTAAGCAGATCGATGCATTTTTTTTAGGGACGTGATCTGTTTTGTATACCTTGTCAGGATTCCTAAGTGCTACAATTAGGTAGAAGTGTTTTTTATATATATAATTTTCTTTGTAGGTCTCAAGAATACAAATGCAAAAAGCTAGCTGGACATTCCGTCAGGCAGACTAACCAAATTCAAACCAAGATGTCACCTGCCTTTTTAACCAGCTAATTGATGAACTTATCTCGTTCTAATCCATTTTCATTTTGAAGGAGAGGGAGAAATTCAATATAAGCATCCTTTCAAGAGGTTGGAAGAGTGAATTAACTCATAATTGATAAAAAACTAATTGTTGGAAGTAAATGTTTTCATACTCACGTGCCCATTTGCACTAAGATTGCACGATGGAAGCTGCCTCAGAAAGGCTCAAAAGTCTGAACCCGCATTGATTAAAACGTGGTTTTCTTTGTTCAAGTGTTCTAACCCAAACCCCTTTCCAATAAAACAAACAAGAAACAAAGAGAACAGAAACCTTTTAACGATTCTTACGAATCCTCCGTTAAAAGGCTGTTGCAAACATTGATAAGCACAAGCCTCACCAAAACTGTGCGAGGCTGTCAAGAATAATAGATAAGAAATATTTTACAACACAAGAGTCTTCAATTATTAACTCACGATACTGCAATGTCCACAAGGCTGGAGTTTCAAAACGTCTTCGCTTTCTGCAAAGAACGTTCGCTGCACAGTTGCCTTTTATCTTCTTGAAGGAGGGGCCATTACCTTGCAGCCTTACTCCCAAGTCGCCTGTGCTGCTGCAGCTGCTCTTTCATGCGAGCAACCCTGCGCGCACGCGCACTTGGTACAGGCTCCTTGGGAACCTCCTCATTGATGCTGCCAGCCCCCACAATCTCTGAAGGCAGCAGTTCACTCCCTAACGGTCCTGGCCCCTCATCTGAGTCCTCGCTCTCCTCAGCCATCCACACCTGTTGCAGGCTAACCACAACATCAAGTCTTCCCCAGATAATAATTTACATAAAGTCATCCCGTAAGAATCACTAAAGCTCTCCTCTTTATTTTGGTCACCACATTATAATAAATGACGTTGAGACGGTGAGAATGATCCAGACTTATTTTATTCTTTATGCTGATTCCATCTTCCCTTCAAAATATTAAGAGAATCCACCGCACTTTGAGAAGCAGTGTCTCCACTAGATAATTGACTGTCAATTAAACTAAAATTAAAAAAACTAAAATTGGCAAACCCTCAAATAAGTTACCCAGACCTAATCCACATATCAAAGGATAAGGTCTGCACGCCCAAACAGAATTAATTCAAATAGGTCCCCCAGAGGAGCTGCATGTTCACAAGAATAAACATACTTACACACATGTACCCACATGCCCCTCATGTGTCACTCTAAAATCAGCACATAGCCACTATACCCTGGACAAGCTCCTCTATGAAAAATCTGTTATTGTACTTTGGAAAAAGTGCAAAGAAGAGCAACTAAGATATATTAAAGACCTGGAGACTAAAACATGTGAAGAACACAGTGGTGGGATTCAATTTTTTTTTACTACCAGTTCTGTGGGCGTGGCTTGGTGGGCATGGCTTGGTGGGCGTGGCAGAGGAAGGGTATTGCAAAATCCCTCTTCCCTCCCCACCCCACTAACCTGCTTTCCAGCTCCATTCTCCTGTGCAGGGCAACCAAAGGAGACCCAGCCAATCAGCTGGGACTCAGGAGGCAGAGAATAGATGGGGGTTGGTGGGATCAGTCAGAGGTGGCATTGGCCGGTTCTCCGAACTACTCAAAATTTCTGCTACTGGTTCTCCAGTACTGATCAAATCTGGCTGAAGTCCACTTCTACCTTGGAGTATCTCTGCTGTCTTTATTAAAGAGGTCCTTGCATGAGTTAATTATAAAGTTTAACTCCCTTTACTTATTGTTTCCGGATCCAAAAAGAACCAATTGCCTGGGCATTTGATTGCTGACACTTGGCACAGCATCCTTCCCAATGAGCTTACTCTCATGCCACCTATGCCCTCTTCTGCCCACCCACCCCCACAGAGGAAAATGACTGGCACATGACGAAATAAGGGAAAACCTGCCTTTGAACAGACAGTAATACCCTGGCAGGAAGAACTATTAGACTCCTTAATTAGAACTCAGAATAACCAAGTTGGAAGGGATCTTGGGGGTCTTCTACTCCAACTCACCCACCCACTCACCCCCACTTAAGCCGGAAATCCTAGACCAGTGTTGGTGAACCTTTTTGGCACCAAGTGCCAAAACCCGGAACTCACACATGCCTGGGGCAGCACCGGAAACCAGAAAAGCAGCTCCCTGGCACGCATGCATGTTCCAGGAAGCTGAGCTTCCAGTTTCCGGTGTGGTCTTCACACATGCATGTGCACCAGAAGACCAGGTGGCCAACGTGTGCGTGCCTAGTCTTCCGGTTCCTGGTATGCATGTGCGCGTGAAGAGCAGCTGGCCAGTGCGCATGTGTGTACCGGAAACCAGAAGCTCGGCTTCCTGGTGCGTACATGCATATTGGGGAGCTGCTCTTCCAGTTTCCAGCACTCCCACGTGGGTGAAGACCAACTGGCTAGTGCACATACGTGCGCTGGAACCCAGAAGAGCAACAGGCGATGGCTGGCGTGCCCGGAGAGATGGCTTAGTTGCACCATCATGGCCCTAGACCATTTCAAACAAATTGTTGTCTAATTTCATCTTAAAAACCTCCAGTCTTGGAGCAACCCACAATTTCTGGAGGCAAACCTTTCAGAACAATAGAATAACAGATTAACAGAGCTGAAAGCGACCTTGGAGGTCATCTAGCAGGAGAGGGAATACCATTTCAGACAGGGGACCATCCAGTCTCTTCTTGAAAGCTTGTTCATATTATCCAACAGTGTCTCATTCTGAAACCCAGCCACCTCCCTCATCTCACTTCCTCCAAAGCCCATCATCCCCAACTAACACAGCCTCAGAAACCTCCAAGAGCTGATGCTCAACTGCCTCGAATCACTCCTAGCCAGACGATGGTAGGCAGAATCTACAACCGCCTACCAGTTATTTATAGATGGACCATGTCTGATTGAGGTTCTCCATCAATGTTCTCAGAAGCTCCAGAAGGACCAGGGCAACATTATCACCGCAGCCAGTTGGATGGTGGTTGTTTTACTCTTAATTTTTACACTTGCCTTTCCTTTGAGATGAACATAACCCTCCCTAATTTTATCCAGCGGTTTGGAGATTAAAAAGATGGATACTGTTTTAGTTAACATGAGCCATCAATCACAGCTTCTATGCCTGTTATTAAAATCGAGATGGGGAAGAGAAAAAAAAAAGATAGCCAGCCTTCTTTTATAAGTGATGACATGGCGCCCATGAATTCATTTCATTATAAAAACATAAATGATGTGCCATTAGCTTCTCACCTTAATAGCATGTTAATTTGCAATTAATTTTCTCTTCTTATTGAACAGGGGACAGGGCAAGGAGGGGGAATGGCTCGGTGGATAAAGATGCAGAGCTTGTCAGCTGGAAAGTCAATATCCCGGGTTCGAGACCCGAGTGCCACCAATGGGGTGTGCTCCTGTTCCTGCCCTAACCCCTGCCCCCACCTAGATGTTTCAGAGCTGGCAAATGCGAGTAGATAAATAGGTACCACTTCGGTGGAAAAATAACAGCGTTCCATGCAGTGGTGGGATTCAATTTTTTTTACTACCAGTTCTGTGGGTGTGGCTTGGTGGGCGTGGCTTGGTGAACATGGCAGGGGAAGGATACTGTAAAATCCTCATTCCCTCCCCACCCCACTAACCTGCTTTCCAGCTCCGTTCTCCTGTCCCAGGCCACCAAAGGAGACCCAGCCAATCAGCTGGGATTTGGCAGGTGGAGAATAGATGGGGGCAGGGCCAGTCAGAGGTGGGATTTGCCGGTTCTCTGAACTACTCAAAATTTCTGCTACCGGTTCTCCGGAACCGACCAGAACTTGCTGAATACCACCTCTGGTTCCATGTGCCTTCGGCTTATAACCATGCTGACCACGTGACCACAGAAAACGACTTTGGACAATCAATGGAACAACTTGCCTCCAGAAGCTGTGAATGCTCCAACACTGGAGATTTTTGAGATAGAACAGCCATTCATCTGAAACGATCTGTTCCAACAGGGGGTTGGACTAGAAGACCTCCAAGAACCCTTTCAACTCTGTCATTCCGTTATATCCTGCTGTGGCGGTGGCTCTCTCAGTCAACAAGAAAAGTGGAATAAGTAGGTCATAATCCCCAGGATTTATGATGCATTGATCAGTTTTCCTTTCATCTTCCTTTAAGGTCTTGGTAAATCTTAAACTAGGCTCTTCTTTATCATTGTCTATCGAGGTCTGCAACCCAGCCTATCAATATTATTTAGAAACACCCCAACTTAATGGATCTCAGGTGAAACAAACCACTGCTGTTAAATCAAGGCCCCACCACAAATGACATCATTTCTGTCAATTACGTAATTACACAAATGCCACTCACTGATGCAGGTAACATAAATCTAGCTTTAATGTACATGTGGATGAACTGACACACAACCCCTTCCTCTTTCAAAGCTCCTTTAAATCAAGGATTTATTGTAACACATATGAGATCTGGCATCAGTGAGGGTGACTCTCCTTGCTGTGAATAGTTGGTTCCCAAACTGCCCCCGAGAACTGGTCAAGCAGAAGAAATTTGGGTCATGTTTCATGTTTAGAACCATTTTTTGCTGGTTCAGCACAGCCGGAGACAAAGGTAAAAAGTACAGAGAAGAGCAACCAGGATGATTAGGGGATTGAAGGCTAAAGCATACGATGAACGGTTGAAGGAACTGGGCTTGGCTAGTCTAGTGAAGAGAAGGACCACGGGAGACAGGAGAGCATCTTCCAATATTTGAAGGGCTACCACAAAGAAGAGGGAGTCAAGCTATTCTCCAAGGCACCTGAAGGCCAGATAAGGAACAATGGATGGAAACTGAACAAGGAGAGATTCAACTTGGAAATAAGGAGAAACTTTCTGACAGTGAGAACAGTCAACCCATGGAACAGAAGTTGCCTCCAGAAGTTGTGGGAGCTTCATCACTTGAGACTTTCAAGAAGAGATTGGACTCCCATCTGTCAGAAATGGTGAAAGGTCTCCTGTTTGGGCAGGGGGTTGGACTAGATGAACCTACAAGGTCCTTTCCAACTCTGATTCTCTGTTTATCTGTTATAAAGAGGGAGCTGGAGGCTAAATGCTTGCAGGACCTGGTTCAGTGGTGGTATTCTACCGGTTTAGCCTGGTTCAACCCAACCATTTGCTGCAATGATAATCTGTGAGCGAACCGGTTCACTCCAACGATCAGCTGCTGGATCCCCCATCTGCCCCAACTCTATTCTGTGCCTTATTTCCCGCTTTTCAACCTTAGCTGCTTCATGCGGCATAGCAGATTGCCATGTATCAGCTGTTGAAGACCCAGGGAGCATGCAGGGTTGTAGGAGCAGGTTAATAGGTAACCCCCTGTGCATGCACAAAGTGTCCCCACCAAGCCATGCCCATAGAACCGGTGGTAACAAAATTTGAAGCCCACCACTGACCTGGTTATGTCTAGTCTAGAGAAAAGAAGGACCAGAGATGATATGATATCTGTCTTCCAGTACTTGAGGGGCTGCCACAAAGAAGGATGAGTCAAGCTATTCTCCAAAGCACCAAGAAGGCAGGACAAGAAGCAACAGATTGAAAATCCTTCAAGAGAGAAGCAGCCTAGAACGAAAGAGAAATTTCCTGACCCTGGGAACAATTAATTCATGGAACAACTGACTTCCAGAAGTTGTGGGTGTTCCATCCCTGGAGGTTTTCAAGAAGAGACAAGACAGCCATTCGTCTGGAGTAGAACAGGGTCTCCTGCTTGGGGGGGCTGGGGGGGGTGGACTAGAAGACCTCCAAGGTTCTTTTCAATTCTGTCACTCCATTATATCCTGCTTTAGCAATGGTTTTCTTAGTCAACAAGAAAGGTGGGATAAGTTCGGGACTCTTACTTGAACAGGAGGTTGGCCTAGAACTTCTCCAACATCCCTTTTAAGTCTGTCATTCCATTATATCCTGCTGTAGCAGTGATTCTTTTAATCAACAAGAAAAGTGGGATAACTTAAGGCATCCTGCTTGAAACAGGAGGTTGGGCTAGAAGACCTCCAGGTTCCCCCCCCCATTATTCTGTAATATATCTGTCAAGGAGAATGATCATGGTCTCTGCTGGCTCCCCAGGAGCCCCTGGCTGAGCGTGACATCTGATACAACTGTCCATCCACAGGAATGCTGAGCTGAAGATGTACAGTCAGGTCTTCCTCACCCAGCCCCCTTTGGGGTAAAAGAGGCAATTTAGGAGCCGTTTCCATGTCAACAAGCCAGAATATTTTCTCAGGGAAATAGTTTCTCAGGGAATCTTTGCCTGACTTGATTAACTGGCTTTTCCAAGGCTGAGAGGTCACTGCAGCAAACCTGTCCATCGATGCTTTGCAGAATAAGTCAATCTCTTCTTCTCGGTGACACCCCCTCCAATACTGGAGGATGGCTATCGTGTCCCGCTCCAAACCTTCTTTTTGATAGGCTAGAACTACCTAACTCCATCCACTGTTCATTTTAGGGTTTAGCCTCCCACGTTGTGGCCTGCCAATGGCCAGCGGAGCTGGTGGCAGACTCGGACAGTGAGGAGGTTGGGGAGGAACATGGGTTGGTCCTGGAGTCTGGGGAAGGCTCTGATGAGTCCTCTGCATTGGAAACAGAGATGGGTCCAGGGCCCTCTGACAGTTATCAGCTGCCTTCGAAGTCGGAGATCAGTGGGGCAGAAGAACAGCTGGAGCCTGTTCCCAGTGTGCGCATGCGCAGAGCTGCCAGGAGAAGGGAACAGCTAAGGAACAAGGGTCGACTCGGGAATAAGGGCACAGGTGGATGGTGAATGCCCCCTCCCATAGAGGAGTGAAAAAGGAGTGGGGTTTGCAGGAGACAATTAGTTCAATTCATTAGAGTGAAAATCTGTTCCTGACTTCTTGCCTAGTAATTGCTGCTACAGTGTGGCATTTGGAAGATATCAGCCTGGCAACTCTCCAAGCCTGATAAAGGTCTGCAGTTGTGAAATCTCTCGAAATACTCTTAGCCGGGACTTTGCTGGAGAGGAATTCCCTTTAACCTAAATAAAAGGGGTTTTTATCAGGAGGAGGAGTCTGCTTCGTGATCTTGGGAAGCCCAGGTCAAGAAAACTCCAGACCCTTGGTCATCTTTCTGGCTCTATTTTGTACTCTGTCCAGGCAGGGTCTTAGCATTCTGTTCACTCATTCTAATGTGCAATTTTGTTTTGTTTTATTTTTTAAGATCTAGCAAGATCCGTAGGAGACAAAATTCAGAACAATGGCAGTAGACAAGGAATTTTAGCTCTGATGGCTACGAAGGTAGGTAACCACAAACAGCTCTCTGATTTCCACAAGAGGTTTTCCAGAATGCCAACCCTGCAAAAAAACACAAAAAAAAAACCCAAGGAGAAGAGAGAAATGCTTCAGCAAAATGTAGGAGGATAGAAACTCAGCTTATGACATGATCCTTGGTGGAAGAACAGACACACAATGTCCCTAATTTTTTTGCCAGTTGAACGTGGGAGGGTTGACAACAACAGCATTAAGCAACAGCTTAGGAGAGAAATCCTTGGCAAGATACGTTACATTTTTCAGCAGAACTACCAGGGCCTAATCTCTTCTGAAGATGCTAACAAAGCTATCCTCACACGTGTGCACGTACCCATACACAACTAAATCAAAGGAGCTATAGTGACCTCAAGTGTTAGGAATTTCGTCCCTGTGGTGCGGTGGGCTAGAGGTGGAACTCTCACCGCATAGTCAGGAGGCTGTGAGTTCAATCCTAGGTAGAGGCAGATATTTCTCTCTCTGGGCACACTGAGGATATATCTGCTGTGAACTCCACATTGGTGACAGGAAGGGCATCCAGCCAGTAAACACTCGGCTCCATTCAGTTGCCCCCGACTGCACCCCACAAGGGATTATGGGGTGATTAAAAGATTTAAAAAAAATATACAGCTCTGGACTCAGAGAGAAAAATTAGCTCCAAGTCACCTAGTTGCCACATCTAAGGTAGGACTAGAACTCGCAACCTTCTGGTTCCTTGGCTAATACCTTCACCACCAGACCAGTTTGGCTCCTAAGTATGTCCTAGTGAAAACCAGTGATAAATACAGGTTATGTCCAGCCTTCCATGTTATAAGAATGACGTATCTCTGGCCTTATTGCATGGTACATCAGTGCGCATAATTCAGCAGCAAAATTATTGTTTTCAAATGAGCTCAGTTACAACCTCACTGGCTTCATTTATGGTGAGTGCCCATAAACTTATCCTAAATTCCTGGATGGGGGCAGATTATAGGTAAAGAATTAAGGGTACAAATGTATTTGACACCCAGCTCATATTATAAATTGATTGCCCCCTCCCATTGTTACTTGGGAGATTAATCTGTGCTGGCAACAGGAAGATTGGAGAGGTTTAAATATTATTTATGCCTCAACATGCTTATTCCATCCCTCTCCATTAAAGTTTACTAAAGGATTGTTAGGACCCCATTGTAGCCGGTAATTGTGTAGCAACCCGTGATAATTGCATGAATTTGCACTGATTACGTAAATGCACAATAATTATAACATAAGCGGCTTTCTGTGGTCGAGCTTTGAAATATATATGGTTTGTCACTGGAAGAAAAAATAATCCAGGATTGTAGGGAAATGTGGGGCGGAGCTTTTCAGGTGTGATAGCATTTCAAAACTGTGGCTTGCTTTTATTCTGAGTATTTGGATCTTAAAGCACAGCTAGTGATTTCTTACATGTTTCCATCCAAACCCTATCAAATTTGAGATGATTGGTTGCTTTCTAATAAAACTGAAACCCTGTAAAGAAGCACCATAACGGCAGTAAAACTAAAAGATATTAATTTGCAAGACTTGTTGGTCACTCCATTTCAAGTAAACTGATAATTCCTAAACCTCAACATACAGTTCCCAATTATGGGTATAACAACACATCTCTATTTAAAAGTGTACTACTACTATTATTATTATTATTATTATTATTATTATTATTATTATTATTATTATTATTATTATTATTATTATTATTATTATTATTTCTTCCCTCCAAATCTCTAAAGGAACTGCAGATAATAATAGAGATGTCTTAGGATCCAGTCTACGTCAATCACCAAGACCAGAAGTTTTCTTTCAGACTTGTTCTGGCACCCATCCTCATGAAATTTCAACTGTTGCAGGAACTGAGTCAGTGGTGGGATTCAAAAATTTTTATTACCGTTTCTGTGGTCATGGCTTGGTGGGGGTGGCTTGGAGGGGGTGGCAGGGGAAGGGTACTGCAAAACACACCCATTCCCTCCCCACCCCACTAACCTGCTTTCCAGCTCCGTTCTCCTGTGCAGGGCAACCAAAGGAGACCCAGCCAATCAGCTGGGACTCAAAGGGAGGCAGAGAACAGATGGGGGCTGGTGGGGCCTGTCAGAGGTGGGATTTGCCAGTTCTCCGAACTACTCAAAATTTCCGCTACCGGCTGAATACCACCTCTGAACTTGGGTATGTCTAGTGAAAAGAAGAACTAGGGATGACATGATAACAGTCTTCCAGTATTTGAGGGGCTGCTCCAAAGAAGAGGGAGTCAAGCTATTCTCCAAAGCACCAGAAGGCAAGATAAGAAACAATGCCTGGAAACTAATCAAGGAAAGAAGCAACCTGGAATTAAGGAGAAACTTCCTAACAGTGAGGACAATTGACCAGTGGAACAACTTGCCACCAGAAGTTCTGGGCGCTCCATCATAGGAGGCTTTCGAGAAGAGACCGGACAGCCATTTGTCTGGACTGGTTTAGGGTTTCCTGCTTGAGAAGGGGGCTGGACTAGAAGATCTCCAAGGTCCCTTCCAACTCTTGTTATTTTAACTACCTTATTTCGAAAGCCAAGGGAAAACCCCCAAGAATTCAGTTCAGAAAACACAGTAAAGTCTGTTACTTTTAAACCTGGTTAATTTTAACTTTTCTTCATGTTAGGCCCAGCTAAATTTTCCCTCCCTGCTCTCGAATAATGCGTGAGCCACTTTTCACAGTTCAATGTACTGCACACTTAATTTGTTGTGCTGTCAGTTATTTCGTCAACCACTTGAAGTATGTTCTGCAAAACCAACCTTTGCTGTAAATATTATTTTCACTTGTAACCTTGTATATATAGTTGGATTTTTGCAACCTATATATACTATACCTATACAAATCATTTTTGATTTTTCTGGAGAATACACTTGGCGTAATAACTGATCTGCAAGTAAAAATCAATGGAATGAAAGCAGAGATTAAAATAAGGGGAGGGTTTTTTTCCCCATTTTAATACACTAATTTCCACCCACCACTGTAAATGTGATTAGCTATTACTGGAAGCTCCTTCTAATGACAGAATTACTAGAATTAGTATGATGTATTAATTCAATTCCGTTCAAATGGATGCCATGATGTTCTATGGTTATAAAGATCAGAACTGTACAAGTAGGCAAATGGCTTCTTTCTTTGTGACATTGTAGGGAAGTGAAGGTTGGCTACTGAAGGAATGGTAGGACATAAGGAAGGATATAAAGACTAGTTATGGACTTTGGTGTTGGAAAAGACTCTCGAAAATACTATGAATAGGCAAGAAATCAACAAAGGAGAATATCAGCACCTAGATGAGCATAGATTAATTTCAAGATTATCATCAGACCAACAGTCAAGAAGTAAACAATGCCCCACTCAAGGAATTGCCAAAAGTTAACAATAAACAGCCCAGCCAAAGAACCACAATCCCACCAACACTGCACTGCACTGCACACCAGAACAACTAAACAAAAGGACAGTTTTTTCCCGAACGCCATCACTCTGCTAAACAACTAATTCCCACAATGCAGTCTTATGATCTGGGATGTCAAACTACCTAATAGTACAGCTGCATAGCCTACTATTACCCTTCTCTTCTTTTCTATTATCTACTTCCTTAGCTTCTTATGATGATAGCTTTGTTCTTTGTATCTTATGATTTATGTTGATTGCTTTTATTCGGTATCCTATTATGATTGATATTGATTGCTTATTTAGTATCCTATGACTATCACTGAGGGTTGTATCTTATAGATTTATGATGAGTGTATTTTATGATGATGATGATGATGATTTATTTTTTATCTATTTTGATTTATTTTGATTTGTCAGTCGCTTACAAGATAATAGGTATAAGTATATACATAGTTATGAATACATGAAATGGGTACATTTAAGAAAAATAAAAGAAACAATAGGACAGGGATGGTAGGCACATTGGTGCGCTTATGCACACCCCCTACAGACCTCTTAGGAAAGGTGTGAGGTCAATAGTAGGCAGTCTAAGGTTAAAGTTTTTGGGGTTTGGGGAAGAAACCACAGAGTCAGGTAGAATATTCCAGACATTGACCACTCTGTTGCTGAAGTCGTATTTCCTGCAATCAAGTTTGGTGCGGTTAACCTTGAGTTTGTATCTATTGTGTACTCTTGTGTTGTTATGGTTGAAGCTGAAGTATTCATTGACAGGTAAATCATTGCAATGTAAGATTTTATATACCATACTTAGATCAGACCGAAGATGGCATAATTCAAGGTTTTCTAGGTCTAGAATTTCAAGTCTGGTGGCATAAGGTATTCTACAACGAGTAGAGGAGTGGAGAACTCTTCTTGTGAAATATTTCTGGTCTCTCTCAACTGTATTAATATCAGATACGTAATGTGGGTTCCAGACTGATGAGCTGTATTCGAGTATTGGTCTAGCAAATGTTTTGTATGCTCTAGTTTGTAGTGTGATATTACCAGAGAAAAAGCTACGTAGGATTAGGTTTACAACTCTTAATGCCTTTTTGGCTATGTAGTTGCAGTGGGCTCTAGCACTTAGATCATTAGAGATGAGTATTCCAAGGTCCTTTACAGAGCTTGGATCATCAACAAGGTCTTGACTATTCAGCTTGTATTTTATTTTCTGGGTTTTTTTTTTTTTTTGCCAATATGTAAGAGAATTTATTTGTTGAGATTTGAAGTTATCACTTGCTGCTTGTATGTACACTGAGAGCTTCTGCATCGGAGACAAATTCCTTGTGTGTCCAATCACATTTGGCCAATAAAGAATATTCTATTCTGTTCTGTTCCATTCCCCTTCCTTCCTGCCTGCCTTCTTTCCTTCCTGTCTTCCTTCTTTCCTTCCTTCCTTCCTGCCTGCCTCCCTTCCAGCATCTTTCCTTTTTTCTTTTTTCTTTTTTCCCTTTTCCTTTTTTCATTCCCTTCTGTGCTGGTTAGACAGTATATAGCTAGTTTGGGAATGAGAGCTGTCCTCTTAAGGAAATGCCTCATGGGTAATGTAGTTAATGCCTCATGTGAAATGTAGTTAATGCCTCATGGGAGATGTAGTTCATGTCATGTGGTCACATCTGTACTCGTGATTGGTCACTAAATTGACCTCTGGTTGGGTTGGGAGAGTTTTGTTCATTTTTACTTGGGCCCCAGAAATGTGCTGGAGTCTTCCTTGCTGTATCATTATATCTTCACACTATGAAGATGACAAGGCAAAGATTGGACATTAGATGAATCTCAACATAACTGTGAGTTATACCTTGAGGATGCCTGATATAATCCAATAAAGAAACTTTGTATGGAAGCCTTTGTAGTGTTTAACTACTTATCTCAGGTATTTTGAGAAGAGAAATATTACCTGGGACAAGAATCCTTCCCTTTCCTTTTCCCTTCCTTTCCTTTTCCCTTCCTTTCCTTTTCAGTTCAGAGAGGGCTGTGATGTACCTAGAAGAGATGCTAAAATACCTGCCTTTAGGTAAGGACACTATTTGTAAGCAATTGACAAAAATAAATAAATAAATAAATTGAACGCAGCAATGAAAATAACACCTCATCTGGAAAGAGAATCAGTGGCAGCATCTTCAACAGGAAGTTTTTGGTGCTTAAGGAGTTGCTACTCTGGGGGCAGCTCAACCTTTCTTATACGCGGCCAGACTGACATGACATAAAAGCCCTCGGGAATAAAGAAATTAAGAAACACAGATTAATCATAGGCAGTGGTGGGAGGCTCAGAACCAGCTGATCATCGGAGGTAGAGGTTCAACCAAACAGGTCCAAACCAGCAGAATCCCAGCCCTGATCATAGGGCCACATACCGCTACATAGCATTAAAGCTGTGGGCAATGCAGGCTGCCGATGAGCCCTTGCTTGAGTTTTATCATTTGTGTTTACAACACAAACACCCGAAATTGTAAATTCCGTTGCTCTCTGTCCAACCTGCCTCAGAAGATGAGTTTTAAAATGTGGGTTCATCCAAGACTGCATGGTTGTGAAGGAATGCAATTGAAGTTGTTTTAAAACCTGCAGGTTCTTCTCTCTGCAAATTTCTTTTCCCATCTGAGGTCAGCTCCGAACAGAAAGCAACAAATCTCAACTACAGAACTCTACATCATTCATTAACCTTTAATGTTCTTTTCATTGTCCTTTTATTTTGCTCCTTCAGGGCAAGAAAGATTCTCTCTCTCTCTCTCTCTCTCTCTCTCTCTCTCTCTCTCTCTCTCCCTCCCTCCCTCCCTCCCTCCCTCTCTCCCTCCCCCCTCTCTCTTTCCCTTTCTGTCTCTCTCCCTCTCTTTCCCTCTCCCTCTCCCTCCCTCCCTCTCTCTCTTAAATAAAATGCCTTCTTCTGTTCTGCAACACTTGGGAGAGGAAAATAAAGCTGTCTATGACTGGAGTGAGGTCTGAAACTGAAACCAGCAGAGAAAGAAGCAAAGAGCAAAAGGAGTGGAAGAAAGAAGAAGGAGAAAAGAATTCACTAAGGCCACAAGAGAGGAGAAGACATTCTGTGAAAGCCAAAACACTAAGATGAGCTGGCGAAAGCAATTATGTTTGGAAGAGTTAGCTGAAAAAGGAATCCAGGCCTACAAAGAACACGATGGCTGGGCACCATCAAAGATGACACCAGCCAGAGCATAGAGCAACTCAAATGAGTAGTGCAAGATGGGAAGATGTGGAGAGACCTGCCCCGTAGAATCACCAAGAATCAGACACAGCCGAATGGATAACACCATCATCATCAAGCTGAGCTGGAATGACTGAACCCTAGGTGAGCAACCCAACCAGAAGTCCTCAATTTAGACTTGCCTAGATTTGCACTAAATTGGGGTACTTCCTCTTGGCCTTAAAATCAGTCTTGGTGCAATTACATACAAATCAGAAATGGTTTGCCATTGCATAGGGCTGGGAGAAAATGACTTGCCCAAGGTAGAATAAAATAGAGTAGAGTAGAGTAGAGTAGAGTAGAGTAGAGTAGAGTAGAGTAGAGTAGAGTAGAGTAGAGTAGAGTAGAATGTCTTCTAGTCCAGCTCCTTGCTCAAGCAGGAGAACCTATACCATTTCAGATAAGTGACCGTCCAGTCTCTTCTTAAAAACCTCCAGTGATGGAGTGCCCACAACTTCTGAAGGCAAGCTTTCCACTGGTTAATTGTCCTCACTGTTAAGAAGTTTCCAGATTCCAGATTGCTTCTCTCTTTGAGTAGAGTAGAGTAGAATGTCTTCTAGTCCAGCTCCTTGCTCAAGCAGGAGAACCTATACTATTTCAGATAAGTGACTGTCCAGTTTCTTCTTAAAATCCTCCAGTGATGGAGAACCCACAACTTCTGAAGGCAAGCTTTCCACTGGTTAATTGTCCTCACCGTTAGGAAGATTTCCAGATTCCAGATTGCTTCTCCCTTTGATTAGCTTCCAACCATTGTTTCTTGTCATGCCCTCTGGTGCTTTGGAGAATAATATGACTCCCTCTTCTTTGTGGCAGCCCCTAAAATACTGGAATATCATGCCACCTCTAATTCTTCTTTTCCTTAGACTAGCCAAACTAAAATCCTGTAGCCATTCTTCATATGTTTTAGTCTCTAAGCCTTTGCTCATCTTATTTGCTCTCCTCTGAACATTTTCCAATGCCTCAACCTCTTTTTTGTAATATGGTGACCAAAATTGGTTGCAGTACCCCAGGTGTGGTCTTAATAAGGTTTTATAATATGGCTTTGTGGCCAAAATGGGACTAGAATTCTGGGTCTCCTGGTTTTTAGCCTGGGTAACCACTACACCAAACTGATTCTCTCTCCCTCTTAAACAGATAAGAAAGGAAATCATTGCATCTTCAGATTTCTTTCCTGATTATTCACAATGTAATCTTTTTAAGCAGAGTTCTCCAACCTTTCCAGGGTTGGCAGCCTGGAGTGGAAGGTGGAGTGGGGAAAGGGGATAGTTTTGTGGGAAGGGCAGGTGTGTGTGCACGAGTCAGGACTCATTGCTTGCACAAGTGAGGCTGAGAGCACCCACATGCACCAGCCGGCCACTCATGCAGCCCAGTTGCGAATAGGCCATGGACCTAGTGGGATGCAGCCCACAGGTTGGGTGTCATGCCCCAGCATATAACTTTATATACTGTTGTTGCTCTCTAGCCCCATCTAGTGGCTGGAGAGACAAATACCAAGTATATGTTTGATCCCACCCCATTATCCATCAGCCCGCACTTTTGAAACAAGTGCATGCTGGGAAGACAGACTCCATTTCCTTTAGCATTTGGAGAAGGTAGAAGCCCAAAGAAAAATTCACTTTAATCTATGGTGCATGGTCATCCAAGGACAAATCCACATCCCACACACAAAGCATCACTGGTGAGATTTAAATTATTTGTATTTATTAATTGTTACATTCAGCAGTAACTTAATACTGTCTATTTTGTATTTGGTTCTCATTGTATGTATCTCTATTTTCCCCAGTTTTGCCATATCCCGTTCTTCCAATAAAGCATTCAGATCTACACACACAGTCTGTTTTATTGGAGGATAGGTGAGTTTAGCGGCATGTTGAGCTACACACAGAGTAACATGTTTTTAAGGAAGGGAGACTTAGATTTTGATAATTCCAGTCCCTAAAAGGTCTTGTTTAAATGATAATAATCTCAGCTAAACTGATCTGTGAAATGGAATCACAGTTGCCTATTATGAAGACAGTAATTAACTGTGTACATACTCACAGATAAGTTGAGAATTTTAGGTGCCAAAGATATGCCCCCCAAATTGGCTTTGCTTTAAATGTGAGTGTATACTGTCTATTTTTTCCCTCAGCACGGAGGAATATGCAAAGCAATTCAGAAAGTGACAAAGTAAAAGCTGCCCTTGATATTTCCCTTTTTAAGTCCATTTAAACCATGCCCGTGTTGCGAGAATGAAAAAAGCTTTAAGTGTGGATGTACACTATCTCATTCCCCAACGCTCTGATTTATTTTATTTTGTCAAACTTACTATATCCCAGCTGCTAAGGTTTCCTGTTGTCTTATGATAATTGATTTAAATTTAAATACAAATTAAAATCTGCGATGAACTAATTAATCAACTCAAATGTTGATTAATTTACCAATCTTTTATTAATCTTGGCAGTTATTCTTATCCACTCCAAGATGGCACTGAACAGCTTTCTTTATAAATCGAAAATGTAAGGCTTTAGAGAAAGGGTGTTGCCATATTTTCTTTAAAAAAAGAAAACCCTGTTTTTGATATGAATTGCATTCTGATATGCTTAATTCAACTGCTCAGCTACAACTCGAGATCTGGTTGTCCTGTTATTTTAATCACAGTTAGGTTAGCAATGATTTGTGCAATATATTATACTTGAACTGCCTGGATTAACTCTGTGGTGTGAACTCAGATGAAGAGTTTAACAACGTTTAACAAATGGATGGGGAGAAGGTTTTTTTTTCTTTTAAGATAGATATTTCCCAAGTTTTGTACAAGATTTTGCATTGTAGAATTTCATGTAAGGTGGCAGCCATCTCAGCGGTAGTAATCCCAACTAGAGGGATCCAGATCAGTGGTGTGTTTCAAAAAATTTCCTAACACTTTGGAACTTGCTTCAGATTGCGTGCGCCAATCGCCTGCTTCATGCGTGCATGCGCTGTGCTCAAACTCTGCCTCTTTGAATCTGAATCAAGGCTGGTGAGCTGTGCAGGTGCTCCTAACACATGTGCACACCAAATGTATGAATCAGGCACATGCAGGAATCAAAGTCGGCCCTTCCCTGGTGAGCTGTGCTGTTTTTTAGCTCAGCTGAGGTGCAGCAATCTGCTCTGCCACCAAATCAGCTGAGCTAATAAACAGCAGAATATTGGAGAGGTGAGAGGTGAGAGGTAAGACCAGGGGTGGGTGGGTGGGACCAGTCAATATGTTCCCTACCAGTCCTCTAGGGCCAGTTAGAACTGGTTGAATACCACCTCTGATCCAGATGTCCTAGGGGACAATTGCTTAAATATGACTGAGAATCACAGAATAACTGAGTTGGAAGGGACCTTGGAGAACTTCTAGACCAAACCCTTGCCCAAGCAGGAGACCCTATGCCATTCCAGGCAAATGAATTTCCAGTGCTCCCCTTCTTTCCTTACCTTATTTCTTGAAAGATAAAGTTCATCACTGTTTAATGAAGAGAAAAACGAGGGGTGACATTTTAGCTCTTTTCCAATATTTGAAGAACTGCCACAGAGAAGGAATCAACCTCTTCTCCAAAGCACCTGAAGCCATGAATGGAAACTGATCAAGGAGAGATTCAACCTAGAAATAAGCAGAAATTTCCTGACAGGGAGAACAATCAACCCATGGAACAGAAGTTGCCTTCAGAAGTTGTGGGACCTTCATCACGGGAGGCTTTCAAGAAGAGACTGGACTGCCCTCTGTCAGGAGTGGTGCAGGGTCTTCTGTTTGGGTGAGGGGTTGGACTGGATCAAGGGATGCCAACCTTTTGGACCTCAGGGACCACCAAACTCATAATTTTAAATCCCGGGAACCGCTAATATGAATTTTGATTGATGGTGGCTTGCTGACATTGATGGGAGAGAGGGGGGGGGGAGAGAGAGAGAGAGAGAGAGTTCTGATCTAACGCTCTCTCTCCCCCCTTTCTCTCTTTCTCTCTCTCTCTCTCTCTCTCTCTCTCACACACACACACACACACAGAGGCAGGGGTGGGATTCAAATTTCTTAACAACCAGTTCTGTGGACATGGCCTAATTTGTGGGTGTGGCTTGGTGGTCATGTGACTGGCTGAGCATGGCTTGTATGTAAATATTATAAATATTGATGTAAATATTGATTTTTTTATATAAAAAAGAGCAACTTTTACCCAAAATCAGGCAAAGCAGCCAGGCAGATTGAGTTGCTCGCAGAATCACAGATTCATTCAGAGATCTATCTATCTGCCATTGGCTACCTGAGTTTGCACTGACAAATAGAAGCTTCAGTCCTAAGGAAGGTTCGGCTCTGCTTAAAAGCAGAGCTGAAGATCTAAAAATTAGCTAGAAAGCAAGAAATCCAATGGTTTCCTGCTTTCTAGTTAATCTAAATCTCCCAGCACAGCAGAAGAGCTGATAGTTGGGGGAGGGGGAAGGAAAAATAGCAATTTAGCAGGCAAGTTTGCTAGGTAAGGAGTGAGTGGGCAGGAGGGTTCCTGCAGGCCATGTGGGTGGCGCAGCCTTGTGTTCCCACACAGCCTGGATTAATTGCTTTGCGGGGTGCTCTGGGGGTGACATTTCTCTGCGGACTACCAAAATTTTCTGATGGCTTACCGGTTGGTGACCACTGGACTAGATGAACAACAAGGCCCCTTCCAACTCTGTTAAATTGTCTGATCATTGAGATGGAGGGACAGGAAGTTTCTGAAGAAATCCCTGTGAGCACATCAGAATCTAAAATGGAGTAAGGGTGTCTCCATTACAATTCTGCAGAAAATGCTAGATGGAGAGATGTAGAATAGAATACTTTTATTGGCCAAGTGTGATTGGACACACAAGGAATTTGTCTTGGTGTAAATACTCTCAGTATACATAAAGAAAAGATACATTCGTTAAGAATCAAGAATCATAAGGTGCAACGCTTAATGATAGTCATAGGGTACAATCAACAATCAAATCATACTAGGAAACAGTCAATATAAATCGTATGTTTTCTAGAAATAAGCCTGAATTCCCCAGAATATACATAAGTAGGTCATGTAAAGCGGTGGCAGATGGATGTGTACAAGATGTTAAGCTTAGTCATTTTTGATTTTGGTTAGATCTTTCATGACTTGAGTTAGATCTTTCATGGCTTGTTTGGTTTCTTCTTGGGTCAATATAGTTTGCCAACCCAGGACATGAGTTAAGTCAATATACAAACTAGATTTGTCTTATTTATTAAGTTTGAATTCTACTCATGTTGTGAACTTGACTGGTTTAGTGTTATTTGATACACCATCTGCTTTCTCCCACACAATGAGTAATGAAAGCAGAAGGTTTTTTTTTATTTCGCTCCTTTGCTTGATGGCACAGCGATTCTGAAATTTAGCATCCCCTCTGAAAATCTAATAAAGTAAGGCTTCAGCTGGTGGTCCCCTGAAGTGACCATTCTGAAGAGCAAAGTTGAATAAATTCAAAGCTGACAGCAAACTGCCACCGTTGCCTTCAGAAGATACAACAAAATCAGAAACAAAGTCAGTGATTGCTGGTTTGCACCGGTTCTAACGATCTGGTTGCACTGGTCAGCAGTTGCTCCCGCCCCACACCTTCTGCCCATTCCTGTCCTATATTTCCTTTGTTTGTAGCTCAGCTGATAGGTGTGGGAGAGTGGATTACCATGCCTCAGCTGTTTTACTCACCAGCACTGATGGTAAGTTTTCATGCTTAAAATTGCTCATTTTATAATGTTCCATGTGCGCGCTAAGCACGTGTTAGGCGTGGGCGAGCCCACAGAACCGGTAGTAAAATATTTTGAATTCTATCACTGAACAAGCCTGTGAAGGGTATTGTTCATAGTGTCTTCCATTGTATGAATTGTCTGGCATACAACTTGAGGACTGCTTGAGTTGTGGAAAAGAAAGAAGCAGAGGTAGTTATTACTACAGAGTGGAAAGATATCACCCAGTCTTATAATTCTGAATCACCACAAAGCACCTTCAAGTACTTTGGAAAATAGCTTGACTCCCTCTTCTTTGTGGCAGCCCCTCAAATATTGGAAGATGGCTATCATGTTACTCCTTGTCCTTTTTTAATATTTTTTATTTTATTTTTTTATTTTTATTGATTTTTAAAACAAACATAAACAAACAAAACATAAAAATATCAAATCATCTTCCATATATGTACATACAGTGTGCCGGTTGGTTTACAAATTGTTTTGTGCTTCCATTTCATAGTCTTCAATTATAATTACATTGTACATAATCTCGTATTTTCAATCAATATATTAAATACATTAATATCATTATTAATCATTTGACTATACTTTTATTCATTCATGTTTTCCAAGATGATCATATTTTACTTAATTTGTTTTATGACAATTCGTATCATTGTCCCAGATCTATTCTAGAATCATTTTGTAGATATAATTAGAAAAGAATACATCTTTATATATTTATTATTTTTTAAAAGTCTACATATTTCATTACTATATTTTATTATCTAACCATTGATAGAATAGATCCCAAATTTTATAAAATTGTTTATCCTCTTGTTCTCTAATTTCAAATATCAATCTACTCATTTCAGCACATTCCAATATTTTCTTAATGATTTTCTCCTGTGATGATATTTTCTCATTTTTCCAGTTTTTAGCAAATGCAATCCTAGCCGCTGTTAATACATTTACAATCAGGTATTTCAAGTCTTTACTATATATTTCAGGTAAAATTCCCAATAAAAATATCTCTGGTTTCAAATCTATATGTTTTTTTGTCATTTTTTCCAACCACATGTGGATTTTAGTCCAATATTTTTTAGCATCCACACAAGTCCACCACATATGAGCCAGGTGTCTGATGACATTTCCAACATTTTTTGGATTTATTCTTGAACGTTCTTGCTATTCTTGTTGGGGGAAAATGCCACCTGTAAAACATCTTATACAAAATTTTTTATATGCTGCTGACATTGTCATTTTATAATTTTGAGACCACAATTTTTGCCATTTCTCAAGATCAATCCCATATCCAAAATTCTTCCCCAAGCAATAATAGTTTCTTTAACTTGTTCTTCTTCTAGTTTAATTTCTAATAAATATCCATACAATTTTTTAATCACCTTTTCATCAGTACCTGTCAAAATCTTATCTAAATCAGTCAGTTTACCATAGAAACCTTCTGTTTTAGAATCTTTATCATACCTTGAATGTATTTGTGCATATGAAAACCAATTCATCTTTATACCTTGTTCGTCTAGTTTTTGTATAGATTTAAGTTCACCCTTTTCATTCAATATTTCACCATATCTAACTGTTTGTTTCTTTTTGTATATTATAGGATAAGAAAATGTTTCAATAGTCGATAGCCAGACTGGAATTTTCAAATAACATTGTCTTTTAATCTTCTCCCAGTTTAACCACAGAGAGTCCCTTAGATAATGTCTTCTAAAGTACCCCAGTGTTTTAGTTCTTTTATACCATAAAAAAGCGTGCCACCCCAACAACAAATCATGTCCTTCTAATGTCAACAATCTAGTATTTCTTAATGTTATCCATTCCTTAACCCACATTAGATTTGTAGCTTGGTAATACAACTCCCAACTAGGCAAACCAAATCCTCCTCTTATTCTAGCATCTTGCAAAACTTTTAACTTTATTCTCGTCTTCTTACCTTGCCATATATATTTCAATACAATTTTATTTAAATCTTCAAAATCTTTTCCAAGCTTAAATGGAATTGTTTGGAACAAATATAAAATTCTGGATAATATATTCATCTTGATTGTTGATATTCTCCCTATTAATGACAGTTGTAAATTTTCCCATTTCGCCAAATCTAGCGCTATTTGCTTTTTAAGTTTGATATAATTATTCTCTTTTAGTGTATTGCATCTTGCTGTCAAGTATATCCTCAAGTACTGGATCTTATTTGTGACCTGAATTTTCAATAGGTCTTCCAGTTCTTCCTTTTGTCTTGATAGCATATTCTTTGTCAAGATCTTTGTCTTATCTTTATCTATTTTCAAACCAGCCATTTTTCCATATGTCTCTATCTTTTCTATCAATTTTGATGCTGTTTCTAGTGGGTCTTCTAAGATAAAAACCAGATCATCTGCAAATGCTTGCCACTTAAATTCTTCCTTTTTAATTTTCATCCCCGCTGGCAAGAAGAGCTTCTCCTGGATCTACCAGGGACTTTGCGATATCCCTGGGATCGACAGGATGCGCTCTTTACATTCACTGACTCTTCGGGATGGTTTAGATCCACTTGGACCGTCCAGGAGCAAAGATATCGGCAGCGATCTCAGATCTCCAAGATCGCTGCCGTATCGTCGCGATGCCAGCTCCGCCCTCCCTTGTCCTTCTTTTTATTAGACTAGACATACCCAATTCCTGAACCTGTTCTTCATGGATTTAACCTCGAGCCCCTAAGCATCACAAATAGCTTCATCTACCACAATTGAGCCCAAAATTTCTGTTGCTAAGTGAGGCATTTATTAAGTGAGTTTTGCCCCATTTTACAACCCTTCCTACCACACTTGTTAAGGGAGTCACTGCAGTCATTCAAGCTAGTCATAAAATGAATCTGGACTCCCCCTGGCTTATCAGAAGGTCGGAAAAGTGGATCACGTGTCTCCCTGGGAGACACTGCAACCGTCATAAATACGAGTCTACTTCTATTGACTGCTGGCTGCCTGCAATTTGGCAGATCGAATCTCACCAGGCTCAAGGTTGACTCCTCCTTCCGTCCTTCCGAGGTGGGTAAAATGAGGACCCAGATGTTGGGGCAAGAGGCTGACTCTGTAAACTTAGAGAGGTTTACAGAGAGGACTGGAAAGCACTGTGAAGCAGTATATAAGTCCAAGTGCTAGTGCTGTCTGTCTGCCTGTCTGCCTGCCTGCGTGCCTGCCTGCCTGCGTGCCTGCCTGCCTGCCTGCCTATCTATCATCTATCTATTACTTAAAGCAGAGGTGAACAGCCCAAAGATCAAAGGTGCCCTGAATCATTTATCTTGTGAGTTGAAAGGAACCCCGACTTGTCCTTGCTTCGTGGCAAGCTGACTGCATTAAATTCTCTCTTTACACACCTATTTTATTGTTTTAACATGCCTCCTGGCCAATGGACTCAACAGTACACATATCATGTCAATGTGGCCATGAGCTCTGATTCCCCCAAAGCCATAAATATGAAAATATTCTCCAACAGAATACAGATTGCTCATTCTAGTTTAGACCAATGCAGCAGAGTTTTGAGGTGCTGTTCAGATGGATGCGACTTGTCTAGGATTGTCATCTAGTTCTTCTAATCCCACAGCCCCTTTTTGGGTGCAATGCCCATGTTTGTGATGGGATTGTAGTTACTTCCCACCGCTGTAAAGATAGCATTCTCCACCACCTGCCTCCTTGTCTCCCGTCGGTGTAACCTGAGAATAGAATCATTCAGTTAGTTTCTGACAGCCTTTGATAGATGACATGCGATCGTATTAAGTATTTGACAGCCTACAGTTTGTCAGATATCATATCCACTGCTTGCCAAAAGCTAAAGCTCTAAGAAGTGTCAGTTGAAAGTTGGTGGATTTCATTCCAGAGGTAACAAAAAAAAAAAAAGAAGTCATCTTCAGATCCTGGGACTATAATGGACCTTTTACTGTTCCAATGCTTGGACATATTTCAAGTCTAACATGGAATCCCTGTTCTCGATGAATAATTCAGATGGCCACAATATCTGATTGGAGAGAGGCTGGAGAAAAGAAACACTACTGGATTTAGAGCAATCAGTTATCTGAGGGACTACCTCTTGCTGAACCACCTGACTTGCTGGAGTTTATGTCTAGGATGTGAGAGGTCTTGTAGACATTTTCACAGTTTATTGTATGCAACGCTAACTCGATTTCCTGGCTCAGACACCACAAAGGAGGCATTTCCTCCTGGTAATTTTTCCACTCCTTTCCTTCCTCCATACCGTTCACAATATAAAGAACAGGCAAGAAACACCAAGAGTCAATCAGAGATCTACGTTTGACATGTCCTGTGGTATACAGCTTTCTGATGGTTTGCAATAAAAATAGCAGCTATTGTAAAGGAGCTTCCAAGCCACCATTCCCATGATGTAAACAAGATGTTGAGGCTGTAGAAAGAGAAGAGCAACAAAGAGGATTAGGGGGCTGGAGGCTAAAACACACGAAGAATGGTTGCAGAAACTGGGTATGTCTAGTCTTATGAAAAGAAAGATTAAAGGTGACATGATAACAGTGTTCCGATATCTCAGGGGCTGCCACAAAAAAGAGGGAGTCAAGCTATTCTCCAAAGCACCTGAAGGAAGGGCAAGAAGCAACGGATGGAAACTAATCAAGGAGAGAAGCAACCGAGAACTAAGGAGGAATTTCCTGACAGTGAGAACAATTAAGCAGTGAAATGACTTGCCTTCAGAAGTTGCAGGTGTTCCAACACCGGAAGTTTTAAAGAAGAAATTGGATAACCATTTGTTTGAAATGATATAGGGTCTCCTGCTTGAGCAGGGGGCTGGACTAGAAGACCTCCGAGGTCTTGTTGGAAGAAATATCTTTCTGGGTTCGGTTCCAAGTGGGGAAAAAGACATTGGAAACATGGAGGCTGTTTAGAAAGAAGGTTTAATGGTGGACCGGACCACATGCCTTGGAGAGATGCTGAGAATCCCTTGGTTTTACACCCTCCGTTGGGCCCCACCTTAGTGTTTCCTGTTCCTTTGTAAGAAAAGTATCCCATTGGCTGTCAGCCTCCTAGGGATGGGGTGGTGGTGGTCATAGCTAACTTTGTAGTCTTTGTCTGGACCAGATGGCTTCACCTGAGTGCCAGACCATGTGGTGAGATGGGTAATCCTATCATTTCTTGAGGGCCATCCTTAATCCCATCACCCTGGAACTGAAGGGCGGGGGCAGGGAGCTGCTGGAAGCTGCTTTGTCTTTAAAACATGTTTTTTCTTTTCTATATCCGGGGAAATATAATATTCTGCCTTTTTAATATTTCCTAGAATATTTCATTCTTCTAGGAGAGGGGTGGGTGCTAACTTTCTACAGTCCCTTCCAACTCTATCATTCTATTCTATTCTATTCTATTCTATTCTATTCTATTCTATTCTATTCTATTCTATTCTATTCTATTCTATTTCATTCTCTTCTCTATTCTATTCTTTATTCCATATTCTCTTCTCTTCTCTTCTCTTCTCTTCTCTTCTCTTCTCTTCTCTTCTCTTCTCTTCTATTCTATTCTATTCTATTCTATTCTATTCTTTATTCTATTCTTTATTCCATATTCTCTTCTCTTCTCTTCTCTTCTCTTCTCTTCTCTTCTCTTCTCTTCTCTTCTCTTCTCTTCTATTCCATTCCATCCCATTCCATTCCATTCTATTCCAAGGAAGAGACTGCATAATATATGCAGTCCGAGGCTGCATCAACAGAGGGATAGTATTAAGGCCACATGAAGTGTTACTACCTTTTTATACTGCTTTGTGTATTGCATCCACTTTTGGTCACCACAATACAAAAAAGATGTGGAGTCCCCAGAAGAAGTGCAAGGAAAGGAAATAAGATGATTAGGGGGCTGGAAGCTAAATTGTGATGTGTTGAACTGAGTATGTCTACTCTTAATGAGGAGAAGGACGAGGTGTGACAGGATAGCAGGCTTCCAATGTCACGGAGAAGACGGGGGGCTACCTATTCTCCAAAACTTCTGAGAGCAGGACAAAAAAATAATAATAACGAGGAGCAGATCATTAAAGAAAGATCCAACTTGAACTAAGGAGAAATTTCTTGGAGGTTAGATCAATAAACCAGCGGAACTGCTTGCCTCCAGAAACTCCATCACTGAAGGTTATTAAGAGGAGATTGGGTGGCCATTTGTCTGTAATGGTATAGGATCTCCTGCTTAAGACAGGGGTTGGACTAGAAGACCTCCAGGGTCCCTTCCAACTCTGGTATTCCCTATTCTGTAAGAGGAATTCCTATTGCTAGCTGTCACTGTGAAAGGAAAACACGCTGGCAATTTTCCCAGAAACAGAGTGGGAAATACAATCTAATAGACTGGCACCAGGAACAGGACGCCAAAGTTCAGGAGACAGTCTTGAAACACCGAATATTTTTTTCTTTAACTCTCCACTTCCCTGCGTCTAAAAGGGAAAGAAAAGAAATTGCTAGAAGAAGCCTTTATCTACAAGCAGATAGGCAAAGTAGCCAGCTTCCTTCCTTTCGGCTATGATGCATGCATAAATAGTTGCAAGGATCTTCAAAGGCTCTTTATTGCTTTGTAAACTGGAATTAGCAGAGGTAGATGCATTTGCCAGTAGGGAGGGAGGGAGGAAAGGAAGGAAAGAAGGGAGGAAGAGAGGGAGGGGGAGGGTGGAAGGAAGAAGGGAAGGAGGGAGGAAGAGAGGGAGGTGAAGAGGGAGAGAGAGAGGAAGGGAGGGAGGGAGGGAGAGAGGGAAGGAGGAAGGAAGAAAGGAAATAAGAAAGAGAGGGTGGGAGGGCAGAAGAGAGGGAGAAAGGAATGAAGGAAATAAGGAAGTGGGATGGAGGAAGGAAGGAAGAACAGAGGGAGGGAGGAAGAGAAAGAGGGGGAGAGGGAGGGAAGGGGAGAGGGAGGGAGGAAGAGAGAGAAAGAGGGAGGAATAAAACAAAGAAGGAAGAGAGGGCGGGGAGGAAGGATATTATACAAGATCTGCAGACTGTATGCAAATGGGTGTAATTTTGTCTAAAAATCCTGAAGGAGAACTATAGATTGGCTGATGTGCAGAACCTCTGGAAGCCACTGTTCCCCTTAAGAACCAGAGAATTAAATGCTGTACCATTTAAAAACCCAGAAGTCAAAATTCTGCCAGCAGAAAAACAGACTGCAGACTAACTGCAGAGGGTTTTTTTTGGTGTGGGGGGCAGAGCAGGTAGAAAACTCACCATGGAGCTGAGCCCAATATAAATCCCTTTAGCCACTGGGCCCAGAGGATGGCATGAGAACCCAGATGTCTAAAATTGACTTTGAAATGGTTTGATCTCTAGGCAGAGGTCATGCCTGCCATGTGAATCTACCTCTCTGAATATTATTAGCCCTGGAAAGAATTCAGGGGAGAAGTGCCAGTCAGCTCATCCGTGAGTAGGTTGCTACATGGCAACTACTATGGATTGCTTTTATGGCAGCTTATGGCTTTGCACCATGCTGCAAAACACAATAATTTGGGGGCAATGCAAGAGAATAAGCCAAGCTCAGGCAAACCCCGCCAGATCTTAGCTTAGTACTTCGTTACTTAACACTCAAATTTAGGAATAGGGGTAACATGACAGCAACGTTCCAATATTTAAGGGGCTGCCACAGAGACAAGGGGGTCAAGCTATTCTCCAAAGCACCCGAAGAGAGAACAAGAAGCAACAGATGGAAACTAACCAAGGAGAGAAACAACCTAGGAGAAACTGAGAACAATTAATCAATAGAACAACTTACCTTCAGAAGTTATGGGTTCTCACAGGCTGAATTCTCTGGATAGACCCCATTTTGGGGTCAAAACCTGCATGAATGGATGTAATCAACAATAGAGTTTATTTGTCTGTAATAATAGCAGCCCTGGTGACATCCTGTCATGCAGGGGTCTCCAACCTTGGCCTCTTTAAGACTTGTGGACTTCAACTCCCAGAATTCCTCAGCCAGCTTTGTCTTAAAGAGGCCAAGGTTGGAGACCGCTGCTGTAATGTTCTGAGAATACTTTACAACAGTTGAAACAGAGATCATTTCATGCTTCAACTAAACAGAATAACAGAATTGGAAGGGACCTTGGAGGTCTTCTAGTCCAATTCCTAGCTTCAGGCAGGAGACTCTAGACCTTTTCAGATAAATGGTTGTCCGATCTCTTTTTAGAAGCCTCCAGTGATGGAGCATGCACAACTTCTTGAAGGCAAGCCCTCCCCGCTGGTTAATTGTCCTCAATGTTAGGAAGTTTCTCCTTAATTCTAGATTGGTTCTCTCCTTGATTCGTTTCCATCCCTTGTTTCTTGTCCTGCCTTCTGGTGCTTAGGAAAATAGGTTGACCCCTTCTTCTTCGTGGCAGCCCCTCAGATACTGGAAGGCTGTTTTCACTTCTTGGTGAAGTAGGAAGTGTCCCATGCTCTTATTGTTAGAGATGCTTAACAGATTAACAGAGTTGGAAGGGACCTTGTAGTAGGTCCAACTCTCCACCCAAGCTGGAGACCCTACACCATTTTTGACAAGTGGCTGTCCAATCTCTTCTTGAAAGCTTCCAGGGATGAAGCTCCCACAACTTCTGAATGCAACTTCTGTTCCATAGGTTGATTGTTCTCACTGTCCGAAAATTTTTCCTTATTTCCCAGTTGAATCTCTCTCCTTGTTCAGTTTCCATCCATTATTCCTTGTCTGGCCTTCAGGGTGCTTTGAAAAATAGCTTGATTCCTTCCTTTCTGTGGCAGCTCCTCAAATATTGAAACTGCTATCCTGTCTCCCCTGGTCCTTCTCTTCACTAGACTAGCCATGCCCAGTTCCTGCAACCATTCATTGTATGTTTTAGCCTCCAGTCCCCTCATCGTCCTGGTTGCTCTTCTCTGCACTCTTTCTAGAGTCTCAACATCTTTTTTATAGTGTAGTGACCAAAACTGGATGGAGTATTCTAGGTGTGGCCTTACTAAGGCTTTATGGAGTGGTATTAATACCTCACTTGATCTTGATTGAATCCCTCTGTTAATGCAACTTAGGATTGCACTGGCTTTCATGCAGCCTGTTAAATTTAAGTCAATCATAATATGAGAAGGAAAACTCCATATTTTTCTTTTTTCTACCACACCTTTGTGGGTGCCTATTGCCATGGGGTGAAGGGGTGGGGAAGAAAGATAACACTTTAAATCTGATAGGAAACAATACAGACCTATTAAATACCTGATTAGCACTCCCATTTCTGCTGATAACTGGAAATTGCTGGTAGACCCCAAAAGAACGAGCTAGCTTCCAGAATATCTGCTTAATTGTCTTAGTTGGACACTGGATCTGTCTGTTTGCTGCCTGTTGTTTTGTTGTTTAAAAGTCTGATAGACCACATGTGGTTCATTGACAAGCAGCTCTGAGAGCTGTGGAGGCTTCATTGCTCACGTCCCCTTTAATTACCTCCGTTTGAATTCAACCAATTCCAAAGGAAACGTTGACTCTAGGCAACAGTGAAATCTACACCTGGCTGGAGAAGAAGAGAGGAGAATTTCCACTATGAAAATTCTCCTCGCAATTTTTGTATTTAGTACAGAAATATTTTTCCCTCATATTTGGATGCTGCCTTATTAAATAACTTTAGGCTGTTGAAAGCATGAATGAAAGCACTGGCATAGAATAGAATAGAATAGAATAGAATATTCTTTATTGACCATGATTGGACACACAAGGTGCAGTGATGACGTTACTAACAAGGTTTTTAAGTGAATCTGCCTTCTTCGTTGTCTTTGCTCATCAGACGGTCTCAGAGAAGGTAGTGAAATAGGTGAGGAAAATAATAACAACACTACAGCCATACTACATGGGTGAATCTACTTAGACATAATGCAGTACTATGGAAATTAGGTGTTTAGCAGAGTGATGGCATGAGGGAAAAACTTTGTCTTTGTGTCTAGATGTTTTGGCCTAGATGTTTTGAGACAGTTTATGTCCAGGATGTGAGACTGTACATTAGTTAGATGATCCTTATAAGTATCAGATGGGTTCACTATGTTGACGCATACACACACACATATTTATACATATACTTATACCTATACTTACACCTACACCTACACCTACACCTACACAGAGAGAGAGAGAGAGAGAGAGAGAGAGACATAGACATAGACATAGACTTAGACATAGACATAGACATGCAGACAACTAATATCAGTTCCTGCACTTATTCCCAGGCAAAGACTGGTATAATTTCCTTCGATAGCCATTAGAAGCAATTTTGAGTGATTCATTATTTTGTGATATACATGTATATGCTACTGATTAGTCTGTTGACCATGTCAAAAGAGAAGCCTGCAGATAGACCTCCCCTCTTCCACCAACACCAACTGGAACTGGCCTCTGAGGAAGGAGGAAAATCAGCAAAGGACTATCTTTCCTCATACTTGACCTCCCTCAGCCAGCCCAGAAGAATACAATGATTGATGGTATCAAAGGCTTCGGAGAGGTCGAGAAGAGCTAAGATGGTGATACAAACCCTATCCTGAACCCACCAATTATCATCTGGTACAAGGTGATCAATGCTGTATCATAAAAGTACTATATCCTGGCCTAAAACCTAAGGTCAGTCCAGACTGCCGGAGTCCAGATACTCTATTGTGGTTGTGGTGGTTTGTTAAGCACAACAAGAGAGATGCGGTTAATAAGGGTTGCTGAATGAGCAAACTCTTGATTTGAATTTGAGACCTGACAATGGTAAGAATCAAATAAAATCTGAGATTTAGGTAACTCTATTTGGATCCAAGAGTTGACTAGAGAAAAGTTAAACCATAATGCTAACAACTTTCTTTGCAGAATGAGATGAGAATAGGAGGGAGTCCATCAAGTGGTTTATCCAATTGATTGTTGTCACAGGGAGTTGGGGGAGTTATTTTTTAAAATTTTTTGTATATGTCATGCCCCTGTTGGAGTCTGACTCTGAGGGAGAGGAGGAACAGCTGACAGGGAGTGGGAGTGTGACTCTGGAGGTTGTGGAGGAAACTGGGCAAGGGCACAGGCCGGCTGGGCAGTCAGAGGAAGACCCAGGCCCATCCCCTCTTCATCCTAGGGCATGCAGGGAGGAGCAGATAAGGAGAAACATGAATGACATGGTCTATGGGGGAGGAAAGGGTCCTGATCCCCTTCATGGGCTGCATCTGGGAGGACTGTTTAAAAGGACTAACTGCACATGGCCAAGTGCTGGAAGCAAAGCGTGAAATAATTCTAGTCTTTAATTTCTGAGTTTTGGCATCCTTCCCAGTGTGTGTATTTCAATATCTGTGGATGTCTTCAAGCCCATATCCTGCCTTGTCTCATTAATTGCTTCAGTGTGGTTTGTGTTGTTTTTTTCTGCTTATAATTTATATGTATTTTGAGTTTGAATGGCATTCCTTCCTTTTTGCAACTGTTTGTGAGGGAGTTTTTTTCTCCAGTCAATGATAATTGGAGCATTGAAGCCAAGTTTAAGGAATTAAAGGAATTTCACCTGTTTCTGTGAGTTTGTTGCTTTTGTAACCCCCCTGGGTCATCACAGTATATTAGATTTTTATTTTTGGAAGTGTCATCCCCCCCCCCCCGTGGCAGTCTGAATCCAAGGGGGGAAGACAAACAGCTGACAGAGAGCGGGAGAGGGGCTCCGTTGGTTGTGGAAGAAACTGGGGAAGGGCAAAGTCAGGCTGGACAGAGCAGGGGAGAGGTAGAAGAAGGGAGAGGGGGTTCAGATGAAGACAACCTAGGACATGCAGGAAGGAATGGAGAAGAGGGCAACGTAGGTTGCATGGCTTACGAGGAAGGAAAGGGTCATTCTGCTTACAGCATAGGAGCATCTGCAACCAGAAGCTGTTGCAGGTTCATGGGAAAGCTTTTCTCCAGGTCAGAGAGTAACCGGAACAATTTGCGGTCAAAGTTGGAGCAAATAAAGGGACTCATACCTGTTCTCTGGCTGTGTTGCCTTAGTGCCATGCCCCAGACCATCACAGGAAGTCTCCCTGTCACTGAAAGTGAATGGGCATCCACACAAATTTTCTTAAATAAATCCAAAATAAAAATTCTCACTTTAAGGGCATTTAATCATTAAATCGTGCTCTTGCTAAGAACTCGGAGTCCATCATCCTTTGCTTCTGATAGAAGGACACATTAGAAAATCCAAAGAAAATCAGACAAGAACAATGGAACAACTGCAAGCATCTCTTTCATTCTTTTCCTTCTTCTAGCTGAGTCTGCCTAAACGAATTTTAGCAGAAAAATGTGAGCAAGCCCTTTCCCTAAGACAGGGTTTGTGAAGGAAAACTTGCTATTTGTGTCAATATTACAGACACCTTCACACCCTGAATGCCTGCTCGCTTTTGTCTAGATGGGAGAGGAACGTTACAAGGAGTGTTCGACACATCACAATGCCAGGAGCACCATCCAATATTGGATGGTTTCAGAAACACCTGATTCAATTTGACACTTCAAATCACATCAGAGTCAATCTGAGCATTCGATTCCAAGGGCTGATTTGATTCTGATTTGATTCAGATCAAATCAACCCTTCGGGTGGCCCTAAGCCTGCCCTTTCATAAGTCGTATTCTCATTCTTTTTTTTTTTAAAAAAGGAACACAATCGAGGTATAAAGAGACTACGATATGGCCATTTGAAATTATTTTTATGTCAGAATAAGCTCTATTTTGAGCAATTCCTTACTTTATAAACTAGCTGGCTGGGGAATTCTGAAATTCTGCACACCTCAAAGCTGCCCATGTTGAGAAAGTCTATTCTAGTCCTGTTTAACTAGGTTACAACATTTGGTCTGGAAAAATCTGAAAGATCACTAAATAGCAGAAGAGAGACGCAGAAATATAACTCTTTTGCTTCCATTTGGGGAGCATCTGTAGCTCAGATATTAGAGTCCTAATTTAATCCATATCCTGACATTATTCCGATTTTACCTCCAAGCCCTCGGCTCTTGCTACAGCAAGGGACAGGTACATCAAAATAACCGTAGGATTAAATTTGACGTAGATGTTAGGCTGAGAACAAGGTGAATTTGACACATGGTTGCTGTTTCAATTGACAGTCAAGTATTCTTAGTTGCATGTACAGGAAATCTTCGAGTTGCAACAGTTCAGTGACCATTTGAAGTTACGTGATAATCCCCTCCAAGTATTTATGACATAGTTCCGATATTACGAATCTTGCAGCACCACAACTTCACAACTTCTGAAGGCAAGCTGTTCCACTGATGAATTGTTCTAACTGTCAGGAAATTTCTCCTTATTTCCAGCTTAGTTCTCTCCTACCTAGCTGTAGCAATATCAATAAGGTGGCAGGATTCCTCAGTTCCAACAAAAATGAAGGTATCATCGAGAGGTGTAAAAACCAGGTGAAGGAGCAATTGTCTTGAAGAAAATCTGTATCTTTTTCTGTATGTGTTCTCTAAGGCTTTATGCAGACTTGATGGCACTTTAAAGAAAAGATTGCCCACTTACATTTAATAAGAACACACAAGATTTGGTTTCCTTATAGTTACTGTTGTGGCCCACTGCCGGCTAGCGGAGCCGGCAGTAGAGTTGGACAGTGAGGAGGTTGGGGAGGAACCTGGCCCAGTCCTGGAGGCTGAGGAAGGCTCGGACGAGGGCTCTGCATCAGAGGCAGAGATGGGGCCAGGGCAGTCTGGAAGTTATCAGCTGCTTTCTGAGTCAGACAGCACTGAGGTGGGGGAGCTTCTGGAGCCAGTTCCCAGCCTGAGCATGCGCAGAGCTGCCAAAAGAAAAAATAATTACGAACTAAGGGTCGACGTGGGAGTAAGGCCACAGGTGAATGGTGAATGGCCCCTCCCATAGGGATTAAAAACGGAGCAAAAAGGGAGGGGGCTTTTGCAGGAAACAATTTGTTTGTTCGTTTGTTGCAGCAGTGTGAAGATCTGTCTGTGCATCTCAGAGACCCTGTGCCGAGTCCTTCCTTGTCGGCACTGTGTTTGAAAATATTCACTTGGCAGCTCTCCAGGCTAGATAGGTCTGTGCTCCTATTTGCATCCTTGAAAGACTGTTTGCCAGGCCTTTGGCTGAATGTGAATGCAAGAAATTCACCTTCGTTTGATAAAAGGGATTTTGCCAGGACAAAAAGTCTGCTTAGTGCTTTTTGGGGAAGCCTAGGTCAGAACAGTTACTATGGTATATTTTTATGTCTTTCTGGCTGGAGGTGGTGCCCCAAAGATGGATATTCACCATATCCATGCTTTAATCATCCCAAGGTGTTTGAACTTTAACACCTAGACACTTATCAGAAATCAACATCTTCTTAGAAATGCAGTTTAAAGAATCATGACCTGCCTTTTCCAAAAGAATATCTGCCATTGATTACTTGGGTCATGCAACGAGAACGATCATTCTTCCTCTATTGTGTTACCATTGAATAAAATAACTAATTGTTTCAGTGAGTGCAAAGGCCAGCATTTCTTTTAATCGTTTTCTTGATTATAAAAAGATGAAACAGAGACTGTGGCTACATCTATACTTTGTCAGTATGTATAAAAGGAGCTTTCTGGGTTTCATTGCATATCGACTGACTTCTATTGATCCTTAATAAAAAAAAATATGTTGAAAGTGTTTTCCCAAACAGTATAAATTAATTGCTCCTACACCAGAGAAAACAAGAAATGGCACAGCAGTGATTAACATTTCCTGGCACCAAAATGGAAAGAGCGTGTTTCAGGAATCAACCTCAAGATGCTGGCGAAGTTTCACGGCAATGCCAATATTAACATGAGCCAGTTTACTATTGATAATCCTGGGTCCTGCCAATTTCTGACTATTATAATGGAATCAAAGATGTTAATAGCCTAGGGAATCCAGGTTGGATCCTGCTCAGCCAGACCAACAGGTTCACCTATTGTTTTCATCTCTCAAAAAGAGTTAACAGGAGTTTTCCACCATGACACAGATGGCATTAGGAAGCGGTGTGCTTTCCTAAGATGATTAGGGGACTGGAGGCTAAACATCTAGCAATAGCACTTAGACTTATATATCGCTTCATAGTGCTTTCCAGCCCTCTCTAAGCAGTTTACAGAGTCAGCATTTTGCCCCCTACAACCTGGCTCTTCATTTTATGGATCTTGGAAGGATGAAAGATTGAGTCAACTTTGAGCCTGTGAGACTTGAATTGCTAAACTGCTGGCAGTTGGTAGTCAGTAGAAGTAGCTAGAGTAGAATGGAATGAAATGGAATGGAATGGAGTGGAGTGGAGTGGAGTGGAGTGGAGTAGAGTAGAGTAGAGTAGAGTAGAGTAGAGTAGAAGGGAACAGAATAGAATAGAACAGAACAGAACAGAATAGAATAGAATAGAATAGAATAGAATAGAATAGAATAGAATAGAATAGAATTCTTTATTGGCCAAGTGTGATTGGACACATAAGGTGCAGTGGTAATGTTAATAACAAGGTTGTTAAGTAAATCTGTCTTTCCCATTGACTTTGCTCATCAGAGAACATAGTGTAATAGATAAGAAGGATAATAATAACCCTACAGCCATACTACATGAGTAAATCTACTTAGGCACAACAGAGTGCAATGGGAATAGATCAGGATCGAACTCCTGCCAGTGAGCTGAATTAGCTTGCAATACTGCCTTCTAACCACTGCGCCACCACGGCTCATACAAATAATAGTTGCAGGAATTGGGTATATCTAACCTAATGAAAAGGAGGACTAGGGTTGACATAAGAGCAGTGTTCCAATATCTAAGAGACTGCCATAAAGAAGAGGAGGCCAACCTATTTTCCAAAGCACCTGAAAGCAGAATAAGATGCGACGGATAGACATTAATCAAGGAAAAAGCCAACCTAGAATTTAGGAGAATTTTCCTGACAGAACGATTAACCAGTGGAACTGCTTGCCTTCAGAAGTTGTGAATGCTCCATTACTGGAGGTTTTCAAGAAGAGATTGAGTAGTCATTTGTCTGAAATGTCCTGCCTGAATAGGGAGCTGGACTAGAAGACTCCAATGTGCCTTCCAACTCTTTTTTATTCTGCTATCCATCCCTGAAGGCATTTAGCCAGAAGGTAACAGCCATGTGCCATAGAACAGTTGCAACAAATAGCATTGAAGATCTTTCAAGATTGGACTAGAAGATCTACAGTATGTTCAAACTGAGGTCCTTGAGATTTCCTTAAGATGCTACAGCATATGACATCATGTAACACAGAGAGAAGGATGGTAAGGGAGTGAAATGTATACTGTGTGGCTGGAAGTTAGACTGGAAGTATGTTATCCTACTTAAGACCTGTCCCCATTTGCACCAGTCATGATGCAAACACATCCTGAATGGTATCTGGTCTCTTCCCCATGATGTTGTCATCCACCCTTTCCCAACCCATGACTGAGACAGATCTAAGTTATACTTAGCTGAGCCTCTGCTAAAGTAATCTTATGCATTTTTCTCCTCCCAGCATGATCCAAGGACAACCTCAAAGTATGTAAGAAGTTGTCTGGCTTTGTTACTTGAAGTCATGAGATCGGGAGTGACTGTGAATGGGAGGCGATAGAAACCACAGAAGGATCACCGATGAGAGTAGAATATTTCATTCTGGTGTAGTTTAGGGCTAATTCAAGGCTGGGTGGAGATCAATTCCACCCAGCATTGTATGTGTCAATCCATTGAGGTTGACCAAATCAGGAAACAGATTCCACAAGTATACTATACTTTATTGACATAGGCTAGTGTAAGAGAGACTCATAAGCCTGAATGTATTTTTCCCTCCCCTCCCAATTTATAAACCAGGAAGTCAGGGTGGAACCAGTCTCTTCCTAATGTTTTCTTTGCTTCCTGAAGTCAGTGCACATTTCTGTACATGTTGGAACTGTCTTTGAATAGTTTCTCCAAACTGAATGGCTGTCTACAGTATGAATCAACTATATTCATACTTCATAAGTGCAGTTTCAATAACACCAGTTCCAATTTCTCTCTCTTGTTATATTTATACATAGTCTGACCAGGGGTGGGATTCAACCGGTGTAACAACTGGTTCAGTGAGTGTGTGCTTTGCATGTGTGCACATTTCAAAACCACCCATTTTCAGCTCTAAAACTTATCTTCTGCTGCAGCCCCACTGAATAAAACAGCTGAGGTGTGGCAATTCACCGTGTCATGCGAATCAGCTGAGCTGAAAAACATATGGAAATAAAGGACAGACTAGGGCAGGGATGGGTGGATGGGACCAAATGGTCATCAGAACTACCGGTTCACCTAAACCAGTCTGAACCAGTAGAATCCCACCCTACTCTGACCATAGTTAATATATCCACATCAAAGTGTTATCTATGTTGCTCTTGATGACAAGCTAGGACTCACTTTTGCCAGTTGCTAATGAAGAGGACATATTGGCCAAGCTCTATTCAGATATGACATTGACATAAGAGATTCCACCCCTATTAAAGAACATGAATAATAAATGGAAAGGAAAGGGACAAGGGAAAATACTGGTTGTGTTCATTACACAAAGTCATTGCACATCACATAAATGTGTAGAGATGACATGAACACAGTGTTCCAATATCTAAGGGGTTGCCAGAAAGAAGAGGGAGTCAAGCTATTCTCCCAAGCATCTGAAGGCAGGACAAGAAGCAACAGATGGAAACTAATCAACCTGGAGAGAGGCTTCAGTATGTGGTGTCTGGTTGTGTGTGGCTTTTATTTAATGGGAGCGTTGACGACTGGCTATTAAGTTGTTCGGTGTTATGTCCTTGTGTGGCTTCACCTTTGGCATCTACGTACCTGGTAACTGGTGGTAAATCAACACTCCTATTGACTGACAAGGGCCCATTTCCCAGGCTTCAATTGTTTCCCTGGCTATTTTTGTCCCTGCTCAGCCAACAAATTTAGTAGCTGTGAAATTGAATGGGTGTCCTTGCTCATTGCAATATGAGGCTAATGTGAGAATAACAGAATAACAGAGTTGGAAGGGACCTTGTAGGTCTTCTACTCCAACCTCCCGCTTGAGCAAGAGACTTATACTATTCCGGACAAATGGCTCTCTAATCTCTTCTTAAAAACCTCTGGTGATAGAGCACAAAAAATTTCTGAAGGCAAGCCATTCCATTGACTAATTGTTCTCACTGTCAGGTTTTATTCTGTTTTTTTTTTTTTTTTTTTGCACAGGCCCCACTTTAGTTTAATGGCATGCTGGACGATGGCACAAATTTACAACTAACGGTTTACATTGCAGACAGCTTGAATGAATAACAATAAATTAATTTAAAGGGCTAGAAAAGTGCTCTCTGAAGTATATGGTGGCTTTGCACTCTAGGCCAATAATTTATAAATGTGTGTCCTTTCTAATCCTGAGCTAACATCTTGAAAGCTGCTAGTTAAAAAAATAAAAAACAGTCACATGACATAAATTATTTTTATTAATATTTCAAGTTGAGTGATAACAGAAGCTTCCTAGTCATTAACCTCAGATGGGTTTCATTTATGACCAAAAGACTTAGGTAGCTTGTAACCAAAGCCATTATATTGCAGTGTAATGCAGTGATATGATAGACAACTTTGTTGAAATGCAAGCTCTTTTAGTTACCATTTCCCTGAAAATATGACCTACCCTGTAAGTAAGTCCTAGCTTGACTTTTACACATGCTCCCAATATAAGCCCTATCCCCAAAATAAGCCTTAATTAAGATCCCCCACTCACACCAGAGTGAATGGGTAAAAATTAAGCTAGGGTGGGGATAGGGGCATGAAGCTGCCCTACTACTTATCTTTGGACAGTTATAGCCAGGCCTCACACACCCTGACACCTGCCTTGCTGGCCCATTTTTTCTGCAGCTGGCAAGGCTGACAAGGCTTTCCTGAAGACCTCTGTATCTGAGAACAAAGCTCTGGATCAATCTGGAAAGCCTTTCCAGCTGCAGAAGAAGAAGTTCCTGAAGGCCTCTGACAGGGAAAAGGAGGCCAGGGGCGACGTGCACAAGTGAGGTTAATCAGTGGATGACATCCTCAAAAATAAGACCTGGTGCCTTTTTCTGGTGGCAAAAAAATATAAGACAGGGTCTTATTTTCTGGGAAACATGGTAACAACGAGCACAGAAAGAATATATTCTATGCTAACTGTACAATCTTGAACCATGATTTTTTTTACCTCACTTGTAGTGTTATACTGATATTGCCAGCCAATTAGATATTGCTAGTTCAAGGATCTGCAAATCTCCCCGGCTTCTAGATACAATCCCAAGAGAAAGCAGTGATAATGACATTATGCCCTTGGAGCAGAGGCTTCCAGGAAAGTTGTAGAACAATAAAGAGAGTGAGATATGAAAACTGCAGAAGCAAACTTAGCCAAACATGATAACCCTTCTTAATTCTCATTGATGATGTCAGCTAGTTGGGTAATGAAACATCTGCGAGCACAGAAACCAAACTCAGAGAGCCCCGGGGATTCCAGATCAAACATAATGCTCTCTGGTTTCTCACACAGCAGTCAAGCCATCTCAACAGGCATGTAGAGGTGAACAACCAGATTCTCCCGGTTTGCACCGGTTTGGGCAACTTGGTTGTTCCAGCAATCATTTGATCCTGCCCACCCGACCCTACTCTAACCCACCCTTTATTTCCGTGTTTTGCAGCTCAGCTGATTTGTATGGCGCAGCAAATTGCTGTACCTCAGCTGTTTTATTCACTGGGGCTGCAGCAGAAAGTAAGTATTAGAGCTGAATATGAGTGGTTTTCAAATGCTGTGTGTACGCGCAAAGCACGTGCTCACCCAAACCGGCTGTTATGCCCGTTGAATCCCACCCCTGTGAACAACATCTAGGTAGCCTTGAAAAGAGACAACCAAAAAGGAAACCAAAGGGCCAAAATACCTCTTCACCAGCAATCAACCACCAGATAAACAGAGAATCACACCAGAATTAACGCTGGATCAACAATCAAGCAGTAAACAACACCCAACAATACCAACTCAGACAAACAAGCTAACAGAAAACAACAACCTAACCAAGTAACCACCGGGAACCTTCCCGCCAATGCCGACAGCACAAGCCATTAGTTTAAAGAGAGAGAAAAGCCCACTCCAAATATTTGTCAATGTTCATCCATGAGTGAAATACTCATGATTAAGTCTGGATCACCAATGGTCAAGAAGCATTAAGGTGTCCTTTTGTAAAAGCCCAGGGCAGGCATAAAGGTAGACTTCCCTGAAGTTTTAAGGCTGCAGCCCCAACCCAAAGTTGTTTCTCGACTACTCTGATGCCAGAGCCTGAGAAGAGCTCCAGTTGAAGGGAAAAGCACCTGTCTGGTTACAGTGGAAAAAAGCAAAAGAAAACTTGAAGTTGGTTTGCTTTTCATGACAAAATCTGGAGTAATGCACCAGCTGAATGTCATCTGTTCATCGGTGATTCTACTGAAACCAATTGCTTGCACTCTTTTCCTTTCCTCCCAACAAAGCAGCCGGAAGTTAATAGGGAAGGTTGAAAAACAGAAAGCAACTGAATAAAAGCCAGTTTCCCCCAACTTGTTTATTCACTCTATGAATTAATTCCAAATCCTATTAACCCTCCAGCATGTCCAGTTCTATGGTGAGGTCCTTAGTGCTCTCTGAGGTCAGTTGTTTTCTTGCAGATGCACGCATTGCATTACCTACTGTGTTTCCCCCAAAATAAGACCCTGTCTTATAATATTTTTGCCACCAAAAAAAGGCACCAGGTCTTATTTTTGGAGAATGTCATCCACTGACTAATCTCACTTGTGTGTGTCATCCCTGGCCTTCTTTTCACTGTCAGTGGCTGGCAAGGTTTCCTGAAGGCCTCTGCAGCCGATAACTGATATCAGATTGATCTAGGGCTCTGTTGTCAGCTACAGAGGCCTTTAGGAAAGCCTTGCTGCCTGAAGAAGAAATGGACAAGCAAGGCAGGTGCTGGAGTGTGCAAGGCCTGGCTATAACTGTCCAAAGGAAAGTAGTAGGGCAGCTCCACTCCCCATCCGTACCCAAGCTTAATGTTTAGCTTCTTTGCACTCTGGAGTAGATGGGATCTTAATTAGGGCTTTTTTGGGGGGGGCAGTAGGGCTTATATTGGATGCATGTGTAAAATCAAGCTAGGACTTACTTTCAGGAGAGATCACTTTTTCAGGGAAACAGGGTAGTTGTATGATGAAATATCTGCAAGACATCTGAGTTCGGTTGTTTTCTTTCAGATTCATGATGTTGCTTAGTTGGGTAATGAAACGTCTGCAAGAAAACATCCCAATGAAGAAAGCCCTAAGCACCCCACAGCTCAGCCCTGAGACACCAATATTCTCTTCTATCCATACAGTTCTATTCACTAGAAATTCAATCAGATAATCTCCACTTTAGTTCCCTAAGGAAAACATTTCACATCAAGGGAACATCAATGTGTTCTGTTTGTGTTCGTGTTCTATTTCCACCAGCTTTGTTTCTGATTTAGAGAAGTTCCCATCCTTGCTTTAATTGTACGGAGAAGGCAGGAGTTGATGGCTATGGGCTCTTTACAGCTTTGTAGTGTCCAAGATTGGGTTGGCCTGGAGCATTGTCTGCAATTTTCCCCCCCCAAAATAACATCCATGGATTATTGGAAGGAAAATGCTGGATTAGGTGAACGATTGAACGGATCCATGTTTCAATATCACAGAGAATGCCACAAAGAAGAGGGAGTCAAGCTATTTTCCAAAGCACCCGAGGACACAACAAGAAGCGATGGATGGAAAGGAAGGAGAGAATCAAACCTAGAAAAAAAGAGAAATTTCCCGACAGTGTGAACAATTAATCAGTGGAACAACTTGCCTCCAGAAGTTATGGATGCTCCATCACGGGAGGGTTTTTTTTTTTTTAACAAAGAGACTGGAAAACCAAATGATATAGGGTTTCCTGCTTGAGCAAGGGGTTGGACCAGATGACCTACAAGGCCCCTTCCAGCTTCTGTAACTCTGTTATCTAGCAATATTAATTTGCACTCAGCATTTGCGAGAGCACACTAGGACACGACTTGGAGAAAAAGAAGGTAAAGAATGAATGTGGAGGTGTAAAACACACACCGAAAGAAAATTATCTGAATGTGTTGGTACCAGTAGCAGAGAAAACAAGCAGGAGAGGCTGGGTGTGACTGGCTGGCATTGGGGAAGGGAGGAGGAAGGAAAGAGAGGAGCTAGGACTGTAGGAATGATGAGCTAATGGAATGGCTGCAGTGACAGGCCTGCTACACAAGAATAGTAGCCATGGGGGAAATCAGTTTAAAGTTGTATTGATTCCCTTTAGAGGTGAGAAAAAGCAAAAACAGTCAGCTGCCAGAGGCTGGGGTTTTGCCACAGGAGCTGAAGCTGTTTGGACAATTTGTTTGTTTGTTCGTTCATTTAATTAATTATTTTCATTTCTGCCAGGGATTGCCAAGTTTTTTTTTCCTTTAAAAAAAAAAAAGAGAGAGAGAGAGACAAAGAGGAAAAAAAAGAAATGATAGTGCCAGTTTCTGCCCGCTCCTTTCCGTAATAAGAGACTCCATCAAAGCAGATGAGGAAAGAAGGAAGTTCTTGCTCCGGGCTAAAGAGAAGAAAGAAGGATGGATTTTAGAAAAAGAAACAGAGATGGAGAGATGGGGAAAAAAAAAACAGGTCCTGATGTTTTTTTCAAGTATGGTCCACAAGGCATCTGTTATGTATTATCTGTGATTGGTTGGTCCGCAGTGGTGGGAAATTCGACGAGCCGTCACTGGCCACAGCCGCGAACAGGCCGACTGTAAAAGGGCTGCCGTGGTTTCTTCCGCAGTCAGTTCAAGATGACTGGTTACTACACTGGCTCCAAGAGTCTCATTCCCGCGATTTAACACTGGCGACGAAGGTGGGATACTGAGGTAAAGGGAACCAGCGAGCACATGGCGACCAAGGAACACCGGCAATACATCGAGACGAGATGGCCAGAAAACAACACGCCACCTGCACCATTCAATCCAACAACCAAAGATTGGGAATCATACATCAATCGATTCCTCATATTCCTTGAAGGGAACAACCTCAAGAATATTTCAGCACAGGAAGAGAGCCGTCTTCCTTACACATTGTAGTCCTACTGTATTCAAAATGGCCAAAGTGTTGGCAGCGCCAACTGATGTGAAAACGATGGCCTGGCCAGACCTGGAGAGGATGTTGAGGGCTCACTACACACCAAGCGTATTCTGCCTCATCAAACGACATGAATTTTATCGGTGTGACCAAAAAGAAGGCAAGAGCATCGGCGATTTCATCGCAACCCTGAGGGACATCACTGAAGCATGAAAATTCCTAAACATGGATGAGGCTATGAGAGATCAAGTAGTTTTGGGACCGAGAGACCTAACACTGCAGAGCAGATTGTTAACGAAACCCAACACTCAAAGAAGCAATAGAAGAGGCCACTGCAGCAGAAGCAGCCCAGAAATCGGCGGCCACCATGCAGAAAATGAATAAAGCGCCATCGGATTCACCAAAAAACACCACCCCGACCTATCATGAGGACATCGAGTCTGCATCGGAAGGTGAAGAGGAAGATGAGGGGGTAAATCAACTCCGTTCGGAACATAGCAGAAGTGGCTGAAACAGAAAAAGGAAAGAATTCCATTGTGCCGGCCGCAAGGGGAACCATCCACATTCAGAGTGCCGTTTCCTAGATGCAATATGCCGACATTGTGAACGGTGGGGACATATTGCAAGGGCCTGCTAAGCATGGAAGAACTATGTTCCCAGACAAAGACGGAACACCCCCCCGCCCAAGATAGGGGAGGAAGCTGCTGGAACCAGGATACCCAAAACAGGTGAGGGAAAGAGGCCACCAATGGAAGAGATGAAACACAGTAGATGGTGACCATCGGACACTCAAACATGACAAACGCCCAGAAAGTACATATCCAGGTCATCGTAGAAGACCAGCCTTGCCAGATGGAAGTGGACTCACGCTCATATTTATCAATGGTATCATGGGACACCATAAAAAGATTGATATCAGACATAAGCCGGGAAGGACTCGAAAGTCAAATGCTAATATTGAAAGACTACCAGGGAAACAAAATTCCCATAGTGGGTACTGGACAATTCAGAGTAACATTCAAAAAATACACCAGAGTCCTACTGCTAACTATAGTAGACTGGAACCGACCCAGCCTATTGGGACTCGAATGGTTTGCACCATTGGGAATTGAAGTCACAGGAATAAACAACATCACCGAAATGGATTGGGAGGAGACCCTGATGGAAGAATTCTGAGATGTATTCGATGGAAATCTGGGCAAGTACTTGGGGTCCCCTATTTCCTTTAACCTAAACCCAACCATAACCCCTATAACGTTAAAGACGAGGCGGGTTTCCTTTGCACTCAAACCAAAGATCGATGAGCAATTGGATAAACTCATCACACAAGGGGTTCTGGAACCCATTGACTATGCAAAGTGGGAAACCCCAATTGTCATGCCAGTCAAACCAGATGGGTCTGTGTGCATCTGCAGAGACTACAAAACAACCCTTAACCATGCGCTCCAACAAAGCGCATACCCTGTCCCAGTGGTACAGCATTTATTACATTCCCTTGGGGGGGAAAGATCTTCGCAAAACTACACCTCAAGCAGGCCTACCAACAATTACCAGTTGCCCTTTTGAAAAAGCACCTTTGGGACAATCAACTGTCATTTCTGTCAAGATAGAAATGAAGAGCTCTAATTATCCTTCTTTGAAAACTTGGCTCTCAATTTATGGTTCTGGCCCAGGGCGAACAATAGTGGTATTCCAAACAGAACTAAAACTGGTTGCATAAAACCATTAGTAAGGAACACCGAATAGTAAGGAGGTAAAAGCAAGCTTGTCCTCTTATCAGAGTGACCTTTGCAATTGAATGGCATTGGTTGTCTCAATGAGGGTGGTCCTTGGGCTGAGTTGACCAATGGCCACCTAACTGGGGAATCTTTCGTGCCCTTTGAGTTTGATGTACTGAAGGTGTTACCTAGTTGGGTAATGCAACATCTGCAAGAAAGCAACGAAGCTCAGAGAGCAACAAGAACTCCTCAGTTCAACCCTGAGCTACAGATATTATCTTCTATTGGAGCCAAGGACAGATGGGGAGGAAGCTAACCAGTGGGTAGGATACATAGTGACTGTATGCCAGATAGGGAGGAATAGAATAGAAGGGAACGGAAGAGAAGAGAAGAGTAGAGAAGGGAAGAGAAGGCACAGTAGAGGAGAGGAGAGGAGAAGGGAAGAGAATAACGGAGTTGGAAGGGATCTTGAAGGTCTTTTAGTCCAATCCCCTGCTCAGGCAGGAGAATAACTTGACTCCGTCTTCTTGGTGGCAACTCCAACAAGGAACAACACAAGCGAGCAGTCAGATGAGGAGATCCAAACTCATTAGTAGCTTCACACTGCAATGAATAAGGACACACATTCAATTTTGCAGCTACTAAGATTGTTGGACGAGCAGGCACAAAACAGCCAAGGAAGTCATTGAAGCCTGAGAAATGGGGCCCTTGTCAGTCAACAGGAGGGCTGACTTACCACCTATCAAGTACTTAGAAGGTGAGGGCTGGGCAGCACAAGCAAATGACAGCCAACAACTTAAAAGCCAGTCGTCAACTCACCCTAATCAACATCTAAAAAGCCACATGCCATAGGCACAATATATATCCACACACAGGACAGCACACACTCTGCTAGAAAGAAGTTCCCTGAAAATGAGTTCCAGAAAGGATCTGAAAGCCCCGATAACAAAACCCTTGGTGCCCAGTTTCAGACCCAGATTGCATCCTGCAACAAAATTACATGGTATTAAAAACAGGTGTTCCTGTGGGTTTTCACTCTGCCAATTGTGACTGACTTTAAGGGGCAGTCCTCATCTCCCATTCCTTAAACCAAAGAGAGCCAGCATTGTCTGGAGATGTTTCTCCAGTCATTTGGTAAGCATGACATCACACTGCAGCACAGAGGCATACGGAGAAACATGGAACGGTGTTACCTTCCTATGTGCTTACATGTGGTACCTATTTGTCTACTTGCATTTGCATGCTTTTGAAATGCTAGGTTGGCAGGAGCTGAGGCAAAAACATGAGCTCACTCTGTCTCACGGCACTCAGGTCTCGAACAGCCAAACTGTAGACTTTAATTTTGAAAAGGTGCATTTTTCAAGAGGCAACTGGACTATCTGGTTTTTCTTTGAAGACGTTCCACTTCTCATCCAAGAAGCTTCTTCAACTCTGAAGATTTCTTGGATGAGAAATGAAATTGAATTCAAATAAAAACCAGAAAGTCCAGTTGCCTCTTGAAAAAGCACCTTTGGGACAACCATGCCCTGGAATTGCCATAGATTTGTAGACCTTTAATGCTCTAAGAGTCAGCATCTTAACCACTGAGCCAAAAAACCAATTCTGCAAACTATCAAAGTATCAAGATGATACTTTGAAAGAAAAATTGTCACCCTTCCCACCTTCTCATGAAGACTGTTCCATTCTCATTCACTGCAGAATCTCTGCCCAATCTGAGAAGATATATATGTTGCTGTAACATGTAATGCAAGATAATAATGACTTACTTCAAAGATTAAAAAGATATCTCTCATACATTCTCCATATATCTTCCATCCTACTTTTGTCTTACAGGTCCAAACATGAACAGGAGACTTCATTGGATACCTGTTTTGGGTGTCAGTTTTTAGAACCAATACCTAATTGTTGACAATTTTGGTTTCTATGGCAACCAAATAATCTCTGCAAATGTATGAGGAAACCCTGTCCACATGGCAAAATTCCCACTAAATTCAATGCAGTAGCTAGATTGCATCCTAGGAAACCAAATATATTTATGTTTAGCGATACTGGTTCCAGACAGTAAATATCTGATTCACCACTAGAGAGCAATAAAAATATATACATAAATCTAAAAGTTTTCTGCCCCCATGTGGTTCTTTGGATTATTGCTATCCAGAACTGATGCTGAATATTTATTTATACCAACTATGCTTTTAATCAATTGGGAAAATTCAATCTCAATTTCACCAAGAATGGCTTGGTGAAATAAGGAGATTCTTATAATTCTCTCACTCACGTGTGTTGTACTCATTTAAGCTCTCTTCTCCCCCTTCTACAAATTATGGTTGTTGTTGTTAGTTGCAAAGTCATGTCCGATCCATCCTGACCCCATGGACAATGTTCCTGCAGGCCTTCCTGTCCACTACCATCCTCCGGAGTCTATTTAAGCTCATGCCAACTGCTTCAGTGACTCCATCCAGCCATCTCATTCTCAGTCATCCCCTTCTTCTTCTTTTGCCCTCCATCGTTCCCAGCATTCAGGTCTTCTCCAGGGAGTCCTTCCTTCCTTCTCATGAGGTGGCCAAAGTCTTTGAGTTTCATCTTCAGGATCTGGCCTTCTAAAGAGCAGTCAGGGTTGATCTCCTCTAGGACTGACCGGTTGGATGGCCTTGCAGTCCAAGGGACTCACAGGAGTCTTCTCCAGCACCAGAGTTCAAAGGCCTCCATTCTTTGGCGCTCAGCCTTCCTTATGGTCCAACTTTCACAGCCCTACATTGCAACTGGGAAAACCATAGCCTTGACTCTATGCACTTTTGTTGGCAGGGTGATGTCTCTGCTTTTTAGTGTGCTGTCTAGGTTTGCCATAGCTTTCCTCCCCAGGAGCAAGCGTCTTTTAATTTCTTGGCTCATCGTTAAAATCATGGTTAACAACGGTCAAATCGAACTGTAGAGACCTCTTTGGTGAGTAACAAAAAGCGATCCTCAGTTCAATGCTGACAATAATTACTTTTTATTTCTTCAGCTGCTTGTGCTTATGACTTTCCTCAAGCAAAATTCCTATGCTAAAGGAGGTTATCATCCCCTCTGAGTTAAAGGAAGAAATTGCGGCGGGTTTATGTGTATGAATTGGACAGAGCTTGTAAATGGTCAGCAGGAGACAATCAGATAAAAGAACTGGGGGGAAAAGCAATGTTGAGGACTTGCTAAGACTCTTCAAACCTGTAAGTCAGTGTCAGAAAGAATAAAGTGAGTAATTTTGTCTGAAATTTTTGAAGCCCACCCCTGAAGAGAACAACTGTTGATTGAATGTCAGATGAGGCTTTTTGAGAGTGGACAAGTTGTCCCTCAGAAGGGGAAACTGGACCAACATCTCTGGGGTGATGATTGCCCTTAAGATCTGCAAATGGGTTAGATGATCTACAAGGCCTCTTAGAATTCTCTGTTTTTGTCAAGGAAGAACCGGAGTAAATTTGAATTATTCAGAATGTTAACTTTATTCTACGGAGAATGAGAGAAAGTGAGAATAACAACTGTTTACTTCATCATTTGACAAAGAATGAGTAGGTCCCCTTTATCCTTTAGATCACCTGAATTGAAGCAATCATATTTAGATCATTCACCTGCTCTGTTTACTTTTTCTGTAAGCTACCAACTACGCTGCAAAAATTCAGATATCCTATAGTTGGCAGAAAAGAGCTAACAGTTTTCTGTGTCTCTTTGTTGTCATCTGTTTGGTTCATCTGTTTGTCATCTTTGTTTGTCTTTGTTGTCTTTGTAGTCCGCTGTTTGGTTGCAAGCCAGCTTTGATAATCTTCCCTCAAATACTTAATTCTTTCTTTCCTCCTCCTCCTCCTCCTCCCCCTCCCCCCCTTTTCCTCCCCCCTTTCCTCCCCCTCTTCCTCCTCCTCCTCCTTCACAATATCCCTTAGACTTACACCACAGTGCTTTTTACAGCACTCTCTAAGTTGACTTACAGAGTCAGCCTCTTACCCCCAACAATCTGGGTCTTCATTTTACTGACCTTGGAAGGATGGAGGGCTGAAACAACCTTCAGCCGGTGATCAGCAGAAGTAGCCTGCAGTACTGCATTCTAACCACTGCACCACCGTGGCTCTTTAATATTAATTAATTATTAATATTATTATTATTTTGATGGCACTGTGTGACCTCCATATTTCTTAAAGTCTTCTATTTTTTCCCATCTTCAAAACATGTCCTGATCTCATCGAATGCTCAGCCAGAATGGATGCAAAGGGGCTAGAAACACAATCATTTGCAATCTGTAACTATTTATGACAGCATATTTCATTAATAAATGCAATGCTCTAATTCTTTGTTAACTGAAAAATGAGGCCATTAATTATCCTCCTTTGCCAAGCCAGACTGCTATGATATAAACCAGAACTTTGTTTATAACCTGCCTCCAACAATTAGATTTAAAATCCTTGGTATACGATAGAATAGGATTTCCTTTCACTGCGTCTTTGGATTTAATTTGGGCAAGATCATGCCAAAGGAAGTCACATTTATTTGAACACCCATGTTGAGAAGGTGCCATTTTCATTTTCACTAAAACTGGTGAGATTTTAAACAGTGAATTAATCTGGCTGGGTCATGTCCTTTGCTTCTGAAGATATGTACTGCTTAGGGTACGTTACTCTGACTACCAATTAAACCACTAGAGGGCACCAAATATATTTCAAATATATTTGGTGCCTTCTAGTGGTGGTCTGGATTTCTGCAACCTTGATATAGTATCCTTTATTTCTGTTCATCTGTTAAGCCTCTGTCCCAGTCCAACTAATACTTTGGATACCAAGTCAATAATGTAGTTTAGGATCACCGCTGGTTTCTAAGTAAGCCCTATATTTTCTGTATTATTACATTTTTCCAGATGCCCACTAATGTGTTCAGTACAGAGTACAACATGAAAAACCACGATCCTCACCGATAAAGAAGTATATAAGGCTGTTTTCAGATTTTAGACATTTCTTAGAGCCAATTACAAGACCTTTACAGGGACTTCAAAGTCCTAATCTCAGCCATGCCTTTGTCTTATTTTGCTCATCGGTTTATCTTCTTTTCACTGCCTCTCTTGTTTTCTACTTTCAGTCAAATTTATTTGGTAACCATACAGAGGCGTTTGTGGCGTCGTTGCGCAGGGGTGGGCTTCAAAAATTTTAGCAAAGGGTTCCCTGCCCGGTTGTTGGGTGGGCGTGGCCATGGTGGGCGTGGCCTAGTCAGCCTTCTGCACCATGGCAGGATGGTGGTGGCTATTGGCTCTCTCCAGGCTCCAAAGGCTTTCCTTGTCAAGCCTCCAGGAGGGTGAAAATGGTCTTCCTAGACTCCCGAGGCTTTCTGAAAGCTGAAAATGGGCTCATTTCTGGCCTTCCCAAACTTCCACGAGGCCTGTTTTTTTTTGCCCTCCACGAACCTCCCTGAGTGCCCTGAACTTACCTGCCTCCAAAATGGGCTGCGTGGGGAGTCCTGGGAGGGGAGGGATGGGCGGGGCCAGCCAGGAGTGGGATTTGGGGGTTCTCTGCACAGAATCTTAGCTAGGGACTCTCCCGAACCCCCGTGAGCCCCCATCAGCCCACCCCTGTCCTTGCTGCTCTCTGCGTCAGCTTTGGAAGCCATATTGAGACCAGATGCTTCCATGCTGCCACAGTTGAGCCTGGGAAAGTGGGACGGGAGATTTCTTGGAGTGTATGTAGTTAGACATAACAACATTCTTTTTCTAATTCAAGGTCATGTTGTTTTGCGCATAAGTGAGGGGAAATCTCAAGTTGGGACGGATGGTGATTGGGGGCATGTGATGTGATGATGGGTGCAGGGGGTAGATTTGTAGTTTTTACTTATTGTAAGGAAGCCCGCAACTTTCAGATTCGGAATTCCACAAATGTGCCAGTTACTATCCAAATAAAAAGGAGCCTTTGAGAAGATGTCTGTCTCGGAGTTATTAGGTGGAGTAGAAGGTTGCTGGAATGCTGACACTCTGAGTTTGGTTTCCTTACAGACATTTCATAACCCTAAGTGACATCATCAGTGTTAAAAGGCAGCAGGGTTTGCTCTCTGTTTACATACAAGTAGCTTGCCTTGTTATCCTTCTGGGACATCTTTTTAATGTCTCAATATAGTTTACAGTTCTGGGAAGAGGCCTGGTGGCACAGTGTTTAGAATGCGGCATTGCAGGCTAATTCTGCCCACTGCCAGCAGTTCAATCCTGATCAGCTCAAGGTTGCTTCAGCTTTCCATCTTTCCGAGGTTGGTAAAAGGAGGAACCAGATGGTTGAGGTCAATAGGTTAACTCTGTAAACCACTTAGAGAGGCTGTAAAGCACTGTGAAGGGGTATATAAGTCTAAGGGCTATTGGGAAGGAAGGAAGGAAGGAAGGAAGGAAGGAAGGAAGGAAGGAAGGAAGGAAGGAAGGAAGGAAGGAAGGAAGGAACGAACTGTGATGCACAGTGGTTAGAATGCAGTATTGCAGACTAACTCTTCTCACTGTCAGCAGTTTGATTCTGAGCAGCCCAAGGTTGATTCAGCTTTTCATCCTTCTGAGGTCAGTAAAAGGAGGAACCAGATTGTTGAGAGCAATAGGTTGACTCTGTAAACCACTGTGCAGCAATAGTCTAAGGGCTATTACGACCAGCCTCCCAACCAGCTCGTAACTAGGCCATTCCTTGCTTAGCTGTTGGAGCTCGGGGTGCCTATTTTCAGATCCTTTTCCAACATCAGCTCGTGGACTTGGAGGGGCCTTAAAAGCATAAGGCAGACTTGCCCTGTTGACATCTCCTTCCATGGCTTAGCTTGCATTCCCTGACCCTGAAAACACAAAACTGCACCTGCTGGGGAGAAGTCAAGGGGAAGATATTTCACAACACACTGTCATTTTGGTCTGTTATAGGATAATAATGATATTCCAGCAGATGGTAGATTCTGGTCCGGAGGGAACGTTATGATGTTCAGGTTGATAAAAGGCCTTCCTAAGGAAACACAACGTGAGCGTAATGCTAAATATTTGAGGAACAATCCTTCTCAAATAATGAGTTGTCTAGGGGTGTAGCAGAGATGAATCCACATCTATGGAACTCCGGGCATTTCATTTGAAATCAAATGACGGCCTTTCTTTTCCTAATATGCCCATTTATTGTTGCCCACAAGGAACAATGACATTTCTACAGTAATAGGTACTCTTTTTCTCTGTTTTTTTTTTTTTTGCCCTAACCGTACCTGCTGGCCTGCATATCGAAAGGCAGTTACTGTACTTCTCTTTCTTTCCAGTAAGGTAAAGTTCACTCAAAACATTCAACTGAATTAACCCATTTTTGGAGACACAAAATACATGGAAACATCAACTAGTTGAGTGATTTAGCTTTGTCCAGTAGGATAATTTGCAAACCAAACCAGACAACCATCCATATGTCAACAAGCTTTGCTTGTTGAACAAATGAAGAAGCTGGGATTTCAAACCATATCTTTCCATTCCCCACCATTCAATCAGAAGTGAAGAAACTTCTTGGATGAGAAGCGAAACATTTGCAAGGACCAACCTCCCAAGAAAGTCCAGTTGCCTTCTGGAAAAGCATATTTGGGGCAACCATGACCTGGATGTTGGTGAATCTCCACAGACAATTCCAGAGAACCATATTCTGCATGCTTGCCCTATTCTGTTGCAGGAATTGGATCTGTCTAGTCTAATGAAAAGAAGGACTAGGGGAGACATGATAGTGATGTTTCAATATCTCAGGGGTTGCCACAAAGGAGAGGGAGTCAAGCTATTCTCCAAAGCATCTGAAAGGCAGGACAAGAAGCAATGGCTGGAAACTAATCAAGGAGAGAAGCAACCTAGAAGTAAGAAGAAATTTACTGACAATTAGAACAATTAACCAGCTTGCCTGCAGAAGTTGTGAATAGTCCAACATTGGAAGTTTTTAAGAAGAGCTTGGATAGCTACTCATCTGAAATGGTATAGAATCTCCTGCTTGAGCAAGTGCTTGGACTAGAAGACTTCCAAGGTCCCGTCCAACTCTGTTATTCTATTTGAAACTGTGTGAATGATCACATTGATGTGATCGCTATGGCTGAAGAACTTTGATGGGGAAAGCTTTCCAGTAAAACTGAGCGAAATAATAAACCAACAAATTGCATAGAAAGCTGTGAAGTTTAATAGAGCTTTGGACTTTGTGGGGTGCAAGGACATTTTCAATCATCCAGGTCATGGTTGGCCCAAAGGTGTCCTTTTCCAACAGTCAACTGGACTTTCTTTCTTTTTCTTGAACATGTTTCACTTCTCATCCAAGAAGCTTCTTCAATTAAACTTCTTGGATGAGAAGTGAAACCTTTACAAGGAAACTAAAACTAAGGAAATCCAGTTGCCTTTTGGAAAAGCACTTTTGAAACAACCATGACTTGGATGGTTGAGAATCTCCGTAGATGTAGCTCCAGTCCCCTAATCATCATTGCAAAAAGATCTGCTGTCGCATGACCATATTTTGCAATGATAGACAAAATCTTGCCAAAGTGAAGTAGACTATTCTGAGAAGTATTAGGGAGGATCTGTCTTCATCCTCTTTCTATCACAGTAGTTAATTGAACCACTTGATCCCATATGCTCATCCCAGAAAAAGATTATCCTTATTTGAGAAAAAATTGGAGGGGGGGGAGGAGAAGGAGAGCAGAGGAGGGGTTGAGGCATTCTTTCTTTAGGGTCGCCATGTTTTTTTTAAGTGTCCCCTCATCTTCTGAAGTTAAAGGTCGCTCTGCTTTGCGTGTAGGAAGTTTGTTGAAATTGTCTTGCCTGGAAAGCACTTTTGAACATGGAGGTCATAACTGAGACTTGGCACCTGGGGCGATGTTTGGCTGTGTATTTTGATTTTATTTTTCAATGAAGTTTACAATCTGCTCTCCTGCTGTTTCGTTGCCATTGTCAACCACAGGGGCTCCCTCTGGTGTGCAGCGGGAATGCAAATATAGATATGTAAATAAGCGGCAACCATCTTCCTTGGGCTGAAATGGCCCCATCCTTTAGCTTGAGACCAGGTTGGATTCAGCTCCTTGTCTATTTCCGCAGCGCCTGCCTGAGAAAGCAGTTATAAATCATGCATAAGGGACACGCAGCGTGTGGAATGTGAGTGCCCATGCCATTGATCACATGGTGAAGCCTTTTTAAATCGATTGTGCCACTTCAGACAGATGGTGAGGGAAGGATTTCATTTCTCCACCGTAGGGGGGGAAAGTATATCTCAAAGAAACAAATCAGGAAGTAGGTTTTAGCTAAACCTCACATGCTTTTTTTACAGTAATTATTTCTTCTTCTTCTTCTTCTTCTTCTTCTTCTTCTTCTTCTTCTTCTTCTTCTTCTTCTTCTTCTTCTTCTTCTTCTTCTTCTTCTTCTTCTTCTTCTTCTTCTTCTTCTCCTTCTCCTCCTCCTCCTCCTCCTCCTCCTCCTCCTCCTCCTCCTCCTCCTCCCCCTCCTCCTCCTCCTCCTCCTCCTCTTCTTCTTCCTATTTATCTAATAGAAGACAATTGAAAAAAATGGCACCACTTGGGAAAAAAACATCTTGGCCAGACGGTTTTAATGCACACAATTTTGTTCTGCTCTTTCACCCTTTTTTCCACATTGAGGTTGTGTGAATGCTATCCAGAGGTGGTATTCAGCAGGTTCTAACAAGTTCTGGAGAACCAGTAGTGGAAATTTTGAGTAGTTCAGAGAACCGGCCAATCCCACCTCTGAATGGCCCTGCCCTCATCTATTCTCTGCCTTCTGAGTCCCAGCTGACCGGCTGGGTCTCCTTTTGTTGCTCTGCACAGGAGAACGGAGCTGGAAAGGAGGTTAGTGGTATGGGGACGGAATGGAGATTTTGCAGTATCCTTCCCCTTCCACGCCCAAGCCACGCCCACCAAGCCACACCACACCCACCAAGACACGCCCACAGAAACAGTAGTAAAAAAAATTGAATCCCACCACTGACCTAGATGGTTGAGAATTTCCACAGATGAGAAAGAGAGAGACAGAGACAGAGACAGAAAGAGAGAGACAGAGACAGGCAGAGAGAGACAGAGAGAGAGATTCAATGATTGAATGATTAAGTGATTGAGTGGTTGATATAGCTGCCTATCTAACATATATGACTGTAGGTGGTTTACAGTAAACTACATACAATATAAAAAAATAAAGCACATAACAGATGGGCTTCATCCAACCAATTATCCACACAGGTTACACCAGCCTCAGGCACAGTTTTTAAGACCTTATGAAAGGCCAGCAGGAACAGGATCAAACCAACCTCTAGGTGATACCACAGCAGAAAAAAAAAAATCTACTTCTGAGCCTCACCAGCCAACACTCCCTTAGATGTGATGGATGTAGCCTGGATTCCCAGGAGGCAAGAAGAGCATTCCAAAGGAGCAAGAGATGACTCCATTCAAATAACTTGTGCGATAGAAAGAGGATGAAGACAGATCCTCCCTAATAGTTCCCAGAATAGTCTACTTCACTTTGGCAAGATTTTGTCTATCGTTGCAAAATATGGTCAGGCGACCTCAGGACTCTGCCAATGTCAATCAATGTGGATATGTTGCTGAGGGCTTGAGTGTGGTCACCTGATGACAGGAAGCTCACAGGCATTTATTACCAAGGCATTATGAAGTGATACTAAGAGTTAATGTGATCTTGATTCTATCCCTCTGTTAATGCAGCCTGGAAATATGTTGGCTTTTTGGGCAGCTGCGGCACACTGCTGGCTCATATTTAACCGATTGTCCACTAGGACTCCAACATCTCTCTCAAAATTACGACTATTGAGCCAGTCCTTAAATTGCAACTGTCCAAATTTATAAGCCAGTGTTCCAGGGCAGAACAAGGGATCTCTGATCTCAGATCATTGTTTCAACTCACAATTGCACTATAAAAGTATTTATTGCAGCTTGCAGCCAGTTAAATCTAGCAAAAAAATTTCAACTGAGAATAGTGGCCATTGGCATTGGTGTGTGGTGCAAATGTACATCATTTTTTTTAAAAAAGCAAACTAAACAATTTTTTCCAAGCTTTCTTTCAGTCGTGCTGGCGCAGTGGTTAGAATATAATACTACAGGCTAATTCTGTTCACTGCCAGCTGCCAGCAGTTCAACAGTTCGATCCTAACCAGCTCAAATTTGACTCAGACTTCCATCCTTCTGAGGTCGGTAAAAGGAGGACTCAGATTGTTGGGGGCAAGATGTTGACTCTGTAAACCACTTAGAGAGGGGTGGAAAGCCTAGTGAAGCAGTATATAAGTCTAAGGGCTATTGCTATTTGTTATAACTCTGACATTAGGTTGGTTTTCTTTTCTTTTTCTTTTTTTCTTTTTGCTAGGAAATACATTTTATTTTGAGAACTTCTGTTTGTACAAAATTAGCATAATTCAGAAAGGTAAAAAAACTTGCTTTCTTCTGAACATTATTACAGATTTATAAAAATTCAAAAGAGACAAGTGCATTTGTTCCAGTCTGTTCAACGTGAAGAGTGATTTATTTAGCAACCCTGGTTTATTTATTTTCTTATGTTGAGGTATTCACTGTAGAGCATTGTGACTGTTGAGGTGAGAAGCAACTGACCGCTTGAATATACAGTCAAGATTTTTCATTCAAAAACTAGTTACATATCTAGTTTCCCATCCTAAGCAAAACTAGAAAATTCAGAATTAGGAGGTTAAGAAACATGCATGCAGACCGCAAAGATGATCATATAAAACTAATGACACAGAATGATAATATTACAGTTGATAATTCCAAGAACAAAACTTTCCTCTGGCAGCTTGGAGTTCGATCTATTTTTTTTTTAAGGGTTCAGAGATCAGTCTGATCAGCAAAGAGGACTGTTAAATTGTCCTTTTCAATGGCTTTCATATGTTCCCATAAGACACAAAAATAGGAAGCAGCACCTGGATGGCAGATACAATGGCAGAGGTAGCCGTTTTGCATAAAGGCTTTTAAGGCAAAAGGTTGATAAAGAAGAACTATTGTTTTTTTTTAAACAACCATTAGGTTGGGTTTCTGTTGCCCACACCTATTTGTGAAATGCTCATATTCTAAGATCATATAATCCCTTTAATTCATGTTGGCAAAATCTCTCTGAAGCCTGAGAATTTCAGAGAGGAACTTTAAATAAAGCTTGGTTCCTGACATATTGCAATGGCACAGAAACCAGCTCTTTCACAATAAAAGAATATGCGGGCTCCAAACCAACCTCGATAGGATGGCATCAGTGGTGGGATTCAATTTTTTTTACTACTGGTTCTGTGGGCGTGGCTTGGTGGGTGTGGCAAGGGAAGGATACTGTAAAATCCCCACTCCCTCCCCACCCTATTAACCTGCTTTCCAGCTCCGTTCTCCTGTGCAGGGCACCCAAAGGAGACCCAGCTGATCAGCTGGGACTCAATGGGAGTCAGAGAAGAGATGGGGGCAGGGCCAGTCAGAGGTGGCATTGGCTGGTTTTCCAAACTGGTCAAAATTTATGCTACCGGTTCTCCAGAACTGGTCAGAATCTGCCAAATACCACCTCTGCTTCTAGTGCTGCTGAAAATGTCCAAACAGAGAGGTCCATACAAAGAAGCCTGCAGAATTTGGTCCAAATGTTAAGGATGGTGGCCACAGCACACATGAAAAAGTCAAGAGAGTGGTTGCATCACCCACTCCAAAAAAAAAAAGAAGACCACTGTTTTGATATCACTGTTGTGGTTTCCATCTTTGATCGTATTCTGCAGAAAGGCTTGGGTCCATGAGGAACCATGGATCACTTTGTAAAGTGGCCAGATCTGAGACCCAAATTGGTGACCGGCCTGCCACAAAGACACAATGCAGACAAAATCTGGGCTGTGTTCCCCAGGCTCTACAGAGGAATGATTGAGTCTGTCATTTGCACCTCTATAACTGTCTGGTTTGGCTCTGCAACCCAGCAAGACAGACACAGACTCCAGAGAGTAATTAGGACTGCAGAAAAATCAATTGCTGCAAACCTGCCTTCCGTGGAGGACCTGTATAGAGCATGAGTCAAAAAGAGGGCTGTGAAAATATCTACAGACCCCTCACATCCCGGACATAAACTGTTTCAACTCCTTCCCTCAAAACGACGCTATAGAGCACTGCACAGCAGAACAACTAGACACAATGACAGTTTTTTCCCAAACACCATCACTCTGCTAAACAAATAATTCCCTCAGCACTATCCAACTTTACAAAGTCTGCATTACTATTACTATTAATCTTCTCATCACTCCTTATCACCCATCCCCTCCCATTTGTGACTGTATGACTGTAACTTTGTTGCTTGTATCCTTATGATTTATATTGACCATTTCCTAGTATGATTTGATTGCTTATTTGTACCTTATGAGTATTATTAAGTGTTGTACCTTATTATTCTTGACGAATTTATCTTTTCTTTTATGTACACGGAGAGCATATGCACCAAAGACAAATTCCTTGTGTGTCCAATCACACTTGGCCAATAAAGAATTCAATTCAATTCAATTCAGTTCAGTTCAATTCAATTCTATTCTATTCTATTCTATTCTATTCTATTCTATTCATGAATATCGTGAGATGGTGGTTGTCTTGGCTGATTGGAAATTTACCTCAGAGTCTATAGAATTCTGAGCCTCAAATCAGGTTTGGGAAGATTAGATTTGTAATGAGGGAGTGACAGAATTCCTGAGGAACAAGCAAATCAGTGTTTTCATCCTGGCTGAAGTCATGTTTTCTGGTTTCTGACACCACAAATGTTTTCCTAATAGCCAGCCTGACTCTCTCTTGTAGCTTGACAAGGTTAGGAGATTAGAAAGCAACAAAAGCTTTTCTGTGGAGCTTACATGGAGCTAACTCTGAAAGCAATGATGTCACTGGTCTTTTTTTTTTTTTGGCTAGTTAGTCTGTAAAGAAGGATTGTCACCCCTTTGCTATTGTACTTTTTTGTGGTGTATTTTTTTTTATAAAAGAAAAACATGGTTTCATTTTTGGATAAGGAATCTGTAGGAAATCCATACGGACAAGAGAAAGCTGAGCCAATATTTTAAATGAGATCCTTGTTCTGGAAAATAAAAATCAAAAACAGAAAAATCTACCACCACCGCTTCACCAGAAAAGAAGTTTACCTTAAAAACAAAAGGGAATATGGTCCAAATTAATTAAGAAAGCCCCTTATATGGCCATGTGGGCTTTTGCCAGCAGTTCACATCAGATCAAAGTTCAAAGCACACTTTAAAAACCGGTTACCACAAAGAGCATATCAATGCCATAAAAGCATTATTTTTTAAAAAAAAAAGTCTGTAAAAAGCCTGAAGGACACACGTCCAGACAGAGCACAGAGCAAGAATAAATTTAAGCCATCATTCTAAACTTAGGGGGGAACCCAGATGTGGTTAGTTTTCAAGGAAGGGGTTTCTGCTATGAACTGACATTAAACGGAAATAAAAGTTAAGCACCATGGTAACTCCAGTTCTGCCAGACTAAACCCTGGATTCTGTGACTTCTCACCAGTGGTAGTTCCAGACAAAACTTAGCATTGTTTTTCCTTATTTATCATCATTTATTCTGCTTCTTTTAGTTACCCGAGGCTGTTTCCAAACTGTAGATGTTCTTCATAAACATTCCCTTTTTTCAGGCTGTCAGAACTGTGGCACCACTCACAGCACATGCAGCTGCTCCGTGTTTTTTTAATCAAAGGGACGTCTGCTCCCTTTTACAGCCATATCTTAGTTCTTGGTTGTTCTAACCGATCGATGATCAAACTTGGCCTTCCTAATGGTTCTCCTGTCTCTTTCAATTTGATGGCCCTTCCTGGTTTTAAGGGACAGAAATGAAAGAAGGCAGCTGTGGCAATGTGACAGAAACTTCACTTGCTTTTTTTTTTAATGGGTGTGTTGGCTGTTTTGATCCCATGGGGCAGAACATAGAATAATAAAGTTGGCAGGGGCCTCAGAGATCTTCTAGTCTAACTCCCTGCTTGAGCAGAAGATCATTTCAGAAAAAAAATGGTTGTTCAGTTGCTTCTTAAAAACCTCCAGTGATGGAGCACCCACAGCTTCTGAAGGCAAGCCTGGTTAATTGGTTAATTGTCACTGTCAGGAAATTCCTCCTTAGTTCTAGGTTGCTTCTCTTCTTGGTTAGTTTCCATCTGTTGCTTCTTGTCCTTCCTTCAGGTGTTTTGGAGATTAGTTTGACCCCCCTCGTCTTTCTGGGAGTCCTCAAATATTGGAACACTGCTGCCATGTCTCCGATAGTCCTTCTTTTCATTAAACTAGACATACACAATTCTTGTGACTGTTCTTTGTATGTTTTATCCTCCAGCCACCAGACGGGGTGGAAATCCCTTTCTCCTCTACCCTATCTGATGAATGCTTGAGTGACCATATGACCATCCATAGATGATGGATCAGAGGTGGTATTCAGCCAGTTCTGACCAGTTCTGGAGAACCAGTAGCGGAAATTTTGAGTAGTTCGGAGAACTGTCAAATACCGCCTCTGACTGGCCCTGCCCCCATCTATTCCCCACCTCCCAAGTCCCAGCTGATTGGCTGAGTCTTCTTTTGTTGCCCTGCACAGGAGAATGGAGCTGGAAAGCAGGTTAGTAGGGTGGGGAGGGAATGGGGATTTTGCAGTATCCTTCCCCTGCCACGCCCACCAAGCCACACCACACCCACCAAACCACGCCCACAGAACCTGTAGTAAAATTTTTTGAATCCCACCACTGTGATGGATGGATGGGTGGGTGGGTGGATGGATGGATGGATGGATAGAAGAAAAGAAGGTAGGATGGATGGATAGATGGATTGATGGAAGAATAGTCAGTAATCTGAACTCTTTTTATCTGTATGGAGGGTCCTGTATGGATCTGTTCTGAGGGTTGAACTCAAGTCTGGATATATGTTAATAAAAAGTTATACCGGACCACATCTTCAGGATTCCATGGTATCCTCACTTTGCAATTCTATCTTATCTACCTACCTGACAAGAAGCATTGGAGACAATGTTTAAAATGTGTTTCCCTCAGTATACTCATGAGACAAGATTCTTGGGACATTTTTGTATAGTATGCCATTGTGAAAAGGTGGCTCACTTGCTTGCTGAATGTGTTATATGAACCCAGGCGGTTTATAAACGTTGGTGTATAGATTAGGGATTGTAAGAACCTATACAATTTTCACCCATGCCATTATTCAATAAGCAATTAAAAAGCTAACCATGGGTTATCACAATAAGTGATTCCGGCTCTTTTTCCTGTGTGAAGCCAAATGAAGATGTTGTGGTCTTTAAAAAATTTTTTTGGGAGGAATGAATCATAAATACCTTTATTTTATATCAGGCACTTCTGTCATTCACCAATGCAGTTGTGCTATGAATGAGAATTTAGTATGTATCTTGGCATTTTTAACAGCAGCTGCCCCTTTTTGAAACTTATGTCATTTACACCACCCAAATCTTTTTTTAAAAAAAATTAAAGCATCTTTTCAGGATGTCTCATTAGCTTACCCTTGCAATATCAAGAACTATATTCTTTTTTAATCCTTTGCGGGCATGGGATGCTGCCATTGGAAGAAAAGCATCATTTGGATACCTGTAATTCCATGCCTCAGCGCAACATTTCTGAGTAAGTACCGTATCAATGAATTTTCTTTGCTAAGACACCATCTAGCTGCAATTTTGCACAGTAATGGAAATGAAATTTGTCAGGAAGTCTTCAGGAGCACCTTTGTCCTCTGCTTTTTTTTTTTTTTTTTGCTGCTCCTTTCTAATCCAATTCAGACCAAAAGAGGAAGAAGAAGAAGAAGAAGGAGAAGGAGAAGGAGAAGGAGAAGAAGAAGAAGAAGAAGAAGAAGAAGAAGAAGAAGAAGAAGAAGAAGAAGAAGAAGAAGAAGAAGAAGAAGAAGAAGAAGAAGAAGAAGAAGGAAGAGGAGGAGGAGGAGGAGGAGGAGGAGGAGGAGGAGGAGGAGGAGGAGGAGGAGGAGGAGGAGGAAGAAGAAGAAGAAGAAGAAGAAGAAGAAGAAGAAGAAGAAGAAGAAGAAGAAGAAGAAGAAGAAGAAGAAGAAGAAGAAGAAGAAGAAGAAGAAGAAGAAGAAGAAGAAGAAGAAGAAGAAGAAGCAGCAAACATTTTCTGCACCAGCCTGTCTGGTCCTGATTTAAAGGCAGTCTAAAACAACATAACAAAGACCAGACAAAAAGTAGAACAATGCTCCATCTGTGGCCTTGGCTGTTCCAGTAGGGATGTGATGAGTACCCTAAAGTGGTGTTTCCCTCCACCCCCACTGTGCAAAGATGGAGGAAATGCTGTTACACCCTGGAAAACGTTTCCAATTGCTTGTAAAATCAGCCAAGAGAGACTTATGAGTTTATTTATGAGAGATTTATGAGTTGCCACCACTCCCCACCCTCTTCAAATCAAGCTGTTTGGGGTTGCAGTCCTCTATCGATGGAGATCAGAGACAGTGATAAAAGAAAAAAGTTTGGTGACAGCTCAAGCCCTTAGTTGTTCAGCTAAAGGTGGCTCACAGATGTTTTTTGCAACTGGTGTCTGTGCTCACTAATATTAATCGGGAGATCGACGGTATTGGCGTTATGATGAGGGGATTCCCTAGCAGCATGGTGCTCTCTAAGGAGTAACAGCATGACCATTACAGCTTCTGGAAACATTCACAGTTCCAGTTGTGCTTAAAGTTTAGATAATCAGGTTTTTGCCCCTTGAAGGTCCTTGAGTCAACTATCAGGGTTGTGTATCCATGAAGCTTCTCAGTCATTCAAGCTTCAGTTGGCCAAGGCATCCAGTTCCAAGAAGATCCCATAGAATAGAATAGAATAGAATAGAATAGAATAGAATAGAATAGAATAGAATAGAATAGAATAGAATAGAATACTTTATTGGCCAAGTGTGATTGGACACACAAGGAATTTGTCTTGGTGTAAATACTCTCAGTATACATAAAGAAAAGGTACATTTGTTAAGAATCAAGAATCACAACGTACAACACTTAATGATAGTCATAGGGTACAATCAACAATCAAATCATACTATCGTATACCCTTGACCGAAGATCGGTACACTCCTTCTATCTGGGATCAAATCCTACTAGGAAACAGTCAATATAAATCATAAGGATTTATATATGACAATTTTGTCAGAGTTTGCAGCACATCCGACCAGCATGCAAGTAAATAATTATGCAGGTTTCATCCACATAAGAAAAACTTCTTTTATATACAATACCATGCAGCAGAACTCAGCATACAAAATCAGGAACACAGAAGCAATATTCACAGCAGCAAATCATTACAGAGTAGAGAGATACAGAGGCCTGGGTTACAGAGGACAAATCAACTCTTATATACAGTTCAGCAAGTCAAAGCCATAGCCAGACTCCAAACAGTCTCTTATGGTCCCATACAAACAAATATTATGTTTCTGTTTCCAAACAGTCCCCATTGGCTGACCTGTTACCATGTCAATTCAATTCAATTCAATTCAATTCAATTCAATTTAATCCAATTCTATTCTATTCTATTCTATTCTATTCTATTCTATTCTATTCTATTCTATTCTATTCTATTCCATTCCAGTCTAATCAAGTCACTCTATTCCATTCCACTCCCTTCCTTTGTCCATTCCCATTTTTTGAAGATTAGACAAACCCAAATTTGCTTGTTCAAGAGGCAACTGGACTTTCTGGTTTTTCTTTGAAGATGCTTTGCTTCTCATCCAGGAAGCTTCATCAGCTAAAGAGAAGAGCTGGAGAGCTGAAGAAGTTTCTTGGATGAGAAGTAAAAGGTCTTCAAAGAAAAATCAGAAAGTCCAGTTGCCTCTTGAAAAAAAAACACTTTTGGGACAACCATGGCCTAGATGTCTGAGAATCTCCATAGACATTTATTTATATATCAGACAGACTTAGCCTAATGTAGTTTAACTCTTCATTAGCAGTCTTGAGATTGACACGTCCATAGAAAACATCGGCTAGTTCTTCCTTCTTTTTTTATGAATCTGCATGTGAGATAGAAACAGAATTTCCAGAGATGGAAAAGCTGAGCATCAGGCAGAGACTTTAAAAGCAAAATTAAGAATAAGGTGTTTACATAAGTCTAATGCATGCTTTTAACCTTTTCATTCTAAAAATGGGGGAAACTCCTACCACCACTTTAGATAGCAAATCTGTGATCCTTGCCAAGTGTTGCTGATCCAGCTCCTCATTTAATAATTAAAATCAAAGCAATGTGTTCCATAGTTAGGCTGGGGCATCATAACAGGCTCTTGAGTTTGCCCCTTGATGAATGGACTGGACTGTCTCTAATTTGTCATGATAAAAGCCAGCAACTTTGACACCAACTGGGAAGAGATCATATTTAAACAGCTACTTAAAAATGAGCAAACGAGGCATCGCATTCAGCAAGAATACTTTGAGCGTCAAATTTTGTGCAAAGGAGTGGCTCAAATTGCCCTAAGGCAGTCCTACGGATTCCATATTTACTCAGAAATCAAACTCTTTGAATTGGAGTGGACCTTTTACTACAAGTACATATGAATGGAATTCTAAATTCAGCTACCCAATAACAGCATAATAAGAACATAGAATAATAGAGTTGGAAAGGACCTTGAAGGTTGTCAACCTCCTATTTGAGTAGGAGACCCTATACGAAGGCTCTTCAAACTTGGCAAGTTTAAAACTCCCAGAATTCCTGAGCTAACATGACTGGAGGAGGAATTCTGGGAGTTGAAGTCCACAAGTCTTAAAGCCGTGCAGTTTGAAGACCCCTGCCCTAGACCAATACCATTTCAGACAAATACTTGTCCAGTCTCATTTTGAAAGCCTTGTGATGGAGCTCACACAAATTCTGAAGGTAAGCTGTTCCATTGGTTGATTGTTCTCACTGTTAGGGAATTTCTCCTTAGTTCTAGGTTGCTTCCCTCCTTGATTAGTTTCCATCCATTGTTTCTTGTCTTACCTTCTGATGTTTTGGAAAATAAATTGACCCCCTATTCTTTGAAGGAGACCTTAAAAATATTGGAACAGTGCTATCATGTCTCCCCTAGTCCTTCTTTTCATTAAACTAGACATACCCAATTCCTGTTCTTCCATGTTTTAACCTCCAGCCCCCAATCATTTTTATTGCTCTTCTCTGCTTTCTTTCCAGAGTCTCAACATCCTTTTTTTTTATATTGTGGTGACCAAAACTAGATGCAATATTCCAAGTATACAATAAAAAATGTATAAAAATGTATCTAACTTCAAACCAAGCACCCCCATGAATGTTGACACTCTGGAATTTCTCAAAGTTTCATAGACTCCACGTAGCTATAGAGGTTGCTTTATGGTGATCAGAAGATCGACTTACTACAAAACCCAGGAAACTAGTCATATAGATGTCATCTCAGGAGTTTTTAAAACCACTGGGTTTTTTTTCCCCTTCTTGCATTGACTTGACTGCATTGATTCTTGACTGCGCTTTTCTCAACTTTGAAAGTCAGAGATATCTGTTCCATGTTTACAAGGACAGCTCTGTCCGCCCTGAAAATAATTGAGTCCTGCCTCACCAGCTTTAACCCTGACCCCATGAGATCACCAAATGGTTTTTTGGCAAAGCTTAGAGCCTTCAATCATCATTCTATTCTTCTACGTTTCCGTTTATTTCACTCCGTTTTCATATCCATCTCTTTTATGTGCATCTGTGTGTGCTTTTCTTAATAGGCACATTCTGAATGTCTTAATTGATACATTCTAATGAGATGTTGGGAAGCGCCCAACCAGACAAAGGGGAGGGATCAAGTGGGGAACTAGCCTTGAGTTTTTGTGCAGCCACAAGAGACTTAAGCTGGATCCCATCCAGAGGTGGGTATTCAGCAGGTTCTGACCAGTTCTGGAGAACCGGAAGTGGAAAATTTGAGTAGTTCGGAGAACCAGCAAATCCTACCTCTGACTGACCCCACCCCCATCTATTCTCTGCCTCTTGAGTCCCAGCTGATTGGCTGGGTCTTCTTTGGTTGCCCTGCACAGGAGAACGGAGCTGGAAAGCAGGTTAGCAGTGTGGGGAGGGAATAGAGATTTTGAAGTATCCTTCCCCTGCCACGTCCTCCAAGCCATGCCCACCAAGCCACACCATACCCACCAAGCCACAATGGCTTTCATTGTTATATTAGAGATGATTTATTAGAGATGACTTTTATTGTTATATTAGAGATGATTTCCATTTGGGAACTCTTCTTAGAAAAGGATCTTGTGGAAAAGCAAATCACAATTTCACAGCTGGCATTACAGCAGCATGTCCTTAAGTCAACTAAAAAATTATTATATAAGGACATTGCCAGGAGGTGGTTCAGGTTTTTCTTCTGGATGTTCTTACCATAACTCAAAGGAGCTAGAGGGAGTTAAGGACAAGATGAAGCATGCATTCGTTACGCGAAGTTCAGTAATGAATCATGCTAGTTAATCTATGTTGGTAAGTATAATTTCTAGCATTTCAGGGTTGCTTATTACAATAATATCCCGGTGTGAGAGAGAGGAAGATAGGAGGGAGGAGAGAAGAGGAAGGAAGGAAGGAAGGAAGGAAGGAAGGAAGGAAGGAAGGAAGGAAGGAAGGAAGGAAGGAAGGAAGGAGAGAGGGAGGGAAGAAAACAGAGAGAAAAGGAAGGAAGGGAGGGAGGAAGAAAGGAGGGAGGAAAGTAGAGAGAAGAGGAAGGAAGGAGGGATGGAGGAAAGCAGAGAGAAGAGGAAGGAAGGAAGGAAGGAAGGAAGGAAGGAAGGAAGGAAGGAAGGAGAGAGGGAGGGAAGAAAACAGAGAGAAGAGGAAGGGAGGGAGGAAAGCAGAGAGAAGAGGAAGGAAGGAGGAAGGGAGGAAGGAAGCAAGCAAGGAAGGAAAGAAGGAAAGAAGAGAGAGGGAGGAAGGGAGGAAGGAAAGCAGAGAGAAGAGGAATGAAGAGGGAGGGAGGGAAGGAGAAAGTTACTATTTCTTAACAGAACAACAGAATAACAAAGTTGGAAGGGATCTTGAAGGTCTTCTAAACCAACCCTCTGCTCAGTCAGGAAACCCTATTCTATTTGAGACGGTTGTCCAATTTTGCCTAGCCTTCTGGAGCTTCAGAAAACAGGTTGACCCTCCCCCTCTTTTGGGGGGCAGCCCCTCAAATATTCGAAGATGGCTATCTAATAATGCGGGAACCTTCTCAGCACCCACGGTGAGCTGTGGTGGCACAGTGGTTAGAGTGCAGTACTGCAGGCTACTTCTGCTGACTGCCAGCTGCCTGCAGTTTGGCAGTTCGAACCTCACCAGGCTCAAGGTTGGCTCAGCCTCTGGTCCTTCTGAGGTGGGCAAAATGAGGACCCAGATTGTTGGGGGCAAGAGGCCGACTCTGTAAACCGCTTAAAGAGGGCTATAAAGCACTGTGAAGCGGTATATAAGTCTAAATGCTATTACTATCTTCCTTCCTTCCTTCCTTCCTCCTAAAGGTTGACTCAGCCTTCCTTCCTTCTGAGGTCAGTCAAATGAGGACCCAGATTGCTGGGGACAAGAGGCTGACTCTGTAAACCACTTAAAGAGGGCTATAAAGCACTGTGAAGCGGTATATAAGTCTAAATGCTATTGCCATTGCTATTGCTATCCCTTCTGGGCTGTCTACTACCACTTTTGATTCCTAGTCCCAAGAAACCATCGAGTCCCTTGGGCCGAAAGGAAAATGCTGGGTGATGAGAGCTCCCTTGGGCGGGGAGTTGGACTAGATGACCTGCAAGGTCCCTTCCAACTCTGTTAATCTTCTTAAAGACAGTAACATCTTCTGCTCCAGCCGGAGACTCTATGTCTGCCCCTCCTTTTCCCCTAGCACAGGAAACAAGCAGCAACAGAAAGCTAACATCATGTGCTTAGCACACTTTAAAGGGAGTGATGGGATGGTAGGAAATCCTCTTGAAATAAAATCAAAGCCGCGTAACAGGAAAGAAGGGGTGGGGTGGGTGGGGGGAATGTGTTAAGGAGAGAGAAGCTATGGATTTTCCTGACAGTGACAGCTTCATGTTTATGTATTTGTGTGTGTGTGTGTGTGGTGTGGGGAGAAAACCCCACAAGGAAGCAAGATAGCAAAGCAAAGACGTGCTAATTTATTCCCAGATCAAATAAAGGAACGCCGGCGCAGGCTCTCATCAGAGCCACTGATTACTTTAGGTGGAGCTAATATAATGAGCCTTATTAAATGAAACACCCTCTTTAAAAGGGCATTCGCCGTCAAAAGGAGTTTAGCATAAGTCGGATACATTTTCTGAAGCATTTCGCTGCTGGTTTGGGAAGCCTCCGGAAGCTGGCTGGGAAATTGTCAGAATCCTCCACCACACACACACACACACACACACACACACACACACACACCGCCTTTTCTCCCCGCCAGTGTTTTTCCACTCTTAGATCTTGTTGATACAACTTTGCAGATAGATTTTCCACTGCTGACCCAATCAATTCCTTTACAAATGGCCAGAGCTTACTGCTGCTTCCTCCAGTGCCTGAGGTGGAGGGGGGGTGGGGGAAACCCACTCACAGCAAATGGCCTTTGGAAGAGCTATTTGTTTTGTCAAAAAGCGCACCGAGGCTGCCACCCAATCGGAAGAGAGCTGGAAGGGACCTTGGAGGCAGGGGTGGGATTCAATTTTTTTAACAACCGGTTCTGTGGGCGTGGCTTCGTTGGTGGGCATGGCTTGATGGTCATGTGGCTGGCTGGGCGTGGCCAACTCAACATCACTCACATCGAGGCACGCTTCTCCTCGCCTGGCCTCTCATGACTGTGGGGATGCTGCAACAGTCGTAAGTGTGAAAAACGGTCATAAGTCACTTTTTTCAGTGCCATTGTAATTTTGAATGGTCACTCCACACAAGCAAAGTACCGGCAAAGGAGGGGGAAAAAAAATCCTAGAGAAGTTCTTGAGACAGGAAGTCTAGTCCTGCCAAGAATGTCATAAGGGTTAACGGAGAGGCAGTTTCTGTAAGCAACACCAGAATGTTTCCTTCCTGCCTTCCTTACAGGATTAGGCCAGTAATTTCTTCTAGCAACCGGTTCTCCAAACTGCTTAGAATGTTAACAACCAGTTCTGGCGAATAGATGCAAACTGGTAGAATCCCACCCCTGCTTGGAGGTCTTCTAGTCCAACCCACTGCTAGAACAGGAGACCTTACACCTGTGTTGGTGAATCTATGCCACGCATGCCGGAAGTGGCATGCAGAACCATTTCCCCCGGCACGTGAGAGATTGCCTGGAAGAGGCTCACTGCACATGTGCGCAAGCGCTGCCATCCGACAGCTAATTGTTGGTTATCTGGCGCACATGAGCAGGGAACAGTGGGGGGTGCGTGGGAGATGTGTGTGCACGTGCAAACATGCTGCACACAAGGGGATTGCACATGCATGTGCAGGTGTGCAGCATGAAAGGGAAGAATCATGTGCGCATGCGCAGAGACACATGGCGCATGACAAGGAAATTGCACACACATGTGCAGATGCACGGTGTGTGAGGGGGGAATCGCAGACACGTGCACAGGGGGCATAGGGAGCCCAGCATGCATTGCCTTCTGGGTGCTGGCAGGCAATTATTGGCACGGGAACCAAAAGTGTTTAGCCACTACTTGCCTTATACCATTGCAGACAAGCGACCGGCCAGTCTCTTCTTAAAAACCTCAAGAAACCAATGGATGGAAACTCAGGAAGGAGAGAAGCAACCTAGACCTAAGGAGAACTTCCCAACATGAGAACAATCAACCAGTGGAACAGTTTGCCTTCAGAAGTTGTGGGTGCTCCATCACTGGAGGCTTTCAAGGAGAAACTGGAGAGCCATTTGTCTGAAATGGTATAGGGTCTACTACTTGAAAAGGGGGTTAGACTAGAAGACCTCCAAGGTCTTCTTCCAAGTCTGTTATTTTGTTATTCTGATATCCTGATAATTTATGCCTCCATCGGATGGCTTTTCCCTCCAAATAGTGATTAATAATAGTGCTAAGTGATTCACAAAAATCTAACCACTTCCTTTTGGTTTTCTTTTCTTTTACAAGTAGAGGGATTTGTGCTTTCGACATGCATTGTTTGTTTCTGCTTGAAGCACACAACCAGCGAGTTGGCTGGAGATTGGCATTGCCCCCCCACAAACAATGCTGTGGATTTTTATTTGAAAATATGTCCCAGGGGAACCTCCCTCCAGAAAAAGAAAACACTTGCCCCACCCAAAGAACTGTTAGTACTTCTTTTCACTCTCTTCTATACCTTTTAACGGTGCTTCTTTTTAAAGTTCCGTGGAAAAGTTTGACTTAGATTTCGAGTAACTGTATTGTCTCTTTGAATGCAGACTAATTGGCACAGATTAAAATGAAATTTCATTGCACACAGTTCTCAAAGGGTCTCCACCTCCAATATACACTACATAAACACGACAAAATAAATAAACAAATACAAAATTATGCATACACCCACATATATGACACGGAAAAACAACACAGTCTAGTCCAGATGCATATATGTACTTGGCGAGAAAAATGAAACTTGCGAGTTTACCAGTTGGATGGCATATAGGGAACAAAGCTGTTACAGAATCAGATAGTCCTGTTATAGATACTTCAAAGCCTCCTCCCAGAGGAGAGCAACAGAAACAGACCATGAAATGGGTATGTGGGGTCTCTAACAATGCTTTGAGCTCTAAGCACATAGTGCTTTATAATGGGAATCAAGCTTTCTATAATCTTCTCTGCTGTCCTCACCACTCTCTCTAGGGACTTTCTATTTGAGGCACTGCGGCCACCAAACCAAACAGTGATGCAGTTTGTTAAAATGCTCTCCGTGTGTAAAAAGACCTCTGTCTAAAATAATAGATAATCTCCAATGCAAACATTTATATTGTGATAATACTCACAATAACTCTTATCAATGTAGATTGATTCAAATAGTTCATTCCTAAATTCTAGACTGACCCATTCTCAGACATTAGCGATGACTGTACGCAGATTTGTATGAAGCCAAGACAGCGATAGGAAATAATGGGAGAGTCAGTCAAAACTAAAGTATGTAGTTTCTTTGTGGTCTGTCGTGTCAACAAAGAGAACTAACATTCTCTTTAGCAATGAAACAGTACGTTGTCTTTTTGATGAGGACAACAACTGGGTCAGCAGATGATGTAATTCCTTGAAATCTTTGGTTATTTCTGTTGGTGAAAAGCTGGCTTTCTATACAGCCTCATATCTAAATGTTCCAGGCAGGCTAAAGCTTTTTAACTTCCAGAATATCCAGCTGAACCTAACTTTTTAAATAAACAAAACAATAGCAAATTACTCATCAGGTGCATGTTGAACAAAGAAAGATTGTTGATGTTACCCTGGTTTCATAATCAGAGGGGAACTCCTTGTTGAAGATAACATGGGGAACAAGGATGTCCTGAGAATTTTGAGGGCAGTTTTTCCCAACAATCACTCAATCAGAAAAGAGATTGATTGGGACCTTTGAGGTCTTCTAGTCCAGTCCCCTTTGCAAGCAAGAGATATATCATTTCAGACAAGTGACTGTCCAGTCTCTTCTTAAAAACCTCCAGTGATGGAGCACCCACAACTTCTGATAGCAAGTTGTTGTTAGTTGTGAAGTCATGTCTGACCCATCGCAACCCCATGGACAACGTTCCTCCAGGCCTTCCTATCCTCCACCATCTTCTGGAGTCCATTTAAGCTCACGCCGACTGCTTCGGTGACTCCATCCAGCCTCCTCCTTCTCTGCCATCCCTTTCCCTGAAGATGGGCTTCAACACAAGTCTAAAAGCTTGGAAGACAAAACTTCTGGTCCCTGTGACCAATCCAAATTGGATCCTGTAACATTATCCCAGGAAATGTATATACATCTTCAAACTCAGTTTTGTATGCTCTGGCTTCCTGTCACCTATGAACCTCTTGACCACTAGAGTCAATGGGCATAAACATAGCAGAAGGATGACGTATTTTTTCCTCCTTTACTTGTCTAAAAGACTTAATTTGCATATCTGTAGATCTCATGTCTCCTGTAGGTGAGATTATATTCTTAGAGTTTTCATTGTTATCTTCCTCTCTCAAGTCAGGTGCTTTTTTCTTTTCTTTTTCTGACTATCCTGAGCAGCTCTGGTACTTATCGGTAGAGATGTACAGAAAAAACCTCAGAGAAGGAACTTGACACTAGCAAAACCTTGAGAAAAGAAGAGAAAGAAACTCAAATTAGCTCTGCCTTCACTCTCTTTAGAATAAGAGGAAGGGAAGGAGAAGTGCTTTCAAAATTCTGTTACTTTAGTCCATGTCAATAAATTAGATCTCCAATTTTTCTCTCTGAGTCTGCTTCTTCTCTCTGATGCAGGAGAAGACATAGCAGGCTCACAGCTGTAGATAGCCTCAAGTAACTCAGGCTTTACTATCACCATGTGTTTTTTTTCCTAAAACTTCCATCTCTCTTTTTTTTCCAGGCAACCAAGCAATCTCAAACGTACTTTTATATTCCTAATTTTAGTGCTTCTCTCCTTACCCATTCTTCCTGGTGTAGAAACAAATCTGTAACAACAAATCTTTGTGAGTCCAGAGAAAAGGGAGATTTATAATTTAGGAAGAGAGGGAAAGGTTTCTCGGTTTTTGGTTCCCATCCCAAAATCATGCGATATCAATCCGCAAAATGAACTGCTTGGTCACTTGGCAAGACTGCTTGTGAATACAACAAGCAGGAGACACTTTGAGATGTGAATCCACAGAAGACGGTTGCGTTCTGTGGAAATGTTGGTGAAAAACCTTATGTAGCACCAATTCTGGAAGAACAGAAGCAATGTAAATTATGAAGAAGCCAGAGCAAGACCTGGAAGACATAAAGACCATATTTTAACATGGCTCCCAACTTGTCCAAACCGAGAACCCACATACAGCCAAAAAAAAAAAAAAAAAAGTTTGGAAAAATTATGGGGAAATTTCAGCAGAATAGAATGGCTTCTCGAGTACGTTTTACGTATTGCAATGATGAAAAAGAAACTCAACATTGCAACTGAATTTACAGCTTATGCGGGTTCTTTTCTGGAGACGTTAAAACAAGGGGAAATCCAAAAAGGAAATTATCAAAAGTATAATGTCTTTGTAAGACCGCACGTGGAATATTGCATCAAATTTTGGTCACCATGATATAAAATAGATCTTGAGACTCTAGAAATAGTGCAGAGAATAGCAGAACAGATTACTGGGGGCCCTGAGGTTAACATGAAGAACGGTTGAAGGAACTGGGTATGTCTAGTTTGATGAAAAGAAGGACTAGGGGTGACATGATAACAGTGTTCCAATATCTGAGGGGCTGCCACAAAGAAGAGGGGTGGGATCAACCTATTCTCCAGTTCAAAATACTCAGTTCAAAACACCTGTTTACTAACAAGACTCAACAACACAAACCTGGCCTTGTGCCAAAACCCAGAAGTGAATGTTACATCTCTACATTTACACGAACACCACAATTACAGGCCTGAATGATTTACTCACAATATTAGAGACCCCTTGGTTTCCAAAGTGGTACATGTCACCATTTATCACCTACCGTTCCACAGTCAATGTTGGGCAGGCAAAGGATATACCAAGACCCAGTCTGCAGGGATTGTTAAATTTTTTCTTGATAAATCATTGTGATCTTCCAGGATCCTCAGGGCCACAGTGGTGGAACACAGAGGTTTCACCTAATACAAAGAGTGATAACTAAATTATAAGATATTATAAAATTGAGAGGGCATCCGGCTCTCTCAATTCCTGGCAAATAGATGGGGAAGAAATGGAGATAGTGGCAGATTTTACTTTCCTGGGCTCTAAGATCACCACAGATGGGGACTGCAGCCAAGAAATTAAAAGACGCTTGCTCCTGGGGAGGGAAGCTATGGTGCATCTAAACATCATATTAAAAAGCAGAGACATCACCCGGCCAACGAAAGTGCATAGAGTCAAGGCTATGGTTTTCCCAATTGCAATGTATGGCTGTGAAAGTTGGACCATAAGAAAGGCTGAGAGCCAAAGAATAGAGGCCTTTGAACTCTGTTGCTGGAGAAGAATCCTGCGAGGCCCTTGGACTGCAAGGCGATCCAACTGGTCAGTCCTGGAGGAGATCAACCCTGACCGCTCTTTAGGCCAGATCCTGAAGTTGAAACTCAAATACTTCGGCCACCTAATGAGAAGGAAGGACTCACTGGAGAAGAGCCAAATGCTGGGAAAGATTGAGAGCAAAAGAAGAAGAAGGGGATGGCAGAGAAGGAGGGGGCTGGATGGAGTCACCGAAGCAGTCAGCGTGAGCTTAAATGGACTCCAGAAGATGGTGGAGGATAGGAAGGCCTGGAGAAATGTTGTCCATGGGGTTGCGATGGGCCAGACATGACTTCACAACTAACAACAACATAAAATTCCAGTCTACTATAGAAGGCTTAAACAGGGAAGATGGGTTCTTAGACCATTACAGTGTTAATAGATAAGGAAATAGTTTCTTTTTTGAGTTTTTCCTCTTAGTCACCATTGTCAGCTTTTCATCTTGTTTCTTACTTTATCATCTTGTGTCTGTGAAGTCTTCTAATAGTGAATCTGCTCTGTGCATCTGATGAGCTGTTGTCCTGGAAAGCCTCAGTCCAAATAAAGTTGATTAGTCTTGAAGGTTTTCCCAGACACCATATCTGTTTTGCAGGACAAAGTTACTGAGAAGCACATTCCAACAAGCAATTCAGTAGGCATATCAAAGTCTTTTTTGTGGTGGATCTTATCTTAATATCTCACAGTATACCTTTTGTCTGAAGTGGAGAGGAGAGTATCTGTAAGGGTGGAGATAAGTCAGAAACATACCAAGCTGGAGACCACCATTAATCATGGTTTGGCTTTCTTCCAAAGTTATCAGTTGAATGGCTAAGTATCCATTAACTCTCAAAAAAGAAGGAAAAAAAGTCAAGATTTGAAATTCTGGAATAACGTCCTACAAAATGTTAGACTTCTTTGCACTGAAAGGGGGTGGGGAATTATTGAGCTTAAGGAATCTTCCTTTTCTGCAATAAAGTTTTTGGAATTGGGTATGTCTCGTCTAGTGAAGAGAAGGACCAGGGGAGACATGATAGCAGACTTCCAATATGTAAGGGGCTGCCACAAAGAAGAGGGGGTCAAGTTATTCTCCAAAGCACCTGAAGGCAGGACAAGAAGCAATGGGTGGAAATGAGTCAAGGAGAGAAGCAACCTGCAATTAAGGAGAAACTTCCTAACAGTGAGGACAATTAACCAGTGGAAGGACTTGCCTTCAGAAGTTGTGGGTGCTCCATCACTGGAGGTTTTTAAGAAGAGACTGGACAGCCTCTTCTCTGAAATGATAGGGTCTCCTGCTTGAGCAGAGAGTTGGACTAGAAGACCTCCAAGGTCCCTCGCAACTCCATTATTCTGTTCTGTTTTATCTATCTGAGTTGGGTCTGAGACTGTTCATTGAGTGGTGAAGAAGAGGTTCGATGTCTGGAAAATAGAGATTTGCCATGAAGTCTTGTATTTGCTTATGCTTTTGTTTATTTATAAATTCTAAGCTGACTGAAGGATGATTGGGAGGTAATACTTATATTGTCACATTATCACCTCCCTAAAGTATATTTGCAGCCTTGAAAAACTGCTTCTTGAAGACCAGCTAATATGTTTTGGTGTCAAACTATCAGAGGGGCTAAAAGAGAGGTTTAAGACAAGGAAGAAATATTCCCTCGTGTCTCTGAAGCAACAGAAATCTTGTCTGGTGATTTATTGCATTGTACTATTTACAGAGACTCTTGTAACTTAATTATAGTCCCTCTTAAAATTTTCATATATGCCAGGAGCACAACGCAAGCACAAGACGTTAGATGGTTTTTCTCTATTATGGCTACCAAATTTTCTTTTTATAGTTTTTTTTTCCAATAAAGAGTTTGACATGGTTCTTTTGACTCTCAGGCTGTGATGTGGCAACTTGGAAAACCAGAAAGAAAAGAAAGAAAAGAAATAGAGAGAGAAGATGGACACATTCCGTGGGAACATAGTCAAAAGGGGCCCAAATTATAATCAAACATGCATGATTAAAAACCAATAAGTGTTTCAATCTTGACTAAGCTATTACATTTAGATGTAGGGAGACTTTGAATGGGAAATGAAATCTTCTAGTAAGTTGGAAGACATTCCCGAACTACAAATTGTAGGTGTCTGATTTTAGAGAACATGCAACTTCCAGTTTTGTTTGGTGATTCATTTATTGAAAAGATTAATATGGCTGCCCATCTTAATCTGGGTGACTCACAACAGCATTAAACCAGTGACTATAAAACAACCACAAAGCAATAAAATAATAAAAATAAAATAAAATAAAAACCCAGTGTCTTAATCATTATTATCACACCTTCATTCTTCTCTTCTCTTCTCTTCTCTTCTCTTCTCTTCTCTTCTCTTCTCTTCTCTTCTCTTCTCTTCTCTTCTCTTCTCTTCTCTTCTCCTCTCCTCTCCTCTCCTCTCCTCTCCTCCCTTCCCTTCCCTTCCCTTCCCCTTCTCTCCTCTCCTCTCCTCTCCTGTCTCTCCTCACTTCACTTTTCCTTCCTTCTTTCCTTTTCCTTCCCTTCCCTTCTCTCCTGTTTTATCAGTAAAAATAACTCTTAATTGTCTTTTGAAAGAATAAAAGTATATACATACATACATACATACATACATACATACCCTTTGATTTTGATCAAATTTTGATCAAAATGATGATTCAATTTTGATTTATATAAGGAAAACACAAGACAAATCTTGAGCAGGCTAGCTCCATGTACCCTGCTTACCTGTTGCTCAATTTCATTGTTGTTTGGATTAGTGAGAAGGGAGCTGCCAAACCGTGGTGGCAGCATTCCCCTTAAAGGACCTGAAGCTGAGGAATGGGAAATAGAGGGTGGGGACACAGCTCCCTCTACTGGAAGGATCGAACAATAACATCTCTAAGCAAGGATGTAATGAAACAAGCGCCTTCTGCATTTGTCTTAGTTTTGCTGCAGCTTGTGGAAATAAACCAACTCTGTTGTCCAGCTCTGGGGACATCCTGGGAATCCAGAGGTTTGCAGTTGCTTTCAAACTATCCCAGCATCCTTAGTGGTGCCCTCAATGTATAAAAGGTCCTGTAATTCTGACCATTTGTCATTTTGTGGCACATGGAATCTTATCTTGTTGTTGGAAGAATTCCAGACTATGATGTGTCAAAGGGTTATATCCCACTGGAAGTCCTCAGGGAAATTATTGCAAATATGAAGATACCTTTTACAAACAAAGAATTCAACTTTTGATTTACTCTGAATAGGAGACCACCTTGGTAGTTCTGTAGTCAGGCTTAAGTTTCAGGAAAGAAAGATAGGCTGTGAATGTAACATGTCTTTTGACGTCATTAAGGAGTGGTGTGAAAAGAGCAATGGAAATAGCAATCATATTGTGTATAAAAACACTGAGGACACCCTGGGAAAAACATTCTTGAGTGTTTTTATTCATCAGAAATAAAAAAAGATACTTTATTCAATCAAAAAGATATCGTGCAGCTTTTTCTTTCTTTCTTAGCAGATTTATTATGGAAAGGGAAAGGAAGGGAAGGTTAAAAAAAAAGAAAGAAAAGAAGAAAAAGAAGAAAGAAAAAGGAGAGAAGAAAAAAGGGGAAGGGGAGTGGGAAAGGAAAGGAAAGGGAAGGAGAAAGGAGAAGAGAGGAAAGGAGAAAGGAAAGAGGAAAGAAAAAGAAGCAAGCTTGGGAGAAGAAGGAAGAAAAGTGAAAAATGTCTAGACTGGCTGTAAAATTCCAGCAATGAAAGAAAATGTTGATGTCAGCAAATAAACTTTGTCTCGAAATACCTTTATTTTACTGTGAGCCTATTTCCTTATTCACATTAGCTTTTCAATCTCGTAGTCAGTATGACATTACCTTGGATCATATCACGACTATTCTTATTTTAAAAGCTATATGAGCTTAATAGACAGTTTGGTGTGTGTGGCTAAACAAACATCTGTTACTATGATAGACAGTGCTTTGTGTGGCTCAAATAGAACTCTTGAATATTCATCTGGAATATTGGTTTAAAGATGGTAGCATCAATTCAGCCATCTCCAAACATTTCAGGATATTCCTGAATGGGACATTCCCTAAAAGTCCCTACTTTTCTACTTGCATTTTTACATGCTTTCAAACTTCTAGGTTGGCAGAAGCTAGGGCAAGTAGCGGGAGCTCCACTCACGTTTGATTCATAACAGCACCCTAAAACAACATGGTGGGATTGAGTTGTGCCTTTAAACAAAGATCTAGATGGTCTATGAACAACAAAAACAGACCAGGATTAAGGTTACATACAACATAGAATCATAGGGTTGGAAGCGACCTTAGAGGTCTTCTAGTCCAATATCCTGCTCAAGCAGGAGGCCCTGTTTCATTTCAGACATATGGCTGTCCAATCACTTCTTGAAAACCTCCAGTGATGTAGCCCACAACTACTGGAGGCGAGCCTTTCAACTGTTTATCAATTTTTTTTCTAAATTTTAGGTTGGATCTCCCTTTAATGATCTTCCACCTTTTACTTCAGGTGCTTTGGACAATAAATTGACTCCTTCTTCATGATAGTCCCTCAAGTATTAGAAGACTGCTATCATGTGAGCCTTTCCCCCAGATTGGACATACCTCATTTCCACTAACTATTTATCATACAGTTTAGCTTAGGGATTGGCAACCTTAAACACTCAAAGAGCCACAAAGGTCCTAACCAGAAGCCCCCTGTTCAATTCTGGAGCTGACCAGAAGTTTGGTTCTCCCACCATAGAGTCTCCTCCTAGCATGGCGTCCTTTTTCCTCTGCTGACCAGAAATCCAGTTTCCCCACCATAGAGTCTCCTCCTAGCTTGGCATCCTTTTTCCTCTGCCAATCGGAAGTCCAGTTTTCCCACCATAGAGTCTCCTCCTAGCACGGTGTCCTTTTTCCTTCACCTGTCCTAACCAAAAGCCCTATCAATTGTGGAGCTGATCAGTGACATGGAGCCATAGCAGAGGAATAAAAGAGCCACATGTGGCTCCAGAGCCACAGGTGGCTGTCCCTTGGTTTAGCCTCTAGACCCCATATCATCTTTGTTGCTCTTTCTGCATTCTTTCTGGTTGCAAAACAACCTTAACACAGCAGGTCCTCTCTCACATCTACAACACATTCTAGACACTAACAACAACAACTTCATTCTCAGGTAGACATGTTTTGAGTCCCAACATTGAGTTAATTATTCATTTCTAAGTACAATAAGAGTATCTTGACATGGGAACTGCTCATCCTGAGGGCTGCTACTCAGATCCGGGCATATGTTATTCCATTTATGGTTAGCGACTAGACCAGACAGATTAATAATGACTCAGAATGACATCTTTTAAGTTCAAAAATTAGTATAAATACATGACTTGACTGGGCATGTGATAAGTGGGCTTGTCTTTATCAGGCACCTTGGGTGTTCCCCCTCGCTCAGAGCTCAGAAGCTGGCTAAATGGCAGCTACTCTCTGCCACAACAGGGTTTTTCCCCTCTTTATGAATGGGAGTTTTTGCTGAGTGACTCATGGGGAATTGTAGGGAGGGTGTGGGGAAGGGAAAGGACCACTGTATGACAGGAGAACAGGATGAAATCTTTCCAGTGGTTTAATCATGGGATCCTGGTGTCCACAGACAAGCTTCAAATCCAAAACAGCCATAGGGTCACTTATACATTTTTGGATGACAAGCTCTGCTTGCCTGATCTTTGCCTTTGTTAAGTTGACAGCTGAAGAAGCGTCTTGGATGAGAAGCAAAATGTCTTCAAAGAAAAACCAGAAAGTCCAGTTGCCTCTTGAAAAAGCACCTTTGGGACTCTTAGATGGTAGTTTAACAGAGTTTCTTTGCTTCCACTGAATAGTCATCCAAATAGCAATAGCACTAGCACTTAGACTTATATAGTACTTCACAGTACTTTAGAGCCCTCTCTAAGTGGTTTACAGAGTCAGCCTCTTGCCCCCAACAATCTGGGTCTTCATTTTACCAACCTCAGAAGGATAGAAGGCTGAGCCTGGTGAGATTTGAACTGCCAAATGGCAGGCAGCCATTTGTTAGTGGACTGCACTCTACCCACTGTGCCACTGTGGCATATACTTACAGTCCACATCTGGTCACCCAACCATAACTGCTGATATATCTGAGTGGAAAATAAAAAGTCTTGCAACTTAAATTCTATTATGGGTGAAAGCTGGGTAGATTTTCATGAAGATAAACTCTACGCTTCCATAAACTTTTCTAACCAGAGGCCAACCCCTACGTTCTGCTGTCGACTCACCAAGAAACAACTGATTAGAATAACTTGTGGGTGATCTCAAGATCTTTCCTTCCTCCAGAGAGAATTATCAGCAGTCTGAATCTCACGACTAGCTGCCTTTCAGCCACAAAGCCCTCCACAAAGGGCAGAATCAGTGGTGTTATGCTACTGATTCAGATCTGAATTGGTAGCAAAAAAAGCCTCCGAGGATCAGCTGAGAGGAGGGGGAAAAGCCTCTGAGGATCAACTGAGAGGAGAAAGAAGAGAACAGCACAGGATTGTCCCTCCCACCTGCCCCTGCGTTTTACTCTTCTTTATCCTCTCAGTTGATTGGCGCTGTGGGCCTCAGCTGGTGTATGGAAAGCTGCGTGGGTGCGTTAGATGCACACGCATGCACCACGATCACCAAACCAGTAGTGGAACAGGTAGGATCCCACTGCTGGGCAGAGTATACATTTGCCTGCCTCTCTGGAAGTGCCTAATCCTAATGTTCTTAATAGGAACTCAATCAGTTGGGTAGCGGATAGGAAGGATAATTCAGGCCTGCAGAGAGAAACCACGCACTCACGAATAATTGCCGAGAATTGACCGAACCCAGCAACATAAAGAGCACAGCTAAACGGTCAATTTAGAGTGGTATTGGACTGGGAGGAGTCCTTGAGTTGGCAGAAGAAATATATCAGCATATCATTTGCCCTCCCAGTTGCCAAGGTCTGTTCTATCACAGCAATTGTTCTTACTTTGGATGGATTGAGGGGTAACTTAAAGGGAAGCGATTGGTGGATTCTCCAGAGTTCATTTTCCCTCCGACTGAGCATTGCCTGCAGGTGGGAAAACAATCACAAATCACTTTCTCTAACAAGAGTAGAGAGGAGCAGGGTGATTATGTGTGTGGGGGGAGGGATGTGTGGAACAGCACATCTGGCCATATATCAAATTGCCCAACCAACAAGCTGCAAAAGCAGACTACAGAGGCCTAACCTGCAGTAGGGCTATTTCTAAAGATAGGTCTAACCTTCTGATAAACATATGAAGAACGGTTGCAGGAACAGGGTATGTTGAGTTCAATGAAAAGAAGGACTAGGGGAGACATGATAGCAGTCTTCCAATATCTCAGGGGCTGCCCCACAGAAGAGGGAGTCAAGCTACTCTCCAGAACACCTGAGAGCAGGACAAGAAGCAATGAGTGGAAACTAATCAAGGAGAGAAGCAACCTAGAACTCAGGAGAAATTTAGAACAATTAATCAGTGGAACAATTTGCCTCCAAAAGTTTGGTGCTACAACACAGGAGGTTTCTAAGAACAGACTGGATAACTATTTATATGAAATGGTATAATGTTTTCCTGCTTGAGCAAAGGATTGGACCAGAAGGTCCCTTCCAAATTTTGTTATTAATAAAGGAGAATATTTGTAGCTCAGGATTAACATGAGGGGTCCTTGGAGCTTTCTGAGCTTGCTTGTTTTCTTGCAGACGTTTCATGACCCAAACTAGGTAACGTCATCAGTGCTAGTAAGAAGTTGCCCTATCAGTGTTGGTGAGGGAGATTAAGTAAATAATACCCCAATCAAGAAACCGCCAAAGAAGCCAATGGCAAACAGCCCAACCAAAGAATCCCCAAGATCATCTCCACCAACACTGACAGGGCAAGCCACCAGAATATAAGCAGGTAGCAAAACCCACTCCTTACTAGCACTGATGATGTTACCTAGTTGGGTCATGTAATGTCTGCAAGAAAACAAGCAAGCTCAGAGAGCACCAAAGACTCCACAATTCTGTTCTTCTTTCATTCTGTTAAGATGTTACCTAATTGAGTCATGAAACATCTGCAAGAAGACAGTCAAACTCAGAGAGCACCAAGGATCTAAGCCAGCTTCCTATGACATCCCAGCAACTCAACTAATTTTGATGTCTGTCTGTCTGTCTGTCTGTATATATGTCTATATCTATCTGTCTATCTGTCTATGTCTTGGTATCTATCTATCTATCTATCTATCTATCTATCTATCTATCTATCATCTATCTATCTATCTATCTATCTATCTATCTATCTAATCTATATTATACTGATCTACCTATTGAATCTCTCCCTCCCTCCCTCCCTCTCTCACCTACCTACCTACCTACCTACTTACTATTTGTCTGTCATCTGTCTGTCTTATCAATTCTATCTATCTATCTGTCTATCTATCTATCTTTCATCTATCTTTCATCTATCTATCATCTATATTATACCAATCTACCTATTGTATCTCTCCCTCCCTCCCTCATCTACCTACCTACCTACTATTTGTCTGTTGTCTGTCTACCATCTATCCATATTATATTGATCTACTTATTGTATCTTTCCCTTCCTCCCTCCCTCTCTCATCTCTCTCTCTCTCTCATCTATCTATCTATCTATCTATCTATCTATCTATCTATCTATCTATCTACCAACTATCTTTCCCACTGCCATGAACATGTTCCAAAAAAAAAAAGAGAGATGCAGAAACTCCTTTCTTCCTTTCATTTGACAAAGGTTGCATCATTAAAGCCCTTTAGCTGGAGGCTTTGTGCCTCTCTGAACGCGGCTTCTCCCCCACCTCAGGCATGAGAGGGCCATAAAAAGATCAGACCGTGAAATGCGGAGGGGAGGAGAAGGGCCTCTTAAAAATATTTGGTGGTCTGAGGGGAATAAGGGGGGAGATACTTTCTGAACTTCGACCGACCAACCTTTATGTTCAAAAAGAACGCCAACCATTTGCAGCAGCTAAGGACTAACTGGAAGACGGAGATGCATCTGTGTTACATCTGTTTTTTTAAAAAGCAGGGTGTTTTTTTTCTCCCTCCTGGCCTTTTCAGTCCATTCTTGTGCAAAAGTTACATTTCTTGCAGAGAGCTTGAAAGCTACAGTGACACCCCTACATGTGCCAGAGAAAGAGAGAGCAAGAATGCAAGAGAGAGAGAGAGAGAGAGAGAGAGAGAGAGAGAGAGAGAGAGAGAGAGAGAGAGAAGGAAAGAAAAAAATTGTTTGCTTATGCTGGAATCTAAAGAATTCCCGATTTCAGAGGGTCAAACTTTCACCTTGAGCTGCCCTCTTGTTTGAAAAGAGTCCCATTTAACTCTGCGTTAATCCTTTGCAGCAACGGTTAGGCTGATGTGTTCCAAAATAACAAGACCAAGAAGGAAGTCCCACCAGCAAAAATACAAAAACCCAGTGAAACATCAGCCTGGTTGAACTTCAAGACAAATGCATAGTTTTAACACATGTCGCTGTAATTGAGAGCACTGCATTCAAAAAGGAGCATTTTAAAGCTTTGCATATTTAAATGTTTTAGCATAGAGCTTTATTCTATCCGGATTCCCCCACCCCAAGATGCTTAAACAAGCACCAAAAAGGCAATATATGACTTATTTCCATTCCCTTTGTTCTCCCAAGGAAGAGGGATTTCCAGTGTAATCAGAGATTGCTACAAATAGAGGTGGTCCTTCACTCGCAGCTGTTCATTTAGCGACCGTTTAAAGTTAAAACGGTATTAGAAAAAAAATGACATGATTGTTTTTCACATTTGTCTCTGGAGATTCTCAGTCATCCACATCCTGGTTGTCCGAAAGGTGCTTTTCTTCAAGAGACAACTGGACTTTCCTGTTTTTCTTTGAAGACGTTTTGCTTCTCCCCCAAGAAGCTTCTTCAGCTTTGACTGATGGTGGGGAATGGAAGGATTTATGCTCCTTGAAGACAGCCGGTCATTTGCATCCTTTTAGAGGGTCGTTGAGGCCCCTTGGAGGTTTGTCTGTGTCCTCAGGGTCACTTGAATAGTGCAAATGGGCGTGGAGCCTTCTTAGAACTACTGCATTGTCAGTAGTTCAGTAGTTCCAAGAAGGCTCCACACCCATTTGCACTACTCAGGTGACCCAGAGGACACAGATAAAACTCCAAGTGGCCTCAACGACCCTCTAAAAGGATGCAAATGATCAGCTGTCTGCAAGGAGTATATTCCATTCCCCAACATTCAGTCAGAACTGAGAAGAAAAACGACTTCAAAGAAAAACAAGGAAGTCCAATTGCCTCTTGAAAATAAAGCACCTTTGAGATTTTTTCACACTTATGAACATTTGCAGCATCCCCACAGTCACATGATTTACATTTGGATGCTTGACAACTGACTCACATTTATGACGGTTGCAGGGTCCTGGGGTCACATGGTCTCCTTTTGCATCCTTCTGGCGAGCAAAGTCAACGGGAGGAACCAGATTAATGACGCTGTGACTAACTTAAGAACTGCAGGGATTCACTTAACAAACGGGGCAAAAAAAGTCATCACACGGGGCAAACCTCACTCAGCAAGTTTCTCACTTAGCAACATCAATTCTGGGCTCGATTCTGGTCGTATGTTGAGGACTATCTGTAAAGAACTTGAAATGTGATATAACAGGGATGAGAACGGCCTCATTCTAAGACTTTGATCTTTTGCAAATGGATCCTATCTTGTAGTCCCACATCTGGACTCAGTTTGGGTCGCACTTGGACTCTGAATTATTTGGAGTCAAATCTCTAATGATGCTATGGAGAATGGATTTCTAACATCCAGCAAAATATGCACGGTCTTCGGATTTTTATGTTCCCTGTACTACATGTCCCGTTTATCTCCCAATATCTGTAATATCCTTTCCTGGGAAAAATGCTCCAACTGATTAAATAACACAAGGGACCAGTGTAAGGGAAATTAAGAGTTCAGCTTGCCCACAGTTGAACATACAGAAATATAAAAGGGGAAGAGACTTTGGTTGTTTGGTCACTGTGACCACACTTGAAATATTGGCTTGGTCCTCACAATATATAAAAAAAGATGTTGACAAGTTGACTCTAGAAAAAATGCAGTGAAGAGCAACAAAGATGATTAGGAGGCTGGAGGCTAAAACATATTAAAAAGGGTTGATGGAAATGGGTATGTCTAGTTTGGTGAAAAGAAGGACTAGGGGAGACATGATTCAGTCTTCCAATATCTCAGGGGCTGCCCCAAAGAAGAGGGAGTCAAGCTATTCTCCAAAGCACCTGAAGGGAGGACAAGAAGCAACGGGTGGAAACTAATCAAGGAGAGAAGCAACTTAGAACTAAGGAGGAATAGCCTGAGCGTGAGAACAATTAATCAGTGGAACAACTTGCCTCCAGAAGTTGTAAATGCTCCAACACTGGAAGTTTTTAAGAAGAGATTGGACAACCATTTGTCAGAAATGGTATAGGGTCTCCCGTTTGAGAAAGGGGTTGGACTAAAACAGTGGTCGCCAACCATTGGGCCAGGGACCACTGGTGGTCCACGAAAATTTTTTGGTGAGCTGTAGACAAATGTCACCCCCAAAGCAATTAATCCAGGCTGCGTGGGAACACAAGGCTGCACCACCAACATGGCCCATGGGAATACAAGGGTTGTGTAGCTTGCATTGCAAAGAACACGAGATAGTGAGGGAAGGAGGGAAAGGGCGGAAGGGGGAAATTGCCCCACACACCCCACGTGCCTGTCCTGGCCACTGGGCTGCTTCTTTCTGCTTCTTTCTTCTTCTGCCTTTGTCTGCATACAAGGAAAGCAGCCAAAGTCTTTCTTCCTGTCTCCCAAACTGTGCCAGAAATGAGTCATTGGGACCCTGCAAGGCATCCTCCTCCAAGAGGCTGCTCCAGCGGAACAAGTCTCACAAAGACTCATTTCTGGCAGAATATGGGGGAGAGAAAGAAAGACTTCTGCTGCTTCTGCTGCTTTCCTTGCATGAAGCCAAAAGTCTCTCTCTCTCTCTCTCTCTCTCTCATCCCCTGAGAACGGAGCTGGAGACGGTATCCTGTGATTCCAAATAAAGAATGATTGATCGGTAGGAAAACGGGGTGCGGAATTTTCCTGCAGACATTTTTTGGGATGTTCCCAGGGTCTCTGGTCCCAGGATTTAGAATTAGGAGTTTGGTGGTCCCTGAAGTCCAAAAGGTTGGTGACCCCTGGACTAGAAGACCCCCAAGGTCTTCTCAGTTATTCTGTTACTCTGATTGCCTTTCCAAAGATCTTCAGGGATCTTTCAATTCGTTATTCTGTGTTTAATTGGATCCACCATTTCAACTCTTTTGATCTCCTTCTGCAGATGCCCCAGCAAGAGAACAACCATTTAAACACCCCAACAGTAATATATTCTTATATTCTTATCTATACTGACAGGAAGAACATTAAGAATGTGGAACTTTCCTAGTATTTTCCTAGCAAGCTCTTTCTCTGATCTTCTACTTTATCTTCAGTGGATGACTTATGAAAATACTGATGAAATAGATGTCATTAAAAAAAAAACCACTGAAGAAGTTATCATTTTTTTAAAAAAAAATCAGTTTCAACCCTGTGGGGAAGCAAGATTTTATTGCGATTGAATTGCCCCAACAAATTAAGGAAAAAAACCTCCCCAGGTTCAGCCTCTATGATAGAGACAATCAGGCAGGATTTTCAGCCCAGTACTCCAGACAGCTTATTTTAATGCTTTGTATATAATAAATCTTTTATTAGAAATTAGAGATCACCAAGTTAACGACATGTTCAAGGTATAAGTTGAAATTGCCATTCATAAATTGCCAATTTATGCTAGGTGATAAACACTGCTCAGGCTTCAAGCGATTTTGTTCAGCTGCTGAAAGGTAGAAGCTGGAGACATCCAGAATTAATTATGCTGGTACGAACTAAGCTGTGACTTTTGAGTAGTGGACATTTGGCATTATAAAATGCCAAATGTATCCTCAGAAAACAGTGGTTCCAAAATAGCTTTGGCTGTCTTCAAAAACTCAGATCAAGCCAAAACGTTACCAGCTGATGAAAAAAAAAAAGGATGGATACCAATATGGGGAATAAAAATAATATTTCAGATGTTTCTGCCCCTGGTGAAGTAGTTAGAATAGAATAGAATAGAATGGAATGGAATGGAATGGAATGGAATGGAATGGAATGGAATGGAATGGAATGGAATGGAAGGGAAGGGAAGGGAAGGGAAGGGAAGGGAAGGCAAGGGAAGGCAAGGCAAGCAGAGAACAGGAGTAGCATAGAATAGAATAGAATAGAATAGAATAGAATAGAATAGAATAGAATAGAATAGAATAGAATAGAACAGTCGGGAAGGGAAGGGAAGCAGAGAACAGGAGTAGAATTAGAATAGAATAGAATAGAATAGAATAGAATAACAGAGTTGGAAGGGATCTTGGAGATCTTCTAGTCCAACCCCCTGCATAGGCAGGGAACTCTATAAATTTTCAAACAAATGGTTGTCCAATCTTTTCTTAAAGACTTCCGGTGTTGGAGCATTTACAGCTTCTGGAGGCAAATTGTTCCACTGATTAATTGTTCTGAAGTTGTGGGTGCTTCATCACTGGAGATTTTCAAGAAGAGACTGGACAGTCATTTGACTGGAATGGTATAAGCTTTCCTGCTTGAGCAAGGGTTGGACTAGAAGACCTCCAAGGTCCCTTCCAATTCTGTTATTGTGTACTGTGTACTCTGTTTAGTGGGTGTTCTGTACTCTGTGCTACTCCAGCCCTTCCTGGCAGAATGCACAACGCTTGGTATATATCTGCTTGCTAAGAAGATTAGTTCATACCTTTGCAAGTTGATTCTTCCACATATGTTGGACTAAAACGACCATATCTCCATCAAATGTAGGGCCGTTGGCATCTTAGACTGGACTGTGGTGGGCTTACCAGATGGCTAAGAACCTTGTTGCCCTCAGTTTATCTCAACCTCTCCTTCACTTTGTCACATCTTTTCCATTTTACTTCTAATGTTAGGCTGTTGGCTTGAGCTCCGAGCTTGCAACCAAATCGCCAAGCTCGGAGTTCAAGTCAACAGCCTAACTACCAACCTGAGCTACTCATCTTCAAACACGTTTCAGTTTTTAAATTTTCCTTGCCTCTGCCTTTCTTTTCCTTGTTTTTTTGACCTCAGCATCATCGTTGCGTTGGAAATATTTGGCTACTAATCTATCTCCCTCCCTCCTCACCCCTCTCTCTCTCACAAACCCATTTGAATAAAATATCTTGTTTATCTCTGGGAAGGCCGCCTCTAGGAATAAAAATTATGGAAGGCATCAATAATCAGACAGAGAGGGGCAAAAATGTGTGTCCCTTGACGTGTGGGTGTCACTGTGTGTATTTCACCATCCCTCTCGATAGATAGATAGATCGCTGGGATGTTATTCCGGCATCTCGCTATAATTGAAAGGAAATCACCAGAGTAATGAAATCACCGCTCACCGATGACAAATCAGTTCATTTATGACACTTTGCTCTCGTTGCCATGCCATTTTGCTGCTCAACGGAAGCCTCTTAAATTAATAATAATAAAAAAAAATGGTTAAATTGTTCTGTACCAGATAAGGGTATTGGGTAGAGGTTAGCCAAACAAATAAAGTCAGTGATTTTTTTTTCCCATAGAGGAAAAGATTTGCTTTTCGGAAAGATATAGTACTACTATCATAAACAGTCATATATCCTTATTGCATATTGCAAGTGGAGTGGGAAGAGGATTAATTTGCATTTTACCTGCACGGGGATTCAAATCAGATGCTATTCTGATTCTGTTCTAACTGCTGCACCACAGAGAGTATTTTAACTTACTGCACCTGTGTATGGTTTGCCAATTGCACCATGGCAGATAGGACAGTACTCCAGAGGGTTAATGTCATTGCCCAGAAGATCTTTGGTTGCCCTCTCCCCTCTTTGGAAGAGCTTTATAGCTCCTGCTGCCTTAAGAAAGTTCAAAATATCCTTAAAGATCCATCTCATCCTGGGCACCCTTTTTATCTGAACTATTACCATCTGGGAGATGGTACAGGACAATAAAAACAAGGACAAATAGGCTAAAAACAGCTTCTATCCCAGAGCAGTAACTATATTGAATTCTACTGTATAATGCAATATTAATGCAACATGAGGGATTTTCAATTCAATTGTATAGAATGCAAAGGATGTGTGTGGGTGTTTTTTATTTTTATAGTTACAATGTATACTGAAGATGGCATTTAATTTTGTTGCACGAGGTGCAATGACAATAAAGTAAACTCAGCTATTCTTAGTGGTGCTTTTGTGGTGTGCTTGTTTTTTTAAAAAAAAAAATAGAATGTGATTCAATCCAGAGGTTGGCTGCACTAACATTCACAACTGGTTCACTGGTTGTGAGTGCGAGCCTTTTACAAACAATTACAAACAATTCATCCTCTCTCTTTTCTTCCCTCCTTAGTGCATTTTTGGATATATATTCCTTGATGCTGCCTGATTGTGTGTCCAATCACACCTGGCCAATAAAGAATTCTCTTCTCTTCTCTTCTCTTCTCTTTTCTTCTCTTCTCTTCTCTTTTCTTCTCTTCTCTTCTCTTCTCTTCTCTTCTCTTCTCTTCTCTTCTCTTCTCTTCTCTTCTCTTCTCTTCTCTTCTCTTCTCCTTTACTCTACTCTATTCTATTCTACTCTGTTTTACTCTACTCTACTCTATTCTTTGAAGCAAAAAATCAATGAAGTTGTGATGCATTGATTTTATCAGTGGTGACATAGAGGCAATGGCAAAAGGTAGCATTCAGGAGATAGCCAAAATGAACATCTTTTTGGGGGAATATTTCTTGTTGCCCTGCCAAATACTACAAAACCCACTAAATTGCAAGAGATTGAGTGAATAGGAAGGTGCAGCGCTATTTCTATTCTAAGAAAGGATTCTTGAACACATTCTTTTCAGGGTGATGATTCAGAAGTTAGACAGGTTTCTGTCTTGTTGGTGCTTGAATGGTGATTAGCTGGGAATTTCAAGCATTGTTTAGACTTTGGAATAAGAGGTGTAGAAAAATGGAAAGGAAGAGTTTAAAAATATATGTTCTTCCTCAATTTCTCAACACATAAGTAAAGAGGCAGGTGTATGTGTGTTTGTTTATTTGTTGCATGGAAATAAAATTCGTCATTAATCTTACTTTTAAACGAGGCATTAGAAAACTTCACTCATGTGCTGAGATTTTCAGTAGAACCCTTGACTTCCTTCCTTCTCAACCACAGGGCCAATGATTTATTCTGAAGCTGTAAACATGGAACAGGTGGAAAAGGAAGGCTTGGGGTATTCAAGAGGGCTCCTAATAGTAGGAATGTAACCTGAGCAATAATTAATGTAGGGCATTTGAAAAGAGAGGGAAGCTTTATTTCAGGAACTTGAACACGAGGATACACAATGCTTAGCATCCGAGTAACTACATTCTGCCTGAAAGTGAACCAGAGACTCAATGTTTATATGCCTGGGAAGAAAGGCAGAGAAAATAATTAAAAAGTAGCATTCTAGTGGCAATAGCCTTAGCGCTTATACTTATATTCCACTTTACAGCCCTCTCTAAGCGCTCTACAGAGTCAACATATTGCTCCTAACAATCTGGGTCCTTATTTTACCGACCTTGGAAGGCTGGAAGGCTGAGGCAATAGCAATAGTAGGTAGACTTATATACCACTTCACAATGCTTTACAGTCCTCTTTAAATGGTTCAGAGAATCCGCATATTTCTCCCCATTAATCTGGGTCGTCATTTTACTGAGAAGGATGGAAGGCTGAATCAACCTTGAGCCGGTCAAGGTTGAACTCCTGGCAGTGGGCAGAGTTTCCCTGCAATACTGCATTCTAATCACTGCACCACTCTTGGGCTCTAATACCCAAAGCATGGGCAGCGTGATGGACAAAGAGATGGCACAGATTAAATTATTAACCAATGAAGGAGAATAGGTGACATCATCAGTGCTAATGGCTAGTTTGGGTAATGAAATGTCTTCAAGAAAATGACCAACCTCAGAGAAAACCAAGGCTGCTCAGTTCTTAACTCCCTATGGCCAGCTGCCTCTTAAGGGACAGTAGATTATGAAATGCAGAATAGACAAATGCCATTGAAGTCATACTTCTCCCAGAAATCCTTAGTGTGTTCTTTAACCAGACCTGCTTTTCATAAGGTAGCTCATTGATCTTCTTTGCAATAAAGGAGATCCCCAACATGGTCATTGACTTGAGGCAGCAGATTACTAGAACTAGCAGACTAAGAATATCTGTAGATGCAGTCCTAGACATCTACAGTGCAGTTCCAGGCTGCATTAACAGAGGGATAAACTCAAGATCACATGAAGCATCAATATTGGATTATAACAGAGATGGTATTCAGCCGGTTCTGACCAGTTCTGGAGAACCAGGAGCGGAAATTTTGAGTAGTTTGGAGAACTGGCAAATCTACTTCTGACTGGCCCTGCCCCCATCTATTCTCTGCCTCCCACTGAGTCCCAACTGATCGGCTGGGTCTTCTTTGGTTGTCCTGCACAGGAGAATGGAGCTGGAAAGCAGGTTAGTGAGGTGGGGAGGGAATGGAGATTTTGCAGTATCCTTCCCCTGCCACGCCCACCAAGCCATGCTACGCCCACAGAACTGGTGATAAAAAAAAATTGAATTCCATCACTGGATTATAAGGCCTTGCTAAGTCCACACCTGGAATATTGCATCCAGTTTTGGTCACCATGACATAAAACAGATGTTGAGACTCTGGAAAGAGTGCAGAGAAGAGCAACAAAGTTAATTAAGGGGCTGGAGGATAAAACATATAAAGAACTGTTGCTGGAATTGGGTATGTCTAATTTAGTGAAAAAGAAGAACCAGGGGTGACAGGATAGCAGTCTTCCAATATTTGAGGGGCTGCCACAAAGAAAAGGAGGCTAACCTCTCCTTAGTTCTAGGTTGAAGCTCTCTTTATCTTTAATGTTCTTCTACTCATTAATTCTTGTCCTGTCCTCAGGTTCTTTGAAGAATAGGTCAGCCCCCTCTTCTCTGTCACAGCCTCTCAAATATTGCAAGACTGCTATCAAACTGCTAACAAACATATTAATTGTTTGTTTGCTCACACCATATTTATAAATCCTCCTCAGAAGTGTGATTTGGCTTTTCTCTCCATCTAAACATGTCAAAGGTAGCTTCCAGAAATCCAAGAAGTATTGGTGAGTTTTCTTTTTCTTTTTGGAGTGTTCTAGAGAAATATTGCTTACAGCAACTTTTAATGATGCTGCATGAAAGGGCACATTAACACCCAAATTGTAATTGCTCTTTTTATAACAAAGCTGCATTTGTGGAGTGGCTGTTTTTAACTTGATATGCTTAAAAATATTTTATCACAGCAATGAGAAAGTAGGCATTACAACTAACTAACTAACCAACCAACTAACTAACTAACGAACTAACTAACTAAAAACTAGTGTGACCACCAGTTTTACAAAACGTTGAAAGGAAAATTATTTTTTCCCATTCAGATTTCTAGGGTTATATTCAATCAATGCTTATATGGCTTTCGTTTATCCCCCCTATTTTTTTTTTAAAGAGAAGTCTTTGAACATTCAAACTCCTTGGAGAAATATTTACAGTAGGAAAAAATGATCAGGAGTCCTAAGCTTATGAGGGAAAAAAAAAAGTAATCAGTCTACTATTGAATCTGAAGAAGATTGGCCTGGTCCTCTCGACACAACTCTTGAAAGAAATTGTCCTTAACAAGAAAATTATGATGATTGTGTCAGATATAATTAACCTGTGGAGTTCATTCTCGCATGCTGTTTTGGATGACTTTAAAAGAGGATTAGATAAATTCATAGCAGACAAAGATATGGAAGCTTCTTTGTCTTGAAGAGTCAGAATTACCACTTAATTGGGGACATGTCCATGGAGATTCTCAATCACCCAGGTTATGGCTTCCTCAAAGGTGCTTTTTCAAGAGGCAACTGGGCTTTCTTTGTTTTTCCTTGAAGACGTTTCACTTCTAAGCCAAGGAGCTTCTTCTGTTCAGCTTCTTCAGAACTGAAGAAGCTTCTTGGATGAGAAGTGAAATATCTTCAAGGACAAACAAAGAAAGTTGCCAGTTGCCTCTTGAAAAAGCACCTTTGAGATGTTAATTGTGGGTGGCATCCAGAGATCCAGTGGTGGAGAAGAATATATCTTCATTTTCTGCTGAAGAGCTCTTCGGGAACTTCTGATTGTCCACCATTAGACCTGAAGATGTTCCTTGGATGAGAAGCAAAATGTTTTAAAAGAAAAACAAAGAGAAAGTCCAGTTGCCTTTTGGAAAAGCCCCTGGATGAACCATGACCTGGATGATTGAGAATCGGTGTTAATTGTCCTCACTGTTAGGAAGTTTCTCCTTAATTCCAGGTTGCTTGTCTTCTTGATGAGTTTCCATCCATTGTTCCTTGCCCGGGCCTTCTGGTGCTTTGGAGAATGATTTGACCCCTTCCTCTTCTTTGTGGTTATGAGATTTTGTTATGAGAAGTTATGAGATTTGAGTTTGGGACAAGAAAACTTGTGATTGAGAAGGCAGGATATGATTTTCAAGATCCCTTGGATCCCGTCTTACCTCCCCTCGACAATAAGATAAAATAAACGGATTTTTTTTTTTTTTTGCACGCTGTTGTTTGCAGCGGGATCAGAAAGGGAGGTGGCAAATCAGAATATAATGAGACAAGCAGCTCCGTGCTTGACAATCCAGCACATAAAACAAGTGTCAAAAATATTTGACAGCATGAAATGAGACTAAAACGCTCACATTAATTGCTAGTCACTGCTATATTACCAGCCCCTTAATCCAAATCAATTATAGGGATTTGCACCAGTTGTGGGAACGAGGGGAGAAAAAAATACTAATAAAAAAATAAAAGAAGGAGGCTTTTGAAGACTGTCAGCTTAAGGGTGTCATTATTTAATGGTGGTGTGTCTAGTCAGGTTTTTGATTGGAGCATTGTGAGATCTGCAGACACCTAGTTTCAGGGTTGAAAGGGAAAATCAGCACAATCAGAACACTGTAAAGAGGCATTGACAGGTAGAAAGCTAAACAAGCCTGATTTGAATAAAAAAAAAAAATACTCCCCCGCCCCACCCCCCCGAAGGTCTCCATTTTGCTCCGTTGAAAAAAAAAAGAAAGGAAAGAAAAAGAAAAGAAACACAGCCCCGGTTAAATGAAAGCTACCAAAGAATGCTGTCAAAACAATGATAAAAAAATAAAAATAAAATAAATTAGAGAGGCGAATCCTTCTCTAAAATGTTCCAGTGGATATTACGGCCATGTTTTCTTTCGTAGGTGGCAATGAAGAGAATCACTGAGATGGTTTTCCCGCAGTGGTTTTGCCAACGGTTTGGAGCACCTCCTCTTCTTCCTGGCGTATTCCCGCAGGTGTGGACTTCACTTTTCAGATCGTTGAGCACCACTTTGCATGATCAGCTGAGTCTCCAGGGTGTAGGCTTACATGCTGTGGTAGGATTCAACCAGTGTAACAACCGGTTTAGTGAGTGTACGCTACACACGTGAGGGTGTTTGAAAATAGCAAGAAAACTTACCTGAAACTGTAGCCCCGGTGAGTAAAAAGAGCTGAGGCGTGGCAATCGACACTGCCATGCCGATCAGCCGGGCTTCAAACAAAGGAAATATAGGACAGAATAGCACAGGGGTAGGTGTGATGACCCAGGGTGTGTTACATAATAAACACAGTCATAAAAAACAGGTGACACCCCTTTTATTCCTTCACTTTGCTTCCAAGCTCCAAATATCCTTGATTGGAGACAAAAAACTCTCACACAAGCAGTTACAAGAAGGAGGAAATGCCATTTAAATTATAAAGAGTAAAAACAACACAAATCAAGCAAGATAAGGGCTGGAAGACATGCACAGATATTGGAACACACACTGGGAAGGACACCAAACTCAGAGAGGAACAATAAACTAGAGATATTTCCATGCTTTTTTTTTTTTCCAGCATTCGCCTGAATGCATGTCCGGCCTCTTATCCAGTTCTCACAGCTGTAGCCCATGAAGAGGATCAAGGCCCTTTCCTCCCCTGTAGACCACACCATTCACACCTCTCCTTTATCCTCTCCTCCTTGTGTGCCCTAGGATGGAGAGGGGATGGACCTGGGTCCTCCTCTGACTGCTTAGCTGGCCTCTGCTCTTCCCCAGCCTCCTCCACAATCTCTGGAGCCACACTTCCACTCCATGATGGCTGTTCCTCCTCTCCCTCAGAGTCAGTCAGGGACATGACAGTGGGTGAGCAGGGCCAACTCATCACCAGAACTACCGGTTTGCTTGAACCAGTCCATACCGGCTGAATCCCAACCCTGCTTGCATGTCTTTGTTGATGGTGTGTTGCATCTCTATTTTGGATGCCCGCAAGGTCACTGGCCATTGACTTCTAGTTGGTAGGCAGTCTTGGCCACGGTGGAAGGTGCTGTTCTCTGGACATGCTCATACCAGTGGAGTCGGCCTTCTCTCATCTTCTTTATAATTGGCACCACACCAAAATGTTGTCAAATGGTGTCATTTGTGATGTGGTCAAGAATGGAGCTACCCGATATCCAACAGAACCTTTGCATTTCGATGGCATGGAGAGAGAGCTTTCGGTTCCTGTTGTTGCTGTCCAGCATTCAGTGCCATTCAGTGCAACAGGGTGGATTGTTGTCTTGTAAATCTTAGATTTAAGGTGGGTCACATAACCCACTTGTGAGTTCTTGCCAATGCATCCAAAGTTTTGGAGCATACAGTGCTGATAATAACAATAGCAATAGCACTTAGACTTACATACTGCTTTATAGTGCTTAAGAGCCCTCTCTAAGGAGTTTACAGAGTCAGCCTCTTGCCCCCAACAATCTGGGTCCTTATTTTACCCACCTTGGAAGGATGGAAGGCTGAGTCAACCTTGAGCCTGGTGAGATTCGATCTGCCAAATTTCAGACAGCCAGCAGGCAGCAGAAGTAGTTTGTAGTACTGCACTCTAACCACTGCACCACCGAAGCTCGATTAAAATAAACCAAATAAACCAATAAAATCAACCAAAGTCTTGTAGTCCAAACTCCTGATAAAGAAGGAGATGTTATATCATTCCGGACAAATCTTATCCATTCTTTTTTTAAGAAATTTCCATTGGAGCACCCACTAGAAAGTAACAACTGAGATTCATAGGTCAAAACCCCATTTCACACAAAATAGAATAAATGGGGGAAAGAGAGGCACCATTTTGTGTGTAAACAAATAAGAAACAATATATAATATTAAAATGTAAACATACATTGGTAGCATTAAGCATAAACTTATACCCTGGCAGTACTAAATAAATACTACAGGATAAACAGTACACTGGGAATATTAGGTGAATCAATGTGTGCTATTTACTTGAACCTGATATGTCACACAAAGAGCAACGGTGTTTGCTTCACCTGAGTTTAATCTTTGATTTGTTGCATGAACTCAGTTTGCTCACTTGGCTAAAGAAACTCTCATTCATTCATTCGCTCACTTTATTTATAACACTATTAAGTACCAAGTGCTTCTTTGTGTAAACTGGGAGTAGCTGGATGCCTCTGTATTTATTTCAGGCACTTTTACATCACTTCAGCTGAGCAAATCTAAGAGGCTTCTAAGTACAATCAAACATATGGTGCACAACAAAATAAATAGCAAAGTCATGAATTATTCATTCATTTTCTTTCATTTCAGAAAGTCACAATAAATAAAAGGGCCATTTATCTCCCAGTGTAGGAGAAGAACCGGCAGAGCTGGTGGGGCAGAGTTAAGTGCATCATCAGTTTACAATTGTTGCATTCCCACAAGGACTTCAAATCCAACTCCTCCTGGAATTCTATTGACCCTGATTTGGTGCCAGTTTAGTGTTGAACTTTAATTGACCAGATTCTTAACTGTAGGCTTGAAGAAAATCTTCTACACTGCAACTTTAGGAATGATCCAGATTCTTTACAACTGACACTTAGCTTTCTTAATTGTTTCGTTCCTCATTCCTGGATGCTTCTTGAGTCTCCACATTTATAACAATGTTCTAAAGGTAATAATGAGGGTGCAGTTCTTAGAGATTAGTTCTGAATAATCTGCTTATTCTGGAGCATTCTGAAATTTCCATTTTACCTCTTTCTCAGTTGTCATGGCCCAGGAGTGAAACAACTGAGATATTGAGGAAGAAGCTCCAGTAGATACTATGGAATGTCAGACTCAGCAGATGTAATGCCAAGAACCATTTGAGATCAATAAAATTGAAAGAGACCCCGTAGAATCAGAATGGCACAGCTTGCCACAGCCAACTCAATGTGGCCAACTTGCCATGGCCAACTCACCACAGCCAACCTACACAGGACAACTTATTGTGGAACAATTTAACAATTCTATTTAATTATTTGAAATAAACAAAAATATATTTTACTGTTTGCCATTCGCATTTCATTCTGTCCCTCCTTTTGCATCCTTTCTTTGATGATTCTATTCCGTCATTGCTTTGATATTAGTGTAATTAGTTGTCTTGCGATGAGTTGGCTGTGACAAGTTGGCCATGGTGAATTGACCATGGTGAATTGTCCTAGACCCCCCGTAGAATGGCAAATCTCCTTGGAGTGCTGTTCCAGTGGGATTTGCCAATATCCTTTGGCTAAATCCAAGGAGATTAGATACGTGGCTCCACTTAGCCATCCAAATACTCATCTACTCTAAAAATTGGCTAGTCATCCATCTTTGCCACGCTGTTTATTTGGCTAAAGTTTACACAAAGCATACATCTCCATTCAGCTTTGGCACCATTTCCATTGGAGAATACCAGATGCTTATAGATAGTTCTATTATGTCCATCTGGAGAATCTTTTCTATCTCATTCTGTAATATTCCTTTTAAGTATTCAGGAATCCTTATTCAAACAAGGAAGTCATATCTGGCCATACAGTAAACATAAGCTTATCTTGTTATCTACCATATAACAAGCGATGATCATGAGGAATGATAAATGAGATGGATGCTTAACTCTAATACCTGCTTTGACATTTGTTCCAAAGGTGCTTTTTTCAAAAGCTAACTGGGCTTTTTTTGTTTTTTCCTTGAAGATGTTTCACTTCTCATCCAAGAAACTTCTTCAGTTCTGAATGAAAGGTAGAAATAGAAGGATTTATACTGCTTGAGGCCATCTGGTCATTAGCACTCTTTCTTAGAGTTGTTGAGGCCACTTGGAGTTTGGCTGTGCCCTCAAGGTCACTTGAGTAGTGCAAATGGGTATGGAGCCTTCTTGGAACTGCTGAAAGGACTGTGTTGTAAACAAGAGATAGACGGTGAACCTACCTCCTCTGTTGAGAGAAGGCTGCTCAGTTTTGTCACAGATGAGCTCCTTCAAACCAGCAGTCCTCTCTGTCCAAAATGTAGACTTTGCTGTGTTCATCTTTGTCTTTTGAATGCAGATGGAATGCAGACTCTGGTCTGGATGGGTTTGTTCTCCTATGTTGTGCCATACGTTTGTGAAGTGGTTGCACATGTGTCACTACATTGTACTGCATATATCACATTGCTCAATTTGTGTTTGGGTGTGTTATCTCTGGGATGGACACACTTCTTGCCTTCGTGTATTTTGAGGTTTAAAGTGTGTTGGCTGAAAGTCCTCGTGAGCTTTTCATATATTCCTGCAATGTATGGAATGGCAACGTTGCTTTGTTTTTTGTCCATAGGCATTTACCTTGACATTTGTATGATGACATCATGGTCAACATTTGGCCACCCCTTGTCTTCCCTCTGTGGATGTCCAAGTGTTTATGTCCACAATTGTCTTCTGTTCCAGAACTGCATAGTTATTAAGACCTGCAAGTTTGATGTCTGCACTTAGAAGCTTCTAAACAGACTAGCGGGACAAAATATTGATTGTCAGGTCCTTGTGACAGCTGGGCTCAGATTCAGTGACAAACATAAGTCCTCCTGAAAATTGTTTTTATCGAGCTACATAAAAATACAATTTCACCGAGTTCTTCAGTCCTGCTGTTTTTGAACCCATTTTTCTTTCTTCTGAACACCTCTCTCCAAGGAAATGAATCTCCAGGAAAGAACAGCCAGTTCAAGCTTAGACTGAGAATTTGGGGCAAGGAAAAGGAAGTGAGAAAGAGCGGGAGAGACAGATGATTGGAGAAGCGGTGAAAGCCGCTATTCTATTCTATTACAGGAAGAAAATGTAAAATGCGATCTGGAGGGGAAAAAAACACCACCCATTTATACTTTTGCAGTTCTCAGATAAGGCTGATTATCCAAGAACTGAACCATGTTGACATATGTTCATGAATTATAGATATATCTGCATTATTAGAGTCTCTGGGAATTGGGCACAGTATAAATTTAATAAATCACCATTATTGTTGTGGCTGCTGCTATTTCTGGGCTTCATTATATGAGCCCTTAAGAATTGGTAACATTGACATCATGCCCTAATAGGGAGTAACGTATCTTGTTACATGCCCTATCTTGAAGTGTCAGACTAACACTGATGATGCTACCTAGTTTGAGTAATGAAACATCTGCAAGAAAACAAACTCAGAAAGCACCAAGGACCTCACAGTCCTCCTCTTCTCTTCCTCCTCTTATTCCTCCTCCTCCTTTTCCTCTTCCTCCTCCCCACAAACCCCACTCCCTTCTAGGACTTATGATATTCCCTAGTTAGGTCATCAAATGTCTGCAAGAAAACAACAAAGCTCAGAGAGCACCAAGGACTCCACAGTCTTCCTCCTCCTCCTCCTCCTCCATCTCCTCCTCCATCTCCTCCTCCTCCTCCTCCTCCTCCTCCACCTCCTCTCTGCAAACCCTACTTCCTTCTAGCACTTGATGATGTTCCCTAATTGGTTCATGAAATGACTGCAAGAAAACAGCCAAGCTCAGAGAGCGCCAAGGAGCCCTCAAGCTTCCTTCTGTTGATAGACCAGAGCTGATCACTTACTCCTGGTTGCCATTTGATTATTCATTTAGACTAGAGCATTTATCTTGGCTGTCCACCTTAAACAACATGAATTAGGCAGCGTGTGGATACCATCAAACAGGTATAAAAGGCAAAGAAGTGCACGCCGTTAAAATGCAACTAAAACAATACAGGTGCAATCTGACCATATTTGTTTGAAGACTTTATTCTCCCTCATCCGAAGGGCCAGACTAGGAACCAGATGTTAACACTTTGGAAAGAGTGCAGAGAAGAGCAATGAAGATAATTAGGGGGCTGGAGGTTAAAACAGATGAAGAAGGGTTGCCGGAACTGGACATGCCTAGTTTAATGAAAAGAAGAACTCAGGGAGACATGATAGCACTCTTCCAATATCTACCACAGTCTTCTGCCACAAAGAGGAGGTCAACCTATTCTCCAAAACACCAGAAGATAAAACAAGAAACAATGGATGGAAACTAATCAAGGAGAAAAGCAACCTAGGACTAAGAAGAAATTTCCTGACAGTGAGAACAATTAACCAATGGAACAACTTGCCTCCAGTAGTTGTGAATGGAAGTTTTAAGAAGACATTGGGCAGCCACTTGTCTGAAATGGTATAGGGACTCCTGCTTGAGCTTGGACTAGAAGACTCCAAAATCCCTTGCAATTCTGTTATTTTGATTGCCATCCCAAAGATCTTCAGGGATGGGGCCAGCCCTATATTTGGGACAGGATTCTTCCAAAAGACAGGAGCATAAAGAGCTCACATTTTTCTCTCTCCATCTTTACTTGAAAAGGTCAGAACCACAAGCCAGATGACTATATTTTTGCAACCCTGCAGTTACACATTTTTTCCTACCAGTTCTATGAGAGTGTGCTTCACAATCCACTCTGCCATGTGAATCAGTTGATCTAAAAAAACAAGGGAATATAGGAGAGGCAACGGCGGGGGCAAGTGGGCGGGGGCAGTCAGAAGTGGTATTTGCTGGTTCTCCGAACTATTCAAGATTTCCGCTACCAGTTCTCCAGAACCGTTCCAAACTGGATGAATACCACCTCTGCTGCAGTAAACTTTTCTTTCAAGTTTAAACTCTCCTCCTATTCTATGCCTCCATGGACAAGGCTGACATGAATGCCATGGGATGGCAGGGTGGGGACAAGTGACAATGTCTCTGTTGCAATGTTGCAGTGCAAATGTCACCCCTTGTGTACTTTTCTGCACAAGTACAAAAGGGCTGGCTTGTATTCCGACCTCCGATCCGCGCTTTCTCATTTTGGCATTGTGGTGCTTAGGAACAGATGTCTCTGTACAATATATAAATATGTATGAGTGCCTAATCTGGTGACTGTTGTGATGGACCAGCAAGAATAGTCTTCAGCTATCCTGATGCTTCTTCACGCAACAGCCATAAGTTTCCTTCTCTACTTGTAGCATCATGGTAGTAAAAAAAGAGAGAGAGAGAGAGAGAATAATTTTCTGCAGAGAAGCGACAGAGATGACCTTGGAGAAGATATATGGAGACCATTAACAAAATGTGTTCAGTCCTGGAAAACAAAAATGTGGTCTTGCCTTGTCTCTAAGAGGGAGAAGAAAAACGAGGCTTCCAGGATTCTGTTATTGCAGCAAATCTCAATATAATTTACTTCTAGAATTTCTTATCCTGTTGGTTTCCTGACCTTGTAGGGCTGACATTTCCTGCCCCAGGTGTCCTGAAATGCCAAAGTGGATAAAACTGTTTGTACAAGATGTGTCAAATCGAAATATAAGTCCTCATTTTACGACTGCAATGGAGCCCAAAATTTAGGTCGCTAAGCGACAAATGTGAGTTGGGCCCCATTTTACGATTTTTCTTGCCACGTTTGCTAAGTGAATCCTTGCAGTTGTTAAGTTACTAACATGGTTGTTAAGTGAATCTGGCTTCGCCATGGACTCTGCTCATCACAAGGTCACCAAAAGAGGATTGTGTGACCTCGGGACACAGCAACCGGTCATTAAGCATCCGAGTGTAAATCACGTGACCATGGACATGTTTGCAATGGCCATCAGTGTGAAAAATGGTCATAAGTCCCTTTTTTCAGTACTGTTGTAACTGAACAGTCAGTAAATGAACTGTTGAAAGTCAAGGACAACTTGTATACTTGCAACTGTATTTGTCTTGCTTTATAGTCACTCCTGTGATTTGGTTGTCTTTGCATTCAACCACCAACTATCTAAGCTATTCATTCAGTCCAATCCAGAACAGAATAACAGGGTTGGAAGGGACATTGGAGATCTTCTAGTCCAACCCCCTGCTCAAGTAGGAGACCCTATTCCTATATCATATGATCCATGGTGGTGCAATGGTTAGAATGCAGTACTGCAAGCTACTTCTCCTGACTGCTCGCTACCAGCAATTCGATCCTCACCAGGCTCAAGGTTGACTCAGACTTCCATCCTTCCAAGGCTGGTAACCCCCCTGACTCTCTGTCTTTGTCTCTCTGTCTTTGTCTCTCTCTCTGTGTGTCTCTGTCTCTCTGTGTGTCTCTGTGTGTCCGTCTCTCTCTCTCTCTCTGTCTCTCTCTCTCTCTCTCTCTGTGTATGTGTGTGTTTCTGTCTCTCTCTTTCTGTCTGTCTCTTTCTGTCTCTCTGTCTCTGTCTCTGTGTCTTTCTGTTTCTGTCTCTGTTTCTCTGTCTCTGTCTCTCTCTATCGCTCTCACTCTCTCTTTCTGTGTCTCTCTCTGTGTGTGTCTCTGTGTGTCTGTCTCTCTCTCTCTCTCTGTGTGTGTATGTGTGTGTCTCTGTCTCTCTGTCTGTCTGTCTCTCTCTCTCTCTCTCTGTGTGTCTCTCCCTGTCTCTGTGTCTTTCTGTTTCTGTCTTTCTGTTTCTCTGTCTCTGTCTCCGTCTCTCTCTCTCTCTTCCCCTCCAATCCAGAAATTATTTATCTAAAGGTCAAGACCTCAAGTATAAAACTAATGAAGATCTCTTCATTAAAGATGCTTACCATACACGTCCTTGTAGTAGAGCAAGAACAAAGGCCAAAATTACCAGTGTTTTAGAAAAGAGGCTTTCCCATATGGTAAATGCAGGTTAATGAGAAGCAATAATATTTTGCAAATTGGGTGGTTTGCAAATGGCTCAGAAAATAAGCTTTTTTCTTTTTAATGCACTCAGCAAAATTCAGCCTGAAAACCAGAAAGCACTCTTAAAGGTTCAGATATCCCCCACCTTTTTTTAGTTCTGAAAACAGGAATCCAAAGGACTGGAATTACGCTGGCAATCAGGTCAAAATTTTACATAGCTCACCAAATATTCTTTTGCTGCTGGAACAGGAGTCAAAAACGGAAGGAAATATTTGTCACATATGAAGGCAAATACTCCTGTTCTCAGCTCATGATAATAATGAGGACAAATTATGCATTGTAAAGATCGTCTGGAGGTAAAAGATGCTTCCAATGTGATCTACTGGATCCCCTGCATGGATTACTAACCACCACCAACTTGGCGTCCTTCAGCCAACGGCGATGTCACCAGCTAATTCTTTCAACCAAATCCACTCTCTGAGAGCCAGTTATAGCAATCCAGCCTCTCTGGCTTAGCTGAATAATGAGGCTTTATAACAGATTCCTACAGGCCAGAAAGGAAGGAGCTAATTATGCTTTGGAGGACTTAATTAAAGAAAAACTCCACTTAGCAATAGCAATATCACCTAGACTTATATACCACTTCACAATGCTTCACAGCCCTCTCTAAGCAGTTTATGGATGTCAGCCTCTTATTTGTTTCATTTATTTATTTTCTTTTGTCAAGCATGTATGAGAAAACAGATATGAATATAACATATAAACATATAAGTATAAATAGGTATAAATATATACATAATAAATGAGTATGAATAAATAGGAACAGTAAGACAGGGATGGTAGGCACGCTGGTGCACTTATGCCTGCCCCCTTACAGACCTGTTAGGAATGTAGTGAGGTCCATGGTAGACAATTTAAGGTTAAACTTTTGGTGGTTTGAGGATGCCCCCCCACAATCTGGGTCCTCATTTTACCCACCTCAAAAGAATGGAAGGCTGAGTCAACTTTGAGCCTGGTGAGATTTGAACTACCAAATTGCAGGCAGCCAGCAGAAGTAGCCTGGAGTACTGCATTCTAAACCACTGCGCCACCACAGCTCTACTTACATATGCAGAATGAAGTAAAACGTTCAAGATTATTAAAAGTAAAAAAGAAGAAATATAGAGTTGGTTTATTTGAGCAAGGTTAATATAGACATGTTGTCGTTTCTGGTAGGCCTGAATCGACTTTTAGGATCAGGACTAAAATGATGAGGTTTTATGGATCTGTGTAGATAAGATAAAATTAAATAAGAGGTAGGCTATGAGAAGAAGAGACCATTTGTTGTATTTTAAGAGAACATGATAAGTTAGTAAATATTTCATGGCCTGTTGGACATTTCCAACTTGTTTTAACTTGTTTCTGTATTTAGGCAAGTTCTTTGGAATTGGGATAAAATAACATCAACAATGATTCAAAGTTCCAAACAACACCAGCGAACGATATGTAGTTATTTGGTTTGTTCCTTTGTATGCATTGATGAATTTAAAAAAATAAGAAATTCTGTACTCTTGAGTTTGATAGAAGAGCTGTGGATTTTCATGGCTATGGTTAAAGCTTTGTAATATGTTTATTAAATATTTGAAGATCTGGAAATGACCAAGAGAGATGGGGCCTAAGAATTCCATTAAAGATTTCCCTCTCTATTCTTCGTTGACTATACTTGTTTTGTTTTTTTAACTGAAATTGGAGGCAATTGGTGGCAATGTCTAAAGGTTCAAAGTCATTTTAATTAGAACTGGAAGAGAAGGAAACATTTCTACTCCCTGCCCTCATTCCTACACATTTTCTGTTTACACTTTCTTCACTGCATCATAGAACACAGAATAGTAGAGCTGGAAGCGATGTTGGAGGTCTAATTGAAACCCTTGCTCAAGACCCTATACCATTTCAGACAAATGGATGTCCAGGCTCTTTTTGAAAGCTTCGAGTGATGGAGCACCCACAACTTCTGAAGGCAAGCCATTCCGTTGGTTCATTGGTCTCACCCTCAAGAAGTTTCCCCTTAGTTCTAGGTTGCTTCTCTCCTTCGTTTGTTTCCATCTATTCTTTCTTTTCTTGCCTTTTGGTGCTTTGGGAAATTATTCTAGAAATAGTTTCCCACAAAACTACAGTTATCTAGAGAGTTTCATTAAATCCCTTTAAGTTCTTGGTATAAGAATGGCTTATGGGATATAATAATTCAACTGGTTTGAAAAAGACTTGCACAGAAGTTAACAGGACATTTTCAGACAAATACAGTTACAGTTGGTTTCTGCACCATCACTTATTCATAAGCTCAGCAGTTTAGTCTCTCTCTCTCTCTCTTCCTCCCTCCTTTCCTCCCTCCCTCTCCTGGTTCTAAATAGGAGATGCAATAAAGCACTTTTTCTTCAGAGATGCTAGTTGCTGAATTATGAGGAATCACCAATCTCTTGTCTAAAAGAGGCTTTTATGAAAATTAAATGTTGATATTTATGTCCTTAAAATGTTGGGGGATCATCTAGATACTTGGCATAGTTGTGATCATTAAGAAACTCCATTGAGAAAATGATATCCATCACTCTGCTCTGATACATATGTCAATAGTTAATAATCATTAATCCTACCTACTCTTCCCTGCACTCTTTCCAGAGTCTCAGCATCTTTTTTATATTGTGGTGACCAAAACTAGATGCAGCAATCCAAGTGTGGCCTCACCAAGGCATTTTAAATATACCTGACTCGAAACAGCTGAATGGCACATGTATGATACAGTTGACCAATGCTACAATAAGAAAGAAATTAATTAAATTAGTTTTCCCAATGTGGATGCTGAAAATTTATTCCAGAAACAGAGAGAATAAAAGTATGTAAGAATGCAATTCATCTGTGGATTGGTTCACTTGTTGCATTAAATCATGATTAAGCTGTCTTGAGTTATTCTTAGCATGTTTTATGAACTCTACAATATTTTATACAATTGACAGAATCATATATTCTGCCTGAGTATATCCCTTTGATCACTGTTTTCATATAGCCATCATTTCTTTGAAATATGTAGAAGCTTAAGGAGGTACCACATATTTGACGCATGCTGTGTTCTTATCACAACTTTTTAAATACCTCCTTAATACAAGTGTGCATTTTTTTCAGACCCCACATAGCTATAATGTGAATCTAGGAAAATGCATGGCTTCATTAAAACATGTTGACATGTGCAGCAAAGATGAAATTTCATTAGTCTGGATCCAAATATTGTGTGCCTGTAATTGAAGCCAAAACGTCTTGCTAATCTGAACTTGGGAAACATCAGAAATGATCCTCAAACATCCGTAGCAGTGTTCCAATATTTGAGGGGCTGCCACAAAGAAGGGGGGGTGGGGTCAACTTATTTTCCAAAGCACTACAAGACAGTCAAGAAACAATGGATGAAAACTAATCAAGGAGAGAAGCAACCCAGAACAAAGGAGAAATTTCCTAACAGTTAGAACGATTAACCAGTGGAACAGCTTTGCCTCCAGAAGTTGTAGGTGCTCCATCACTGGAGGCTTTCAAGAAGAGACTGGAGAGCCATTTGCTTGGAATGGTGTAGGGTCTCCTGCTTGAAGAGATGGTTGGACTAGATGTCCTTCAAGGTCCCTTCCAGCTCTGTTATTCTGTTACAGCTGTAATGCTTTGGAACAACTTCTCTGGAGAACCAAGTGGTTTTCCCCAATGCCATGAAAGAAGATCAGAGAAAGAGAGTCTTTTCAGAAAACTCCTGAGGCGCTGCCAGTGAAAATAGGAAGGCCAAGATTTGTTTGTTATTTGGGGATAAATTTACAGCCGGATCACTGCAAATCTGTTTCAGCCAAACCGAATGGCCTTTGCGGACGAAAGAGAAATACCTCCTGTGTGGTATTCCTTTTGACACCGGTGAAATTCTACGGGGGACAAGAAGAACTCATATATAGCCTTAATTTAAACACAGCACAACAAGTGACTTTCAGTGTCTAGACTGAAAAGGAAGGACAAGGGTTATGCTGATGTCAGACTATTTACAGGAAAACGCTGGAGGGAAAATGCCTAAGTAAGAATTCCTTCACGTTCAGCTTATATTTCATCTCTTCCCCACTGGACTGTCTTTCAGTTTAAGCCTGTGGAAGAGGACAGTCTCGTGATAGAATTTAACCATATTGTCTGTTCCTTTTTGTTGTTGTTGAAGACTAGACCTCCCACTTTGGATGTCTGTGGATGAAAATTTCGTGTATTTGGGGCTTGGGGATACATTCACCTGCACACACACGACCCACACATTTTACTCTTATTGCACCACTATCTGGAAATTGCTGACGTAATCCCTATAAAGAATTCAAGATGTTACTGGTGGGGCTGTTCTCTGATGACTCACAACACCATTTCCAAGGAAGCTGTGTATCCCCACAATACAAATAAATAAATAAATGCAGAGATCCTAAGAAGGAAAAAGATGGTCAGTGGTGTTAAGTATCTGGGGGTGCAGATAAACAACAATCTGAATTGGTCTCTCCACTAATGATGTCATCATTAGTGAAGTGTGCAAACCACCATGTGCATTTCCTGTGTTGGATGAGGAGACCACATCTTTTCTCCTTCTGTCCTGTCCATTTTTCACAAAGGCATGATGGAAAGCGTTTAACAAATTGCATCCCTGTTTGGTTTGGTGGCCGCAGCGCCTCAGATGGAAAGTCCCTACAGAGAATGGTGAGGACAGCGGAGAAGATTATTGGAAGCTCACTTCCCAGTATTCAGGATGCTGCTTATAAGTGCTCTGTGCTTAGAGCTCAAAGCATTGTTAGAGACCCCGCATACCCACCCCACAGTATGTTACTGTTGCTCCTCTCTGAGAGGAGGTTTCGAAGTACCTCTAGAAGGACTATCCAATTCTGTAACAGTTTTGTTCCCTGTGCCAGGGGTTTCAAACTCATGTCGTCATGGTGTCATCACACGATATATTGGAACTTTTCCCTCCTTCACTAAACCAGGCATGGGTTTTTTTTGTTTTGAAGACATTTCGCTTCTTATCCAAGAAGTTTCTTCAGCTCCGACAGAATAATGGGGAATGGAAGGATTTATATCCCTTGCAGTCCTGTGCTGTCTTCCTTTGATCGTGTCTGAGCTGATTTCATGAAAGTGGTTGGCAAACAGCTTTCCACCACCACAGAATATGGCAGGAAGTCTTTGTGTCCTGTAGAAGTGAAAGAGGGGAGAAAAGAGAGCCTGAAAGTGTGTTTCTCTGATGGAGAAGTTTACAGAAGAAGGACTGAAATCCTGTTCTGATTATAGTGAGGCCAGAGTTATTGGATACTTAGAACAAGATGGCTGCCAAAATTGCAGTCATGTATGTCTGAAACAAGGGATGCTCTCCACAGAGGACATTCACTATTGCATAGCCAGCAAAACATTAACAACTCACTGTACAGTAAACATTGTAAGCTTCTCATCATTGTTGTCCAGCTAAGAAGAGGCTGATTGTTTTGTTCTGGACAAATTGCAGAGCTCATGGCAGGAGGTCAGAAAGAGAATCAAGAAAGGCTTGTAGCATCCATAGCTACATGCCAGATAGATTTAAAGCAGCTATGTCCAGGGATAGTGAGACCAATAGGCAGTGGCTTGAACAAAATATAGAAACAACAGCCTAAATACCTCAGTGACAGAGATGCTTGAAGATTTCAGTCTGTCGGTATTTAAACTCTGCAAGGCTGGATTTAGAGCAGCCAAGTGAAGAAATGCAAATTAACACACCCAAGACAGATTTTTGTCTTGCCCCCATTTAAATAAATTCAGAGAGGGCATGTATCCCACCTCCTTTTCTTGATGATTGATTTCACTACTGCAGTGTTTTAATGATCCCCCCCTCACCTTTTGTTCAATGGAAATGTGCCTTCTTGTAATTAAATTCCTGTGTTCTGTATGTTCTTGAATCTTGTCTTTCCTCTGGGTTACATATTTTCAGTTATTTGAAGAGTTCTCTCATGCTTTCAGTTTAGACAAATAAATAAATTAGTTAAATACAACAATAATAACAACAACTACTACTACTACTACTAGTAGTAGAAGAACATAACAGAATTGAAAGGGAGGTTTCCTAGTCCAACGCTCTGCTCAAACAGGAAAGCCCTATACCAGGGGTGTCCAACCTTGGCAACTTTAAAACTTGTAGACTTCAACTCCCAGCAAAGCTGGCTGAGGAATTCTGGGAGTTGAAGTCCACAAGTCTTAAAGTTGCCAAGGTTGGACACCCCTGCCCTATACCATTCTAGACAAGTGGCTGTCCAATCTCTTCTTAAAAGCCTCCAATGATGAAGCACCCACAGTTTCTGAAGACAAGTTGTTCCATTGATTGATTGCTCTCACTGTCAGGACATTTCTCCTTAGTTCTAGGTTGGTTCTTTCCTTAATGACACCTGCATAACTGGATAGAAGCATTCCTGTCAAAAAGAAAACAAATGGTCAAAACTGGAAATGTCCTATCAAATTCTGTACCTTCAACAGTGGTGTCCCTCAAGGAAGTGTTCTAGGACCAACTCTATTCATACTCTACATAAATGACCTCTGTGATCATATCAAGAGCAACTGTGTTCTCTTCACTGATGATGTAAAGCTATTCAACACCACAGACAATACTACTACCCTCCAAAAAGACCTTCACTATGTATCAAAATGGTCAGTCAAATCTCAACAAATAAATGCTCTGTCTTACATATTGATAAAAAAAATCAGAAAATAAAATACAGGCTGAATAGTCAAGACCTTGTTGATGATTCAAACTCTGTCAAGGATTTTGGAGTACTCATCTCTAATGATCTAAGTGCTAGAGCCCACTGTAACTGCATAGCCAAAAAGGCATTAAGAGTTGTTAACCTAATCCTATGCAGCTTTTTCTCTGGTAAAATCACACTACTAACTAGAGCATACAAAACATTTCTTAGACCAATACTCGTATACAGCTCATCAGTCTGGAACCCACATTACGTATCTGATATTAACACAGTAGAGAAAGTCCAGAAATATTTCACAAGAAGAGTTCTCCACTCTTCTACTCATTACAGAACACCTTATGCCACCAGAATTGAAATTCTAGATCTAGAAAACCTACAAATATGCTGCCTTCGGTCTGATCTAAGTATAGTATATAAAATCATACATTGCAATGTGTTACCTGTCAAGGAATACTTCAGTTTCAACCATAATAACACAAGAGCACACAATAGATACAAATTCAAGGTTAACTGCACCAAACTAGATTGAAGGAAATACAACTTCAGCAACAGAGTGGTCAATGTCTGGAATATTCTACCTGACTCTGTGGTTTCTTCCCCAAACCCCCAAAAATTTAACCCTAGACTGTCTACTATTGACCTCACCCCTTTCCTAAGAGGTCTGTAAGGGTCATGCATCAGCACACCAATGTGCCTACTGTCCCTGTCCTATTGTTTCTTTTATTTTTCTTATATGTATCCATGTATTCCTAACTATGTTTTTACTTATACCTATTATCTTGTAAGCAATTGACAAATAAATAAAATAAAATAAATAAATGAGTTTCCATCTATTGCTTTTTGTCTTTTTTTCTGATGCTTTGGAAAATAGGTTGACCCCCTCTTCTCTGTGGCAGCCTCTAAAATTTTGGAACACTGCTGTCATATCACCCCTAGTCCTTCTTTTCATTAGATTAGACATAACCAATTCCTGCAACCATTCTTATATATTTTGGCCTCCAATCCTGTAATCAACTTAGATGCTCTTCTCTGCACTCTTTCTATAGTATCAACATCTTTTATATTGTGGTGACCACAACTAGATGCAGGATTCCAAGTGTGATTTCAGTCCTGTAGATTTTAAGAGAATTTTCTTAGGGCCATCAAAATACCCACTTTTCTGAATCTTGCAATGTGACATGTCACTTAATAAAATGTTACAACCAGCACCAGTAAGGCTGTATGTACAATGCTTTGGGAATATTTTGGAAAAAGATCTTCAGATCATACAGTCAGGAGGGTGTACATAATATCCCTCAGTGCTTTAAAGCACCCATGTCTTTTCATGGAATCACATGGCTGCCTTCATGATGGGATAGGTTTAAAGAGTTGCTGATAATTGCCTTGTCAGCATGCCAGGTTCTCCTTAATAGTCTTTTTTTTAAATATAGGACATTCTGAAGTGATAATGAATTATTAGAGAAAAGTTTGCACACACATTATTTTCTGCTGGAAAAATGCTGGCACAATTATTGTAAATCTTAGCTTGACGTTATCTTTTCCTCTCCCTGCCCTTAATTTTCTTCAACATCATTGCTGTTCAAAATACAATATTTTTTTTTTTAAAAAAGTCCAGATTTCTTAATTTGCAATGGGTCATTTCATTTCAATTTAATATGCATCAAGTCCTTGAATTTGTATAAGAGAAACGTAGTATAATTTTATTAACATTTACTCGAGCTATGATTAATGATAATATACTAATAATAAGGTGGGAGGAAGAAAGGCAGTGCCAGGTTTATCGGAGTTCTCGCTTTAGAGAGAAATTGCTAGGTGGGAATTTTTGTGATTTAGCTGACTTCATTGAGTATTTTCAATTTTGTGATTTTTCTTTGTTCCGGCAAATAGCAGAGACATTGTTGGGTTAATAGGAGTAGTTATTAGGACATTTAAACCTGGCTTCAAACAATATTCAGTCTGAACAATATTCCTTCCAGTATGAAGGCCTACTTGACAAATTAAGTTGGAGCTGTTGTGAATACACATCCCTTTGGGAGAATGCTTTTAGCAGTATTGAGAAAGATGCTCTCTCCCTTACTTGATTATTATCGTTATTATTGCTGTTTATTCAACTTACATTCTGGCAGATGCAAAGGAAAAAGAAAATTTTTAAAAAAACATAGGAAACCTACATAAATTAAAAAAAACACACAATAAAAGCACTCCACAATGAATTGTAAGAAGGAAAGAAGAAAGGGAGGGAAGGAAGGAAATGTAGGAAGCTCCCTTCCCCAGATTAAAATATTCTTTATTCTTAATATTAAAAAGAGGCAGAATATTACATTTCCCCAAAAGGAGAAATGGAGACAAATTTTAACAAAGTCAGAAAGCAGCCGGAATCTTCCTGCCATAAGAAAACAGCCTCAAGCCGAAGCTTGAACAGGCTGGTCTTTAGGACTGGAGATTTTGTAGACAGAGTGGGCCAATCTATTCATAAGCAAAGAGACTCCAAATAAGCAACACAATCAGGCAAGCCAAAGCTGACAAGATTAGCTCAGACAAACACCTGGGATTGGCATTTCCCCTTTTGCCTGTAGAACCAGCCATGACCCCTACATGACCCCATAGGAATCTGACTATTCCCTTGGAGAAAAAGAAGAGACTCAGCAGGTAAATCACAAGCACACAAAAGAAAAAAGGTAGGAGAAAAGGGAAACCTCCTTCCACACCCACAGCAACCACTCACAGTGCAGATTGCTTCACCCAGGAGCCAGCACTCTTCAACCAATCAACTCTAACTGTGTGCCCAGATTAATTGTAGAACCCCACGATTCCAGCTACTAAATTTAAATATTTTAACGATGCTTCATGAAGCAGGACATCCTTCTTGGGTTTCTGGATGGAGAATGGAGATGTCCTCCTATCGTTTCCTTCTATGCTCTCATCCTGGAATTCCTGAAATAAGCTTCTTTCAACTCTTCCCAAGTGCTAGAGAAGGATCATAAATGACACACACACAAAAAATACTTTGTCCTTTGTGCCATGAAGGAAAATCTCTTGGGTTGTTCCTCCAGGTTCAATCTTGTGGAGAGCAGGAAGTTGACTTCAAAAGAAGATCAAAGCTTAGCCTTTCAGCACCATTAAGAAATTTATGACTTCCCAACCATTGCTCATTTGTTTGAAAATGGTGTGGGAGCATCTAAGAAATTTAGAAGAAGCACAGGAGGATGCTAGCTTCCAACATCTCAATAAAAGTATCTGATGACACTTTGATCTCACCCTTGCATGCAAAATATGAAATCCAGAAAAACTGGCCTCTCCTCCACTCTTAAACAGATGAATATCACAGGCCTTCTCTCATTAGCAAATTGACCTGACTCCAGCCTTTTGAACTTAGGAAGGCTGACAAGATAGCAACCTGAGATGAAATAATCCTTGATGTTTTTCTGTTTGCCTCAATTTGTCTTTTTCTTTATAACAGAGTAAAAGAATAACAGAATTGGAAGGGACCTTGGAGGTCTTCCAGTCCAACCCACTGCTCAAATAGGAAATCCTATATTATTCCAGACAAGTGACTGTCCAGCCTCTTCTTAAAAGCCTCCAGTGATGGAGCACTTACAACTTCTTGTGGCAAGCTGTTCCATTGGTTAATTGTTCTCACGGTCAGGAAATTCCTCCTTAGTTCTAGGTTGCTTCTTTCCTTGATTAGTTTCCATCCTTTGTTTCTTGTCTTGCTTTCTGGAGAGAGAGATAGATATGGGGATAGATAGATAGTTAGATAGATAGATAGATAGATAGATAGATAGATAGATAGATAGATAGATAGATAGATAGAACAACAATAATAACTACAACAGACAGACAAATAGATTGATACAAATGATATTCAGACAGACAGATATTGTTGCGGGATATAATCTGTTCAAAGTAGAGCTGCCTGAGTGGTGGTGATTTTTTTCAGTGCTGATGGTGAGAGAGAGAGAGGGGGAGAGAGAGAGAGGGAGGGAGGGAGGGATGGAGGGAAGGAAGGAAGGAAGGAAGAAGAGAGAGAGAGAGGATAGATCAGGCAGGCAGGCAGGCAGGAAGACAAATTGATTGAAACAAATGACAAGCAGACAGACAGACAGACAGACAGACAGACAGAGGCAGATATTGTTGCAGGATGTAATCTGTTAAATAAAGCCACCTTTTGCAATTGACTCATTGTGATCTTGTCAATGCCAATGGTATTGTAGTGGTTGGAACGCTAAGGTTCCAACCACTAGATTGGATCTAGGTTCCTGATGCTAAATTGTTGTGTTTTTTTTAGATTAGGCAACATTCATTAGATGTGCCTATTATGACTATAACAGAGGTAGAAAAAAAATAATCATGTCCAAGTGAAAAGTTAGTTGAAACTTTTCAAACTTTTCAATACATTTCCTTGAAATTAAGCCCATCAGACAGTGAGTTAAACACCTATAGACTGCACTATTCAGAATGTATATAACCCAGCAGGATTAAAATGGTGAAACAGAGCAGTTTCTAATGCTCCTTAAAAGCCAGGGGAGAACTAGTTGCACCAATTCCATTGATCTGTGAAAGCATGTGCAAATCATCCTGTCTATTTTATTGATAAACTCTCTTTTGGCATTAACAGCCCTGAGTCATGAGAAGAGATGCAAAACCTAAGGTAATCTTGAGACAAAGGAGAGGAGGCTGTGATTTAAGAAGAAACTCCTATAGAATCCAGATCGCATGAAGAGTTATTATGACTTTATAATGCATTCATAAGACCAGAGGTGGTATTCATCAGGTTCTGACCAGTTCTGGAGAACTGGTAGCAGAAATTTTGAGTAGTTCGGAGAACCGGCAAATACCACCTCTGACTGGAGATTTTACAGTATCCTTCCCCTGCCACACCCACCAAGCTACGCCCACTGAACTGGTAGTAAAAATGTTTTAATCCCACCACTGCATAAGACCACACTTGGAATATTGCATCCATTTTTGGTTGCCACAATATATAAAAAAAAGATGTTGAGACTCTATAAAGAGTATAGAGAAGAGCAACAAAGATGATTAGGAGGCTGGAGGCTAAAACATACAAAGAACGGTTGTTGGGATTGGGTATGTCTAGTTTGATAAAAAGGAGGAGTGAGGGTGACATGGTAACAGTATTCCAATATCTCAGAGGCTGCCACAAAGAAGAGGGAGTCAATCTATTCTCCAAAGTACCTCAAGGTAGGACAAGAACAATGGATGGAAACTAATCAAGGAGAGAAGCAACCTAGAACTAAAGGGAAATTTAGAGAGAAAATCCAGCAAATAAAATTATCTTCTAAGCATCACCTGCAAAAACCCTAGGTTTCTAATAATGAGCTACTTGTTCATCGTATACTTAGAGTTGCTTACAGTTGCCTCTTACATCCATGGAAGTTACGCACATGGATTATGTTTAATTTTAATGTAAATGGGGTCACTTATATTACACTCTTGTTGTGCAAATCACACAAAATTCCCTTTCTGGAAAATGAGTGTTCCAAGACTGTCTTCGGTGCATAAGCTCTCAGTGTACATACAAGCAACAAGTGATAAATCATGATAATAATCATCAAATAAAATCATCATAAATCATGATACAACACTCAGTGATGATGCTCACTGATACTAAATAAACAATCAACATCAATCATAATAGCAGCGAATGAAAGTGAAAAGGGAAAGTTTGTTTTCTTTCACTCTCCTTCCTTACGTTGACAGTGAACAGAGATGAATGAGAAATCGGAAAAACCCGCTTTGGCATCAATAGGTAATTAAACTGGATAATTAAATGTCAAGGGGACAATAAGGATTTCTGAACATTATTATTATTATTTTTTGCTGTAAGTGGGAAGGGAGAGGAAAAGAATAAGAGCAGGATTTGGAAGGAGGAGGCTGCCTAGAATTCAAAAGAACCTAAAGTTAAATCTTAACAAGACTTCTAAAAGATACATTTTAACTGGAACTTTGTAACTAAATAGTAACCCCAAGGAAGAGAAAGTGAAAAAAGAAGAAAGTGTTAAAAGAAACAGCTTGTGTGTATTTGGATTGCTTGGTGACTTTGGGACTTCTGGAAATTATATTTGAATGATTAAAAACACTTGAGTGGTTGTTTAAATTTTTTTTACAATGGCATCACTTGTGGATGAACTGAAAATGGAATTTAAAAAATACAAAGAAGAGGAACAAGAAGGGAAGGGATCTTTTGGCTCCGTTTTTCAATTCTTAGAAATGGCGATTTGTACTTACGAGAAACTACAAGAAAAGATTGCGCAACAAGAAGATTGGGACAAAGAAGAAGCCATCTTTAATGAACAAGTAACTTTACTTGGGGAAGAAAGGGGAAAGGGGGGAAAGAGAATGGAGAATTTAAGACCTAAAAAAACGACCCAAAAAGGGAAAAATAAGGTGAAAGGGGACATAATGCTAGAAAGCAACAGAAAAGGGGAACACAGAAGAGGGAAATGGAGGTGGAGAGACAAGGGGCTAAAAAGGGCAGAGATAAGAAGCAAGGGAGGAAGGAAGGGAAGAGAAGCTACAAAGGTGTGGAGCAAGATGTAAAGAAACAGGACTTATTCAGAGATAATGCGTAAAAATTTAACTGAAAAAGTGATTCTGCAAAGGTACATAAGATTGTATTGTTATATTTGTATTAGAAATAATGTTAGAAAATTGGAAACAACATATGATTAAAAAGTGGGATAAAATAGTGTAATTCAGTGAAACTTTTGTGAACAAAATAAATGAAATGAAATAAATGAGAGAATTGAATTACGAAGGAATGGGAACATTTTAATGACACAATGTTTTAAAATATAAGTGAAGTGGGGGGGAAGTAACTATGGAAAGTTTATAAGTGTTCCCATAGAAGCATGATACTTATTTGAAAAGTTATGTGTAAAATGTTTAAGTTTTAAATGAATATTAATATTAACGATAGAATTGAATTGGTATGGACTGTTGTTTTAATTATATTATATATTTATAATTTTTTCTCTTTTTAAAATATAGTGTGTAACTTGTACTAAGCAGAATCTGAATGGAAGTTATGTATTATATTAAGTGTTATAAATTTAGGGGAAAGATATAAAGTCGTCATACTCCAATTAGTGATTACAGGAGAAATTCTGTTTAATGAGAAAAGATAATAGACAGCTGAAAGAGGACAGACAAAGAATATAAGTATAATGATCTGAATTGAGATGAAATAAATAAAATAAAATTAAGAAAGTTAAAAAGAGGGGAGAAGCTATATAGAAAATGGAGAATGGTAATAAGATATGGAATGGTATATAAAAATGAGCATGAATTTGAATTTGTGTCTCTATGAAGAGATGTAACCTGGGATCAAGATGCTTTCAAAAAAGATGTTTTATGTTTTTATGTTTTATGTTTTGTTTGTCTATGTTTGTTTTTAAAAATCAATAAAATTATTTTAAAAAAAAGATTTTAGTTTTAGTAGTAGTTTGTCGTGTATCACTGAATCAAAAGCTTTACAGAAGTCTATATAGATTGCGTCTATTGCTTTGCCCTGATCGAGTTGTGTAGTCCATATGTTTTTGCAATGTAAGAGTTGCAGATTACAGGATAGTTTTTTTCTGAAGCCAAATTGTTTATTAGATAGTTTGTCTCTAAGTGGAGGATAATGGATTGGTTAATAATTGATTGCATGACTTTAAAGGTGACTCAGCATGAGGACATTGGTCTGTAATTTTCAACTTGGCTGGGGTCTCCCTTTTTGAAGATGGGGATGACCGTGGCTTGTGACCATAGTTTTGGTAAGGAGCTGGTCCTGAAAGATTTTTCAAAGATTATGCTTAGAGGTTCGGCTATGGCAGTGGATAGCTTTTTAAAAAGTAGGCACATACTCCATCCGGTCCAATAGATAGGGATGGTTTTAGAATGTGTAGTGTTTTTTCAACAATGTCTTCTGTAAAATCAATAGATCATTGTAGTTGTCTGTGGTTCAACTAGGAAGTACTGGGCTTGATCCATTGCTGTTTACAAATACTGAGCCAAAGAATGTGTTAAAGAGGTTTGCTTTGATGGTGTCCTCATTGCAGTCTTTGCCATTAGGTCCTTTCAGGGGTGGGATGGACCTTGAGTCTTTTAGTTTGTTGATTACAAAATTGTAGAAAGTACGGTTGGATTTTGTGCATAGAAGGTTTTTCTCTTGTTTAATGTGATAATTAGTGCATTCAGTTTTTATCTGGTGGCATAGATTTTTGTATCAGTTTTTGAAGTTGGCAACATGACCAGATTTGTTTTTTCGACAAAGTGATCTCTTTTTGGATTGAAGCTTCCTTATTGTTATGGGTAATCTGTTTTTTTCTGGTTTTGGGAGTTGTTATTGGTACATATAGGGTACATATTCGTACATATAACCTTAAAAGATGTTGGTTGCTGCGTTTGTCTGTGTTTACTCTTTAAGAATCTGGTTGGGTCAGCACAGTTTGCCGGGACTATGCTGAAAATGAATGAGATACATTCACTTTAAACTAAATAAAAAGGGTTTTGTTGGGACGAGGAGTCTGTTTCGTGCTTTTGAGGAAGCCTAGGTTAGAACAAGAAGCACTTTTCACCTCAGTAGGATAGCATTTGAATACTTAGCATCATGACTTTAAACTTCTGAACACACTTGGTGCTCTCTCTCTGATAAATATTTGGAAATGTATTCTAAAAGCAACCTTTAAGTTGGCACTGCCTAATTTGGATTCAATGGCTGCACTTTTCTTTACGTGTATATATTTTCCTCTCATTGAACGAAACAAAACTTCTTTGTGGAATAATGTGAAATGGAGGGAAACAGATGGAAAGTTTCCCAGAAAAGGGATGTGGATGAGTGACATTTTGGAAGACTGACAAGATTTTACAAGACTCCGACCCTTCAGGAAATGACATAGTGTAGATATTCACCCCCTTTTTGGCACAAAGCGATGTTTTCAAACAGTGCTATTAATTTTCATTGCTAGCATTCAGAAAGTTATCCAAAGCGGAAAGAAAATGATTTGTAAACTCAGCAAAGATTTCTGAAGGACTACTTAAAAAAAAAGTATATATGGATAAAGATTTCTGAAGTGCTACTCAGCATTTCCTCTTCCTTTTTCCACTTATGTTTACAACTGCTTCCCGCCTGTTCTTTAGAGTACATTTTTCACACAAGAGACCTTTTACCATTGCAGTAGCTCAGTGTTTCTATGATGCCTGTGAGGTACTTACTAATACTTTTGGAGGTCCAAGGATAGGAAGAATGTCGACAGCCTGATAGGGTTGAAGATGGGGTTGAAAGGTCCACACGAGGTCATGGAATAGGATCCCTCTTCTGGACTTCCCATGAAAATCTACTCTTCTACGGTAGATTCTCTCCCATAGAATCTACTCTGGACTCTGCTGAATTATGATAAAAAAAAGCTGCCCCCCAAAAGCCAATATACAGTCCTAGGATGCATCAACAGAGGGAAGGGGTCAAGAAACAGCAGTACTGTTTACACCATGCTGGTAAGACCACATTTGGAATATTGTATCCAGTTCTGGTCATAAAAGATTTTGAGACCCAGGTGCAGAGAATGTGATCATATTAAGAGCAACTGCATTCTCTTTGCTGGTGATGTAAAGCTATTCAACACCATAGACAATACTGCTACCCTTCAAAAAGACCTGGACTATGTATCAGAATGGTCAAACAAATGGCAACTTCAAATCTCAACAAATAAATGCTCTGTCCTACATATTGGCAAAAAAAATCAGAAAATAAAATACAGGCTGAATAGTCAAGACCTTGTTGATGGTCCAAACTCTGTCAAGGATCTTGGAGTACTCATCTTAAATGACCTAAGTGCTAGAGCTCACTGTAACTGCATAGCCAAAAAGGTATTAAGAGTTGTTAACCTAATCTTACATAGCTTTTTCTCTGGTAATATTACACGACTAACTAGAGCACACAAAACATATTCTAGACCAATATTCAAATGCAGCTCATCAGTCTGGAACCCACATTACGTATCTCATATTTACACAGCTAGGAAAGTCCAGAAATATTTCACAAGAAGAGTTCTACACTCCTCTACTTGTTGCAGAATACTTTATGCCACCAGACTTGAAATTCTAGACCTAGAAAACCTAGAACTACACCACCTCCGGTCCGATCTAAGTACAGTATATAAAATCATACATTGCAATGTCCTACCTGTCAAAGAATAGTTCAGCTTCAACCATAACAGTACAAGAGCAAACAATAGATACAAACTCAAGGTTAATCGCACAAACCTGATTGCAGGAAATATGACTTCAGCAACAGAGTGGTCAATGTCTGGAATTTTCTACCTGACTCTGTGGTTTCTTCCCCCAAACCCCAAAAACTTTAACCTTAGACTGTCTACTATTGACATCACCCCTTTCCTAAGAGGCCTGTAGGGGATGTGCATAAGTGCACCAACGTCCCTACCATCCTTGTCCTATTGTTTCTTTTATTTTTCTTATATGTATCCATGTATTCATAACTATGTTTTTACTTATACCTATTATCTTTTAAGCAATTGACAAACCAAATAAAATAAAAAAAGAAGTGCAAGAAAAATGATAGAGCCAGGAGGCGAAATTGTGTGATAAGCTGTTGAGGGACCTAGGTATATTCAGTCAATTTATCATGCCCCTGGTGGAGACTGACTCTGAGGAAGAGGAGGAACAGCTAACAGGAAGTGGGAGTGTGGCTCCAGAGGTGGTGGAGGGTGCTGGGGAAGGGCAAAGGCCGGCTGAGCAGTCAGAGGAGGATCCAGGCTCATCCCCATCCATCCTAGGTCACGCAGGGAGGAGAGGATCAGGGAAAAACGAGGTCTACTCAAGAGGAGATTACCACGATCCTCCTCGTGGCTTGCAGGTGGGAGCTATGTATATAAGTTTGCAACTGCGCAGTTAGAATTTGCAGGAGTCAATTTTAGTGTTCACCTTGAAAGAGGTTTATCTGTGCTGGCGTTCTTCCCATGGACTCTCCTCAATTATTTTCCTGGAGTTTATGATTAGTTATCTTGGTTTGCTTCAGAACTCTCATCAATGCGGTTTGTTTTGGTTTTCTGTTTGCCTCATTATTTACTTTTGTGACTTTAAAATGTGCCTAATAAAACAGTGAAGTTAAGTTGAAGGCCTTACCGTACTGTAATATATGTTTTGGGTTTTTTTGAGGGACTAAGGGTCATTACACTATTGAAGGGAAGGATTGTGTGTGGGGAGCAACTATCTTGTAGTATTTGAGGGGCTACAACAAAGAAGAGGGAATTGACTTATTCTCTAGGCCTAGGGCACCAAACAGGGCAAGAAGTAATGGGGTCCCTATGATGGTATAATTCTATAAGTTAGAATTGTCTCTATCTCTCAGAAGCCATTAATATATTATACTGAAGATGGGGCGTGGAAATGGGAGTTAATTTAGCTTTCCACCCATTGGGTGGGAGTATTTATTGACTGCATCAACAAATCTTAGGGTGTTTTGTATGACTGGGTTAGCCTCCTCAAGACCCTCAAGAAGAATTTCTGAAGTAAAAATGAATGCATTGCCTAGAATAATATTCTTGTTTTAGACATCGCTTGTTTTGAAAATTGATTTACCATTTAAACAGAGAAAATCTATCTATCTATCTATCTATCTATCTATCTATCTATCTATCTATCTATCTATCTACCTACCTACCTATCTATCTATCCGGAAGTGTGTGACAGGGAAAGAGGATTAAATGAGAGATTTTCCAAGATACAAAGGAAAGAGGAGACTTGGGATTACCTGCTTTTAAACTGTATTCTGTTGCCTGCTGTTTGGTTTGGGTAAACAAATGGATGTTGTTAAGAAACAAGATTTTTTTTTTTTTTAGAATGAAAAGGACATGGTCTAAGGTTTGGATGCCATGGTTATTTATGGCATGATAAAGTTACGTAGATTTTTTTAAAAAATCCTGATATCAGGAATGCCAAATTACAAATATGGTACAAACCCAGGCTTGCCTGAAATGTTTCTGATGGCCTTAGTCCAAGAAGCATTTTAGAGAAAAGAATATGTAAGGCAACATGAAACAGTTAATGTATAAAGATTTGCTCATACAGGAAAAAGGAGAGCTTTAGATGAAATCAAGAGAACAATTGACTGTAAAGTAATTTAGTTTTCAATGGTTTTCATATGCACAATTAAGATTTGACATAGATAAAACAGTACCAGGAATACAGTATGGTAAAAGAGAAATTGAAAATGAATCATGTACAAATTATGAACATTTGATTGCTGACATCTATAAACTTTTTGCTGAGATTTGAAACAGAAGCAAAGCAAGCTCCAAAATGTAAGGTCAAAATGGATTACGAACCTTGGTTTGAATATTTCAGAGGATCAGCGTATTTAGTATTTATTTTATTTGTCAATCGCTTACAAGATACAGGTATAAGAATAAATATAGTTTTGAAAACATGAGATAGATGCTTATAAGAAAAATTAAAAAAAACAATAGGACAGGGACGGTAGGCACGATTGGTGTGCTTATGCATGCCCCCTACAGGCCTCTTAGGAAAGAGGTGAGGTCAATAGTAGACAGTCTAAGGTTAAAGTTTTTGGGGTTTGGGGAAGAAACCACAGAGTCAGGTAGAGTATCCCAAACATTGACCACTCTGTTGCTGAAGTCGTATTTTCTGCAGTCAGGTTTGGTGAGGTTAACCTTGAGTTTGTATCTATTGTGTGCTCTTGTATTGTTATGATTGAAGTTGAAGTATTCATTTGCAGGTAGGACATTGCAATATATGATTTTATATACTATATTTAGATTGGACTGGAGACAGCGTAGTTCTAGGTTTTCTCGGTCAAGAGTTGCAAGTCTGGTGGCATAAGGTATTCTGCAGTGAGTAGAGGAGTGGAGAACTCTTCTTCTGAAATATTTCTGGACTTTTTCAAATCCAATTGAAGGGTCTCAAATAGAAAAAAGTGCATAAGAATAAACCAGAAAGGTAGATGAAAAAATAAAAATACCAGGAAAGGGGGAAAAAAAGGCTTTTAAGGCTTTCCCTTTAAAATAAAAAGCAAACGTAGAGATTGGACTTCCAAATAATAAAAGAAAGAAAAACAAAGACAAGCTCCAACAAAGCCAAAAACCCAAATAGTTATTACAAAATAAAAGATTAAAAAAATACAATAAAGCTGGTGAGGAGGGATAGCACAACTTAGGAAAAGTAAAAAGGGCACACTGCACTTTGTTTAATTATCCAAGGCTCTTATTATAACTCTCTTCTCCAAAAACTTATCACCTTTTCCCCCCTACATTTCAACACTGTTGAAATGTTGATAGCTGTTGATAGAAACCCAGAAGAGCACCTGCAATAACACTCTCCCATGCTCTTCCCTCTATCTTATCAAATAGCAATGTCCTTGAAAAAGAGTCTCAGTTCTTTCTTTCTCAGCTTTGTCTGGTCACAGGGAAATAGAATATTTTCAAGCCTCTAGTTGGCAGTGTTACAAAGTTTCCCCTCTCCTTTTCCAAGCAGGATATAATAAGAATTAATAAAAAAAGAAAAAGATATTTAAAAAAAAGAAATAACTAAAGGAAGCCCCTAGCCTAAAATATTACAAAATCAAAAAGGAGAAGAAAAATATATATATATAAACGAAAAAACCAGTCCAATTTCAAAATACAAGATCATATATAGAAAATCCAGCAATGAGAAAAACAAAACAAAACATTACTTTGACATTCCTGTTTAAAATCGCTGCTTAATCACTTCTGTCAAAACTTTTACAGATTCTTTCTTTTCCTTTGGGTGTCCTTTCAGATCTTAGAATAAAAAAAAAGTTCTCACCAAACCGGCACACTCACTCTTTCTGCTCTCTTCCGTTTCGGAGCTGTCCCAACTTCAGCAGCTTTAATGGCTGCCTCTTTGCCGCTGGCAAGAATAGCTTCTCCTGGATCTACCAGGGACTTTGCGGTATCCCTGGGATCAACAGGATGTGCTCTTCACTTTCACCATCTCTTCAGGATGGTTTAGATCCGATAGGACCGTCCAGGAGCAAAGATATCGGCAGCGATCTCAGACCTCCAAGATCGCTTGCCGTATCGTGGCAACGCCAGCTCCGCCCTCCCTACTGTCCCTGTCTTAATGTACCCTTTTATTCGTATCTATTTCATGTATTAATAATCTTGTTTATACTTATATATATTATCAAATGCGTGTTTGACAAAATAAATAAATAAAATAAATAATTAAATAAAATAAATAAAAAAGAGAAGAAAAATAATGACTTCTGACTTTCTTTGGTACAAATATAGATGATCACCTCCTCCTCCTCCTCCTCCTCCTCCTCCTCCTCCTCCTCCTCCTCCTCCTCTTCCTCCTCCTCCTCCTGCTCTTCCTCCTCCTCCTCCTCCTTGGATGAGAAGCGAAATGTTTTCAAGAAAAACAACCAAGAAAGACCAGTTGCCTCTTGGAAAAGCACCTTTGGGACAACCATGACCTGGATGGCTGAGTATCTCCATAGACAGTTATGCAGAGTCCAATATCCTATCCAGTACTTGTCTCTTCCTCCCCATCTACTACTGTCTCTCCTAGAAGACTGAAAGTTTCTCACTTGCAGTCAGTGTGCCACCAAACAGAGAAGCCACATTCTTCCAAATCTGGAGGAAAATCTCAGGTCAAATGAGAAATAATAAACAATACTGATGAAAGAAACAATGAAGGGGGCCCAAGGGAATCTTGGTTTATTTTGACACTTGGGCAAAACTTGTAGAACCAAACAAGTTAAGAGTTTGATCTCAGGAAAATGAGTCAAGTTCTGATGGGCAAGTGGCATGTGCCTGCACAAGTGTGTTGTGTGCCATGTAACCAAAACATTGACTGCAAATATTTCCTTGGAAACGGGGCCAAGAGTAAATAGTCAGATGTCTTTCAAGTGCAGTTACTCCATGCATTGGCTTACGTTAAAAAGACAGCTGAGATTTTAGCGGATGGAATTTGTGAGGCTTAATCCTTTGGGTTCTCTGCTGCGCATTCAACTGCTTGCCACCAAAATTATCTCATTCCCACTGCTGGAACAACCGTAAAACCATGAAAGAGAAAGGTACATATTGCTTAACTGGAGGTAGTGGTGGTGGTGGTGGGGGGAAGAAACATGTTGGCAAAGCAAACCAGTGTGACATTTTTGATTTTTTGTGTTGCAGTCAAATTTGACTGTGAAGGTGAATTCTAATCTCATTCTCATGCTTTTCATTATAGATTGCTCCCCAAATCTTAATTACTACTACTACTACCGTGTTTCTCCAACAATACGGCCTCCCCCAATAGGAAGTCCCAGCATGTTTTATTGACAGAAAATCAAATTAAGCCCCTCCCCCTAAATTAAGGCCTATATTAAACATGCAAAATGGGGGGGAATGGTGTGGGGGGCCTTGTCGTTAGGAAGTACTTTTCTTGCATACCCGGATATGGTGCTGCCTGCATTGACTTTGGCATTGGTGGGGCACTTGGTATCAGGAGACCTTCCACCACCGCTGCTTTCCCTTCTCCCTTGCTGCCACAGCATTTAGAGCAATGCTGCGGCATTTGGCGCAGCCACGCACAGCCAGCCGGGCCCCTCCCTGCAACCCGGAGCCCAGTGGAGACACTCGGCTTCAGGCGCTCCTGTCGCCGCCTTCCCTTCTCCTTAAAGGTAAAGCCAATTCTTTTAAAAACAATGCCCTACTACCGGTACAACAAAGCCTCCCTTGCCCAAGAGGGCAGCCCAACCCCACGTGGGGAGGCAAATCTCCTGGGGTTGCAACGCAGGATCGGCCCACCCTGGGAGAAGCACCCAGCCGCCATCCCTGCCTGGCACTGGGCAGAGCGCAAAGAGCTTTGCCTGGGGCGCCCAGTGCAGCTGACAGGTGGGCCCTCCTTCCCAGCAGCGGAGCTCTCGCCAAGGCAGTGAGCACCTCCCCACCAGGCCCTCTGCTCATCTCACCAGGGCTGCGCCAGAGCTGTGTGGGCTGGACAGAGCCAGGAAAGTGAGCCGCAGGTGCACGCCCGCCTGCCAAGCAAAAGAGTCGTGCCGACCCGAACTTGGCTTCCTTCCCAAGTCCCTCCAGCCCGAACCCGAAGGAGCCACCAGGAGAGGCCGCCCGAGGCAGTGATAGCACCCACCCATCTGTGGACAGGGAGGCAAGGCCTGTGCCATGTCCTCCTCCAAGCTGAGCCCCACTGAGTCAGCGCCTCTGCCCGATGCCTGTGGCGCTGCACAGTTTGGAGATGCGTGGGGATGGGGACGGACTGGGCGAAGGGTGGAAAGGATGGGTGGCTTCTGGCTCTCTCTGCCGGACCCACCCTCAAGACAAATTCTATGTCAAGACAAGACAATTGTTCATATAATAGTGGGTTGATCACACAATCAGCCAGATGTTTAGATTGGATTTGGCATTTTTATCAACTCATTGAGCCCTTCTCAAGAATCTATGATAGATGTTATTAGAGATATCTTTGCAGGATATAAGCTGTTCCAATTAAAGCTGCCTTTTGAAATTGGCTGATGGTAATTTTGTCAATGCCAATGGCATTGAAGTGGTGCCACAGTTGTTTTGGGGTTGCATCTAAGCACTTATTACTGTATAATATCTTATAATTGTTATCAAAAGAAACTTTTAGACAATGAAGAAGCCTGACATCCAGCAATTGACAAGTCCAAACTGATGAAGCTTCTTGGATGAGAAGCAAAATCTCTTCGAGGCAAAATAAAGAAAGTCCAGTTGCCTTTTTCAAAAAGCACCTTTAATACAGACATTCAGCAGCTTTGTTATCGCAAATCATACTCAATCCAAATCAAAACATCACCGTGAAATATGAGTGATGAGCCCAAACAATAGTGTTTTATTCAAGAATCTATGATTGACTAAACCACGATGCATGCTAGTCAATGGCAGTAAGAGAGAGATCATTGTCCTCAATTGCAATCTTTTTCTTTTTTTCCCCATAGTGATAGATGATAAATAATTAAAACTGATTAAAAGCCAAAGGTTATATTGAATAAAGCATTTTGTGGCAGTCAAATTGCCAGTTTATATTCTCTTTCTTAATTTTGCAAAGGAAACAAAATGTACATTTAACTTTAATTATAAGTATGCTGGAGAATAAACTCGATGTATGAGACACTCCTATGGGCTCTTGCCAAAGAATGTCTGAACAATAAACTTCAAAATTATATACATATCTCTACAGGCCTGAAAACATGTTTGCACAGAATTAATTCATACTATTGTCCTAATATTTCACAGCTGACTTTTGTCAGCCAAATAGGTACATTGGGCAGGTATGAGTCAGGATTAGGGACGCATCACAGGATTAGCACTGGGGTTCTTGTGAGATACAAGCTTGATTGTGAAGATGTGTCTTCAGGACCCAGAATGTTGGGTTTCTTTGTGTTATCAAAAGCATTTGTGTGGATGACCCCTGGGTGAGCATTATAAGCTTGCAACCTTTGATCAGGGAGTCCATAATCCATGTTTTTTAGGAGATTATGGTTGAGTTAGGATCAACCTTGGCCTTGAACAAAAGTGAAATCCTCGCCTTTTATTGTGGATAAACCATATTTCCTCCAGAAGTAGACATTCAGTCCATTGTAATTGACTCTGCTTTCTCTTATTAGTCAGCAAACCAGCAAAATATCAAAATACGGTTTAATTGCATGTTATTGGAACAGTTAGAACCGACCAGTTTATTTCACCGAATGGGAAAGAACAATGGGGAAGCTAGGAGGCTGAGATTCTGGGTAAGTCATCTGAGATCCTTAAAATTGCTTTGATTGGCAGAGTGCCCCACAGAAGAAATGACACATTTTGTATCTCTGTGCTGAAAACAGTGGCATTTTGCAAGATCCATTCATCTCTCTTTCTCTGTGACTCTGTCTCTGTCTCTCTCTCTGTGTCTGTCTATCTGTCTCTCTCTCTCTCTCTCCCTCTCTCTCCTTCTCCTTTCCCCTCCCTCCCTCCCTCTCTCCCCCCCCTCTCCCCAACTCTCTCTCTCTCTCTCCCTCTCTCCTTTCTGTGCAATATTTAGCTCTTCTTCCATGGATTGTCACATTAATTCATAATTGCCTCATCAGTCCTTATTCAGCCCCTAAAGAAAGAAATTATGCCTAAGTATTGGAAAGTAATGAGGAAAACTATCCTTAAAATTGTTTGCCTTGTGTTGAGAGTAAAATATTGTCTCTCTTTCAGAAAATCTGGTATTTTCACTCTCTCTTTCCCTCCCTCCCCTCCGGCCTCTCCGTGTTTCTCTCTCTCTCTCTGTCTCTCTCTTCTCTCTGCCTCTCTGTCCCTCTCTCTCTCTCCATCTCTCTCCATCTCCCTCCCTCCCTCCCCCTCTCTCTGAAAGTCAGGGATACACAATTTACTAATTGTGTTGCCTTTTCCCCTTGAGCAACAGGGATCAACATGCAAGAGGTGGCAGCTTTCTCGTTTTGTTTATGAGATAGCCAGAATTCTGCATCAACCAGCTGTCACTTATTTCACCAGGAAAGTGTGACAAATGGAAGCATTAAGTAACTCACATCATCTTACCCCACACATGATTGATATCAACTTCTTCCAAAACAGGGCTATAAATAACATTACTCAATATCAATATTGCATTTGTATCCAGGGTTGTATTTATTCTGGAAATATGCCCTATCATTATTGGAATTCTGCTCTTTTATTTTTATTTTTTTTGGGGGTGCTCCGAAGGAAGAAAATGAATCTAAAAGGCACAAAGATGAGATGGAAAAGATGATGGTCAAATTTTCCTTTTCCATGTGGGCTTATTTTTCTGAAAATTACAGTAGGATATTCTTAGAAGAAGGGAAATGTCTGGGCAGCTGACATTTGGTGAGCTGGTCTCTCTGTGTGTGTGAATGTGTGTCCTGAAAAGACACCGAATGATATATTTATCAGATGCAAATCAAGAGTGTCTTGTTGTGCAAGCAGAACTGAGGCTGTTTATATCAGAAGCAAAACAAATTCTGTTTAATGGCCTGTCAGTCAGCACCACCGCTGAGCTCCCACCTTCAAATTTAGACCTCCATGGAAGCTCTTGATGGAAGGAGTTAGAAGCTAAGCAATGGCTCTCTATATGCTTAAGACTACTGTAACACCAATGTGCTTGAGGTGACCTTTCAAGGCCACGTGGAAAATGATGTGTCTGCTTAGTGGGTGTTCTTTTCCAACAAATCAAACACAATCCAAAGGGAACAGAAACCTTTTAATGCTTCTGCAAAATAATTCGCTGTGATAAGCCAAACTGTGCGAGACTGCCAAAAGATAACAGGCAAGAAATAATCTGCAATACAAGAATCTTCAAATGCAAACTCAGGATACTGGAATGTCCACGAGGCTGGAGTTTAAAAACGTCTTTGCCTTCTGCAAAGAACATTTGTTTCACAGCTGCCTTTTATCTTCTTGAAGGAGGGGCCATTACCTTGCAGCCTTACTCCTGAGTCGCCCGTGTTGTTGTAACTGCTCTTTCCTGCAAGCAGCCCTGCGCGCACTTGGCACAGGCGCCTCGGGAACCTGCTCATCGCTGCTGCCAGTCCCCATAATCTCTGAAGGCAACAGTCCACTCCCTGATGGTCCTGGCCCCTCATCTGAGTCCTCGCTCTCCTCAGCCATCTGCACCTGCTGCCGGCTAACCACAACAGCAGGTGTGAACCAGTTTAGCCGCACAACCTCAATGTAACGGCTGCTAGTAAATTCCTGGGGCCAATTCAGTTTAATCTCAACAATCCTGACTTTGCTGCTGAGTGACTCTGTTCTCCAAAATGACCTGAGTCATCTTCTGGAGAGTCTATTTTCTCCTCTTAGAAAAGAAAGTTTCAATACTTGAGGTTGGAAGGTTTGGTTAAAAGAATGGGAGCCATTCTTCCAAGCCCTCAGAAATCAAAAGAATGGCTAAGTAATCTTTCAGCGATATTCAGGTAGCGATATAAGTTAAAAACAGGTGTGGTTATATGACACAAGTTAAGGTTATGAAAACGAAAGAAGATCTTGCAAACTGTTAAAATAAGAATACTTTTTACTTTGTAATCTCTTTCTTTCTTTCTTTCTTTCTTTCTTTCTTTCTTTCTTTCTTTCTTTCTTTCTTTCTTTCTTTCTTTCTTTCTTTCTTCCCCCTTTCTTTTTCTTTCTTTTCTTAAAATTCTTTCTCTCTCTTCCTCTCCTCTCCTCTTTCTTTTTTTTCTTTTGCTTATTTGTGTATGTATTGTGATTGGTTTTAATTGTAAAAATTAATAAACTATATTTATAAAAAAGAAAAGAAAAGGAAGTTTCAATACTTGAGGTTGGAAGGTTTGGTTAAAAGAATGGGAGCCATTCTTCCAAGCCCTCAGAAATCAAAAGAATGGCTAAGTAATCTTTCAGGAAAGTCTAGTCCCCTTTTCCATGAGAAGATATGCAAAGTTGAGGGCCAAGTGGACCAAGGAAGGAAGCAAACCCCCTATTTAATTGGGAAATATGCTTGTCTTGATAGAATTAGGAGATTCATTTCTTTAAAAATAATAGCAGGTGGCTTGCCATTCAACACTCATAAGAAGAACTGAACTTGAAGTGGCTGGATGCATAATTTTATTCTTTGTTGCAACATAAAGAGTCACCACCCCAAGCAAACTCATCAAAGTCACAGAGAACAAGGGAGCAGCCCATTCTCCAAGGCACCAGAGGTCAGGAAAAGAAGAAATGGGTCTTCCGGTTTGAAGGGCTTTGGTGACAGACAGAAACCTGTGATCGTGTGCGGTTTCTGTCTGGGCTCACCGCTGGAGCGCCCCAAGCTGGCTGGTTTTGGGGCTAAGCCACCCCGTAGAGGTGGTGAAGAGCGGGGAGACCACCAGCAGGGTCAAGGAGAGCCGCATCTCTCCTCCTCAGCTGGCCATTACTCCCTTTCCCGAAGGCGGTTGCAGCGGTGGTCAGAAATAGCCACCATAAAGAAGAACTCGACCGGAAAAGAATGTGCAGGAGGAAGGTAAGAAGTGAAAGTTTTGGTTGACCAGGTTAAATTGTAAAAGCAACAACCAAGGTACCCTGGAATTTAAACTTCCAAAAAATAACATCACTCCCAATGAAGAGTCGGAAGCCGTGAAGGAAAGTGAAAAGGGAAAGATTTGGCTTTTTTATTCTTCTCTCTCCTTCCCTATACTGACAACTAAGAGACTTAAATAAAAAATCAGAAAAATCTGCTTTGACATCAATAGGCAATTAAGATGAAAATAAAACAAAATGCCATAATAAAGATTTCTGGACATTAAAAACTTGCTTTTTCATAAGCAGGAAGGGAGAGAAAAAGGATAAGGGCAGGATCTGGAAGAGGGAGGATACTGCCTGGAATTAAAAAGAATCTAAAGTAAAACTTCAACAAGACTTCTAAAAGATACATTTTAACTGAAACTTTGCAACCAGGAAGAGAAAGTAGAAAAAAAAGAGCAAAAAAGAAACAGCTTGCGTGTATTTGGATTATTTGGTGATCTTTTGATTTTTGGTTATTATATTTGAATGACTAAAATCAATCGGGTGGTTGTTTAAAAATTTATACAATGGCACCACTTCTGGATGAATTGAAAATGGAACTTAAAAAGTACAAAGAAGATGCACAAGAAAGGAAGGGTTCTTTTAGCTTCGTCTTTCAATTCTTAGAAATGGAGATTTGGAACTATGAGAAACAACAAGAAACGACTGCAAAACAAGAAGACTGGGACAAAGAAGAAGCCATCTTTAATGAACAAGTAATTCTATGTGGGGAAGAAAAAGGAAAGGGGGGAAAGAGAATGGAGAATTTAAGACTTAAAAAAACAACCAAAGAAAAGAAAAATAATTCAAAAAATAAGTATAATACTGGAAAGCAACAGAAAAGGGGAATGCAGAAGAGAGAAATAGAGGTAGAGAGACAAGGGGGTAAAAAGGGGAGAGAGAAGAAGAGAGGGAAGAAGGAAAGGAAAAGAAGTTACAAAGGACTGGAGCAAGATATAGAGAAACGGGACCTATTTAGAGATAATGGTTGAAAATCTAACTGAAAAAGGGATTCTGTAAAGGTACATAAGATTGCATTGTTATATTAGTAATAGAAATAACTTTAGAAAATTGGAAACAATGTATCATTAAAATGAGGGATAAAATAGTTAGTGTAATTTAGTGAAATGTTTGTGAATAAAATAAGTGAAATAAAAGAAATGAGAAAATTGAATTAGGAAGGAATGGGAACATTTTAATTAGTCAATGTTTTATAAAATATAAGTGAAGAGGGGGGGATTTAACTATGGAAAGCTTATAATTGTTCTCATAGAAGTATGATATTTAATTGAAAAGTAGTGTTAAAGAAGTTAAGACTTTAATGAATATTAATATTAATGATAGAATTGAATTGGAATGGAATGTTGTTTTAATTATATACATTTATAATGTTTTTTTCTTTTTTTAAGAATACAGAGTGTATTTTAAGAATGTACCAAGCAGAATCCGAATGGAAGTTATGTATTATATTGAATGTTACAACTTTAGGGAAAAGATATAAAGGCATCATACTCCAATCAGTAACTACAGGAGAAATTTTGTTTAATGAGAAAAGATAATAGATAATTGAAACAGGACAGACAAAAAATATAAATACAATGATTTGAATTGAGATGAGATAATTAAAATAAAATTGAGAAAATTAAAAGAAGGGAGAAGCTATGCAGAAAATGTAAAGTAGTAATAAGATTTGGAATAGAATATAAAAATGAGCATGAACCTGAATTTGTGTCTGTACGAAGAAATGTAACCCGGGATTATGCTGCTTTCAAAAAAGATGTTTTATTTCTGTTTTTTTTCTCTTTGTGAAAACTCAAATAAAATTTACAAAAACAAAAAAAGGAAAAGAAGAAATGGATGGAAACTAATCAAGGAGAGAACCAACCTAGAACTGAAGAGAAATTTTCTAACAGTGAGAAAAATTAACCAGTGGAACATCTTGCCTCCAGATGTTGAGGGTGCTCCACCACTGGAAGTTTAAAGAAGAAACTGGATAACCATTTGTCTGAAATGGTATATGGTCTCCTTATCTATCAGAGGGTTGGAGTAGAAGACCTCCAAGGTCCCTTCCAATTCTGTTTGAACTATGTAGGATCCTCTAGAACCTGACCCAGCCCCATTATAAACTGAACCTCACTAAATATCTATGGAGGTTCTCACTCATCCAGGTCCTGGTTGTCCCATAGGTGCTTTTTCAAGAGGCAACCGGACTCTGTTTTTCCTTGAAGATGTTTCGCTTCTCATCCAAGAAGCTTCCCCAGTGCTTCAGATTTTGGATGAAAACCAAAGCTTCTCATATCAAGGCGCTTCTTTAGTTCTGAAGAAGTCAGAACTGAAGAAGTTTCTTGGATGAGAAGCGAAACATTTTCAAGGAAAAACAGAGTCCAATTGCCTTTTGGAAAAAACACTTTCGGGTGAAGCACCGTAAGCTGAGAAGTTATAATTTGGTAGCTATCTTCTTCTAATGAACTCTGAATTTCCCCACTTTTCTGTTCCAAAATTTGTACTTTGCCCCACTGTAAACAGATTAACTCTCTTTGATTGTCAACACAGGGAGACTTCAGAAGGAAAGTCAGTAATAGCGGCAAGATGGAACTATCAAAATTGCTTGTTTGTACTGTATAATGCCTAGTATGGTTTATACTTAAACTGTGTTCATATATGACCTTTGCAGCTTGTTTACAAGACTTGGCAATGCCGGCACTTCAGTCTTTATTGCTAAAATTTACTCGCTTAGTGTTATTAATCTCCTACAAGCTGTAATGCTTTCTTATTCTGCTGAAAAGCCCTCTGGATGAAAATTACCGTAGAATTTGTCATCTTGAAGGGAAGGGATCCCACATCCAACTGAAGCATATTAGAGAAGTGAAAAGGACGATTCTATAAAGTCTTGCCTTTCTTGTATGCAAGATCTGTGTGGACATAAAAAGTGTTGATGGGTTTTGTTTTGAGGTTATTTGGGGAGTGGGTGATGAGATTTGTGTTTGTATCTGTGTAGGAATCATAAAATCCTAGGGATCTTGGAGGTCTTCTAGTCCTACTCCCTCCCTGCCCAAGGCAGGAGACCTTACTTCATCCTAGACAAGTGGTTGTTCTTGAAAACCCAAAATTTCAGGAGGCAAGCTATTTCATTGATTAATCAATCCCACCATAAGGAAATTCCTTCTCAGTTCCAGGTTGGATCTGCTCCTGAAGACCTTCCACCCACTGCTTCTTGTCCTGCCCTTAGAGAATGGAGAATAGGTTGACCCCTTTTTCCACGTGATAGCCCTTCAAGTAATGGAAGACAGCTATCATGTGACCCCTAATCCAGCTCTTAATTAAGCCAGATACTGTGTTATCTAGATACTAGATAAATGTTTTTCTGGTGAGACCAGTCTATCTGGGCAACCTGGTCTACTCAAATATGAGATGGAACATGTTACTTCTGCCCTGATAGACTGGTCTAATCTTCCCCTGGTACAGCCAACAAAGCGAGGAGAGCCCATTGCCTGGATGTTAACATACTTGCCTAAAATGCAAGAAGCCCAGGTTCGAATCCAGGGGTGGGCTTCAAAATTTTTAACAATGGGTTGTCTGCCTGGTTACTGGCTGGGTATGGCCATGGTGGGCGTGGCCTAGTCGGCCTCCTGCACCATGGTGAGGGGGGCACTTTTGCCCTCCCTGGGCTCCGGAGGCTTTCTTTGAGCCTCCAGGAGGGCCAAAATGGCCTCCCTGGGATCCAGAGGCTTTCTGGAAGCTGGAAAGGGGCCCATTTTGGGCCTTCCCAAGCTTCCGGTAGGCCCATTTTTCACCCTCCCTGAGCCTCCGCACATACCCTGCAGTTACCTGGCATCCAAAATGGACTGCATGGAGACTCCTGGGAGGGGAGAGGAGGGGTGAGTGGGGCCAGCAGGAGTAGGATTTATGTCTTTGCCAAACTGGGGAGTATCTTAGCTAGAGGATCACTTGAACCTCGTGTGAACTTGTAACAACCTACCCCTGTTCCATCCCTAAAGGGTATGGCTAGCTGAGGAGAGATAAAAAGCTTGAAATAGATCTATACTAGTCTCCTGTTATTTCTTTGTTGGTAAATTTAAATTTAACACTAGATATACCTACTTCCCTATTCAGACTTTTCATGGCTACCATGCTGCAGAGATAGAACTCCAAAAAGAACTCCTTAATTTAAAGAAAAATATTTTGGAAAAAGCAAAAAGAGAATATAAAATATTCTGTTTGTTGTTTAAGAAGTCCCATATATGCCTTCATTGGCCAAGGAGGCAAAAAAAATATTGAGTTGTTTAAATCACACATAGAATCTCCCACAGATAGAATAGAAAACTGGATGCAGTATTCCAAGTGTGACCTCATCAGTGCAGGATAGATCCTGTTGATTCAGCCTCGAATCACACTGGGCTTTTTGGCAGCTCACTGGGTCCAGATTGGCCATGAATCAAATGGTCCACCTATTGCGGAATATGTCAATGTTATTGCTGAGAGTTTTGTACTTGTTTACCTTGAACTGCATTTGTTAGCTTGATTTATCAGATCAACCAGAGCCCATTGATCAGATAAAAATTACCCTTATAGATACTATTTGTTGACCAGGCAAACATTAAATCCTCACAAATCATTGTAAGGAAAAGAAAGTAAGATATTGCAAGCCAGGAGGTCACTTTTATCAGCTTCCAAAGGGAAGGTGAATTATCTGTATTATTTCTTTTAGCTGCTTAAGGGATTCATAAATAGCCTGTCCAAAGAATTTCCTATCCTCCCGTTTTTATGTTTATTTATATATACCCTGTTTTCCCGAAAATATGATCTACCCTGAAAGTAAGTCCTAGCTTTTTACATGAATGCCCAATATTAGCCCTACCCCCCAAATAAGCCCTAATTAAGATCCTGCCCACTCCAGAGTGGACAGATAAAAATTAAGTTAGGGTGGGGATGGGGTGGTGATGGAGCTGCCCTAATACTTACCTTTGGTCAGTTGTAGCCAGGCCTCACATACCTGCCTTGCTGGCCCATATCTTCTGCAGCTGGCAAGGCTGGCAAGGCTTTCCTGAAGGCCTCTGTAGCTGATAACAAAGCTCCGGATTGATCCAGAGCTCTACTATCAGCTGCAGAGGCCTTCAGGAAAGCCCCAAAGTCTCTGACAGCAAAAAGAAGGCCAGGGGCAATGCACGCAAGTGAGCTTAGTCAGTGGATGACTTCCCCCCAAAATAAGACCTGGTGCCTTTCTTTCTGGGAAAAAAAATATAAGACAGGGTCTTATTTTCAGGTAAACATGGTGCATGTTTATATATTATGTTTATTTGACATGTTTCTATCCTTCATAGTATTTGTTATTCCTAGCAGTATACATATTTTTAAAAACAACAACACAAAATTAAGAACATGATAAAAGCAGGACCCCAAAAAATCAATTAATGGTGGTTGATTTTATTAAACAAGTTAACAAAAGGCAAAAGTGAGGCAGGGAAATGGAGTTTTCAAATAAGCAAATTCTACAACATTAAGGCTACCACGCAAAATATGTTTTCCTGGTCTTTCTCAAACTTGTTTCTAAAGGGGTAGACCCCAAAGCAGACTTCTAGGACTGAAAATAAGTTCTAGATATACAGGTAATTCTCTTTTTTTTAATGAAAGTTTTTTATTTTAATTTTTTATATATCTCTTCATGTGAGCAACATGATTCCAGATTACAACATTTATACGTAGTCATAATTGCATTTTGAACCTTCTTATTTAATATCATATCAAATCATTATCCATCCCACTAATCTTTACATAAATTTTCATTTCATATTTCAATTCATTTATTCAATATCAGGATCATTTCATCCTCACATATATTTTCAATTCTTTATCCCCTATTATTTCCATTTTCATCTTATCACCTATTTTATTTTACATTATACATTATTATCTTCATTAATTTTCTCAAGACCAATATATAATAAGCAGTCAAAAAAGAGTAAAAATAAAGTAAAACTAATATATTTAGGATCCACATGGTATATTCCCCAATCTACAATATGTCTTATATTTATTCCAGAAATGTTCATATAACCATTTCATATTTTTTTCTTTATTTCCACTTAGCCAAAATTTACCTATATCATTTTAATAAATTTGCATTCCCCTACTTTGAATCATGATACTCTCATTATAGATACTTTACATTCCAAAATAATCCCTTCTAATTTATCATATTTTCTATTTTCTCATATCCTTTATATCATCGATTACGTTTTCTACTTCATGTATACACGAAGAAAAGAAAGAAAAACAGAAAATGAAGTTTCCCTTTTTGCTTCCATTTAGCCAAATTTAACCTATAAAGTTTATATAATTCACACTTTTAATCGTAATAAATCCCTCTGTTTGCCTACCACGGCACTGAAAAAAAAAATTGACTTATGACCGTTTTTCACAGTTATGACCTTTGCAGCACTCTCCCAGACACATGATCCAAACTCAGATGCTTGGTGATTGGTTCTTATGATCTTTGCTGTGTCCCAGGGGTCACGTGATCTCCTTTTGTGACTTTCTGACAAGCAAAGTCAATGGGGAACCCAGATTCACTTAACAACCAGGTTACTCAGTTATCAGCTGCAGGGATTCACTTAACAGCGGTGGCAAGAAGAGTCATAAAATGGGATCCATTATGGTTGTACGTCGAGGACTCTCTGTCTCTGTAACAATGCCAATGACCCTTCAAATAATTTGCATCTCAGATCCTTCGGAGCTCTTTAATTGAATACCGAGATATTAAAATAAGTTTGGGATTGAATGAGGATAGTTCCACTGTGTTCAGGAAGAGCTGCAATTCACCAGCTTTGCTTAGTAATGGAAGCTGGTTTAATCAGAGAGAGAAGCAACCTGGAATTAAGGAGAAACTTCCTAATAGTGAGGATAATTAGCCAGCGGAACAGCTTTGCCTTCAGAAGTTGTGGGCGTTTCCATCACTGGAGGCTTTTTTTTAGAAGAGATTGGAAAACTATTTGTCTGAAATGGTATAGGGCCTTGTGCTTGAGCAGGGGGCTGGACCAGAAGACCTCCAAGGTCCCTTTTAGCTTTATTCTGATTGAAGACAAAATCAAGGAAATGGTGGCTGTATGAAAACAGTGATCAAAGGGATATATATTCAAGCAGAATATATGGTCCTGTCAATTGTATAAAATATACGTACTTTTTAGCCAAGCCTGAAAATCTGCTGAGTGCCTCTATTCTCATAAATTAGGAATAGTATCATTTTAAAGAGAGCATATATGTGAATTCCTTAATTGTGATGGTTAGAAGCATGACTAATTCACTACCTTCTGTTAAAAATAGAAAGAGACTTGTTATCTGGTCTGTCTTAATATTGTAGATGGGTTGACTTTGAAAAAAAGTGCATAATTTTTTGCAGGAACAAAAATTCATACCTCGAGTGATTTGTTCATATCAGACGACAATAATTTTTCATCTCTTGGGCTGATCTCGGTTTGTGTTCACAGTCAGTTTAAATCCTAGGCTGCATTAACAGAGCGATAGATTCAAGATCACATAAAATGCTAGTACTGTTTTATAATGCTTTGGTTAAGACCACACTTGGTTTATTACGTCCAGTTTTGATTGACACAATATAAGACGCTGAGCTTGTCGATCAGAAAGTTTGGCAGTTTGAATCCCTAGCGCCATGTCACGGGGTGAGCTCCCGTTCCTTGTCCCAGCTTCTGCCAACCTAGCAGTTCGAAAGCATGTAAAAATGCAAGTGGAAAAATAGGGACCACTTTGGTGGGAAGGGAACAGCGTTCCGTGTGCCTTTGGAGTTTAGTCATGCCGGCCACATGACCACGGAGACATTTTCGGACAGCGCTGGCTCTTCTGCTTTGTAACGGAGATGAGCACTGCTTCCTAAATCTCCAGCTTAGACAATAGATTCTCTTTCACGAAAGATCACCTCTCCAAATACCAATATTGCCTATTGATCAATTTCTCAGTGCTTAGATCTGAAACCTTTGACCAAATATGTTAATACTAATTTGGACCACTGGAAATAGAACACAGATCACAGAACACAGAATAACAATGTTGGAAGGGTCCTTGGAGGTCTTCTAGTCTAACTCTCTACTCAAGTAGGAGACCTATACCATTTTGGACAAATGGCTGCCCAATCTCTTCTTGAAAATCACCAGTGATGGAGCACTCACAATTGTTTATGGGTATCAACAAGGATAACTGATAAATCAGAATTCTAAAAAAAAGTAAAGATTTGCCCCCAAAATATGACATGCAAATTAAAACTATCAGGAAGCAAATAATCTTAGAAATTCCATGGTGAATTGAGATAACTTTCATTGTAATATTTTGACAAAATGGAGCACGAAAAATGGCAGCCAAATTTTGGAGGGAAAGCCAACGTTCCTAGCACACCTATAACAATGTTTTAGTTGGAAAGAAAGCAATATTGGTCAATGTTTATTATTGATTAATTGATTAATTGATTAATATTTATTAATTGATTAGCATTTTACCTAATTCTGGTCATCGAATCACCCCTGGATATCTGGCTCAGCTCTAATTTCAGCAAAAATTCACGACAGTTTTCAAGGCACCAGTGAACCAAATGTGCTGGTCTTATTTGGCTGACTAGAATAAAATAAAAATAAAAATGTTAAAAAAAACACCCTATAAAAACTGGTTGGGGTTTATTCATTCCTACCTTCATTTACACCAGCTAATTAATTGATTTCTTCAATACTTACTTTCCACCCCTCTGTCAAAACTATGACAATACATTTCCTCGGTACATTACTTTCCCAATCACAGTTCCAGTAAATTAAATTTTAACAGACAACATCAAGCGCTGCAAAATAATATTGGAGTGTTATAAAACCAGATTCTTCTTCTTCTTCTTCTTCTTCTTCTTCTTCTTCTTCTTCTTCTTCTTCTTCTTCTTCTTCTTCTTCTTCTTCTTCTTCTTCTTCTTCTTCTTCTTCTTCTTCTTCTTCTTCTTCTTCTTCTTCTTCTTCTTCTTCTTCTCCTCCTCCTCCTCCTCCTCCTCCTCCTCCTCCTCCTCCTCCTCCTCCTCCTCCTCCCGATTAGATGATCATTTGTCCAAAATGGTATAAGGTGTCTTACTTGAGCAGAGGGTTAGATTAAATAATTAAATAAAATAAATAAAAAGAGAAGAAAAATAATGACTTCTGACTTTCTTTGGTACAAATATAGATGATCACCTCTTCTTCTTCTCCTTCTCCTTCTCCTTCTCGTTCTCTCCTCTCCTTCTCCTCCTCCTCCTCCTCCTCCTCCTCCCCCCGATTAGATGATCATTTGTCCAAAATGGTATAAGGTGTCTTACTTGAGCAGAGGGTTAGATTACAAGATCTCCAAGTTCCCTTCCAACTCTGTTATTCTGTTATTAGGGGCTTGTAGCCACTGTTTTGATTTTTTGAGCCACTCCTGTATTTTGCTGACAAAAACTGTCAGCAGATCAACAGCAGTTGGGATATTGAAAAAAGGCAAGGAGTTGAAACAGAAACATGAATTCTTAGGAAAAGCTGAAGCTGTTTTTTTTTTTAAAAAAATGCTGACAGGGACCTCTTGGGATGTTCCTAAAATCCCTGAAGTGTCTACTCCCTTTCAACTCCAAAAGGGCAAGCCATTAAGTGTTACTACAAATTAATTGAAACAATTGTAAAGTAAAGGTAAAGGCTCCCCTCACACATACGTGCTAGTCGTTTCTGGCTCTTGGGGGCAGTGCTTATCTCCATTACAAAGCTGAAGAACCAGCACTGTCCGAAGACATCTCCATGGTCATGTAGCCAGCAGGACTAAACCCTGAAGGTGCATGGAACGTTGTTCCTTCCCACCAAAGGGGTCCCTATTTTTCTACTTCCGTTTTTTATGTGCTTTCGAACTGCTAGGTTGGCAGAAGCTGGGACAAGTTAGGGGAGCTCACTCCGTTATGCGGCGCTAGGGATTTGAACCGCCAAACTGCCGATCTTTCAGATCAACAAGCTCAGCGCCTTAGCCACTGAGCCACTGCATCCCTATGAAAACAATTGTATTTGTAGTTAAATCCAATAGACTAAGGATATACCTCTTGAAGTCACTCAGATGTTGCTGAACTACAACTGGGGTGGGGATGTTTACCTCTAGCCTCCTGCCCCACTGACTGTGTTGATTGCTCTTGGCCAGTTGTTTGTGCGTCAACAACTTCTGGACGGCTAGAGATTGTCAGTTCAGACAGGGGTGTTATGATAAATCAGCATTAAAAAATCAGTTATATCTGCATCTGAACCTTATCTTCTTTTGCCCAATGTCTTCAAGTATTCCTAGATTTTATTACCCTGATTAAAGACAATGAGCCGAAGTACTCAGAGTTAGAGAAGATTTAAGCCTAGTGACAAATTGGCAGCTGGAAACTAAACAGATATAAAATCTCAGGTAATTAGTTGAGGTAGTATGCCTCAAGTTGATTATCTGAGATTTTATATTTCTTTACTTTCCAGTTGCCAATTTGTGCATGTGTGGGTTCTTGGTGCTCTCTAAGCTTGGTTGTTTCCTTGCAGGAGTTTCATTACCCAACTAGGTAACATCATCAGTGCTAGAAGGGAGCGGGGCTTGCTGTCTGCTTATATACAAATGGCTCATTCTGTCAATAGTGGAATGTTCTTAGTAGTTCCTTGATTAGGCTGTTGCTTACTGTTAGCTTGCTTGCCTGAATTAGTCATTCCTTGATTAGGGTATTGATTGTTGGTCTAATGTTAATCTTGGTGTTAATCTGTGCTGATCTGAGTGTTGCTTAAGAAGGTGTTTTGGTCTTTATTTTACATTTTTTGTTATTGTCTCTTCTGAATGGTGTGTAGATGATCTTTATGTGTACATGGATATACACAGACGCATGCATACACCACCGAGAGAATGTTAACACCCCCCAAAAACTGGCAAATGAGCATGCACCAACACGTTTTACTGAAAAGATTCATCATACGCCTTCCCTTTTAGATGCAATCATCAGCTATAGAAGTAAAACAGACTATAATTGACAGGCACATGAATAATTGAGGTGATCCTTCAGTTATCCAGGTCAAAGACCAGTCAAAAAACCATTCCTCCCCCCACCCCCAGTATTCATCAGTGCCTCTGATTGCCTGGACCGAACCTCAATTTGTTAGCCTTTGTTGCATAATTTCAAGCACCTGCTCAAGGCAATCACCCCAGGATCTGACCCCTGTAAAAGAAAACACATTTGAATAGCCTCTCCATGTAGGTGGCAACCAGCTGCAAAATTCCAGAGGCCCAAATCCAGCTGCTGGGCTTCTAGTGTTGACAAGAGCTGGGTGGCCATCTTCCTGACAATCTGCATTAAATAGTGTTGTGCGTAAGTAGGCAGAGAAGGTCTTCTTTGGATCCTTTCGGTTAAAGAACCCTGAAATTTGGGATCCATAAGAAGAGGCCTCGATGCTTGCTGTCTGTTTCCCTCCCCCAGCTCTCTTTCTTTCTTTCTTTCTTTCTTTCTTTCTTTCTTTCTTTCTTTCTTTCTTTCTTTCTTTCTTTCTTTCTCTCTCTCTCTCTCTCTCTCTCTCTCTCTCTCTCTCTCTTCTATAACACTATCATCTCTCATCTTTCTCTTTATCATCTCTCTCTTTATCATCTCTCTCTCTCTTTCTCTCTCTCTCTCATCTTTTTCAACCCAAAGGCAGATCAAAAAGTCAAGATGGCAGCGATCTCAACCATGCAATGAGGCATGTAAAATAGAGTTAAGGATTTGATTACATGTTGTGGTTGCAATTTGAGTCTTTGACCCTTCTTCCTCATGGATGCTCCTTAATTCTACCTTAAAATTGCCCCTTTTACACTTCTCTGCATGAGTGAAGAGATGAATTTAGAAGGAGGTCTAAAAATATATCTCATCTCATCTCTTGTTTTCCACCCCAACCATTTTGTCATTTTTGCTTTTCTTCAATGGACTTCCCCTGGGTGCTGAGCATGTCTGATCCTTCCCTGAACCTAAAGCTTTTTTAAACATACATTTTTACAAGGCTCAGCTTCTGCTGTCTGCTTCTGCTTCCGCTCATATGTGGCTCCCATAGCTGCATATGCATTAACACTCGAATAATTACATTGAGGTTAAAATATAGTATGAGTTCCAGCAAATTGTACAAATGAATCATTGGAAGCTGTTAGGTGGATTCCAGTCAAATGCACACAGGCTGTTGATGGAATTTATTTATTAAACATTTGGTGATCACGATCTTAAAGCCCATCACAGGTATAAGGCAAACCATCTACTTGTCAGATATTGGAGATGTTCCACCAACCAGTAGAAGATAGCTGTCTTTGCACTGGAAACGGTTAACGGTAACGGTTTGGCATGGCTTCATTAATAATCTGCAACTGTTTGATGGTAAATCAAGCTGATCCGGTGTTTGCTCCTTTCTGGCTCTGGAGCGGAGGTGAATCATTTCTGAAATGTTTTTGAATATTAGTAGCTTGGATTGAGAGCAAACTGTTGGTTTGAGCTCCGAGTTTGGCGATTTGATTGCATATGTTTTGTCACCATTTGAGGAGACCTCGCCAGTGTATTTGAGTTGTCGGATCATATCTCAGTAACAACGGCCAGCCACCCAAATTATCAAACAAACTGAAAACAGATCGTGATTCAGAAGTACCCAAATAAACAACTCTAATCCTAACCTGTATGACACAGAAGGTACTTAACTAGAGCCCAGCAACAACAGGCAGCCAATCAAACAGTCCAAAATCAGACCATGACTCAAAAATATCCAAACAAACAACATTCAGACCAGTTGTGAAATTCAAATTGTTTTACCACTGGTTCAGTGGGCGTGGCTTGGTGGGCGTGCTTTACCTAATGCACACGCACAGCTTTCCTCACACCAGCTGAGGCCTGCAGCACCAATCAGCTGAGAGGAGAAAGAAGAGAAAAGCACAGGGGCGAGTGGGAGGGCCGATCCTGTGCTTTTCTCTTCTTTCTCCTCTCAGCTGATTGTCGGAGGGTTTAAATGAGATGACCTGCTTTCTGACAGATGAGCACAACTCAAAACGCACTGATGATGTCTCCTGAAATGGTGACAAAATGTGTTAAATGTGGCAATTATATATATTGTAAGTTACACCTGAGAAAATGAAGAACAGAAGAGAATCCATATTTATTTGATATTTGAACTATGAAATGATTGTTGGGTAGTTACATAACTATATCTAATAAACATGTATTGTTTTGTAACTTGTTATGTTCTAAAGTAATGGCAAGTCTATATTTTTTGGCATAAGGATATGAGAAGGAGATGCCAGGTCATTCTGACCCAACGGAAACCTGTTAATGATCCATTGTGCTTAGATGGACATAACAGGAAGAAGCCATGAGAACTAAGGTAGTTTCCGAGGACAAGGAAACAGGTGTTACGCTACAATAATATGGGTATTGTGTAAAGGGGAAGAGACTGTATATTTGAACCTGTATATAAACCCCAGCCTTCCTGGGAACCATGTTTTCTGCCATGAGCACAATTCTCTTTTGTAAAAGCTTAATAATAAAGCTCTTCTTCACTGTCTCTGATTGTTTTTGAGATTATTATCACAAAATGTTTGCAACCAAATTGCCAAGCTCAGAGATCAAACCAACAGCCTATGGATCACTTCTTTCACAACTCTAATGGTGGTTAGAACATAGAATAATAGTTGTGGATTACTAGGACACCTAGATCTCTCTCACAGTTGCTATTGTTGAGCCAGGTATTACCTATTCCATATCTCTGCGTTGGATTGTTCTTGCCTAAGTGTAGGGCCTTACTTTTCTTGCCACTGAATTGCATTTTGTTGGAAGGGGGACCGGCGTTCAAGTCTGTGAAGGTCCTTCTGCATCTTGAGTCTATCAGTTCAGAAATGGATCAATTCAGAGATTGGAAAAGGTCTCCCTATAACACCCGATTTCCCATGAAAGCTTTTATGGTATTGTGGAAGAACACCAAGTAAAACAGCATCAAAATGAAGCAGATAAACCGGCAGAATACCTGTTACCTATTGGCTGCTTCTGTACTGTAATGCTTCTCTAACTGATGGCTGACTCTTACATGTACATTTATATTTTTATAGATGTCTAGATATTTTACCCATTCTCCCACCACCTTTCCAAATTATAGTTTTCTTTTTGCTAATCCTCAATGGCTCAGGCTCCAAGGATGCCTGAGAGTTTTCTTATTCAGAGCCAGAGGTGATATTCAGCCATTTTGGACTGGTTTTGGTGTACCAGTAGTAGAAATTTTGACCAGTTCAGAGAACTGGCAAATGCCATCTCTGACTGGCCCCAACCACCCACCCCTGCTGTTACCTCTCCTATATTTCCTTGGTGTTGTTGTTTTTAAGCTCAGCTGATTTGTGTGGCAGAGCGGAATGCCACGCCTCAGCTGAGCTAAAAAAACAGCTCACCTCACCTCACTCAGCTCACACAGAGGTTGGTTTTTGAGCCCTGTGCACACATGCACAAAGAGCATGAACCGCTAAGAAAAAAACTGGAAACCCACCACTGTCCATTGCACTAAAAGGAGACAACATTCGGCCTTGAAAAGAATGGATCCACATGTTCAGTGTACCATAAAGTGTCTGTGATTATTGTATCAGCATGGTATCTTTGACATCTTGCTGTTGACTTCCTTTACCATCTCTTCATTATTACTCACACATCTTCTTGAGATGCATCCAAAAAGTTGGATGTTGACAAAGCTAATCGCTGGGGGCTAAGTTGACTGTTTGCCATCATGTAAACTCTAAATCCCTTGGGAGAAGAATTCTGGCAGTAAAGCAGTTTAGTGTAGTCCTTCCGTAGTTTGAAGGGAAGCCTGGTGGAAGAAATAGATCTTGGGAAAGCACTGCAGAAAGCAATAAGTGGCGAGGAATGAGCAACAAAGAAAAAGATGAACAAGTAAAGAAAGAAAAGTAGAAGGGACAGAATGTGATCCTGTCCACCATTAAACCATCTTTCCAAACAGACTCCATGTTTCCAGTATCTTTTCCCCCATGTGGAACTGAACTCAGAAGGATAATTCTTCCAACAGTTCTTCAAGAAAAATTACAGTAGTAGACAAGCAATTAAAGCTATGGCAGCTTTGCCGTTCAAAACCAGCTCTTCTTTGGAATTTTTTTCTGTCTAGAAGTTGAGCTTAAATTTTCCAGAATTCCCAGCCACAACCAGCCTTGTCACGCACAAAACTGTTCATTTCCCATGGGATGGTGCTTTTTGAGACGTGCTATTTTCCAAAATATGAGAGCTCTGTTTAGTCTTATAGCACTTCTCACTGTACTGGAGACAGACAGGAATTACAAGGATCTGATTTGGAAGTACTGGATGAGAAGAACTTGGAAATGTTAGTCTAGACTCGCCCCACCAAAGAATATCCTTAATTTGACCATCATCCTCATCTCCATTATAAGATATAATCCTCATCTCCATTATAAAGCTTCTTCACTGAAGGTTATTATCTGTAATTAACCACATCGGTCTAGTGTAGAAGTCTCCAAACTTGACAACTTTAAGACTTGTGGACTTCAACTCCAAGAATTCCTCCTCCAGTCATGTTAGCTCAGGAATTCTGGGAGTTGAAGTCCACAAGTCTGTCAAGTTTGAAGACCCTTGGACTAGAAGAACTCCAAGATCCCTTCCAGCTCTATTCTGATTGATTGATTGATAGTCTAGACTATTAATCAATCAATCAATCAGAATGTATTGATTTTGAGTTCTCTTAAGGCTGAGAGAAAATGATGGTTCACTCAATCCGCTTTGCAACTAAGAAAGGATTACAGCTTGTAGTCCAGCACCTTCACCACTGCACCACTGCACCACCCAGCACCTTCACCACTACAGCTTATAGTCCAGCACCTTCACCACTGCACCACTATGTGCCTTATTCCCTTGCATGGGAGTAGAGCTTGCCCTATACTTCAGGTGGGATTTTGAGGTGAAAAACAAGTCATTTTGTCAAATGGCTCTTAGGGCTCATAAAAGAAACAACATCTATGGATATACTCAAATATTTTTCCAGAAGAAGACTAAAAGAAACAACTGTCAGACACATGCAAAATATATACTGAATATGGCTATTGGACATTATTTTACTGGATGCTCCTAATACATGTTTGTTACCAGAAACTGAGGAAGAAGGTTAGGTTATAGCTTTTATGCTTCACATGCTAGCTTTGTCTAGGAAGGATTTTTATTTTTTTGTGGAAAAGTATCCAGTCTGCAGTATACTGCCTGAAGTTAATGTACAAGTCATAGCTGTGCACCATTAATGCTCAGTCCCATAAATGCTGCAGCTTCAGGCAATTGTTTTTTTTACATTATGCATTGATTAACTTTTCTTCATATCCACATGGGAAAGCATTAGGACTGTTCAAATCCATAAGCTGAACAGGAAGGAAGGAAGGGAGGGAAGGAGGGAGAGAGAGAGGAAGGAAGGATTAAAAATTCTGTTTATATATAGAACCTCAGATCAAACAAAGAGTACGGTCACCATGTGCTTTACTGCTTAACTGTTCAACTGTAACAGGACGGGAAAGTCTACTTGGAACAAAAGAGCATAGAGTATATACCATAGATCCAAACTTGTAAACACTGCTGAGTACTACTGAGTCCTACTGTAGTTGTTGCAACAAAATGGATTCCAAAATGTATTCCAACAGGAAGGAAGGAAGGGAGGGAAGGAGGGAGAGAGAGAGGAAGGAAGGATTAAAAATTCTGTTTATATACAGAACCTCAGAACAAACAAAGAGTACGGTCACCATGTGCTTTACTGCTTAACTGTTCAACTGTAACAGGACGGGAAAGTCTACTTGGAACAAAAGAGCATAGAGTATATACTATAGATCCAAACTTGTAAACACTGCTGAGTACTACTGAGTCCTACTGTAGTTGTTGCAACAAAATGGATTCCAAAATGTATTCCAACAGGAAGGAAAGGAGGGAGGGAGGGAGAAAAAAAAAACAACCTTTTTTTTTACTATTGCCAAGAAATGTCATGTATGGATTCAGAAGAAGTTAAGATCTGTTCAAATATTGGACTAAAATTCGCATATGGTTGGAAAAAATGACAAAGACACATATAGACTTGAAACCAGAGATTTTTTATTGGGAATCTTACCTGATATATATAATAAAAATTTGAAGTATTTGATTGTAAATATATTAACAGCGGCTAGGATTGTATTTGCTAAGAACTGGAAGAGTGAGAAAATTCCATCAGAAGAAGAAATTATTAAGAAAATATTGGATTGTGCTGAAATGAGCAAATTGACATTTGAAATCAGAGAACAAGAAGATAAACAATTTTATGAAGTTTGGGATCTTTTTTATCAATGGTTAGATAATAAAACATAATGATAGAATATTCAGATTTAGCATAAAAAAATTTTTTTTTCTTAATATTATCTTTATAAAACATTATTAAGGTAGATTTGGTATGATCTTATGATTTATTGCAAAATAAATTAAGCAAACTATAGTTATCTTGTTAAAATATGAATTTACAAAATTATAAATGATTTTTTTTTTTTAGTGATGATATTAGGTTATACAATTATTGATTGATAATATGAGCTATTATGTAATATAATTATACTAGTGATTAGGAAATGGATGCACAAAAAAAAGTGGTAAACCAATCGATGCACTGTATGTAAATTTATGAAGAAGGATCTTTTTATGTTTTTTGTGGTATGTTTATGTTTATTTTGTTATGTATGTTTATGTTTATCTTGTTATTAAAAAATAAAAAAAAATTATTATTTTTTTTTTTAAAAGATCTGTTCAATGGAGACTCTTTTTAAAGTCTGTGCTCACAGTAAAAAAAAGATTTAAACTGATTTGGGATATGACATTCAACCTTCTTTGAAAAGAGTTATTTGTTTAAATAAATTATTATTTTGATTATGGTTCATCACCCAGCCAGCCAAATGTTCAATCTGGATTTGACATTTGTACCTACCTATCAAGTCTTTCCCAAGAACCTGTGATAGACGGATGTTGATGTTTGATGGTACTGAAGGTTATTGTTCCAGAATGTAAGCTTTTCCAAGGAAACCAGCCTTTTGTAATTGACCAATGGTGAATTTGTCAATGCCAATGATGTTCAAGTGGAGCTGCAGATCTTTTGGGATTGCATCCAAGGCTCCCATTACTATTTGGTACTACCTTTATTATTTTAAATGCTCCGTGCAGTATAAAAAGATTTAAAATTCAGTAAATAAAAATAAAATCTTTAGTATGCCCCGCTCACAATAAAACAAAATAGGTGAGCGTTAAGGACTATAACTGCACATAAAAGCTTCTGTTTGCTGCTTAGGATAATAGAGGGACAGGAAACCATCAATTAAGTGGATCCATAATTGGTTCAGAAATGGCACTCAAAGAGTCAAAAATGTCAATAGTTCTTCATCAAACTGGAGAAAGGTATCAAGCGGGGCTCCAAATGTTGGATCTGAAGCTCAATACTCTTCAGCCAGATAATGATTTTGATGAAGAGATGGCAGGAATGCTGATTGGAGTTGCAGATGTCACTTAATGGGCCACCCCCTATTCTTGGGGATGTAAACAACATTCAAAATGATCTTGGAGAGTTATAGACATGAGTCGAAAACGAGAGGCTGGAATTTGCAAAAGGCAAATGAATAAATCTAATCAAGGAAAATTCCTTATTATGGAGAAAAAAAATCAAGTCCAAGTGGAGAATAATTGACTTGGTATATTAGCAGGAGCGCTCTTAATTCTCGGGCTCTACAGGACCTAGCTGGTGATAAGCAGGATTGGAAATGCTTCTTCGTCTTTGAGGCTACTTGTCATGGCCCTGTTGGAATCTGATTCGGAGGGGGAGACCAAACAGCTGACAGGGAATGGAAGTGTGGCTCCATTGGCTGTTGAAGAAACTGGGGAAGGGCAAAGTTGCACAACTACAGACCTTTATCAGGCTGGGAGAATTGCCAGGCAGATATCTTCCAAACGCCACACTGTAGCAGCAATTACTTGTCAAGAAGTCAGGAACAGACCTTCACTCTAATGAACTGAACTAATTGTCTCCTGCAAACCCCACTCCCCTTTCGCTTCTCTTTATTCCCTGTGGGAGGGGCCGTTCACAATCTGCCTTTGGCTTTACTCCCAAATCGACCCTTGTTCTTTAACTATTCCCTTCTCCTGGCAGCTCTGTGCGTGCACACATCGGAAACAGGCTCCAGCTGTTCTTCTTTCCCACTGATCTCCAACTCCAAAGGCAGCTGATAACTGTTGGAAGGCCCTGGCCCCATCTCTGCCTCCAATTCAAAGCACTCATCAGAGCCTTCCCCAGACTCCGGGACCGGCCCATGTTCCTCCCCAACCTCCTCACTGTCCGAGTCTTCCGCCAGGCTGGTGGGCCACAACAATGATTGGGAAGGATCTCACAGGACATTTTTCAAGTGGAAGAAGAGAGATCCTTATTGAAGACAATTCAAATCTATTCTTTATCATTCCGGATTCTGGACCTGGATGAAGTCCCAGAGAGCTGCAGATTCTGGTTGAAGGTCCTAATAAGAAAAGCAGAAGATGTTCTACTGAAGATTCCTAAATAAAGTAAGTGGGTTTGAAGGATTTCATTGCTCTTTCCAATGTGATAATTTGATGAATGTCAGCCACCCAAATCAGACTGTAGCGCTCGTCCAAAATCATTCTAGGATTCAACCTGATCATCACTTTTGCCCCCTTTTGCTGTAGGCAGAATTGTCTAAGAGTTAAACCAAAGAGAAACTAGCCAGCTACTGCTAGCAGAAGACACAACATTACACAGTGGTTCTGCCAGGAAGATTTTTCCCCTCTTCGAAAACTTGCAAGTGCCTCTGAAATTTCCAGCTGAGGTGCTGAAAACATGCTGAAAAACAGTCATTTTATGGGGGTTTTGTGCTCATTAAACCAGAAGGCATGCAAAACAATGAAATTATCTCTTAACTAATGCTTTATCTTGCATGAAGGAAAACACCATAATTGCAGCCTTGATTAAACAGCATTATGAAGTTGGTAGAGTTTGTATTTAACAGTTTGGTGCTCCAGGAGTTGCCCTTTTAAAGCAGCAAATTCTCAGAGGCATCAATCAACCTGGTTGCAACACACTAGATGCCTATATTTTTATGATGATGGAGCCAATGAAGGATCATAGAAATGCCTCCTTGCAAAAATTATGATTTTATTTCTCCTGGCTTCCAAACCTAATAATAATAATAATAATAATAATAATAACAACAACAACAACAACAACAATAACAATAACCACCCAGATTCCTGTCTGTGTTTGCTTAATGACCTAAGCACCAGAGCTCACTGTAACAGCATTGCTAAAAAGGCATTAAGAGTTGAAGCTTCTCCTCTGGAAATATTGAATTGCTAACTAGGGCATAAAAAACCTTTGCTAGACCAATACTTGAATACAGCTCATTTGTCTGGAATCTGCACTGTATATTGGACATTAATAGAATTGAGCGAGTCCAGAAGTATTTCACGAGAAGAGTACGACACTCCTCTGCTCACAACAGAATACCCTATATCACCAGGCTGGAGGTTTTGGGCTTGGACAATCTTGAACTACGCCACCTAAGGTTGGACTTAAGCGTAGTACACAAAATTATCTGCTACAATGTCCTACCAGTCAATGACTACTTCAGCTTCAACTGCAACAACACAAGAGCACACAACGGATACAAATGCAATGTTAACCGCTTCAAACTTGATTGCAGAAAGTATGACTTCAGCAACAGAGTGGTCAAAGCCTGGAATGCATTACCTGACTCTGTTGTTACATCCTCTAACCCCCCCCCACTCCTTTAACCTCAAACTAACCACTATTGACTCACCTCATTCCTAAGAGGTCTGTAAGGGGTGTGCATAAGTGCACCATCGTGCCTACCGTCCCTGTCCTATTGTCCCCATTTATTCATACCTATTTCCTGTATTCTTACTCATGCTTCTACTTATATCTATTACCTTGTAAATGATTGACAAATCAAATAAATAAAAAAATAAAATAAATCAATCAATAAACACAAACCCCATCAGCCTTGGAAGCCATTTTTACTTGGAAACTTCGAGGCTGCCACATTCAGTGCCTGGGAATTTGGGAGGGGGGGATTTCATAGTGAGATAGAAGATTAGTCTCAACAACATTCTTTCTCAGAGAGTCAAGGACATGTTGCTCTGCACCTGGAGGGGAGTGAATGAAGGGTTGTCTCCAATTGGAATGAAGATTTGATTGGGTCATATGATGGACTGGTGGGTGCAAGGTAGTGGTGGGATTCAATTTATTTTTACTAATGGTTCTATGGGCATGGCTTGGTGGGCTTGGTGGGTGTGGCTTGGTGGGCGTGGCAGGGGAAAGATACTGCAAAATCCCTATTCCCTTCTCACTCCTGGGGGAAGGTTACTGCAAAATCCCATTCCCTCCCCACCCCACTGACCTGCTTTCCAGCTCCATTCTCCTGTGCAGGGCAACCAAAGAAGACCCAGCCAATCAGCTGGGAGTCAGGAGGCAGAGAAGAGATGGGGTTAGGGCCAGTCAGAGGTGGGATTTGCCGGTTCTCCAAATGACTCAAACTTTCCATTACCGGTCTGAATACCACCTCTGGTTCAGGGGATGGATCTTTGATTTCTCTTTTGGGAAGGGAAAACCCAGAACTCTCAAGATTCGGGTTTTCCCATATGTGCCAATACGACAACTCTAATAAAATGGAACTTTGAGGAAATGTTTATCTCTGAGCTTATTGGTTTGGTTAGTTGGAACACTGACACACACACAAACACACACACAGAGCCTGCAAAACACCTAATGCAATTTTGCATTGGGGTTTCCCTCACCTAACAAGCCAGCGTGGTTCCGTGATTCTGTGAAGGGATCCAAGGAGGAGAAAGTTGAGCCAAGAATCTTTCCAAGGAGAGTGCAGATGGGACCTTCCATCGGAAGTACCAATTTTGGAAACAGCATGTTTTAACCTGGGATTGACCTGCTCATCAATTCAATAGCCCTGGCAAGGATAAATATCAAAATATCTCTCATCCTTTCATCCCCGTGATCAGTTCTGTGCTTTTATCCAAATAGTGATTTTTTTTTGTGAATTTTTTGCGGGGGCGGGGAGGTAAGGTAAGAGAGGCTGCTAAGGGGAATTGTTGGACCTGCTATAACTTAAGCCTCTAAATAGGAACAATTCTTGACTCCATTTGTGGAGAAAGGTATAATTTTATTAGAGTTCAAATGTATTGCAGTATTGCATAGCCAGAAGTCCCTAAATTCTATTTTTCTCTCCCTTAGCTATCTCTCACTGCACGACTCCAGGGTAGCCAATCAGGTTCGGGCAAGATGTCAACCCAAGCACAGTTTGGTATGCAGGTCCTTCCTTCTCCCAGTTGGGTGTCGAGGAGGCATAGCACTTACTTTCACCTGAAGGTAGGACAAGAAGCAAAGGATGGAAACTAATCAAAGAGATAAACAACCTAGAAGCAAGGAGAAATTTCATGACCGTCAGAACAATTCACCAGGGGAACAACTTGTCTCCAAAAGTTGTAAATGCTCCAATCCTGGAAGTGTTTAAGAAGAGATTGGACAACCATTTTACTGAAATGGTATAGGGTCTGCTCCTTGAGCAGGGGGTTGGACTAGAAGACCTCCAAGATCCCTTCAAACTCTGTTATTCTAGAGATCCTCCAACAAAGAATTAGGAAAGAAAAAGTTTTTTTTTAAAACGTTTTTCTTTTGCAAAAAGAAAACAAAAGAAAATGGATATTAAAAAAAAGAACAAAATAAAAGAAGTATTTTCTAGGCAGTTCCACTTGTTTTTATAACATCCTGTGAGAGTCGTAAATTTTATAACAGCAGATGTCTGTTATTCTGTATTAAATCTGTTTAAAGGGGGAAAAACAAGGTTGCGCATTGTAAGTGCTTGTAGAGTAAAAACACTTTTGTAAACATGGCACGCCATCTCTTTCAAAATAATAAACAGCAAGAAATTAAATCCCCATCTTAAGGATTCCACCAAGGTTGTGTTCCTGGAGAAGTATGAAGAAGTTCAGATTAACCCTTTTCTAAACATTTTAGCTGCATAAAATTGAAAGGGACGGCTGAAGCCATCTTTTTGCGTGGAGGATGTTCTACAAAACTGTTAGGGACCATAAATGGCAGGTCAGAGGTCGTATTCAGCAGGTTCTGACCAGTTCTGGAGAACCGGTAGCAGAAATTTTGAGTAGTTCAGAGAACCAGCAAATCCCACCTCTGACTGGCCCCACCCCCATCTGTCCTCTGCCTCCCAAGTCCCAGCTGATTGGCTGGGTCTCCTCTGGTTGCCCTGCACAGGAGAACGGAGCTGGAAAGCAGGTTAGTCAGGTGGGGAGGGAATGGGGATTTTGCAGTATCCTTCCCCTGCCACGCCCACTAAGCCAGGCCCACAGAACCAGTAGTAAAAATTTTGAATCCCGCCACTGTGGCAGGGGTGTCAAACTTGATTTCTCTTTTTTAAAAAATATTTTTTTTACAAAAAATTAAAATATACAAATATACAAACTCGAAAGACAAAGATCCATACAGACAAACGTCACAATAATCTCTATGATAAAACTAATTAAACTTTCCTTTAATACATTTGACAGTGAGTTAAATATTTCTTAAATTATATTATGTGGCAGTTATTTCTTGCTTCCTATAGGTTCTCTGTTATTTATGTTCTATCAAACATCATGTTCTGTTATTAATGTTTGTTGTTGGATTATACTTATTTATTTTTACCGATGAATTCCTTCAATTGATTGCTTAAAGAACGAGGGAGTCTAAGACTAACATTAACAATTCCTGTTTGTTATTGTATGTATCATAATCTGTTTCATAAATTTGTTTTGTCCCCCTTGATTCCTCTTTTCATTTTTTTTTAATGTTCTAGCCAATCGTACTACTTATTCCAGTTCAAGTAAAATTCCGCCTCCTCTTTTCCTTTTAATTTTAATGTGAGTTTTTCAATTTCTGCACATTCACAATTTTTTTGAATAATAAATTGTATTGGTGGTATATTAGGCGATTTTCAGAATTGAGCCAGTGAAATACGTGCCGCTGTTAGGATATGGATAATCAAATATTTTACTTTGGTGGGATAACCTTCCTTAATGATACTCAGAAGATACAATTTAGGTTCCCACTCCAATCCACCCTGGACAATTTCTTCTAACCAAGTTTTAATTCTATTCCAAAACTTTTTGACCACTGGGCATGTTCACCAGAGATGGAAGTAACTACCATGATTCCCCTTGCATTTCCAACAAGTTGGATTGGATGTTGGATATATTTTTGCTAATCTGGAGGCTGCTAGATTCCATCTATATATCATTTTATATAAGTTCTCTTTATAAGACACAGATTTAGTTGTTGTAAGATTTCTCTGCCAGATTTCTTCCCAGTCTTAGAAGTCTATATTATGGCCGAAATTTCTTGCCCACGCTATCATTGGTCCTTTCACAATTTCCTCAGCTAATTCACATTCCAATAGATAATTATATAATTTAGAGATCATATTTTTATCTGGACTCAAAAGTATCTTATCAAATTTAGTGCTTTTTGATTCTATTTTGAATTCTTTTAAATCTTTCTTCTATCTTATTGCTATTTGGAAATAGGACCAATGATCAATTATTATTTTGGGGTTTTTTAACTCTTGGGTGGATTTGAGCTTTCCTTCTTTGTCTAAAATTTGGTGATATTTGAGCTTTTTACTGATGTCCATTGTATTAGGGTGGAACATTGCCTCCATTGTTGACAACCATAACGGTTGTCCTAATATCAGACCAGGTTTTTATCAAAGATTTGCGTAAAGTATGTCTCTGAAAGTATGAGTGACATTTACTACTCGGGTTCCACAAGAAGGCATGCCACCCTATTTGTAAGTCATATCCTTCTAATGTTAGAATTCTTTTGTTTTCCAATTTAATCCAATCCTTTATCCACATTAACATTGTTGCTTTATAATAGGTCTCCCAGGCAGGGAGACCTAAGCCGCCTCTGCTTTTATTGTCTTGTGAATAAATTTTCTTAATTCTTGACTTCTTGCCTGCCCAAATGAATTTCATAGTAATTTTATCCAATTCTTTGAAAAATGATTTATCCAATAATATAGGGATTGTTTTGATTTTATTGAGGGCCCTAACCCTAATCCATCACCACCCTGCACTGATCAACTCCTTAGCCAAGACCCTCATCTCCAGAACCAAACACCTAGTTGACAAAGACCACCTGAGAACAGAACTACACACCCTCACTAAATATTAATTTCCAATGGATTCCAAAGAAACACTATTACTAACCTAATCCAAAGAGAGATACCCCCCCAAAACCAAGACACAGAACAAGACAATGGTATCGCACTCCTCCCTATATCAAAGGCACCACAGACAAAATCAGCAAAATTCTCCACAAACACAATATCAGGACAGCCTTCGGCACTGACCAAAAAATAGCCAACATCCTAAGAAACCCCAAAGACAAGATCCAGTAGAAAACCAAGGAGTTTATGAAATACCATGCAACAATTGCCCAGCCACATACATTGAACAAACCAACAGGAGAATAAATGCATGCATCACAGAACACAAAAACGTAGTCAGAAAAGAAGAAAATACTTCCTCCCTCTTCTAGCACCTTAAAGCCACAGGACATGAAATTAATTTTGAAGGAACCAAATTAATATCCAACACTGAACATTCCAGCAAGAGAATAATCAGGGAAGCCATAGAAATAGAGAAAAACCCCTATAACATGAATAAACGGGATGATACCTCCCACCTACCAGACATCTGGAAACTAGCCCTCACCAACAAATGAGTCCCAGCCATGAAAACCAACATCAGACACAAAACAACATGGGACACCACCGCCAATCTCCCTCATCAGACCCAGGCCCAAACCCATCCTATAAACGAAGGACAACCACCATCCAGAAACCAGACCACAGCTGCTTCTCCAGCTGTCGCAGCCTCCCAACCCCAAAACCAAACAAACTGACACACACCAAGAACATAGACCCAGACCCCAAACTTGAAGCCAGACCAAAACCCAGAATGATACATCACAGTCACTCGCTCAGGATATCACATCAGAAAACTCAGGAAATTATACCACAAGAACTCAAGTAGTTGCAACACAGCAAATGACCCAGGAAATCATAGCACAAGACCAAGGGTACCACAGCAATAAAACTCACAAAGTCACCACACAACCCATTACCCAAGCCATTACAACACAGGAGGCTAATGGAAAAGAGATCAAAACACAAATGACCCAGGAGGTTAAAGCACAAGATCCAGGATATATCCACAACAAAACTCACAAGGCCATCACACAGCCCATTAAACCAACATCAACTTGATCAACCAATCAAGAGGCAGCAGCACAGCCAACCAAACCCACCCCCCACCAGTATTTATAGAGAGACGGCAGCTCCGATCACACACTGCTTACACTGGCATGAAGCCGAAAGCACCAGCCTGAAGATGGCGAGTGGGACCTCGCCTAAACATCACCAAGATATTCTTAATCTTACACAGGAAAATACCCGAACACATCTAGACCTACATATATACATATACATATACATATACATATACATATACGTATACGTATACGTATACGTATGTATGATATTCAGCTTTGTTCGGGTATTTTCCCACATCATTATAGTTGTGCTTTTAAAGTTGTAGCAACGTTGTAGAATCTCATCTGCCATCATCAGGCTTCTATATTGTGTTCGTCTGTGAGTCAGACTTTCACAGCCGTTTCTGTTTTAAATTTGGTGCTAGCCTACTGCTGTGCCAGAATGGTTTTTTCTTCATCCTGATTGGTTGGGAGTCTTGGTCTGTGTTTATTGGTCTTGGAGTTTGCTGTGTTCTGCTTGATTGGTGTTTCTAATATCTTCTGTCTGTTTTGTAGCACTTTTTTTGTCTTGATTGGCTGGCAACATTGTGTTTCCTGTATTGGAGGTTTTTAGTGAGGCTTGGCTCTAAGTAAACGGATGGCTATCATTTATTAGGAAGCTAGGTTCATCAGGGTGCCTGGTTGGGGTGTGTTTGAGTTGGAGGTATCAGGGGGAGTCTGTCTGTGTCCAGGTGTTTGCCTGGCTTGTGGTGTGGAGATTTTTTTGTTTGTGAGTGCAGGCTTCTAAATAATTGACAGTCTGGTGGAGTCATCTCTTCTATTCATGCTTTCAGGTCTTTTTTCAATCTCTACGGCTTCTCTGATAATTCTGTGGCTGGGTTTTTCTATAGTGGCTAGGGTTTTGGTGCCATTGAAGTCGATCCTATGACCTGTGGCTTTCATGTGTTGGACTAGTGAGGAAGTGTGCTCCAGCTTTTTCTACTGCATTTTCATGTTCATCTGGGCGGGTACTTATTTTTCTATTAATCTGTCCAATGTATGTGGCAGGGAATGATGCACAGGGGATTTCATATATGCCTTGGTTTTCCAGGTCAATTTTATCTTTGGGGTTTCTTAGGATGGCTGCTATTTTTCTGTCTGTTTGAAGGCAGTCTTGATGTGATGCCTGTGTAGTATTGTACTGATTTTGTCTGTAGTACCTCTTATGTAGGGCAGGACAGCTGTTCCATAGGTCTGTTCATTTTCTAGGTCTCCATTATGTCTCAGTGTGTTTTTGTGGATCAGGCCAGTGATTTTGTTTTTGTGGAAGCCGTTAGCTGTCAGTACTTTAGTCAAGGTGCATAGTTCAGTCTTTATGTGTGTCTTGTCTGCCAGGCGTTTGATTCTGGCAATTAGCGTTTTGGCCACGGAGTTTATCTGTGCTGGGTGGTGGTGGGATTGGGCATTGAGGTAGTGGGTGGTGTGTGTTTTCTTCTGGTATATGGTGTGTCCTAATGTGTCATCTGTTTTTTTGTAGATTAGTACATCTAGGAATGGTAGTTGTTTGTTTGTTTCCATTTCCATGGGGAATTTGATTTTGGGGTGTGTGCTGTTTAGGTATCTTAACCATAGTTTGGGTTTGTGGGTGTCATTGGCTAGGGCTCTGAATTTGAATTCTTCATCAGAAGAATTCATCAGAAGCCTGATGATGGCAGATGAGATTCTGCCGAAATGTTGCTACAACTTTAAAAGCACAACTATAACGATGTGGGAAAATACCCAAACAAAGCTGAATTCCATACATAAACCCACAAAACTTAAGAAAACAAACAGATTCTTCTGAAAAAAACTTGAAGATCATGGTGTGAATGGTGTGAATGTATAAATATCCCTGCTGATCACTGCAGGGTCACATTTTCTAAGTTCTAGCCAACATATTCTTGTAACGTCAAAGCAGTGGGCGTAGCCTCTAAGAGGAGAAGTAACACCTACTCAGTTGGTAGATATCTCATTCTACTACTTTAATCAATTATCTTAAAATGATGCTTTCCTCACTAGAACAGACGCTTCTCAAAAAATATAATTCCATCAGATAAAACTGAACACAGTACATAAGTTATTTTCTTGCACTGTACAATTAACAGAATTGGAAGGGACCTTGGAGGTCTTCTAGTCCAACCCCCTGCTCTGGCAAGAAAACTCTATACCATTTCAAACAAATGGTTGTCCAATCTCTTTTTTAAAAACTTCCAGTATTGGAGCATTCAGAACTTGTGGAGGCAAGTTGTTTCACTGGTTAATTATTCTAATAGTTAATGGTTATTTTTAGTCAGGAAATTTCTCCTTAGTTCTAGGTTGCTTCTCTCCTTGGTTAGTTTCCATCCATTATTCCTTGTCCTGCCTTCTTGGTGCTTTGGAAAATAGTTTGACCCCCTCGTCTTTGTATGAACTCTTCAGATATTGAAATACTGATAGTCATGTCTCCCCTAATCATCCAAGTCATTGAAGTATCTGGAAATTATTCAAGTTTTAGTTAATTAATAGAGGTAATCCTCAATTCATGAGCACAATTGGGACTGGAATTTCAGTTGCTAAGTGATGCAGCTGTTGAAGGTATCCATTCTCCCTCCCTCCCTCCCTCCCTTCCTTCCTCCCTCCCTTCCTTCCTAGAACACAGTATTTGCTCCTAATATTTGCTCCTCAGGAAACAACAACTGAATGAGAAACTGCTGGTGACCTTCTACCACTGCACCATAGAGAGTATCTTAACTTTCTGCAACCTGTGTATGGTTTGCCAATTGCACAGTGGCAGATAGGAAAGCACTCCAGAGGGTTAATGTCATTGCTCAGAGGATCATGGGTTGCCCTCTCCCCTCTTGGAAAGAGCTTTATAGCTTCCGCTGCCTTAAGAAAGTTCAAAACATCCTCAAATGTCCATCTCATCCTGGGCAACCCCCCCTTTTTTTTGAACTATTACCATCTGGCAGATGGTACAGGATAATAATAAAAACAAGGACAAATAGGCTGAAAAACAGCTTCTATCCCAGGGCAGGAATTCTATTGAATTCTACCGTGGTTGTACGATGTGCAATGACAATAAACTAAACTAAACTAATAACACAGTGCTTTTATTTATCTGAAACTTCCTTCCTTCCTTCCTTCCTTCCTTCCTTCCTTCCTTCCTTCCTTCCTTCCTTCCTTCCTTCCTTCCTTCCTTCCTTCCTAACACAGTATTTGGTTCTAAGAACGCAGTGCTTTTATTTATCCAAACTTTCTCTTCCTCTTCCTCTTTCCTTTTCCCTTTCTCTTTCCCTTACTCTTTCTCTATAATACATATATGCAATGCTACCTGGCATAAAAACCAGAGATTACACTAAATACAATCTTTGAATTTTGCTCTCAGCATTTCTCTTCTATTTCTCCCACTTTGCAGATAAAGGGATGTATGAAAGAGATACTCCATTATGCTGTAAAGTATTTGTATTTTTCCCAAGGTTTTTTAAAATTATTATTTGGCCTTCTATAACAACAAAAAAAAGATAATAATGTGATGACTATTGTCATAAGTTTGCTTAAGCAAAATACAGGATTTCATTTTCCTTTGAAAGCTCTCATATTCTGTAGTAAGTAAGCTGCTGAGAATAACATGTTTAATGCACAATAATTACATTCAGATGAGTGACCTCAAGGAAGTCAAACAGACTTAAAAAGAAGTGGAATTCCAGGAATGAGAACACTAGGCTCACTCATCAGCATTGAGGGTAATATTTATACCAGTTCAAATATTTTCCTTATGCAGTTGATTGGCTGTGAATGAAATGAATGGTTTTGTTACTTATATATGAATCTTGCTTTCATTGAATTTTTTTCTTTCTCAAGACAGCGTTAGAAGATTGAAAAACCAAAGCAGCTTGGAAATGTATTTTCTCCTTTTAATTTGCACAGTTTAAAGGCTGTAGCTGACATACTACAGGTAATCCTAGACTTGCTACTTGACAACTACTCATTGTCTTTGGTTATTTTTTATATCTTTTTTTTATGTTTGTGTCTTCAACTTTGCAAGATGTTCAGAGTCATGCACTATGTGAGAGGATACGTGTATTTATTTGTATGTGTATGTGTATGTAAGAAGTAATCACGCACCCACCCATTCCATCCTAGAGAATGAAATATCTTGGGGAATATTAAGAGGCAGAATATTATATGTTCCCAAAGGAGAAATGGAGAAACATGCTCTTAAAGGCAGAAAGCAACCCCAGTCTTCCTGCTATAGGTATCCAGCAGATGCCTGAAGTCTTTAGAGGTGGACATTTTGTGTCCATTCAGAAATCCAGGCCAATCTATTCATGAACAAAATGCCTTCAGCTCCAGTTGATGGGATTAAAGTTTGCATCCCCCACCCAAATTCTAAGGACAGGACCTTTTAGGACATAATAGCAGTGGTGGGATTCAGCCAGTTTGCACCAGTTCGGGAGAACCGGTTGTAAAATTTTTCTGAGCAGTTTGGTGAACTGGTTGTTGGAAGAAATCATTACGGCAGAAAACCGGTTGTTAAATTGTTTGAATACCACCACTGCTTAATAGGATTAACCCCACCACCATTAAAATAGCAAGAGATTCAAAAACCCCTTTGTTGCACAATCCCAAGAACAGTTCAAACTTCAATGTCACAGAAACCTATCAAGATCCATCCACTCCTTCAACCAATTTTTCAGCTGTCCCAGAACTGCATGCTGTGTTTCTGATTCCAATAAACTTTCTTTCCAATCAGCCTCCATTTTATTTCCAGTACTGGCTTGGAACCAAACCAGATTTTTCTTCCAAGTTTTAAATTTATTGTTGTCTATTGATATCATTCCATATTTATTTATTTCAGAGCTGAAATTAATGTTTTAGTGAACTTCAGAAAGTGTAGCTTTTATCAATAGCACTCAGTGCTTACACTTATATACCTCCTCACAGTGCCTTTACAGCCCACTCTAAGCATTTTCCAGTGACAGCCTATTGTCCCCAAACAATCTGGGTCCTCATTTTACTGACCTCGGAAGGATGGAAGACTGAGTCAACCTTGAACCTGTCAGGATCAAACTGCTGGCAGTCAGCAGAATTAGCTTGCAATACTGCATTCTAACCACTGCGCCACCACAGATGGATGGATAGATGGATGGATAGATAGATAGATAGATAGATAGATAGATAGATAGATAGATAGATAGATAGATAGATATGGATGGATGGTTGATGATAGATGGTTGATCATTGATACATGATAGATACATGATAGATAGCAATAGCACTTAGACTTATACACTACTTCATAGTGCTTTACAGCCACTCTCAGTGGGTTACAGAGTCAGCCTGTTGCCCCCAATAATCTGGCTCCTCATTTTAATGACCTCGGAAGGATGGAAGGCTGAGTCAATCTGGAGCTGGTCAGGATCAAACTCCTGGCTGTGGGCAGACTCAGCCTACAATACTATATTCTAACCACTGTACCACTATGGCTTGCTTCCTTCCTTCCTTCCTTCCTTCCTTCCTTCCTTCCTTCCTTCCTTCCTTCCTTCCTTCCTTCCCAAGCAATAGCACTTAGACTTTATACGCCACTTTACAGCCCTCTCTAAGTGGTTTACAGAGTCAACCTATTGACCCCAACAATCTGGGTCCTCATTTTACCGACCTCAGAAGGATGGAAAGCTAAGTCAACCTCGAGTCAGTCAGGATCAAACTCCTGGCAGTGGGCAAATTTAGCCTGCAATACTGCATTCCAACCACTGAGCCATGACAGCTAACCCAACCAAGCTGAATGTGGAATTTTTAACCTTTTTTGTCAATTCCAGTTCCAAATTGCAAAATTCCTCAAGTCCACTAGAATGGAAGGAAGAAGAGTCTGACAATTTTTATTCTTTCTGCCTGCTTTGCGGTCCTTTGTTGCTTGTCAAGTCCCAAACTTTGAAAGGTTTCTGCGAGCTAACCATTCATCTCAAAAACATCACTGCTGCTGTTTCAATCTAATGTATAAGATCAGATATAATCCTACGAGGCATCAAATCAAGGAGATTTTCTCAAGGGGCAAAATTACAGCGTGTAGAACTATATGAAAAGTCATATGCATATCGGTGGAAACCTGGTAAGATAATGCCTGCTGTTTTGCAATGATTGAAGTTGATCCACAACACTTTTGTACAATCAAACAACCATTTAATGCTCATCTTGAGGGAGAAATGAAAAGATTATTAATCATTTATGTCTACCCTTGAAAGGACAATCAAACAAAACAGACACCCTCATCCTAAATTGCTGATACATCACGAAGATAGATTGTGTTTTTTTATCTTTCTGATACTTTTGGACCTACAAGTTTAGTGAGCATTGTCATAAATATTCATTAGCCTACTTTTAAGGATTGTTGGACTTCCAGGGCCTCCTGAGGACAATACTTGTCAGAATATGCGCACAAGGTACATGTGGGACTTCTACAAATCCATCAAGGCAGAATCACTAAGTATAATCCTGGAGATACTAATGAGCATGTATTTTAATCACTTGCAGCAAAAAGTAATGAATATGCATTTCAATTCACACCTGTATAGTACAAGAGCTAGGCTGAAATTAGTTTTAAAGCTTGAGGTAATATTCTGACGAGAACACAGGAGGCCTAGCTTTCAACAAAAGTCCACAGCTCTGCTGCCCTCTAAAGAAGTCGAAAATGTTTGTTAAAGAAAACAGCTTTTATACCAGAGGTGACATTAAAGTGGAACATATAAAACAAAACAGCTTTGTATTTAGGGGTGATATTTTGGCAAGGGAGAGGGAGGAAAAAACCAAGAGAGAGAAGGGAGGCTGGGAAGATAATTCTGGTGCTCCTTCCACTACCTATTAAACCAAGTCCACCATTTTGTTGAAATAATTTATAATACATAGAGAGGCAGTTGCAGTGGTGGCTGCAAATTTTTTAACAACCAGTTCTGGGTAGGCATGGCCAGTTGGTCAGTGACTGGTGGGTGACATAACTCATCACACCCAGCCAACCACCCGGCCAACCACCTCAAAGGCAGAGGTAGAATTCAGCCAGTTGGGGATAATCCCACCGCTGGCTGGCCCGGCCCCGGCCCATTTTTCACCCTATTTTGGGGCATTTCTTGGCCATTTTCAGGCCATTTGGGGGGTCATTTTGGGGTGATCTTTGGGCCAGTTTCAGGCTGTTTTCAGGGCATTTTTCAAGCCATTTTTTCGGCTGTTTTTCAGGCCTGAACAGCCTGGAAACAGCCCAAAAATGAGCGGGAGGGGGGGCAGCCAGTGGTGGGATTTGCTGGTTCACTGAGCTGCGCATAATCTTAACAACCAGTCCGTGAAAACTGGTGCAAACTGGTAGCAACCCACCTCTGGGCAGTTGAGGTCTAGTGATTGAGGCTAGAAAGCTGGATTCTGTGAGTTCTAGTCCCTCCTTGGGCATGAAAGCTAGCTGGGTGATTTGGGGCCAATAAACAGGTGACTGTGACTTCTATTTTCACCTTAGACATAAAAAGCAGCTGGTGATTTGGGGCCAATCACTAAGAGAGGGAGAGTTCTAGTCCCACCTTAGCCATGAAAGCCAAGAAAGACTTTCTCTCAGGCCAACTCACCTCACAGGATGGGTGAGGGGAAAAATAGGAGGAGGAGGAAGATGTATTGCAAATGTTAGCTGCTTTGAGTTATTTGTAAAAAAAAAAAATCATTTTAAAAAGGTAGGAATACTAATAAATAAATAACTAGGAATCTTGTTTTGCCCCAGTGTATCAGATAGTTGAATGATTTCAGTCAACAAGAAACAACCCCAACTGTGATAAATATCACAATTCCCTCAGATACTTGTCAAACTTTGTTTATTTTCTTTTTATAAAGGTCTTTTAGTGGGCAGAAAAATACATAAGTGGGAAGTTGACATGTTGCTTTGCTGCCTGCAACATCATTCCTTTATTTTCAGAGATTTTATTTTATTTTAGAGAAAAAAGAAAAGACGCGTAGCTGCAATACGAGATGTCGTGTGGAAATGGATGAAAATAGAAGCTAAAAGAGAAAGAGAGACGAATCCAGAGAAAACATGAGGAAATGCTATGAAATCCCTCATCCAATTTGCATTCAGATATATGGGATATTTTCAGGGATGGGCTTCAAAAATTTTAGCAAAGGGTTCTCTGTCCGGTTGCTGGTTGGATGTGGCCATGGTGGGTGTGGCCTAGTCGGCCTCCTGCATCACAACAGGGGTGGGTGGCTGGGTTTGCCTTTCCTGGGCTCTGGAGGCTTTCCTCAAGTCTTTGAGAGGGCAAAAACAGCCTCTCTGGGCTCCGGAGGCTCTCTGGAAGCTGGAAACAGGTCCGTTTTCGGCCTTCCCAAACTTCCAGAAGGCCTATTTTTCACCCTCCCCGAGGCTCCATGCATGCCCAGCACTTACCTGCATCCAAAACGGGCTGTGTGGGGACTCCTGGGAGAGGAGGGTGAGGGTGGGCGGGGCCAGCCAGGAGTGGGATTTGGGAGGTTCTCCAAACTGCACAGAATCTTAGCTAGGGGGCTCTCCTGAACCCTTGCAAACCCCCAGCAGCCCACCCCTGGATATTTTGTGATAGGTCGTGGCCTTCGTGACACATTTTATCAATCAAAATTCTTCCTAGAATCTATTTCGCAAATGTACAACCATTCAATTTCCAAATGTGATTTATGTTGTTGTTTTTTTAAATGTGTTTTTCTTGTGCAAAATTATGGCTCACATGTCCAATGCAGAATAACGTAAAGGGGCACAGAAAAACAATGGCCTATATCTAACTCTTCAGGATCATTACTTACCACCTCTTAAACAAGAAACTTCTACTTTTGGATAATAGTTCTGTGACTGAGTCTTCCTCTGTTTCCTTTCCCGCTAGCCATGATTAAGAATCCGAGTCCTTCCATTTGTCTTTGAATGTAACCATGTCTTAAAACTCCTATAAGGACAGCACAGAGTTGCTTAATTGAGCATTGAGTTCCTCAGGTCAGTCCAATAGTTGAACCTGGTCTGGAGACTGTCAGTCTGGTGATCCTAGCCTCCCCAAAAAGATCAATTATCTCAGAAAGCTGGCATGTTTTCTGATGAGATCATCACATCTTCCTGAAAAAAAGGAAAGAAAAAAAGGATTCCCCTCAGAATGGAGACGCCAATAGACTAAGGTTGTTTGAGACCCCATATGAAGACAGGGTAGGTCATTTAATGAGCCACAGTGTAAAACTCCAAACCAAAGTGCCAAACCAAAATGGAAATATTAGATCTAATGCTGCATATTGGGCAGGACCATAGTATCCTATCTATAGAGATAACAGAGTTGGAAGGGACCTCGTAGGTCATCTAGTCCAACCCCCCCATCCAAGCGGGAGACCCTACACCATTTCTGACACATGGCAGTCCAGTCTCTTCTTGAAAGCCTCCAGTGATGAAGCTCCCACAACTCCCGAAGGCAACTTCTGTTCCATCGGTTGATGGTTCTTACTGTCAGATTTAGGACTTCAGTGAAATTTGAAGAATATTTTACCAAGTAATTGCCTGCCATCCTGTTATTCTCTGCTTGATCTCAAAGCCTTATGATCAGGATTGGAATCATTGCATATGAGATGGGCAGCAAAGAAACAAGCAAATAAATAGATATTCTTCCCCTGATTTGTCTTGTATCTATGAGACTTAGATTTATTGACTGAATGATTGATTGATTGATTCTTTCATTAATTAATTAATGCATTTATTCATTAATTCATTTATTAAACAAATGCATAGGGCATTTGTTTAACCTAGCTCACATACCATTCCTAGCAAATGGTATTTGGCAAATGTAGAAAGAGCAGGGTCCAGTTATGTCACAACATTGTGAATTTTGTGTAGACATGGGCAGAGAAGAATTAAATCCTTTGCTTTTGTGCCTCATAAATTTTTTAAATTGTGTATTCATTTTTTTTTAAAGAAAAAAACAACAACCAAAACCTTGATTGGATGCTGTTAGACAGTTAGAGCTTTCTCGTCTACAATGGCTTCCAATGTTTTTGTTCAGATGTATATAGATAATTATTTCCATCGGAGGTTTGTTTTCCCTCTGCTTTGTTGTGTAGAAGTAGAATGCTCAGGGCACATTGGTGGAGCTCTGAATTAATTCTCAGTCAGAATTTGGATCTGGATTAATTCTATGGTCTCTTCACATTGGCAACAAATTTGCTGGACACACAGGTTAAAATGCACGAAACACATCTGGTGAGTCTGTAGTTGTGGTGAATTAGCCATGCATCCCCTAAATTTGGCAAAGGGCATTCTCTTTACTTAAATATATAATATATGAACGAACTTTCTCTCCCTTTTGGTTTGAAAACCAAAAAGCAATAGTTCCAGCTATCGTCTGACTAAATCTACAGAAATCTACTTAGTTGTCAGGCATGGGGAACACAGTCTCAGAGCCCTTTGGAAATGACAGAATAATAGATTTCAAAGGGATCTTGGAGATCTTCTAGTCCAACCCCATGCTCAAGCAGGAGACCGTACATAGACCATTTCAGACAAAAAGTTGCTCAATTTCTTCTTAAAAAATTCCCAGCGATGGAGCGATGGAGCATCCACAACGTCTGGAAGCAAACCATTGTAATTAATTTTTCTCATTGTCAGGAAATTTCTCTTTAGTTCTAGATTGGATTTCTCTTTGATAAGTTTCCATCCATTATTTCTTGCTCTGCCTTCAGGTGCTTTGGCAAATAGATTTAAGAGATCCCCTCTTTCCTATGGCAGCCCCTCAAATATTGGAACACTGCTATCATATCACCCCTTCTCCTTTTAAAAATTCAACTAGACATGATTCCTGCAACTGTTCTTCATATGGTTTAGCCTTCAACCCCCTAATTATCTTTGTTGCCCTTCTCTGCAGTCTTTCTAGAGTCTCAACATCTTTTTTGTGTTGTGGTATCCAGAACTGGACACAGTATTGTGTGGTCTTTCCTTTCCTTTCTTTGTAAGCAGACCTGATGTAAGAGGGAAAGAGATCTCTTAGCAGCTTCTGTAATTTTAGTCTATCTTACTATAGTATTTTCCATTGAGAAGGGGCAAATCTACCACCAGAACTTGCCCAGAATGGGACAAAATATTTCTCTGTAAAGAACAAAGGACTACAAGATCAACTGGAAGCAAAATTGAGAGATCCTTCCAATATTTATGTATGTGTTGTGCATCTAAAGGGCAAACACTGTCCACAGCCACCATTGCAAGATCTGAATATATGAAGAACCCCTCATTCAATGTGCTAATAAGAACATTTAAGGACATTTTCTTGCAAAAGCAGATTGGACGCATGATATGTAATTCAACGATGGGGCCTCACAGGTAGAGATGCTTCCCACCAAAAGAACAATTAATGAGGTGATTGTTCTTCCATCTTTATATATCCGTGCTGAAAAATCATAGGCTAATAAATAGGTCGCGCTTTGGTGGGAAGAAAACAGCATTCCATGCCCCTTGGCATGTAGTCATGCTGCCCACATCACCATGGAAGTGTCTTTGGACAATGCTGGATCCCTCAGGTAAGAAACGGAGATAAGCACCAGGTCCTAGAGTCATACATGACTGGAAAGGGGAAACTTTTACCTTTACCTTAAACTTGGAATTAAAAAAAAAAAACCCATCCCGTAGAAAAGTAAAGAAAAATCTCTTCTGTACTGTAACTAAAAAAACAATATGAGCTTATCTAAGAGGTCACCAAAAGCACCAAAAGCAGACTTCCAACTGGAGACCAACACACATGGAGGGTTGCAGGAATTGGATATGGTCAGCCTAGAGAAAAGAAGGACTAGGGGAGACATGAGACCAGTATTCCAGTATCTGAGGGGCTGCCACAAAGAAGACAAGACAAGACGCAATGGACAGAAACTAATCAAGGAGAGAAGCAACCTAGAATTAAGGAGAAACTTCCAAATGATAAGAACAATTGCCTCCAGAAGTTGTGGGAGCTTCATCACTGGAGGCTTTTAAGAAGAGACTGGAGAGTCACTCGTCTGAAATGGTAAAGGGTCTTCTGCTTAAGCAGGGGTTGGACTAGAAGACCTCCAAGGTCCCTTCCAGCTCTATTGACTGATAGAAAAGGACTTTAAGGAAGTCAACTTGGTTCTCACTAGAACCTACTGGGTTTTAAGCAGTCCACAACTGATCAGCCAAATCTCAGGGCGAAGAGGATCCGTTCCCCACAAATTGTAACTCTATTACTGCACAATAGGAAAAGTGGTTTTATAATACTGATCGTACCTAATTCTCCCATATTGGTTTTCAACAATGAGTTAACCCAGTTTAGCTCTCACCCTTTAAGGTTCCACTAAATGTTCCCTTATCTTTTCTCATCTCTAAACAGTTTTCGGTGCCTTACATGACATGATGCTTTAACATAGACTAGTTTGAAGGGTTCTTGGTGCTCTCTGAGCTTTGTTGTTTTCTTGCAGACATTTCACTACCCAAATTAGGTAACAACATCAGTGCTAGAAGGGAAGTGTGGGGAGGCAGAGGAGGAGGTGGAGGTGGAGGAGGAGGAGGAGGAGGAGGAGGAGGAGGAGGAGGAGGAGGAGGACAATGACTTTGAGGTCCTTGGTGCTCTCTAAACTTGGTTGTTTTCTTGAAGATGTTTCATGACCCAAACTAGTAACAACATCAGTGCTAGAAGGAAGCATATGATGTGGAGAGGAAGAGGAGGAAGAAGGAGAAGGAGGAAAGCTGTGGAGTCCTCAGAGTTTTCTCAACTTGGTTGTTTTCTCACAGACATTTCACTACCCAAACCAGACAACAACATCAGTGCACTGATGAAATGCCTGCAAGAACACAACTGGGGTCAAAAAGCACCAAGCACCCTCATTTCATTTCAACCCTGAGCTGCAAATATTCTCGTTTATCGGACTAGTTTTCACAGAAGAGCTGGTTCCTCCATTTAGACACTGCTCTTATGTCTCTGGTTCCTCCATTTAGATACTGCTCTTGCCTATTTTCTGGACTGACTCTGATGTTGCCATTATTGTACCCATTGGCTCTCTTTTTAGAATCAGTAGTAGCTGCAGTTATAAATATAGAAGCCGCTAAAGAGCAAGCTTTGATCTTCTGATGACAGACAGACTGACATCTGAAGGACTGCAAGCAGAGCCAAATAGGGAAACAGGAGAATCATATCAACTGTCCTTTGATTGGGAAGGACATTTTGAGGCAGGTGCATCCTATTATAGACACAAGGTCTATATCACCTGTAGAAGCAGACCTTTTTTAAAAAAAAGGAAGTATTTGGTGTTGCTTCTTACAGCTTCTTGGGGTGGGGAACAGAAGAAGATCCAAACTTCACCACAATACCTAACTGGTATCCGCCATCTTTTCCTGTGGAATATCCCCGTCTTTTGAAGTTCAATGGTTTCGGGACATCATGTTGCCCCTTCAAAAATGAGGATTGAATTAGGGAGGATCCCTCAAACAAGTCGAAGTTGAGCATCATTTGGGAACATCATGTAAGGCACCGAAAACTGTTTAGAGATGAAGGAAAGGTAAGGGAACATTTAGTGATCCATGAAGATGGAGGGTTAGAGCTAAGCTGGGTTAACTCAGCATTGAAAATCAATAAGGGAGAATTAGGTATAATCACTGTCGGGGTTAAAAAAAAATCCAGAGATTTAAGTTATAAAACCACCTTTGCTATTGTGCGGTGATTGAGTTACTGCACTGATTTGTAGTGAAAGTATCCTCTGATTATTTTTATTTATTTGTTTGTATTCTGCCTTTATTATTTTTACAAATAACTCAAAATGGTGAATATATCTGATACACCTTCCTCCTCTTATTTTGCCCACAACAACAACCTTGTAGGTGGGTTGGGCTGAGAAAGAGAGGGACTGGCCCTAACTGGACTCACCTAACTGGCTTTCATGGCTACAGCAGGACTAGAACTCACCATCTTCTGGTGATTGGCCCAAAATTACCCAGCTGGTTTTCATGGCTAAGGCGGGACTAGAGAACTCAGTCTCTTGGTGATTGGCCCAAAGTCACCCAGCTGGCTTTCATGGTTAAGGCAGGACTAGAACTCACAGTCTCCTGGAGATTGGCCCAAAGTCACCCAGCTGGCTTTCATGGCTCAGGGATGACTAGAACTCACCATCTTCTGGTGATTGGCCCAAAATTATCCAGCTGGTCCAGAATCACCAACCTGGCTTTCATGGCTCAGATGGGACTTGAACTCATAGTTTCTGCTTTCTAACCTGGTGCCTTCGCCACTCGACCAAACTGGCTCTTTTCCAAGTATCCTCCAATTTAGATTTTTCTGGAAATAAGAGGAAGAGCATTGTAGCTTGCACACACATCTCCTTAAATAGTAAAAAGATGCACTTTTCCTCCTCTCCAACTGATCTTAGCAGTGGTTCCACAGGTTGTGGTGGAAAAGGGTAAAATGGCAGCCATTTTTGTTGATTAAAAATCCGCCCATTTTTATCTGTATCAGGTATGCAACAGAGATTTAAAAAAGGAAGTGAGCAGGCTTTCCACCACATTCTCACAACCAATCTTGTGACGTTTCTTGAAAAAACGTGGGGCAAAAGAGAGAGAGAAGCATGGTTTACACCTGTTGCAAGCACTGTGTAAAAATTAGGAACAATCTATTTATTTCCTCTGGGAGGAAAGAAGAATATGTCAAAATTCAAAATCAGAAGGGGGCCAATCAAACAATATCTTTTATACTTGTCGACGTTAGCTGTACAGTTGTACAAATTACCTTTACAAAGTTGCTCTTGGTGTCCTTTTTTTTCTAAAAGTGAAGCCAAGAAATTGTGTGTGGCATCACTCAGTGGTGGGATTCAAAAATTTTACTACCACAATTTTTACTACTGGCTTGGTGGGCGTGGCAGGGGAAGGATACTGAAAAATCCCCATTCCTTCCCCACCCCACTAACCTGCTTTCCAGCCCCGTTCTCCTGTGCAGGGCAACCAAAGAAAACCCAGTCAATCAGCTGGGATTCAATGGGAGGCAGAGAATATAGTTGGGGTTGTTGGGGCCAGTCAGAGGTGGTATTCCAAACTACTTAAAATTTCTGCTACCGGTTCTCCGAACTACTCAAAATTTCCGCTACCAGTTCTCCAGAACTGGGCAGAACCTGCTGAATGCCACCTCTGGCGTCACTCCAGTTTGCTTCAAATCCTCTGACACACACAGTGGATGTGCAAACCCCTCCACTTGCAACTTCCGAAGAAAACCACCCCAGACCATTAAAATAGGTTTCTTTGCTTCAGCGAGATAGGCTACCTTTGTGGTGAGAAGCATCGAAGCAACATGTAGCAACCTCACGCAAACCTATTCTCTTCCAGCTAATTCATACCAGGGGCTGAAAGTCCAGCCAATGCCAGATTTTGGGAAATTGACTCGGCGCCAGAGCTATCATATTTCCAGAAAGTTAGATACTGACAAGGGTGGAAAAAATGGCTCCCTCCCTCCGATCCTTCTCTTTCTTCTTCCTCCCCCTCCTCCTCTTCCTCCTCTGGCCCCTGAGGAAAAATAAATCAAGGAAGCTGTTAAAATAGAAGCAAATTTTTTTTGCAACTGCAAAGTTGCCTGGGAAAAAACGTTGGTTTGATTGTTCAGAGCATCCTTCAAGTTAGGTGGATGTTGTTCTCAACTCCTGAAAAACCAGCAAAAGGAGGGAGAACAACAGAGTAGTAGAAGGCAAAGCTTTCTGAAAGATTACCTGGCCATTTATCTTGGCACTGGGGAGTTTGGAACCCCGGCAAACATGATCAGAATAGAGCTGGAAGGGACCTCCAAAGTCTTCTAGTCCAACTCCCTTCAAGCAAGAGACCCTCTACTATTCCAAATGGCCATCCAGTCTCTTCTGAAAAACCTCCAGGGATGAAGTGCCTATAATTTCTCAAGGCAAGCTGTTCTACTGGTTAATTGTTCTCAGTGTTAGGAAGTTTCTCCTTAATTCCTAATACTTAATTAGCAGTTTAATTCTCCTCAGAGTTGGCTGAAATGGCAAAATTGACTACTTTGCTTAAAGAAAAGAATATGAGTACTTTTGTCTCCACATGGAAACCGCTTCTGAACTTCGTGCTTGATGTGGAAATGAATGAAACTTTGATTTTGGGTTTTACAGATTAGATTGATAGACCTCTATAGAAATGATTCATTACTAGTAGGTAAAACAAAAAGTTGTGATTTGCTGTTAATGTTTATTCTACTGTAACAGAGAAAGTCGTCAGTCAATGTTTCTTTTTCTTTCCTTATCTTTCCTCATTTTTCTTTCCTTTTTCCCCTTCCCCTTCACTGTCCTCTTATTTGATTTTGAATTTTATAATACCTCACAACTTAATAAAAATGTTTTTTTAAAAAAATAGTTTAATTCTCCTAAATTCTTATCTTAGCTGCAACTGCTCTGCATCTCCATCTTCTTATATATATATAAAAGCAAAATAACACTCACACATCATCACAAAATCTCCAGAACCGTAAAGCCTACAAATTTTGAAATTTGGCATATATGTTCCTCTTGACTTCTAGGTGCTTGCTAAGAAAGGATTTTTCGAAATGACCATCAGTATTTCCTATATTATTATTAACATGCTCTGATGCTAAGGAGTTCTACTTCCCCTCCCCACCTGAAAAGAAATCTGTTCCAAATGCAAAACACAAGCAGAGGAGTTTCAGTTTCACAGCAGCAACCAGCTTTCATAGAGAACAGTTGAACTAAGCCACGCCCAGGCTCCTTGCTGTCTCCTTCTTGCTCACACAGCAAATATTGTTTCATTTTCCAAACAGTCCTCAACTCTCTCACACACTGACAAGAAACTAGCCAGATGAATGCCAATGAATGCTGTTAGGCAGAGGCAGAATTCTTCCCCCTTATTTTCCTCCTCCAAAATTAAGCCCGACCACATAGTTTCATAGTGAAGCATAGGTATCAAGCTAGTTAGTAGATAAATTGGCTGATGGGCTCCCATTTTACTACCATTTCTGATACAGGTGATAAATTCTGATCCCCAGTTAGCTGTTGGCTTTCAAAAATCTGAACGGCCAAATGGTCTCAGGATTGGATCTGCCCTCCTCGCAATGAAAAGCAGAAGAGCTGGACACCACAGCAGCCTGTGGCGCATTATTAAAAGTTTTTAAAAAGGAAGATCAATATGAATACAAGCGAGACATAATAAGGAAGAATCAAATGCATACAGACTGAACTTAACCAGGAAGGTAAAAAAGGTAACACAAACCAATTCAAAATAAGAAAGAAAGAAAAATAGAAACTGAAGTAAAAGCTAAAAGTACAAGAAAAGTACAAGAAGAATAAAAATAAGCGTCTTCTAATCTGCTTTTTTAAGCAGTTATAACTCTTATTCTTCTATGATCTATCCTATCTAATTATCAAAACCACAAATCTTAAGCTCATTTCTTTTCCTTTCATACCAAAAGTCCATACAGGGTTTCCATTTGTTTGTTTGTTTAATTTTATTAATGTGTGCCACACAATCAGGTCAGTTTGGTTATTTCATATGCTTTTTGAAAAGAAATTTCAACTCCTACTCTTCCTCCTTTTCATTTTCCTCCTCTTCCTCCTCCCCCCTCTCCTCCTCCTTGGGTGTTGAGGGAGATCCAATGTTCTGGTCCTTGCACTTCTGTTGACTTCAACCATTGCTACTGGATGCTGTTGTGGTGTCTCTTTGATGTTGTCCCTCCATCTTCTTCTCAGTCCGCCTTGCATTCTTTGGCCTTCTCCTCTTTTTGTACGTGCCTTTTATGGTATAGAATCCCAAGGCAGTCTCTCCAGGTGAAAAGACTTAACAGGTTTTAAGCTCAACAACTAGAAAATGATGTTGACAAAAAGATGACCAAACAGAACTGAGAAACAAAACAGGTTTCAAGTTTGAGAGGAAAAATGGTAAAAATATCTGGATATCACTAGGACAAATACGAATTGTATTTTATTTCAGAAGTTCATTTGTTAGACACAGAGAAAGCAACAAGAAATAGAGGGTGGGATAAGAGTTAATTTTAAAGAACGCATATTCTTGTCATCCGCTTGTAATTGGCTGTGTTAGCTTCCCTTCTTTTATATCACTGCAAAAGGCAAAGCGAAACAGGCCCAAAATAAATACCAAGGGGTGAGCAGTGTAAAATATTAAAAAAAATTGCCTTGATGCCATTTGGAAGGCGTAGATCCCAGTGATATCAGCAAAGCGTCTCATTGTCACCAGGAACATGCTTAATGCATTATGAGCTTCAGAAGCAATATTATGAGAAAATTTATGACTCTGAAATGTGTAAGCTTCACACTGGGGAGCTTAATCACATTTCTTTATGAATGTATTTATTCAGTGTTATGAGTCGCTTTTCCAGCTCAAATAACTGGTCTACTCAAGGCTATCTCCAAAGCTAGAAAGGGGGCGAAGGAAAGCTATAAAATGAAATGGAAGATAAGTTGCAAGAGTTTTAATCTGGAGGTTTGGGAAATAAGTTTGTGGCCAACATGCCAACTGGGAAACCATACAACACACCAAACTAAAAAGATCAGGGAATGTGAAAAATAAAAAGATGGGCACCATTTATGCCCTCTTGTTTTATTCTGGTAGCGTAATCATCAAACAGCAAATGTTGGTTTTAAAAAAGGTTGGTAATCCCATCTCAAACATAAACATTGAAAGGAGAAAAAAAAAATCTTTGTGTGATGAATGATCGAGAGAACTAGATACTGCATCCAGTTTGGGTCACCACATTACAAAACAGATATTGAGACTTTGGAAAAAGTGCAGAGAAGAGCAACTAAGATGATTAATGGCCTGGAGACTAAAACATATGGAGAATGGTTGCAGGATTTGGGTTTGGCCGGTCTAGAGAAAAGAAGGACTAGGGGGGACATGATAGCAGTCTTCCAGTATTTGAGGGGCTGCCACAAAGAAGAGAGAATCAAGATATTCTCCAAAACACCTGAAGGCAGGGCAAGAAGTCATGGATGGAAACTGATCAAGGAGAGATACAACCTGGAATTAAGGAGAAATTTCCTGAAGGTAAGGACAATTAACCAGTGGAACAGCTTCTCTCCAAATGCTTGAGTGCTCCATCCCTGGAGGTTTTTAAGAAGAGACTGGACAGCTGCTTGTCTGAAATAGTGTAAATTCTCCTGCTTCAGCAGAGTAGTGGATTAGAAGACCTCTAAGGCCCCTTCTACCTCTACTCTGATTCTGATATTAGTCTAACAAAGAGAAGAACCAGGGGAGACATGATAGCTGTCTTTTAGTACTTGAGGGGCTGTCACAGAGAAGAAAGGGTCAACTCATTCTCCAAAGCACCTGAGGGCAAGACAAGACAAGAATTAACAAGTAGAAGATGATTAAAGAGATGTCCAACCTAGAACTAAACAGAAACGTCCTGTCAGTGAGAACATTAATTGGTAAATCATTCATATATCAGCCTATCTTTCACCCAATAAATTCCATGCTAGGAAAAGAGAGGGATAAAAACAAAACTAATACTATTGTGATTCCATGATACAAATACAATGTATGTCCACATCTGAAATACAGTGCACAGTTCTGGCTGATACATTTAGGAGAAAAAAGATAGAATAGACGAATTAAAAAGGGGAATGAATCTTTGGAGATCTTCAGTTTAGAACAAAGAAACTGCAGTGGGACATGATAGATGTAATTAATTAATTAATTAATTAATTCTTTATTGGCCAAGTGTGATTGGACACAGAAGGAATTTGGCTTGGTGCAAATGCTCTCAGTGTACATAAAAGAAAAGATACATTCGTCAAGAGTCAAGAATCATCAGGGACAACACTTAATAATAGTCATAGGGTACAACAAGTAATCAAATCCTACTAGGAAACAGTCAATATAAATCGTAAGGATACAAGCAACAAAATTACAGTCATACAGTCACAAGTGGGAGGGGATGGGTGATAAGGAGTGATGAGAAGTTTAATAGTAATAGTAATGCAGACTTAGTAATTAAATTAAGCATGCCATCAAGAAAGTGGACAGGGAAATGTTTTTTTCTTCAACTAGGTAACACTAGATCAGGGTTTATCCAATGAAGATGATTAGAAGGAGATTTTGATCTGGCGAAAGGAAACTGTTTTCAGAATGAATTTGTGGAATTCATTTCCATGGGATGTAGTGATGGCTATTAGTTTGGATAATTTTGAAAGAGTATTGAATAAATTTCTGATATGTTAATGATTATTAGTCTTGAAGGCTCATGTTGCCTCCATGTTGGGGCTAACGAGCCTCAAAAAAGAACAATAATGGGAGAAGGGTATGTCTTTATCTCTACTTTGCAAGCATCTCAGAGACATCTAGTTGGCCTTTATGAGAAACAAAACATTGGACTGCAGAACCTTGGTCTTATCCAAGAAATTTCTTCTGATATTCTTAGAAAGAGAACTTCTATCAACTTCATTATTTTCAAGCACAATATCCACATATTTAAAAGATGGAATGCTACTTCTTCCAACCTGGAAGTGAAAAAATGAGAAATATCTGATCAAATCATGTTTTGGAAGGTCTCCTTTACTGACCAATCATGAAGTAAATTTAAATCCCTTGGGATCATTGTTAAAGAAATGATAAGATGAACATTTTCTCATTTCTAAAACAGGAACCAATTTTCATGAAGGAGTATATTTTCATACAAATTTCATAATAATTTGAAGCAGACCAGACCACTGAATAATGATTAGAGAACACCTACTTTTCTATCACATCAATTGTTCCAGATGTTCATAAACTTTGGGTGGTCATGGGGATGATTGAGGGATATGTTTTTCAGCCCTTTTGGTCAATTTAGTACTGCTTGGAAACTGAAGTCAAAGAAACATCTGCCCGATACAACAAACCTTGTTAAAGAAGGCAACTCTTTGCCTCAAAAACCAACTTGATCACAGCTTAGTTCTTTAAATCTGTTAGGAATACCCTGTGAATTTTTTTTTGTCTCTCTTATTCAAGCAGATACCTTCCTCAATTTACTTCAGAGGAACAGAAATGCCACAGGAATTTGAATAGGTAGCCAGATGGGGCCCTGGGTGCACTTTGACCCATATATCACGGGGCAGAAACTTTTACGGCCAAAAGTTGACTTACATATGGTCCTTGGCCTACATGCTCTACTAGAGTGGGGTGAAACTACCACTGAATATGATGAACACAGCTTCCAAAATTTCTTTTGATACTGCTGGAGGCAAGCAAAGGCTGACCTTCTATACTGCCTGATGGAAAAACACTTGGAGGAGACACTTCAACATCTGGCATCAAAGCCTCATCACGAATATCTAACCAATCAGTTCCATCTTTGGAGAAAAATGGGGCAGTGTGTCTTTTCATATCTTTTGAGCTATAGAAGGGAATATTCTATGCTCTCCTGCCTCAAATCCTAGTTCTAAAGTCTGGCATTTTTATGTCAAATGCTATCTTACTGTGAAAAGGACATCATTTTGGACAATCTAATGGAATCAGCATTATCCACCATCTTGTGCAAAAATGCAGATTTGTAAAAGAGGCATATCGATACAAAACGGAGACATCTGGATAAGAGACATTTGGCTAAAGAAAAAAAAAAAAGCCAAAATGACAGTCAAAACCATGAGATTGAAACTCTGCCCCTTTTACAATCTATGTTTAAAAAAAATGTCCAATCACATAATTGTGGCTGCCATCTTGATTTTTTTCCACCGTTCCTTTCAGAGCCTTTTGTGGTCCTAAGCATCCAAAAGATTTATTGTGATAGAAATAAATCTAGGTGTTTAAAGAAGATGTTGACACACACAATCTAAATTTACTGATTTTAATAGCCTTTTAAAAATGTTGGCCTTCTAATGAAGGCTAATAGGAAGGAATCTAAATTAACCTCTCTCTCAAAGGATTGTTTTAAGGCAAAGTAAGTCCTACAGAGCAGAATGCCTAATTCTCTCCTGGGAGAGAATTATCTAGTCTCTCCATAAATTGCAATTTGGAAGTCATGTTCAAGATTTCGCATGGAAGATGGGCTTGTAACGGAGGAACTCTTAATTGACAAATAACTTTGAAGCTAAAAACTAGCCTTTGCTTATATATGCAACTGATGGAAGCTACTCAGCATAGGTGGCATTTCAGATTATCCATTCCTCTCTGTCAGTGGGGTAAACTGACATTTCTGATTTATTTTCAAACTCAGTATAGGCACCACCCAAGATAATTATAGGCACTATAACGTACAACTGGATTTTGTTTTTCCTTGGAGATGTTTTGCTTCTCGTCCAACAAGCTTCTTTAGTTCACTGAAGAAGTTTCTTGGATGAGAAGCAAAATGTCTTCAAAGGAAAACCAGAAAGTCCAGTTGCCTCTTGAAACAAAAGCACCTTTGGGACAACCTGGATGACTGAGAATCTCTTTTATCAGTAGATAATAACACACACACACACACACACACACACACACACACACACTGAAGAAGTTTCTTGGATGAGAAGCAAAACATCTTCAAAGGAAAACCAGAAAGTCCAGTTGTCTTTTGAAAAAACACATTTGGGACAACCATGATGTGGATGACTGAGAATTTCCATAGACATTCATAAAAGATATTGTAAAGGCCAGAATATGTACAAGCAAAAACATACCGCTGCAGATTTTTTTTTTTTAAAAAAAAACTTCATTTAACTTTTGGTTTTAAACTTCATTGGCATCACTTCCATTCTTTTTTTTTTTTTTCTAAGGGCTCATTCCCCTCTCTCTTCAATCAGGATTCATCATACAACTTTTTCGGTTGAGTTTATTCCAAGATTCAGGCTTTTGATAGCTGTAACTTTGGTTAAGTAAGTAAATAAAACTTTATTTACAATCGAAGACCAGCTGGCAACATGCATTATATCTATCAAGAGAAGGGAACAGGAGAAGAAGGAAGCCATAAAAATTATGGGCAATATGGTGAGTTGATTAATCTGATCCATAATGCAGATGAAATAAATATGCATGTGTGAATGTGGGTGAGAGGATGTATATATGTATTTGACAGTCGAAAAATCTCATCTATTAACCCTTGAAGAGTGTTAGTGGGGAAAAAATTTACCTTTCTAGAGTTTTCTGAAGACACTTTGGCCATTGGAACAAAAAGTTTCTTCTCATCTGGCCTGCAGAGGCAATTAAATTGCACAAGGGTTATTAAATATATATACCTAACATGTTTCTCCAAAAATATGACCTACCCTGAAAGTAAGTCCTAGCTTGATTTTTACACGTGCGCCCAATATAAGCCCTACCCCCCCAAAAAATAAGCACTAATTAAGATCTCACCCACTCCAGAGTGGACAGATAAAAAATTAAGCTAGAGTGGGGATGGGGGCAGCTGCCCTATTACTTACCTTTGGACAGTTGTAGTCAGGTCTCGCACACCCTGACACCTGCCTTGCCGACCCATTTCTTCTGCAGCCAGTAAGGCTGGCAAGGCTTTTCCAAAAGTCTCTGTATCTGAGAACAAAGCTCAGGATCGATCCAGAGTTCAATTATCGGCTTGCAGAGGGCTTCATGAAAGCCTTGCCAGCCACAGAATAAGTTCCTGGAGGCTTCTGACAGTGAAAAGGAAGCCGGGAGCAACATATGCAAGTGAGGTTAATTAGTGGATGACTTCCCCCCCAAATAAGACCTGGTGCCTTTTTTGATAGGAAAAAAATATAAGACAGTGTCTTATTTTCAGGAAAACAGGTACAAAATGAGCAAGATATCGACAACAATCTCATTGGACAGAAACGTTTATGTTTTCTGTTGAAAAAAAATGTTGATGAAACAAAAATGATGGGCAGGCATGACTTGAAACTTCTGGGGAAAATGTCTTACTTGGTCCTTGCCCACCAGATTCAGGCATGAAAGACTAGATCCACATGTGAAGGTTCAATTAAACTGATTTATTACTAAGATCCTATGCACAGAAATCTTCTCAACTAATGGTTAACACCTGTTTGGAGTTATATAAGGGTCAATGGCACTCAAAAGGAGTTGGACTTCATTCTGTTGTGGTTATGAAGGAATTCTAGGCTTATCCCTCTTGTCACTCCACCCCCTCCCCAGTTTCTACCACCCCTTCTCAACAGTTAGTATTTTAAGAAGCATCTGGGAGAACCTAAAGACAGTCAAGGAACAACTGTCAAGATTGAACCACTTTGCTTCTTTCAAAACTTCATGCTTTCCCACTTGCCAATGAACTGGAGGGAGGGAAAGAAGAAATGGAATGTGGAGAATGTATGCAGAGATTGAGAAAACATGGAAGCCATCAAGGTCACCACTGCAGGTGCTTGAGAAAGAGATGGATTCACTCCATAACAAAAGAACATCTCATAATTGGACAACGTGATCAACCAGTGGTGGGAAGAAAAAGAAAGTATTGTTTAACTGAGCAAGTCTTTACACAGGAAACCAGAGCTGGTTTGTTTCTTTAGTACCAACATGGCATATCCAATATTTTTTTTTGTTTACTTTTGGGAATTCAATTTTCCCAAGAGTGTTTCCTTGTTTTTGAGTTTGCTAGTTGGACAGTTTGCTGGTTGAACAACCTTCACAGCTTGCCTTTGGGTAAATAGGGACATTGCTATTGGCTGTTCTGATCATTGGGTATGTCTAGTCTAATGAAAAGAAGAATTAGGGGTGACATGATAGCATTGTTCCAATATTTGAGGGGCTGCCACAAAAATGAGGGAGTCAAGCTGTTCTCCAAAGCATCATAAGGCAAGTCAAAAAGCAATGGGTGGAAACTAATCAAGGAGAGAAGCAACCTGGAACTAAGGAGAAAATCCCTAACAGCGAGAACAACTAACCAGTGGAAAGATTTGCCTTCAGAAGTTGTGAATGCTCTAACACTGGAAGTTTTTAAGAAGAGATTAGACAGCCACTTATCTGAAATCATTAAGGGTTTTGTTGAGGTAATTCCCTGTTAGGAGAATGAGCGCATGCAGGGAGACATATAGAGAATAGTGTTTGAATAATACACACAGCATACAGATACACTGTACAGTAAATGTAGGGTTTTACTTTCAATAAAGGTGTAAGCAAAGTTCAAAATAGGCAGTCCAAAGTCATTCACAAGTAAATCAGACAGTTTTCAATCCAGGGATAATCCAATAACAAAGACCAGTATCAAAAACAGTTCAGTATCACACTAACATCAAATCGAGGAATAGCAGTCAATTAGAAGGAACGGCAATATTCTCCAACAGAAGGAAACAGAGATACACTCACACGCTCTTCTGAGACTAAGACTCCATCTTATGGCCATTTGCAGAACTAAACAACCCAGGTTTCTGGCTCCATCTTATGGCCATTTGCAGAACCACACCCAATTGCAGTTTTTGCATTCCCTTAAAGAGACAGTATTAAAATGTCTATCCTGGTTTATGTATTTCCAATCCAAATACTTGTTAGGTGACTTATATTCCTAACAGGTTTGCTGCCGAAGCAGGGAGTTGGACTTGATGATGCCAAGGTACCTTCCAACTCTGTTATTCTAATTCTAAATCATTGCAGCTATTTTATAAAAAGGAAAGCATCTTCAAGGCAATGCTGCAATTGTTTTGCGCATAAAATTCTACATTGTCATTCTAATCCAGAAAGTGGTCTCTCTCTCTCTGTTCTAGGGAATAAAAAATGGGTCAATCACAGCTTAACTCGAGTACGGATTCTTAAACTCTTCCTTTATGCAGATTCTCTGAATCATATTGAAAATCTCTTGAGACTTCACACATTCACACAAGCATTGATCTGAAGTTCTGGGAAAAGAATGATGGTTGTCATTGGGAGTATTACCCAAGACAATCCTGCCTTTTCTTAGAAATATGTGGTCTATTAGTGTATGGTTATATGGCAGAAAGTGTAACTGAGAACACCACCAAAACAGCTTCAAAGTTTCTCTTTAGGATGCATTTGTTTTGGCCTGCCAACATCTGGCAGAGCTGGCAGCAAAGTCAGATAGTAGTGAGGAGGTCGTGGAGGAACCCGGACCAGTCCTAGAGGATGAGGAAGGTTTGGATGAGGGCTCTGTGTCAGAGGCAGAGATGGGGCCAGGGCAGGCTGGCAGTCATCAGCTGCCTTCAGGCTTGGACAGCAGTGAGGTGGGGGAGCTTCTGGAACCGGTTCCCAGACTGCGCATGTGCAGAGCTGCCAAAAGGAAGGAGCAATTAAGAACTCAGGGTCCAAGTGGGAGTAAGGCCACAGGTGGACCATGAATGGCTCCTCCCATCAGGATTAAAAGAGAAGCAAAAGGGGAGGGGGGCTTTTGCAGGAAACAACTCACTCATTCAGTCATCCATTTGTTCCAGCCTTGTGAAGATTTGTCTGTATAACCCAGGCCTTCCCTGTCAGCACTGAGTGTGGAATTTTAGCAGGCAGCATTCTAGGATTGATAAAGGTCTGAGCTAATTAGTATACCTTTGCAAGACCGTTTGCCAAGCCATTGGCTGACTGTGAATGAAATAAATTCACATTAATGTAATAAAAGAGGTTTTTGCCAGGACTCAGAATTGACTTAGTGCTTTTCGGGAGGCCTAGGACGGAACAGTATTCATAGCAACTAGAGGAAAAAATGAGTTATTTTTCATTAATCTGTCAAAGTCCAAACATATGGGAGGAGACACAATTTCTGAGCAAGATGTGAGACCACCTGTTCAAACAAAGAAGGTTAGCTTTTAAATAAACAAATACCTAAAGTCTAGATTGACAACTGTGGGGAGAATTTTAAAGCCTGCGTGAAAAACTGATGTGAGATTATACGGATTGATAGAACTCAAAGTCTCACACCGCGCTTTGATCATCTTGAAGACTGGAGAACAATTTTTACCCTCTCCAGTTTATGGATTTCAACCACTCCAAGTGTACAGAGAAAACAAGTTTATTTATGGATAACCCTCTTGGGTGTTTCTCTCATATGAATGCAATTTAATGTCTTCCCTTATGGATGGGTTTTATTTATTGTTATTTATTGTTATTTTGAAATTTTATATTGCCACCTCCTCGCTCACAGTGACTCTAGGAGGTTTACAGATAATAAAAACACAATGTAGGGGGTGGTGGAAATCAAAAGTAAAAAATAATTATAATAAAAAAAAACCCTCGGCAACAACACACACACAAATCAGCCATTTAATAGGCTCCGTCTGGCAAGTTTTGGCAGTGTGGCTCGAGGTTCATGATTTAATTGGAATAACTGCTGGAACCCTGACAACCACGTCATCAGTGCTTTTTAACAAAAGAGTGTCAAAATGGGAGCCAGTCTAATTTCCGGAAGAATGATGTTCCAGAGAGAGGGAGCCACCACAGAGAAGGCCCTTCTTCTGGGTCCTGCCAAATCAGGGGTGGGCTGCTACTGGTTCACACTGGTTCGAGTGAACCGGATGTTAATTTTACATCCGGTTCACCAAACTGGCAGTTGCAACGACTGGCTGGTCCCGCCCCACCCTTCCCTCCCGTCCCAGGAGTCTCCACGTGGCCTGTTTTGGATCCCAGGTAAGTGCAGGGCCAGTGGTGGGATTCAAATAATTTAACAACCGGTTCTCTGCCCTAATGATTTCTTCCAACAACCAGTTCACCAAACTGCTCAGAAAGTTAATAACTGGTTCTCCTGAACTGGTGCAAACTGGCTGAATCCCACCACTGTGCAGAGCCCATGCGGAGCCTCAGGGAGGGTGAAAAACAGGCTTCCCAGAAGCTCTGGAAGGCTGGAAACATGCCCATTTCTGGCTTCCAGAGAGCCTCCCTTTTTCTTCCCTCCTGTCTTTCCTTTCCTTCCCTTCCCTTCTCATGCCTTGCCTCACCTCGCCTTACCTTCCTCTCTCTCCTCCCCTCTATTAGGATCCCAGACTTTGCACTCATATGCAACATTTCAAACCTGATCTGAGTCTTAAATTTCATGCACCACAACTTGAGTTCCGAAATCAGCAATGCAAATGAAAATAATTCCAGAGGTAGGAGCATTGATTCCCCATATTCTTTCCATTTAGCCATGCCCATCTATTAGTTCAATGTACCTTAGTAGGATGATAAGACCCCCTAATGGTTACACTGCTTGCTAATGAATAGCTTCCCAACAGAAGTACGCCATTTTCCTCCCTGTTTGAATAACAATCCCACCCAACTGAAATTATAACAAGCCACTCATGGAAGTGACATTAGCATATTACATTCTTGCAAATTCAGAAGATCTTGGAAGCTTGGCACATTAGGAATTTCTCTAGAAGAGCAACTATATAAACATTGAATTAAAGCAATATTCCAGGTGTTCAACTGTCCAACTACCAAACCCAAAACAAAGAAAGCCCTCTCAGGACAGTTGAATTCCCAAAAGTAAAACTTCATTGGATTCACCATATTGGTACCGAACAAACAAAACCAGCTCTGGTTTCCCCTGCACAAATGCTCGCCCAGTTAAACCATACTTTTTTTCTTCTTCCCACCTCCTGGGTGATCACTTTATCCAATCATGAGATGTCCTTTTGGAATGGGAACAGTCTGTCTCTTTCTCCAGCACCTGAAGTGGTGACCTTGATGGTTGCACAGGCTCTCTTGGTCCACACACACATTCGCAGCATCCCATTTCCCCCTTTCCCTCCACAAAGTTCATTGTCAAGTTGAAAAGCATTAAGGTTTGAAAGAAGCGAAGCGATTCAGTCTTGACACCAGGGAGATGCTCTAGTGAAAAAAAAGTATTGTTTTTTTCACTAAGGAGAAAGATCCTGACAGTTAGAACAATTAATTAATGGAACAACTTGCCTCCAGAAGTTGTTATTCTATTCTAAATCTGTTTTCCTTTCTCTCCTACCTCTGATTTTACTAGCAGTCTTCTAACCTCTAAAATTTACTAGCAATTAACCCATAGGTTTATCTCAAGTTCAGATTATACTCGAATGTGTTAACTCATAAAGCTGTCACCTTTTTCCATATGACCAAAACTATGAATGTAAATACAATTCCTCAATGTCTTATGATGTATTTTATACTAAAATATTCCTATTAATGTTTTCCAATAAAAAAAAAAAGTAGCTGGAGTTGAAATATACATTTCAAAGTGTTTGGTGAAATTGGCAATAGGAATAAGCAACTGTATGTGGCAGGGGCCACAGATTGATTGGGCTGGAGAACTTTCTGTGAAATTTTGGGGAGAGGAGTAGGAGTGAAAATTTCTTTTCGCAAACCATATGAAATAACAAAACTGACCTTACTGTGGCAGATATAATAGCCACTGCAAATGCGATTTACGGATCTGTCCATAGTTATAAAGACTGATTGATTAATTTTGCACTCAATAGCACTTCAAATAACTCTTCAAAAGTGCCAGGCAACACATCACATAAGAATGTTACACAACCTAGATATCTTGCCAGTGTCACACAAACATACAAATCAAAATGACTTGAGGGGAGGGACATACTTCACAGGTTTTTAGTGAAAAGAATGGGGATATTTATTTTATGAAGTTCATGGTTTATGTTTAAAATTTGTACTTTGATGCCTCAAGCAGACAAAATACCAAATGTGGTTTGGATGCATCCTTTTTATGAAAAGCAACTACCACCTTAGTAACATGTTTTAGAAGATTTTTCAGACTCTTTATTAAATTTTTTTAAAAAAGCACAAACATGGAGAAAATATTTGGGAGCGATTCAAGAAAGGTCGCTGTGTGTGCATGCATGTACAAACTTCCTTTTCTTTCTTATTATTAATATAAAATATTTCCAATATTTTCCCATTAAATTCAGCTTTAGCTTAACCATTTATTGAAATTGCTATTAATAACATATGACACGTTATATAATAATTTGAAAAAGAAGCACAGCAAAACTGTTTCTGTATTTGCTACTCTGTATGTCATTACATATTTTCGATTAGACCAACAGCTAATGAGCACTAAGAAGAATTTTACATTTTTGATTTTGGCATTCATCCACATTTAAAAGTACCCAGAGTTGGTGGGGATTTTGTGGGGAAGGTCTATTGGGGACTTTATATATTCTTTACCACACCTGGAATACTGCAACCAATTTTGGTCACCATACTACAAAAAAAGATGAGACTTTGGAAAAAGTTCAGAGAAGAGCAACTAAGATGACCAAAGACCTGGAGACTGAAATATAGGAAGAACGGCTGCAGGATTTGGGTTTGGCTAATCTAAAGAAAAGAAGGACTAGGGAAGATATGATAACAGTATTCTAGTATTTGAGGGGCTGCCCCAAAGAAGAGGTGGTCAAATTATTCTCCAGAGCACCAGAAGATAGGACAAGAAACAACAGATGGAACCTAAGCAACCTGGAATTAAGGAGAAACTTCCAACAGTGAGCACAATTAATTTGCATTAAACTGCAATACTGTTACTATTTATCCTTCCATCCTCCCTTTCACCTATCTCCTCCCACTTATGACTGTATGACTGTAACCTTGTTGCTTGTATCCTTAGGATTTATATTGACTCTTTCCTAGTATGATTTGATTACTTATTGTACCCTATGACTATTATTAAGTGTTGGACCTTATGATTCTTGACTCTTGACAAATGTATCTTTTCTTTTATGTACACTGAGACCCTAATGCACCAAGACAAATTCCATCACATTTGGCCAATAAAGAATTCTATTCTATTCTATTCTATTCTATTCTATTCTATTCTATTCTATTCTATTCTATTCTATTCTACTCTACTCTACTCTAATTTTATTCACCAATGGAATAGCTTGCCTTCAGAAATCATGGGTGCACAGGAGGTTTTTAAGGAGAGACTAGACAGCCACTTGTCTGAAATGGTATAGGTTCTCCTGCTTGAGCAAGGGGCTAGACTAGAAGACCTCCAAGGTCCCTTCCAGCTTTTATTCTATTCTGTTCAGGCTATAACACTGTTTCCCAACTGTGGCAGCTTGAAAATGTGTGGACCTCACAGAATTCCCCAGTCAGCTTTACTCCACACAATTCTGCTTTGCCGGCTGAGGAATTCTGGGAGTTGAAGTCCACTCATCTTCAGGCTGTCAGGGTTGAGAGACACTAGACAATAACTATGAATCCAGTTTTAGGATGTTCTTGTTTGGATTTCTGTTCGTAATCATACAACAATATTTGAAAAAGAAAAGATTGCCCTATAGTCATTTTTCTCCAGAAGTGCATTCTTTTTTTCAAATATGATCATCCCATTCTTTTGAAAGACAATACCAGATCATTGACTGAAGCACTTAAACAATTTTAAGATAATTCAATACTTACTGAGAGATGAATTTGAGGTATAAAAGGAAATGCATGAATCAATCTATAGATATGATACAATCAAGGATAGATGCCAAGGACAGAAAAGTGTTAATGGAAATGGGATTTCTTTTCCTTTCTTCTTATCTCCTGTTTCTTTTTTCTTTGTTGATGCTGTTACTACTCTTTTTTTATTTTTATAAAATATTGTTTATTTTGAAAAGAACGAATGTAATACATTTTCTGAGAATAAAACCAGCACATTAGCAGTCCTTGAAAATAAAATGTTTTGGATAACAAATGCCCTTGGTTTGGATAAAAAAACCCCAAACACTTAAGTCTAACCAACTAAAATCTCAGAGTTCACTTTGGCTTGATGAACAATTTAGCCTGAGCATTGGATTTAGAGTAGACCATATTCATTTTTAAAAGAATGTATTTTATCTCCAAAGACAGCTATCTAACTCACTACAGAAATAAAAATTCTAGTCGATCCAAGGAATATCCCTGTCAAATATTGGTTTCTCAACCTTTATGATAGTTTGCTCATATCACCAAATCCCTCTAAAAGTATAAATTAACAGAATAAGTAACAGAATAATAGAGTTGGATGGATGTGCTATGCGCTGGCCATACCCACCCCCATTTTAGCGAGGGGGGAGAGTCACAATACATCACATGATGACAATGTGATGCCACAAGTTTGACACCGCTGCCCTTCACCACTTCAGACAAATAGTTGTCCAATCGCTTCTTAAAAACCTCCAATGATGGAACATTTACAACTTCTGGAAGCAAGTTGTTCCACTGGTTAATCGTTCTAACTGTGAGGAAATTTCTTCTTAGTTCTAGGTTGCTTCTCTCCTTGATCAGTTTCCATCCATTGTTTCTTGTCCTGCCTTCAGGTGTTTTGGAGAATAACTTGACTCCCTCTTCTTTGTGGCAACCCCTGAGATATTGGAAGACTGCTATCATATCACTCCTAGTCCTTCTTTTCATTAAACTAGGTGTACCCAATTCCAGCAACCGTTCTTTATATGTTTTAGCCTCTGGTCCCCTAATTAACTTTGTTGCTCTTCTCTGCACTCTTTCTGGAGTCTCAACATATTTTTATATCATGACAATGTTGAAGATATTGCAGAGCAATTCATCGTCCTCTTCCAAATGTACATGGCGAATATATAGTCAATCTTAACAACGCAACGTCAGTGCAAAGACCCTGTTTCTGGACTCACCTCTATGTCCTTATCTTTTCATCCAAAGGAAATTACCCTTTCATCTCTAAACCTGAGGAATCTTCCCTTACTAAATTTCTGGCTGAGATTTGGCATCCAAGAGAAGTCCTGGCACGCTGACGTTTCTAGTGACAGAAAAATCAGGTCTCTAGTCTCAACGATCAAGACCTGATCCTGCTTTACCGTCTGAAGTTTGGCACAGAGCATTGCCTGAGGCTGCCTGGGTTCCTTTGGCAGGAATGTGGGTGAATTACAGTCCTCACTGCAGATCTGAGATCTGACTCTTGAAAGCAAATGTGTTGTCTCTGAAGAAAAGCGAGCAGGATCAGAGAACGGTTATCTGTCAGTCTTGCAAAATTCTCATGGAAAGAACAAGTCTCATGAAGAGGCAGACAGGGGAACAAAGAGAGAGACGATATCAAAGACAGCTGTCAAACATGACTTTCAAAGCAGACAACACATCAAGAAACCCATAAGAATACTAAAATTTATTATTTTTTTTTCAAGAAACCAGACCCATTACCTACACAACAAGGATTTCAATGTCAAAGCAAAACAAAAAACAAGCAAACCTTTCTCTCTTCACCTATATAGACTTTTTAAGCAGGCTTTGTTTGGAGAGTTTGACCAAAAGTTGTACAAAAATCTGTAATTTTCCCCCCTCCCAAGGTTCTTATGACTTCCTATCCTATTGTTTTGTTTCTATAGTCCTAGATCCTTATACACTACTATCTATCTATCTATCTATCTATCTATCTATCTATCTATCTATCTATCTATCTATCTATCATCTGTCTATCTATCTATCTATCTATCTATCTATCTATCTATCTATCTATCTATCTATCTGTCTGTCTGTCTGTCTGTCTGTCTGTCTGTCTATCTATCATCTATCTATATCTATCTATCTATCTATCTATCTATCTATCTATCTATCTATCTATCTATCTATCTATCTATCTATCTATCTATCTATATCAATCAATCATACCACTCACACATCATCACGAAATCTCCAGAACCGTAAAGCCTACGAACTTGAAATTTGGCACCTATGTTCCTCTTGGCTTCTAGGTGCTCACTAAGAAAGGATTTTTCCAAATGACCATCAGAGCATTGGTATTTCCTATATTACAGTGGTGGGATTCAAATTTTTTTTACTACCGGTTCTGTGGGCATGGCTTGGTGAGGGTGGCAGGGGAAGGAAACTGTAAAATCTACAGTCAAAGGTGGTATTTGCCGGTTCTCTGAACTACTCAAAATTTCCACTACCGGTTCTCCAGAGCTGGTCAGAACCTGCTGAATACCCACCTCTGCTATATTATTATTAACACGCTCTGATGCTAAGGAGTTCTACTCCCCCTCCCCACCTGAAAAAAAGAAAATCTGTTCCAAATGCAAAACACAAGCAGAGGAGAGGAGTTTCAGTTTCAGTTTCACAGCACAGAACAGTTGAGCTAAGCCACGGCCAGGCTCCTTGCTGTCTCCTTCTTGCTCACACAGCAAATACTGTTTCCATTTCCAAACAGCCCTCAACTCTCTCACACACTGACAGGACGCTAGCCAGATGAATACTGATGGATGCTGGTAGGCAGAGGCAGAATTCCCCTCCCCCTTATTTTCTTCCCCCAAAACTTGCCCGATCACATAGTTGCGTAGTGAAGCATGGGTACCCGGCTAGTTTAAAATAAAGTTTGTCTGGTTACATTAAAATTACACATGTGATTAGGAAGGAGAACAAAAATAGAAGAACAAGAACTCTCAAATTCACCCGTAAATTGAAAACTCTGGATTCACAACTCCCAGTAATAATTAAAAATAAGATAAAATATTAACTATTCAGAACTGTTTTTCATCCATAGCAGTTTTGAGTGAAAAGCAAAACAGTAAGTGTTAAAGTGTGTAGAATTTATTGTGTAATCCCTAGACGCTAACCTTGTAAAATGGTACGTCTGTATTACAAATCATATCTCAATTTCATAACCTATTCATTTAACTCTAATAAATGTCACATAATTCTCGTCAAACAATGTGACTATCTGTTTCATTGGGTTTTTTTTTTTAAACAAATGTAAGAGAATTAAGGCATCCTTCTAAAGGCATATATAAATATCTCCATTATTTTCGAACTGTTTAGATACTGAAAATATGGTTGAAATATGTTCTCCTCCTTTGGTGCACCCTCAAAAGTTTTTCTTTAAGATCCATATCTCCATCTGCAAGTTTCCCAAATGAAATATTGCTTTTAATAGACATTTTCTCTTGCCTTTTTTTGGGGGTAGGGAATCATTAATGGAGATTAGCTGGATAAATAGGGGGAAGTGATTTTTAAACTGTTTGCAAACTTAATGTGAAGAGCCCAGCCTTTCAAATTATCACATCTAATCAGGAATGTCTGCTTCACTGCTTCAGTAATTGTACTAGTATTAGTCAAATTCTTGTTGTCTCCTCATTAGCCATGAAAAGGAAATTCAAGATCTACTTCATTAGAGGATCCTGGAAATAAATGGTTTGAGGAAAACGGAAAGAAAAGATGTACTTGATCTGCAAGGAACAATGGTGCAGAAAAAAAGCAAGAAATGGCTTGATTTAGCCACCGTGTGTGATCTCTTGCCGTAATCACTAAATTTCTTTATAACGGCTCCATTTTCAACATCTAATTTTGCATATTTGATAGCAGAAAGGCATTTGTTCAAGCAACTGTAGCTGAATGGCCTTGGAGCATCTAAATACTTCTAATGTTCTATTTGTAATTTTGTGTGTGTGTGCATGTGTGTGCATCTAAGTCAGTGTTGACTCCTGATTATTATCTGGACAGGTCTCTGCAGTGTTCTTGGCAAGATTCCAGAAGTGGCTTGCCATTGCCTCCTTCCTAGGGCTAAGGACAGGGACTGGCTCAAGGTCATCCAAGTGATTTTGTGTCTAAGGCAGGATCCAAACTCACAAACTCTCAGTTTGTAGCCTGATTTCTTAACCGCCACACCAAGCCATCTCTTTCTCAGTTCAGTGCATGACTGGAAGTAGCAAAATCAGCAAATCTACCAAGACTTATCTTTCTTTTAATGACTAGCGAACAAATTTGCAAGGTTTAGCCATAAACAATTGAAAACCATCACACAGAAAATCACAAATCATACATTATTATATGTGCAGGCATGTGCGTCTCTACCTGTCCCAGCAAGTAGTGATACTTAGAAAACATTGGTTGATTTGGATAAGCTAAGCAGGGTCAGGTTGGGCTAGTAGTTGGATAGAAGAGTCCACAAGATAATCACAGGAGTCCCAGCTAGACTAGAAAATAGGAAGAAACATTTTGGAAAGAGGCCAGGGAAAGCCATTGTTGTAACGCTGCCAAGAAAATTATAGGGACCTCCAAGGAAATTACATGTATCTGTGTAGATATAAAGAGTTTGCAGACACTTGTGGATTTCGGTTATTATATTTCTACTAAGACATTTGACACACTTGCTCCATGAGATGCTACACCAACTGAGAGATTACCTTCATTGGTGTAATGAGGTGGTATTCAGCAGGTTCTGACCACTTCTGGAGAACCGGCAGTGGAAATTTTGAGTCATTTGGAGAACCAGCCAATCCCACCTCTGACTGGCCCCGCCAATCCCATCTCTTCTCTTGTCTCCCATTGAGTCCCAGATGATCAGCTGGGTCTTCTTTGGTTGCCCTGCACAGGAGAACGGAGCTGGAAAGCAGGTTAGTGGGATGGGGAGGGAATGGAGATTTTGCAGTATTCTTCCCCTGCTATGCCCACTAAGTCACGCCCACAGAACTGGTAGTAAAAAATGTTGAATCCCACCACTGTGTAATGCATACATGTGCTTAGAACTAATTGTGCAGGTGGGCAGTCTCACAGCAGGTATTCAATGTTCTTACCAATCAAGTGTTCTCTCCTGCTTATGCACCCCACACCCCACCTCTCATACCCTTCGAGAGAGAGAGAGAGAGAGAGAGAGAGAGAGAGAGAGAGAGAGAGAATGAATGAATGAATTGTGGTTTAGTGGGTTAATTAATATTCCCCCCTCAATTCCCTTCACCAAAAACCCAGAACTGTCCCAATTAAGTCTGATCACAAGCAGACCAATGCTAGTCCACAGACCAATATGCCAATGAGTCCACAAGGCACTTGAAAGTTTCCCAACCAAAATAAACTAATCAGGCAAAATAAAATCCACAATACAAGAGGATTCCTTGAGGCAAGAAGAGTCCAGAGTTCACAAGGCACGATCCAAATTGAGTGGACTGACATCCAAGTGTCAGTCCAAAGCGAGGCAGGAATCACAACAACCAGAAAATACACAGCTAGGAAATGAACACACCGTTGCCTTCTCTGCCTTACATGTTCTTGGGTCAGTACAGCAGGCAGTTCCTCTTCCCCTTCGCTGACCAGCTCCAACTGCATGCTTTCCCCACCTGGAGCCTCTGGGCTGTCCTGTTGCAGCTGGGCTTCAGCCAAATTGCTCTCAGACATCTGCTTGGAGACATTGACCAACTCCCCTCCATATGTGCCTGGAACCGGTTCATCCTTCTCTGTTCTGATATCTGGAGAGGGATCTGGGGAAGTGTCCAGGGGAGTCATCACACCTAGGGTGGAGAATATGTGGAGGTGCTTTAGAAGACTATGCGCATTACTGGAGAAGAAACAATAGTGTGCTGTGGAATGCAATTGTGTTCAAACATGAAATCATCAAACCAGGGGTGGGCTGCTGGGGGTTCGCAGGGGATCGGGAGAGCCCCAAGGTAAGATTCTGTGCTGTTCAGAGAACCCCCAAATCCCACATCTGGCTGGCCCCACCCACCCCACCCAGCCATGTGCCATTTAAATGCAGAGGAGGGTGAAAAACAGGCCTCCTGGAAGTTTAGGAAGGCTGGAAATGGGCCTGTTTCTGGCTTCTAGAGAGCCTCCGGAGTCTGGGGAGGTGGTTTTCACCCTCCCAGAGACTCGAGGAAAGCCTCCAGAGCCCAGGGAGGGCAACCCCCCTGTCATGGTACAGGAGGCCAACTAGGCCACACCCAGCATGGCCACAACAACCCAGTAACCAGGCAGATAACCCATTGCTACAAATTTTTGAAGCCCACCCCTGCATCAAACCATTTCATTCTCTGTTGACAGTAACTTCAACAGAAAATAGGAGAGATGTACACCATCAAGAGTGTCTTGTATTTGGAAGATCCCTTTAGCCAAAAGATCGCTGTCAGCCATAAGGATTCTTACTGAATTTATGCTGGCGAAACTGTTTTCCTTAGATCTTAAATTCTCATGTTCTTACAGCTTTGCCCAGCATCTGAATAACAGACTTCGGCTTATCTGCCACGTAGGTCAGTCTCTTCTAGAACTTTGGAGATCTTCAGAAAATAAATAAGCCATGGGAAATGGGGTGGTGAGGAGCAAGCGGAATCCAAGAGGCTAGAAAGCAGGCCCAGTGCCTGTGGAGACCCAGCAGGCAAGGAGTGGGATGGAAGCAACTATGGGGGGCCCCAGGGGTTTGTAAGCAAGCATGAAGTATCTCAGTGGGTCAGGGGAGGCCTTGGATGGCCTGTTCCAGTACTAGACCCTACAAGGTCTTCCCCATCCTGAGATACCTCATGTTCACTTAACGATCTGCACATTTGATTAACAAATGCTTTGGGTAACGTAGGGAGTGATCATGTTCATTTAACGTGAAGAAATTAAATGAATCCTAGGGCTGCAAATGCAATTGTTAGACTTTATTACATTTGTAACTCATGGATTAGTTGTACTGCTTTGCAGTTTCTCCTGGGCAGGCACGCAAAAAGATATCATGATATGAAATCATGCTGAGAGGTCTCCAGGACCGAATAAATCAAAGTTGTGTCTTTATCGGATTCAAATGCCTGGTTTCTTAGACTCCCCACTTAATAATAAGAACCTGACCATCATCTACCTGATACTATTTATTACTTTATTTTATTTTGTTTGTTTGTTTATTTATTACCAGCCCCCTCACATCCTGGACATAAACTGTTTCAACTCTTTCCCTCAAAACGGCGCTATAGAGCCCTGCACACAGAACAACTAGACACAAGAACATTTTTTCCCCGAAAGCCATCACTTTGCTAAACAAATAATTCTCTCAACACTGTTCAATTATTTACAAAGTGTGCACTACTATTAATGTTAATCTTCTCATCACTCCTTATCACCCATCCCCTCCCACTTGTGACTCTATGACTGTAACTTTGTTGCTTGTATCCATACAATTTATATTGACTGTTTCCTAGTATGATTTGATTGTTGATTTTACCCTATGACTATCATTAAATGTTGTGTGTTATGATTCTTGATTCTTAATGAATGTATCTTTTCCTTATGTATACCAAGGGTATTTACACCAAGACAAATTCCTTGTGTGTCCGATCCCACTTGGCCAATAAAGTATTCTATTCTATTCTATTCTATTCTATTCTATTCTATTCTATTCTGTTCTGTTCTGTTCTGTTCTGTTCTGTTCTGTTCTGTTCTATTCTATTGTATTCTATTTGTTTGTCAAACATGTACAAGATAACAAGTATAAGTATGAACATAAACAGGAACAAAGAGAGTAAATACAGAGAAATGGTAACAGTATGACAGGGATGGTAGGCACGCTGGTGCACTTATGCACGCCCCTTTAAGGATCTCTTAGGAATGGGGTGAGGTCCTCAGTAGACAGCTTGGGGTTGAAGCTGTGAAGGGTTGAGGCTGTAACAACGGAGTCTGGTAGGGCGTTCCAGGCATTGACCACTCTGCGACTGAAGTCATATTTTCTGCAATCGAGTTTGAAACGGTTTACCTTAAGTTTGTGTTGATTGTTTGCCCATGTGTTATTATGACTGAGTCTGAAGAAGTTGTTGACAGGCAAGACATTGTAGCAGAC